>NC_052957.1:2519237-3119237 GCF_013358895.1 Oreochromis aureus | reverse complement strand
GGATCAGCACTCTGATCTACATGGGATCCGTGACTACCAGCAGCTCTTGACAGCTCTGATGCTTTGATGTCAAGGGTTCAGGGTTCAGGAGACAACTTGACTTCCTTTAATGATGACTTCCCCTCCTCCCCTAAGAGGATTGCAGCCTTCATCCATACTCGTGCACTGTTTTTTCTACCAGTGACTTGTGCAGTGATCCTTTGTGTTGCTGGAGCTTTAATAAATTAATATATAACCTTTGCGCAGACTGTTTTTCACTTGCTGGTTCAGTCGTGTCACCTCCCACTCCAGCTTCAATCAAATGCATTTACGTTATTGTTCGTTTCAAAAGCCTGTCTGGCTCAAAGGATGCTGCTTCTCTAATGCTAATTTTGGACTTTGCTTTCATATTGGAGAGCACAGCGCTGATGATTGACTCTCCAAAAAAGGACACACATGACTCAGGATGTGAGTCATTTTGAAATGTGGGGAAGTGTAAGGTGCCTTTAAATGCTGAGTATTTTCTTTCTAAAATAATAATATAAAGTTCTCCTGGTATTTGGTTCAACACGGGAACACATTCTTGAATTGTGTGGTTTGTTTTGCACTCTCACTGATATGTATTTTTTCTTTCTGTCTGTTTCCATTTCCAGCTCTAACTGCCGTTGAGGACATTGTAATTTTACAGTGGCTCGCTGAGTTGATCTGAAAAGGAGAAATACATTTGAGGCTCTTAGCTCGCCTTCACTTTAAGGCTGCTGCTTCTGATCTGAGGAATGATGGAACATTTGAAACCCACAGAAGCATTTTAAAACATACACTTACATGAATTATATTTGTAAAGTAAAAGCACACTCACAGTGAAGATTTTTTCCTCTTTGTTTGTTTGCAGAGATCTTTTTATTCTGAAGTTTGATATGAAGTTATTGTGTTGTTGCTCATACTGTTCAGAATATGGTCTGTCAGGGCTCCCTATTGAATCCCTTGTTTAAGATGCTCTCTGTTTGGGCCTTATTTTATTATTAACCTTGATTTTTCTATATTGTTAGTTGTTACTTCAAAGTTCCAGTTTCTATTTGAAACTATTTGTTATCTTTTCGCTCAGTGTTTCCTGTCCCATCTTCTTGCCTCAACTCCTGTATGTTAAATTCATTCATGCGTTTTAATTACAGTTTTCACTTCCTGTTTTATGTTAGCAGTTACGTGAGCAGCATTCAGTTTTACATCCCTCTCCTGCCTCATTGTCTTTGATTATTTTCAGCTGCATCTTGTTGCCCTGCTGTGTCCACTTTTACCCTTTTAAATACTGAGGCTTCAAAGACACACAACCGCTGACTGTGCGATAACTTGTGTGGAAGTGTGAGGATTTGGTGGCAGCATAGGATCAGATAAATATCGGTGTGTTCCATTCGAGGTTGGAATTTTCAACTGGAACTCTCATTCAAGTTAGACCCCAGCAGACCAATCCAAGATGGCAGCTATGCTCATAAACATCAGTAAAACAGCCACTGTTGAGTATTTCTGACTCACTAAATAAGCAATATAGATTTACAGTATAGAGTGACATGGATCATATTTCTGTTACTGTTTTAGCCTAGCTTACCACTTCCATTTGTGGATGCTTGTGTTGGGTAAGACATGTTAAAAACTAAAGCTGTGAACTATCTTTCCAGTACAGTCCAGTACATTAGGTACAGGCCCTGCTTAGTATAAACTGGTTAATGTCACACCAGTACAAACCACTGCAGATGAAAATCTTACTGCCGTGTTTGTTGTACATAAAACTGTCAAACGGCAAAGCCGAACAAAGTATGCAGATGAAGAGGGTGTATCGTTAAAAATTTCTCCAGCAAACACATGTTTTCCATCTCATGAATAAGCCCTCAAACCTGACAGGCACCGGAGAGCAAGGCCGGTCGGCTTTTCTTTACACTGCTGAGTGCCTGAGAGGAGCGAAGAGCTGATTGAGGAAAAGTGCAAGAGGTCCTAGAAGCACCAAATTTATGTTATGATGGCATAAATTAGCCACTTGTTACCCTTCCAGGTTGTTGAACAGTGTCCCGCTCATTCTGACACGTGTGAATTGTCCATTGAGTGAACCACTTTGAACCAAAAAATAATGTATTCTAAAATTTCACCTGCTTTTTTCACCTGGGAAAAAAGATGATGGGATGGGGGGAGTGGGGCCACATGAGGTCATCACAGCTAAAACAACCTTAGCTGTGCAAATGTTGATAGCGGAGAAGTGTTTACAGCACTTCTTTTTACTACTATACAAAGGCTTCTTTGGTTCATCCCCACCTGAGCTTTTTTAAAACAATCAGTTTAGCTTATTTAAAGAAGCTATCCAAAATTTCACCATCTGAATATGAAGCCTAGTCATGCAGAAAGCAAATATTTTAATCCACTTTTTTTTTCCAGCATTTTTAGCCCTCATGATGAAGTACAAGACTGCAGTCTGCAGTAGCATTAAAACTACATACACGCCATCATTCAGCAGCTTGTAGAACCACTTTTAGCAGTAATAACTTCGGTAATGGTTTTCTGCGTGACTTTATCAGTCTCTCACATCATTGTGCAGGAGTTTTGGCCCACATCACTTTAGTTCATTGAGGTTTGTGGGCATTCATTCATGCACAGATCTCCTGAGGTCCCACCACTGCATTTCAGTTCGATGGTCTGAGCTCTGGACCTTAACTGGACCGTTACAGCACTTTCATTTTTTCCTTTGCTGCTGTGCTTGGGATCATCGACCTGTTGCATGACCTAGATGGCCTCACATTTGACTCTAGCATACTTTGGTGTACAGAGGAGTTCATGGTCGACTCAATAAAGCCAAGCTGCCCGGATCCTGTGGCTGCATCGCCTCTCCTCCACAGTGCTTGACAGCAACTATGAGGTGTCTGTGCTGATATGCTGTGCTTGGTTTTTGCATGGCACTGTGCATCATGGCCAAACATCTCCACTTTAAAGTCTTGTGGTTTGTGCAGATGCAAACCTAAGCCGAGCTGCCACATTCTTTTCAGAGAGAAGAGGTTTCTTCGAACTTGTTCAGTCTCAATGCATAAAATGTGACACATAAACTACATGTCACATTGAGATTAATTGCTCGTCCCTTCTCTCCTGCCTCTAAGAGGGCTTTGTGTAACTGAAGTCACATTAATGGTGACCATCCACCCGTCTTCCATCTTCTCATCACCTCCTGCATACAAAACTGCTCGTTCAGCACCCGCTCAGCTACAGATCAGTGACAGCGAGCTTAGTCGTGGTGTTGGCTCAGTTCAGCTTCTTTGTGTTTTTCCATTCGCTCGCCTGAGTCTCTCAGCTTTCTGCTTCAGGTGCCCGGCTCATCAGCCAGTCACCTCCATGTCCTCACACTCACCCCTCTCAGGAGAAAACAAACCCACCTACTCACTTTACACCTGCCTCATGGAGAAAGGAGATTACATTATACTCAGCTGTGTATGCATTTTGTTCCCTGTTTTACCCTTCTAGTGACTCTGTGTTAATAAACTAGTTGAACTTTTGAATAGATGAAATTTACACTGGTTCATTATGACAGAAGGTCCACAACATATCAGCAGGCTGCTGCATCAAATTGAAAACACACTATTAATTAAAATATACCCTCACTCACTTGTCAGTTATGTTGATTGACTGGGTTTTAATGATGGTCTGATAGTGTTTCGCTATGAATTATGGGACGGCATTATCTCCTTTCCTTTTACAAAAGATGCTAAAGAACTTGAATGGGTGGGGTCGAACAGGGCAAATAATTACCTGCTGCTTCTCTTTTTTATCTCCTTATGATGCAGTAATGGAAAGGTGTGAAGAATAGTTCGTATGACTTAAGAGAAAGGGAGGGTTTGACTCACACTGGACTCCTCCAGCATGGTAACACTCATCCAGTTCAGGGTGTCTTGACATAAACCTGCAAAGCAACACCTCTCTAAGAAGATTTTATTAGAGCAGCCTGGTCTTCACATTTAAAATTTTCACATTTCACATCAAATTAAAATCACTTAGCAAGTTACAGCATGAAGTGGAAAACACACCATTAATTAACATTTACTTTGTCAGTTTTAATGATGGCGTGCCACCGTGAATCATGGGATGGCACTGCCTCCTTTCCTCTCATAAAGGGTGACTCAGTGTATCCTCTGCTAATAAAGGAAGCCCTAAAACACCTTTCCTTAGTTTTCAGATCATTTGACAGGCTATGAATGTGGCCTCCAGGTTACATCACATCCACACATACACAGGTATTTTTCTGTCCACCTGAAAACACCAAATAAATAACGTCCATCACTATAAAATGCCATGTTAAAGCAGTCGCTGGAGATAAAACCCTAACCTCAAATATCTCTAAATGTTGGCCAATCGGAAGCATAGCCTGAAGATATGATGATGAGCTCTCTGACATCATGAAAGGAGGTTTTAAAAAGTTTATTTTTTTAGTGGCCTAAAGGTGTGAACAAGAGGACAAAATGTACAGGAAAAGCCACGTTTACCAAAATAAAACGTACAGGTGGACAGGGCCTCGGTTAGGAAGCTCGACTGCATTTACCTGCGTCCTGTTCCCACCCGTGTCCAACCATCACTGACCCCTGTGTGTATCCACAGCCCCGTCTCTTTGCCTTTGACAGTTTCATGCTCCTCATTTTTCTGCTCTTGTGCTTTGCTCTCACGTTCACACTTTGTATCAGCCAAAATAAAAGCCCAGTCTTTGTTGTACTGTCCGCCTCTTTGTCCTGTATTTGAGTCCTCTCCTCATCCCTGACGATGCATACTGAGATGTCGATTTGCCTCCAGCCATGCGGCCTGTCTGGCTCGACTAGTTCATCCTCCTACAAATGATATAAATGTAACGCACAAGCACGCATTAGAAATTCACATTCAGTGCCGACCATTTAATGCCAATGTAGGAAAAAGTCCAAGAAGCCAACTGCAGCCTGCAGCCACATTTTTAACCAAGATTATTGTAAACTAATAGATTGGTTTCTGAAAAATTAAAATCAATTTGTCATTTTTAAGACGGCTAGGGTGAGCAATTGTCCTAAACTCAAAGGAAAGTAAATACTGAACCCCGCTGTATAAATAGTTATTAGAAAAGTAATCTCATGTGTTTACTTTAATGAAAAATGAATGAAACCCTGCTGCGATTCTTTCTGGCTTTCCACTTACAAAACTCCTCAACACTCAGTGTGAGTGCAGAAGTAAAAGCGCAGTATTAGCAGGTCAGACTGAAAGATACCGTATAATCACTCAAGTGGTAATTACAGAAATGTGTGGAATATTTGAGGGATAATTTCCCGATGCCGACGTGTCTGTGAGAGTCGCACCTGTGCGGGAACCAGCTGCGACTGAAAACACTGTGAACAAACATTTTATCTGCCACTCAACCCACCGTATATAATCAAATCATTCAAATCAAGTGAAGGTGGAGAGAAGGGAGGCAATCATTTACTAATCGTTAGAAAGGAGGAATGTTTGTACGAGAGAGCGAAGTAATGAAATGTTGTTTTGCAGGTACTGAGAATTAAAAGGTTCAATTGGCTGTGATTTCCAAGCTTTGCTGGATATTATATATGTGTGATAAAATGCAAACTGCAGGGAAGTGAAATTATTTTTATTTATTCTTCTCTGGCATTCTCAATTGTACCGAAACATTTTTATTCCAACCGGTCGTATCCAATCAAACACGGCGGTATTTTTGATTCAGTTCATTTCAAAATAAATTATAGTTTTGTTGTTGTTGTTGTTGTTGTTGTTATTATTATTGTAGTTTTAAACTGTGACATCTGATTTTACATGCAAAACATAACAGTTATAAAGCGACGTGTGAAATGGAAACGAAGCCTGAATGTAATGATGTGTAGTTATTTTCTAACCCACATTTAACTGAAAATAGAACAAAGATATGAAATGCCACGTTGGAAAAAAAAAATTACATGTTTTCTGTTTGCCTTCGATGTCTTTAGCATGTTGTGAAAAATTTCCACACAGTGGCATTAGTATTTCTTTTATCAGCTCTCTGTCAGGGTTTGGGGGACTCTGGAGACCGTTTAGTTTTGATAGCAAAATGATTTTCACGTCTTGCTTGTAAATATCAGCGTCTGAACAGTTTGAGGCCTCCTTTGTATTTTTCAGTTCCATGACTTGTCAAAGGTTTCAGTAGGAGCCAGGTCTGGAATCCAGCTAGGCAAGTTTAGGGTCCGTACAGAGTGTGCTGTTGTAATCAGGAGCAACAGTGGGACAAACCCTGAGAGTCAGTGAAGCTGTGCTGTGAGGACAAATGACTCACCTTTCAATAACCAAAGGATTTCTATTTAGAGCTCCACTAAATGTGTTTTCTTCGTGGGCTTTGTTGGTCCACAAAGAGGTCTGCAGTTTACTGCTGTGTGTATCTGCAGATGTTTCACGACTGTCACGCTTTCAACTCCTTGCCTTAGTGTAAAAACACACATGGACAACCTACAATAGCTCGTATTTTTTTATTTGTCATCAAAGTCAAGTCAGTAACCAGAAAACCTGAAAATACATCACAGAGCTTACATAACTAAAGGGAATGACATAATGTGACCAAGTTTGGATCCATGAATGAATGAAACTTCTTATTGTAGCTCAAAGGAACTATTCTTACCATAATCTCTGAATCTGCCCCTCCTTCATCTGTCATAGATGGAACATTTCCCATTAGCATTAATAATGCATCCATCTATTTTCTTCCTCTTGTCCAGTTTAGGGTCACATGGTGGTCTGGAGCCTATCCTGGCTGCCATAGACTGAGAGGCAGGGTGCACCTTGGGCAGGTGACCAGTCTATCACAGGGCTTGGCGTTAATAATGTTAACTGGGAAATGCAGCCAGGTGACTCCACTACACCTAGTTGGAAAATGGTGATAAAATAATATCACTTTACTTCAGAAAATTATGCCAAGGGTGTCATAATTGATCAGGCGATCCTGATCAAGCACCAATAAGAATCAATTAGATACTAGAATTTGGTTTTGGTGAAATAAGCGAGTGCTTTATTAAAAAGGTTGTTAAGATCCAGAATCACTGGATCTGTATTGGTTGAGACAGGTGACTGCTGAGTGGCTGATCTGAATTGGCTTCCTGCATCTCAATTGTACCCTCCCAACTAACAGCCGGATCTTTAATCATTCAGAGTCTGTCAGTGAAAAGTGTGGATTACTAGTGTGCTTTTTATTACTGCAAGCCACCTTTTTTTCTAGTTTGTTTGTTGTTTGTTTCCTTGGATGTTGGTTGGATTATTGTTTTTTTGTAAATGGGTAATAGGCAATAGATAATTGTGAATATTAGACTGTGTATATTTAGATGGAGGAGCGAGAAGTCGTTTCTGTTGAATCCTCAGTCTGGCTCCTTCAGTTTGGAAACATTAGAGACTTTGGTTATTGGTTGTTTGGGCATCAAGCCTAAGTGAATCTTGTGAAACTTAAGTGAAACTGCCGCGTAACATTTTCAGTTGTTGCTGACCTTTTCATGGGTGTGGTTGAAGCGGGGAGTTGTGGTTCATGTTACATCCAGGTTTTTGTGTCATTTTTGTGCTGATGTTGATGCCAGAGGTTTAGAGGTCTCCAGCTACTGAGTCAGCAGAGTCGGGTGCACTATACCTTGAACTAGAAAGCTGATGAGTATCCCTCAGACTTTGATAAGACCACAGAACAGTTTTTCCCCCTCAGCCCATCTTAGGCGATCGCTGGGCCACAGAGCACGGTTGCTGTGTGGATCTAACAGTGATGAGACGGCCTACAGGGAGGTCAGCGCCCTGACCCACTGGTGTCAAGACAACCATCTCACCCTCAACGTCGCAAAGACAAAGGAGTTGATAGTGGACTTCCGGAGGTGCAGAGAAGTACACACCCCCATCACCATCAACGGCGCTGCTGTGGAGAGAGTGAGCAGCTTCCGCTTCCTTGGTGTACATCTGGCCGAGGATCTTACATGGTCGGTACACACAAACAAAACAGTGAAGAAGGTGCAGCAGCGCCTCTTCTTTCTCAGGAGACTGAAAAGATTCGGCATGAGCCCCCGCATCCTCAGGACCTTCTATTGCTGTGCCATTGAGAGCATCCTCACTGGATGCATCACCACCTGGTACGGCAACAGCACCGCTTACAACCGCAAAGCTCTCCAGAGAGTGGTGCGGTGCTCTGAACGGATCATTGGAGGTGAGCTTCCCTCCCTCCAGGACATCTACAGGAAGCGGTGCCTGAGGAAAGCGGGGAGGATCATCAAGGACTCCAGTCACCCCAGCCATAAACTGTTCAGACTACTTCCATCAGGAAGGAGGTTCTGCAGCATCCGGTCCCGTACCAGCAGACTGAGAGTCAGCTTTTTCCACCAGGCCATCAGACTGCTGAACACGTCATAGACACCTCACCCACATTCAACAACATTATGCACTCCATACTGTATATAAATGCCACTGTTTTGCACATGTCTCAACTACCAACCTCTGTATATTTTATATATTTTATTTTATTGTTTAATCTATTTAATTTGTAAAATATGTATACACACACACACGTAAAAAAAACAAAAAAACAAAAACATATTTAGTATACACATCCAGTAATGCATACACTCTTATATTGTACATATATTTATTACACTCAGATTTAGCCATTCTTATATTTTGCTTGTTTTACGTTATTGTATTTTTGCACACCTCTGTTGCTTGTGAAGCTCGCACACAAGAATTTCACTCGCATGTACTGTACCAGTGTACCTGCACATGTGACGTGACAATAAAAGTGATTTGATTTGATTTGATCTCGTTTATTCTTTGCACTGGAGAGTTTAATTTGATTTTTGGAGGAATTGTGCACCCCAATCAGTGATTTCCCACAACATAGTCGCGTCTTTACTTTGGAGAGCTCTCTGTGGGTGACTCTTTGATGTACCCAGACACATTACTATTAAAGTAAAAGGTTGTGGGATGTTGTTATTTCTTTACAGTTCTCAAACTGCTTCGGTGGGTTTGTATGAAATGTACACTGTCACTGATTACAGTTTTTCTCAGTTGCTTTGGTGCATTTCTCACAACAGAATTAAACTTTGCACAATAGTTAGTTCAACCTCCACAACATGTAGTCCTTTTGGCACAACCTTGTGGCAAATGCCTTTGGACATGAAGCAGCTGAGTAAGTACAAATATCTAAAGAATGGTCACTTTTGACTTGCTATTCATCACTATCTCCTTGCTTTTATCATGAATGTCACAATTATTTATACTTGTACCGGCTGAATAGTCATTGTCCATACAACTAATAGTCTTCATTTCATTGCTTGTGTCAGTGCACTCAAAATTGTTGAACATCTTGTCAAACAATTTGTACACCCTCTTGATGCATTCTCAATCATCCAGGAAAGTAAATCTCCAAAAGTTGAATCTGTTCATCTGGATGTAGCGTTTGGTGGGAGAAACGTTTCGTCACTCATCCAAGTGACTTCTTCAGTCTGAAGAAGTCACTTGGATGAGTGAACAGATTCAACTTTTGGAAATTTGTACACCCATTTTGAAAACCCTATTTTTAAGGAGTTTCCATGAAAATCTCCATAAATTACTTTTCTCAGGTGAACCTTATCTCACACTAATGCAAATTGGTGTGTGTTACTCTTACTTGTAACCAATGAAAAGCCTCTTCTACCCAGTCACAGGTGAATCGCGTTACAGTATCCCCTACTCTACAAGTATATATATAATGTAAACCACCAGACAGGATTGGCATGAGGTGCATACTGAATCTACAAAACTGCAGAACGTGGAACGTCAGCCTTGTGGAAGAGGGGTGAGGATCGGTGGAGGCGAGGACAAAAAACGGGTAAGAAGAGGCCAACCACATAGACACGTTCCTGGACGAAATCAGGGCAACACTTGTGGATCATGTGATAAACCATGGCCTCACAATGGCCGAGGCTGGTCGAAGGGTGCAGCCAAATGTTGGGAGAACTACTGTAAGTTCTATTATTCAGACATTTCATCGGGAAAACAGGTGAGCATACTGTAATGTAGTTATTCAGCACAAACTAATTTGCTCTGCACTTTCATAGTCATATAGGAGACTTGCATTCGGACATGACCTTATAGATCTTTACATATAGACGTACTGTAACTGAAGCGCAGACTTGGCCCAGGTGTGGCATAGTGTGCTGTGGTACAATACAGTAATGCTGTAAAGAAAGGAGTTTTGAATGATAGTCCTGTAACAATTACTGTAAGCATGTTTGCGCTTATTTATGTTTGTGTTTTTTCATCTGCATCTCAAAAAGGACTGCCAGACAACCTAGAAGAGGTGGAAGAGGTCCACTTTTGACTCCGCAGCAAGAGGAAAGGATTTGTGCAATGGTGGCTGCAAACAACGCTTTGAGACTGAGAGAAATACAAAGAACTATCGTAGAAGATGACACCATCTTCGGAAATATTCAGTCAATATCAATTTCCACCATAGACAGAGTCCTCAGACGGAATGAAATGTCCATGAAGCAATTGTACAAAGTACCATTTGAACGGAACAGTGATCGAGTGAAGGAGCTCCGTCACCAGTATGTACAGGTAAAACATGTTTGCATATGTACCTCTGTTTACTGTAAAAGTTTAGGCCATGTACTGCACTTACATTTATGCATGTTACTGTAATCCTATTTACAATTCACACTGTACAATCTGTTGTGCCAAATGCACCATTACAGACTTTTTTATTCTCATCCTTTGTATAGCGTATCCTGGAATTGGAGGCCAGGGAACCCCTGCACACGTTTGTATATCTTGACGAAGCGGGATTCAATCTCGCAAAAGGCAGACGGCGTGGACGAAATCACATTGGAGAAAGAGCCACCATTGATGTCCCAGGCCAACGAGGAGGAAATATTACAATGTGTGCAGCAATCTCAGGAAATGGCGTTCACACCCATATTCCTCGTATTGGTGCATACAAGACACAACACCTGTTGGCTTTTCTGGACGCTCTTTATAGGGACCTAATCCCACAAAATGAAAGGGATGATCCTGGTGACAATCGGACAATGTATGTAGTGGTTTGGGATAATGTTAGCTTCCATCACTCTGCTGTAGTCAGGCAATGGTTTGCAGCATACGACAGGATGCTTATGGAGTTTCTTCCTCCTTACACTCCATTCCTAAATCCAATTGAGGAGGTTTTTCTCTTCCTGGAGGTGGAAGGTATATGACAGGCATCCACATACCCAAATGACCCTGCTAGCAGCTATGGATGCAGCTTGTGATGACATCACAGCAGAGTCCTGCAGAGGGTGGATTCGACACTCCAGAAGATACTTTCCCCGATGCATCGATAGAGCTGACATTCGCTGTGATGTTGATGCAAATATGTGGGCAGACAGACGGGAGCGTCTAGATATCAATGATTGATATGCAGCAGTGTCTGTTTTTCGGGGGGGGGGGGGTTGTTTCATAACTACTGCAGTAAGGTTCACTGTCTAAGTGAGTTTATGTTTGCTGTAAAATGTTTGATTTACTGTATTTCCCCAGTTGCACAATGCTGTGCACAGTTTCAATTGAATATTATCAAGAGTGCATATGAAGTGTCTTGAGTTTCCTTTACAATTTATGGTTTTCAGACTTGACATGTCATTGGGAAGCACTTACAAAGAAATCCGTCACAATGAGAACATGTTCAAACCATTTGATTTAGTGACCAAAGGTGCTGGTGTACTGACTTGTAATTGTGACAGCCCTGACACTTTGATTGATATAAGTACTTGCTTTTGATGAATATATTATCTGTTTTGATTAAGGGACTTGCTTTTGAAGCATTGACTACTTATTTTGAGCAACTGACTTTTCTTTTTGATGAAGTGACTCACTTTTGCAAGTTATCCACCATGTTTTGCAGTTTGCACTAATTGTTTTGAGAAGAGCCTTAGTAGTGGTGCAAAGATCAATTCTGTTGTGAGAAATGCACCAAAGCAACTGAGAAAAACTGTAATGCACTGATGGCACACATTCGAGCAAGACTACGTGAATGTATGAATGTGGTGTGTTGGGCAACTTTCCAATAAGGAGACAAAAAGTGGCACAACTAGGAAGTTATGGCTTCCAAATAAGTGTTAATGACAAGTTTCTAATGCTTTTTTAAAAAGAGGAAGTGAAGGTGAAGACATATGTCAACAACATATGTGTAGTTTGCATTTATAAGAATAGCTAATACAGTCCCGATCAAAAGTTTAAGACCCGTTGAAAATGGCAAAAAATCATATTTTACATGGTTGGATCTTAACAAGGTTCCAAGTAGAGCTTGGAAATGGGAGTGAGACAAAACATTTTTTGAGCCTGCAGTTTATTGAAAACAACACTTAAACTGAAACAGGCTGTTTTACAGCTGATCAAAAGTTTTTAAAAAACCTGTAAAACCCCCAAAATAAAGTTTCAAACATGAACTTGGGAAAGACTAGCTCTACTGTTAATGTTGATCATTTCAAAGACTCATTGCAGCATGCTTGATGCAAGAATTTCCACGAGGTGAGTGGGAACATTTCTCCAAGTGGTGAAGACAGTCGTACTAAGGGCTTCTACTGTCTGGAACTTGATCATTTTTGTAAACTTCCTTTGCCATCCATCCTCAGGGGAACACGCAGGATGGTCCAAAAAAGTGATGTTATTCTCCTGGAAGAAGTCCATCATCCTGCAGCATCTCAGGTGGGATCTGCTTGTCATGCCAGTAACATTGGAAACCATCAGGACCATCAAGGTTAAACTTTCTTCCACCTTTCAGTGTCCCATGCTTGGTGCTCTCTTGCAAAGTCCAAACAGTCAGTTCTGTGGCGTTTAGGAGACGAGGCCTTTGAAGACGTCTTTTGTTCTTGAAGCCCTTCAGTCTCAGATGCCGTCTGATGGTTATGGGGCAGCAGTCAGCACCAGTAAAGGCCTTAATTTGTATCAAGGATCGTCCAGTGTCTTGACGGACAGTCAAATGGATCCTCCAACTCAATGCTGGTGACATTTGTTTGGGTCTTCCACTTTACTTTTTTGTTCCATAGCCCTCAGGATCATTTAAGAAATTCCAAATGACTGTCTTACTGTGTCCACCACCTCAGCAGCGATGGCACGCTGCAGTTCATCAACCCGACCACGTTCAAAAATGGAAAATTTTTCTTGCCTTTGCCAGCAGAACCTAAACTTTTGATCAGCTGTAAAACAGCCTGTTTCAGTTTAAGTGTTGTTTTTAATAAATTACAGGCTCAACAAATGTTTTGTCTCACTCCCATTTCTTCTTGTTGCATGTTGAAGCTCTAGTTGGAACCTTGTTAAGATCCAACCATGCAAAATATGATTTTTTTGCCATTTTCAACTGGTCTTAAACTTTTGTATCTACCAAATCTGACAGAGTGCTGTTCATGGATTAGTGCAAGTCTCCACCACTGCACTGATTAAGCGTCTTCACGAGAACACTTAGTTGTGATTAGAGATATACATGTCCTTTACTGTCTTCTGGGAAAAAAATCAATATTTAATCAGTGCTGTACAAAAGCAAGACAAGGGTATTCACTTTTCTTTGAGCACTACGGGGGATCGTCCCATAGAGGTGAGTGCAGGTCGATCTTTATGCACCCTGCAACTATAGCAAACAAGCCATATTAATGGCGAGACACTGAAAGCGCAGTGATAAGCCAACAGCGTGTAGCTCTAAAATATTTACAATGCATCTGACGCAGAAAAAAAAGCTCTGCTTAAAATGCTGACAAGCACAGTAACATTTTCAGGGTTCTGTGGAAGAACGATGGGGCACAAGAGCACAAAGAAAAGAGAAAACAAAATCTCTGACTTGTAACTGTCATGGTTGTAACTTGCACACAATGAAATATAAAAATCTTTAGTCGGTACAACAAACCACCGGGAGATTAGCTGAACATTTTGTCATCATTGAGCCAAACTATGCAACACCTGGGACGATCACAACAACTCTTTAAATCATTATTTTAAGGTTAATATTCAGGCGGCAGTATGCCAATCTCAACACTGAAGCTCATTACCTGCTGAAATTATAGGGCTGCTGCATTATTAGTTGATACTTTTGCATCTTCCAAAGAGAGTTGTGCTTTATCCAATTACCACGAGCCAACTAGTCTCGGGAGCTTTGGGAATATATAATTTAGCTACATTACCTCAGGTGTCACCTGTGCTTATTATACCTGACAGGTATCTGGAGGCAAGAAGGTGGATGCACAAAGACCTGCAGAGGGAGCAGCAGGAGGTCAGCGTGCTTCTGACGGATTAATCACGCTGCTGCTCGACAGCTTACTCGAGGTCCACTCTGTGTGTACCTAACCGCGTGTGTGCTAATAACATGAATTTCAGCCCAGCCTTATATATCTTTAAAAGACCATATTCCTCTCTGGACACTCGGGGTAGTTTTATGATCTCATCCTACATCTTTCTGTGTATTTATATTCTGACACGGTGACAAAACATCTCATTAAAGTTCGCCGAGATTTGAGAAAACATTTAAAAGAGCCAACTTGTCTGTCACGGTAGGAATCCCCAGACATTAGTAAAAAGGAAGAGCAGATGCTACATAATACTACAGCCTACAAAGGCTTTGAAAGATTCACGCTGTGTATCCTCCAAACCCCGATGAACCCGATGAAAGGAAAACATTTCTTTAAATATCGACAGCTGAGAGATTCTTGAAAGATTATCAGCGTCTCTCACTTTAAAGGCCCCACACAAGCATCTTGATTAAATAATAGCGACAAAGAGTGTTTATAACATTCTGGGATGATGGCCTTACTTAATCTGTTTTTATCACAGACTTCACTTTATAAGCTCAATGCATAAAATAACTTTAGAAAACTGAAATGTCAGCAGAAGATCAGCTTCTAAGTCAGTGAATACAAACCTCAGCCTAAGTTTGCATCCACTCATCACAGACGTTGTATTAATGTTGGACTTTTAATGATTTCTCTGAACTGTTCTTTATTAAATTTATATATTGAATTTTGGGGGGATTTTATTTTTACAGCACTCATTATTTAAAGTCCAAGAAACTCAGTGAAGATCTAAGAAAGAAAACTGTAAATGTTCACCAGTTTAAGCAAATGTACATGAGTACAAGTTATTCAGATGTGTCACTACATTGCCGAGGTCTGAACAAAACCCAAACCATCACCCTCGGATGAGAGGAAACCGATTAGGATGTTCAGGAGGAACACAGGAACCACTGAGGCTCAAGCCTGGCATGAACTGGAAACCACTGGAACACCAGCATCAGTGTCCACAGTGAAGCCAGTTTTACATCACCATGAACTCAGAGGGTGTTAAAGAAAAAACAAAGCAGAGAGGTCAGATATTTAATGGTAAGCTTGTTGATGGCTACCAAAAGCATCTGGTCGAGGTGCAACTTGCTAATGGACATTTAATCAGATATTAGTGGGAGTGTATGTGTTTGTGCACCCAGCTCTTACTTTTTAGGTCAGGGGTCTCAAACCTAAATGAGCTGTGGGCCACTGCTGGCACTGTCATCTCATTGGAGGGCCACTTAGTATTCAAGTAGCACAAAAAAACCAACAAGAAAACACCCACAAATGTTTCCCAAAAAAATGTAGAGTTTTGTTTGTTTTTTTTAAATGTCAAATATTGTATGTCAGACAAAACTGCAAACTCACTCTTAACTAACTGAAGCCTTTCATTGAACTACCAAATAAACAAGCTGGTCCTCTCTTTCTGGACAGACACGTGGCAGCACTTCTGCTATCATTTTGTTCATATTTAACAAAATAAAAGCACAGTGTACACATTAGTGTGTGACTCTCTCACTGAGCTAACAGCCGATCCCTCAGCATGTTTGTGCTCTCTGCTCATGTTGCCTTCATATTAAATCATTTTTGGCTTTTTAAAGAACTTATTTTAACATCGCACTCAACAACAAAGAAATCCTTCCTGACAAAAAAGTCACTTCAAAAGACAGAATTTCATTATATTTCTTCACGTCAACATATGGGCTGCAAGTGGCCCCTGTTTGAGACCCCTGTTAAAGATCATATAATGAAATAAAACACAGTATGCATATAAAAGAACTTGATGTCACCCATTGGTTTATGGACTACAACTCTGCACCCTTGATTTTTTCCATCTTGTTTTTGAAACGAGCACATATCTTTTTTTATTGCCTCTTCTACATTTAAACGGCACTATAATTTGCAAATTTACATCAGGCAGTATTTAAAAAGAGTTTGAATACCTCGGACGTGCCTTTTACTGAGGTCATGAATCTAGTGAGGAGTGCTGTCGTTTTTCCATAGACTTTTATATAATTAGCCACCAACACCGTGCTGAGGGGGCTCGTACAGCATTTACATTAGGTTTATCTTTCAGAATGGGATGCCACGGCTCTCTTTCATAGATCACTGCACTGAAGACTGATCCAACATTGCATCAGTGATTTGATGTGAGTTCTGGGTAACATTACACCGTGTTGAGTCTATTTAACAAAGACAATAAAACAGTTTTTATCATAAAAATGACTTTAACAAAAATATAAAATAAAACTATTTCTTGCTTGTGTTGTGCCAAATGATAAAGAGAGGACAAGAAACAGCAGAATCTTAGGTTGCTCATTAAAACAGCGTAGTCTGTCAGTGACACTTAAGGTGAGTTTCTTTCAGTTTCAGGAGTGAAAGTTGCATCAGTGTCCTATTGTGTGGGAGGGGAAGCGAGTATGTGCATCTCAGAGTTGTTTCATTGTGGGCAGAAGTGACAAGTTCTGTCAAAAAAGCTTTGGTTATTGCAAGAGCAATTAGCTTTTGAACCAAAATACTGTCACATACTGAATATTATTATACTGCACTACAGAGGAGCCATGGTTAATATTTGAATATATGAGTACAAAAATAGTGGCTTTGCAGATTTACATGACAGATATCCTCGACGAGGGAGTGGTCACGGCTCACTAGCTGTGCTCCCATCTAATCACGAGGGAGGGCTGCTCATTGAGAAACTGGTTAGTGACAGGCAGGAGATTTTCTTTGCATTTCATTTCATCGAACTGTGGCACCCTTCAGCAGCACGCTGACATATGTGACAAATTTACTGGAGACTCAGGCTGGTCACCAAAATTAGCACAGTGTAATTTCTCCATAATTGCAATAATTTGGATGGGATGATGATAACATTCCTACTGCGTGTCACAAGAAATCAAAGAAATTGTCCTCCTAGTGCTGTATTATATGTCATATATATGGTTTAAATTTCAGTTGATGGAGCTGAGGAAAAAAACAGTTTAATTTTAACTATAACTGAAAATGCTGTGTTAAATACTTTATGTTAAAATATATAGACTATATATTTTGTTGATTGTATTTCCTCTGTAAATAATTCTTTAATGATATTATGTAGCATACTCTGTTCCATAAAAGTCCCACAGGGACAAATCTAAAAACACAGATATATGAGGTAACCTTTGATGTTTTTGTATTACTATCTGCTGTTTACCATATATCAATTCAACTGACTTTCATTTATATGGCACCAAATCACAACAACAGTTGCCTCGAGTTGCTTTATATTGTAAGGTAAAGACTCTACGATGATACAAAGGAAACAGAGAAAACCCCAACAGTCATATCAGACACTTGAGACCTTATAAGGGCTCAAAAGTCCTGGAAAAATACAGTGAATCAAAAACACCAGCTTCTGACCCACGCTTATGTACCTAATGAGCGTATAACTCTGAAATGAATCCAGTACAAAAGTAAAATATTGCCTGATTTCATCACATATAGTTTAGCTATCTTACACAAACACACACAGACACACAAACCCTGACAAAGTGAAATCAGAATGTCGCTGATGTAGCAGCTCATCCAGCCACAATCCACCACAATTTACAGTTTATTGCCCGTAAAATGACAAATGCGACTACGACCTTGAGCTCAACCCATTAACTGATCACTGTGCGTGAGTTTAATTAAATCCTGACCAATGTTGTCGCGGCAGGTAATCCAACTCTTAAACATTCAAATCTGGTGTGATGTGAGAAAAAACAACCAGAGTCTTTGACACAGTCCAATCCACTACGGAGTAACATGGTAAAATATTAAATTGATCCAAACTCTTGTTATCATATCTTTTGAATAACTGAGACTGGAAAGTGTACTCAGAGTGGATGACCTGGTGCCCTGCAAAGTCTACACTCACAGATGTCACATGACGAAGTGCTGTTCTCTCAGCACTTTGCACAGTTAAGGATACATGTGGACAGAGTAATTAGACGCATCAATGTTGACAATGAATTGTAAAAAAAAAAAAAAAAAAAAAAGTTTGTTAAATGAAATTCAAACTTTACCTACTGTAGCCCCTCAAATGTAAATATTGTGAACAGTGCTTTAAAACATCGCACTGATTTTTCAAATCCAAATAAATCTGAGAAAAAGGTTTTCTTTACTCTCGCCAGGAAAGGTTTATTTCAACATATGTGCAGTTAAGTATGCAACCAAGCACCCTGTTGGTTTACCATCAACATAGCATTAGACGAGAAGAACATGGCATTAGAGAAGAACAGAAGAAGAAATCAAAGAGTCTACATTCATTGTGTGACCAAGATACTGAACATTTAAATTGGCATCTTTAAAATCCCCAGTTACTTTTTAAGACCAAAGAATAGAAATCAAATTTTTTTGGAGACAGACGGGTACTTCAGCATGTAAACGTGAAAGTAAAACTGGTCCACCCTCTCCCTCTCATGCTCTTACCTTTTGGTCAACATAGATGCGCTGTACCAGCATGTCTTCCTGGGCACAAATCATGAGGTCACATCATTGCAGTTATAAGCAGTTGAACCTTCACCTGTCAGTAGTAGGAGTGACTTTCACAGAGGGACTGAGTGCCATGCTGTATTTGAAGATCGTTGCAGTGAACACAGTTCTTCACATCAAGGCACTTTATCTCAACCAGTCAGAATGATGTCGGTGCAGATGGATCACAGATCAGCCAATCTGGTGCTGCACCGAGCCAGGAGCAACGAACCCACGGGGCCTGTAGTTGACATTTTTCATTTTGCAGTATTCTCCAGCTGCCTCAAAGTCCATGTCTGCCCCTCTTCTCATGTCTGCAGTCTGTCTGGTTCCTTTGAGGATTCTCTCTGAGAGACACTACAGAGTTTCTCCCCTCACAAAACATACCTCTCTAAAACGTGAAGATGTGATCCTTGGCCCGCAGAGCTGATGCCACTCATGGGCAGGCGTCTGTTCTCTTCTTGCTGACTCAATCTTATGTGCCATGTCCACTGTGACAATTAAGCTTTTGAGGTGGAAGTGTTCCTCCTCAGTGCACACATGCACACGCTCTGTGGGGTCCAGGCTGTACTCACTTAGTGGCCATGAAGGGTAAGATGGAGGATCTCTGTGAATCCTCACAGATTTTGTGGGTAATAAGGGCTGCTGGTAAGAGAGCACACTGCCCTTTTGTGCTAAGTCTAAAGCTGTCTCAACAAGAGTGTTCTCGTCACTGATGGACATAGTTGCTGTTAGAGGTCGATCTGTCACATCAGAGTCTTTGTATGATTCTCCAATCTTTAGCAAGGAGATGTCAAGTGGGTCACCAACCAAGCCCCTGTACAGTGTTCTTCTGGAAAAGACAATAATAATGTTAGAGGGTAAAACTAGCCGGCGTGAAAGTGCAACAGGGTGAGGTGCAATTCAATTAGCACTTTGACATGACATCGTGCAATAATATATTTACTTAAAAACCACCGCACCCAATACTTTTCCACTTGAACACTTGAGCACAGACTACCCAAAAGCCATACTCGAGTGAGAATAAAGATTTTACTTTGGTAAAAGTCTAACTAATTTGAATAAATATTATATTAAATTACCTAATATTAAAATATTAAATTTACCTAAGTATCAAAAGTTATTTTCTGTTAATAAATTTACTTCGTGTCAAAACTGCATGAAAATATTGATTCCTATGAAAGCACATTTCAAGGTTCAAGGTTCTTTATTTGTCACATGCATAGTTATACAAGTATAACACAGTGAAATGTATCCTGACACGATCCTCGACATGTGCAAAAACATGGGGGGGGGGGATAACATTATAAATATATATATATATAGTATATACATTGGGTGAATGTGCAGTAGAAGAATTTTCGCCAGGTTAATAAAAACAGTATCTTTATCTTCTTCTTTTTCTCAAACTTTAAGCTTGAAAAACAAAAGTTGACACTAATGAAGAGTTTAAGATAATCAAGGGGATTGGTCATGATTACTTAGCCCGTGAGGCTTGATAAATACTGTCCCTGAGCTGGAACAGGTGAAAAATTGAACTGGACAGAATCCCCCAACCCATCCTTTACATTACTCTCAGCCTGTGTGGCATTTCACCTTTGCACATAGACAGCACTGGTCACCATGTCTTTGTTTGATACTGGTTTAAAAAAAGCGACAAGCAATCATGTATATGTCATTGTAAGAAAGCAATCGATCCAGAATGACGACATTTTCAGTCAGCTATGATGGATGTAATTAAATACTGATTTGGAAAACAAAATTACAAAGCTAATGCTAAAGTGTACTAAGCTAAGCTAAAGTACACATACATTCCTTTGTAGTCACAAAAATAGGATGGAGCACGCAGTATACACATATATATATATTTAGTCTGTTAAACTTTTTTTTTTTTTACTATATTTTATAAACATTTTGCTCATTTTGCTTAGTGACTGTGCTGCTCGTCAAACACATTTCATTGCAATGTTGACCCTGTGCTAACTTGCATATGACAAATAAAACTGAAACTGAACTGAACTTATCCATTTTGGTTGCAGGAGTTTTTGGATGTCTCCCTGTATATGAGATGGAAATCAGAAATGCTCATCTTCAGCAGCTTCTGTAAAACAAGGCCATACTAATCAATTGCTATTGCATTGTTTTCTCCTGCTATCAGGTCACAGGGCTTGCACAGGACCTGGACCAAAAGGAAGTAGTTCATCCCGTTTGGCCTAGTGCCTAATAACCCCATATGGAGACTTTTCACTGCCTTTGGTATCTGTTAAGGTTCAGGCTCTGGATGCTGGACTGGGGTCTGCATGCACTCAGCTTTAACATCAATTCGGGGTTTTTCATTAGCTTTGCGTAAGCATGCTATCTGCACAGATGGTTGCAGAAAGCCAAAGTTTTGCATTTTGCATTTGTTTCTGTCCTGGACACAGCTTCACCTTTGCACACTTCTCCTTTTGTGCATAAAATAAAATTAATGTCCACATCTCCACTCCACACATCTGCAGTCAAAATTTGTAGACTTGTCGACCACTTCACCGTTTTGGACACAAACTGAAATCAGCACGAGAACCTTTGTAACATGAGTAAAAACGTAATTGTAACAGTAATGTGATAACTGAATTCAACAGTTACATGTTACACTCAACACTGCTGACGGGTGAATTATTGCTTCATCACTGCACCTGTGAGTGAGCTGGATAGATTAGGGAGCAACTTAACATTTTGTTCTCAAAGTTGTTGGAAGAAAAAATGGGGCAAGGATTTGTTGACCCTTAGATCTTTTTCCTTTTTCTCATTTGCATACACTGAATTTTACCAAATGTTAATTTGGTGTTTTTCTTAGAAACCTTTCAGTTACCTCAGCTGGCATTTGCATGTGTGACATTTCACTCCATCCGGTCTAATTCATCCACAGACCTCAGTGTCGTTTCAAAGATATCAAACAAAAGGTGTGTTTCCATTAAAAGACCTGTGGCTTCAGACTCGAGATTTCAGAAACAGCTCCCAGACTTCCTAAAACACTGTTAAAAAGACAGCGTGTCATGGCCTTTTGGAGTCTCTGAATTCTTGGTGATCTATTTAAGTTTGGGTCCTGATGAACTTTTCTGTTATTATATCACTGAAAGTTTTGATAATATCGACTTCGTCATTGTTTTATACTGAGAGCGATCCTTGGAGCTTTGGCTTTGTGTTCATTACTCAGGCCTCCCGGTGTTCCTCGCATGTTATGTGTGAGATGAGTTGACTTTTCATTTTTGGGATGTCTTCTGCCTCCTTTTATGTTTACGCCTGAGTGCCTCAGTGTTTCCTTGTCATGTTCATCTTGTATTCAGTTAGTATTTCCTGTTTTACTTTGGTAGTTCTCTCTAGCTTTGAGTTTTACTTCCCTTCTATGATTTTCTTTATTGTCTGCACCTCTGTCTCCTTCCTTCCAGCTGTTTCCACTCCCTGAATCTTGCTGTTTGTATAAATAATCCTCTCTTCCTTGTAGCCTTTGTTGTGTTACACCCCAGCCCAGGGAAACCCGGCGTGCAACATAAGGAAAATAAGAATAAGGAGAACTGCCCCCACACTCCCTGCTCTCAAGGAAGACGAACCAAAAAGACAACTGCCACGGATTTCACAACAGCCAGTCAGTTTATTAAGGCCCAAAAGGTAGCGGGCATCAGGGTGAGCATGGCCAAAACAACAAACCAAAAAACTCTAGAAATGAAATGCAGCTGGCTTACCTTCACCGAAAACCCCAAAAGAAAATTACAGGTGTCTTACCTGCCTCCCTAACCAAAAACAGGAGAAAAGGTTCCCAAAGAAAATGGCTTCTCACCCTACAGCTACCGAGTAAAATTAAATATTGACAACTATTTACATCTATATACAACAAACTATTTACAACACGGAAAAAGCTTCCAGAATACAAATTCACACGCAGCCACATGCACAGTTCGTTGGGAACAGGAAGTAGGCGGGGCGTGTCAGTTGAGAAGGGTCCTCATTTATAGCCGGCCTCTCCCAGTCCTCCACCAATGGTCAGCCTCCACCTGGAACTCACATAGCAGCAATAACACAGGACACAAACTATGCCACCCTCTGGTGTGGCAGACCAAAAAACAGTACAAAAAATATCCATAACACTGAATCATAACATACCCCCAAACCAAGAACAAACTTTCCATCCTGAACAGAAAGTTTGATTCATGATCTAGACAGCGTCAGCCATGACATTATCTAAGCCCTTCTTGTAACGGATTTCAATGTTAAAGTCTTGAGGAGTAAAGACCAGCGCATGAGGCGTTGGTTGCTGTTCTGCATCCGAGATAAGAACACAAGGGGTTGTGGTCAGAAAATACCATTGTTGGAAGAGGATTGGACCCAAGGTACACTTCGAAATGCTGCAAGGCGAGCAGCAAGGCTAAAGCCTCCTTTTCAATCGTGCTGTAATGTAGCTGGTGTTTTATGAATTTTTTGAAAAGAAACAGACGGGATGGTCAAGGCCATGTTCATCCTCCTGCAGGAGCACTGCACCAGCCCCCAAAGCACTGGCATCTACCTCGAGCTTGAAGGGACGTGTAAAGTCCGGGCGGCAAGTACAGGAGCACTGCAGAGGAGAGCCTTGGCAGCTTCAAAGGCAAACTGACATGTCTCTGACCACACGAATGGTGACTTTGGACTGGCAAGGCTGGTTAACGGGGCTACTACCTCAGAGAAGTTTTTGCAGAAACTGCGGTAGTAACCGGCCATGCCTAAAAAAGCACGCAGCTCATGACGCTTGAGGAGCTGGGAAGTCTACTATTGCCTGCACTTTTGCGGCAACAGGGAGGACTCGACCCTGTCCTACTTGCTTGCCTAGGTAGGTTACCACAGCTTTTCCAAACTCACATTTAGCCAAGTTTAGTGTCAGGAGGCATCACACAGGCGGTCAAATATTTCGCTAAGGGTTTTGAGGTGTTCAGTCCAAGTGGATGAATAGGCCACTATATCATCCAGATATACTTCACAATTTCTGACTCCATGTAACACAGTGTTCATCAGTCGCTGGAAGGTGGCTGGGGCATTTCTTAATCCGAACGGCATGACGGTATACTGCAAAAATGGTCAGGCGTAACAAAGGCACTGATTTCGGATGCACGGTCAGTTAACGGAACCTGCCAGTATCCCTTTAGGAGGTCAAGCTTGGTCACGAAGGTTGCTGATCCGACACGGTCGACCAAGTCATCCATGCGTGGGAGTGGGAAAGAGTCTGGTTTTGTAACAGCATTTACTTTTCGGAAGTCATTACAGAAACGGGAGGTTTGATCGGGTTTTGGGACGAGAAGTGATGGTGAGCTCCAAGAGCTATTACTGGGAAGAGCAAAACCATGGTCAAGAAGATACTGGACTTCTTGCTGCATTATGGCACGCTTAGTGGGATTTACTCTGTATGCATGTTGCTTTATGGGCTTGTGATCACCCACATCAATATCGTGACTTAGTACATGCGTTTGAGTGGGGATATCACCAAACAGAGTTGGGTAATTTTTAATGAGCTCACGGACATCAGATTTGGCGGGATCAGACAGATGTGCTAAATAGACATCCAAGTCAGCCAAGATTTCAGAGTTCCTAAGACGCCGCACCAGAAACAGAGCTGTGCCTGTCATCCAACCCATCATCGCAGGGACTATATAAGGGTTGAGAGACGGACACTGACACAATAGGTGACACAGCAGGTGACAGACTAGAGCGTTCACGATCAATGTACTCCTTCAGCATGTTGATGTGACAGACGCGACTTTTCTTCTTACGATCAGGGGTTAACACAACATAATCGGTTTCACTTAGTTTGCGCTCAATGACATACGGACCGGAAAACTTTGCCTGCAGGGGAGAACCAACGACAGGCAAGAAAACCAACACGCGATCACCTGACTGGAACATCCGTGCTACAGACTTTCTATCAAAATGGGTTTTCATTCTGACCTGAGCCTTTGCTAGCGTCACGAGCAAAATTGCAGGCATTATGCAGCCTCTCTTTAAACAAACTAACATAGTCCAGAATGTTTTCTTTTGGACGATGCCTATATGAGAGAAATTCTCTTTCAAAAGACGTAGTGGACCGCGCACCGTGTGGCCAAAACTAAATCAGCTGGACTGAACCCCAAAGACTCCTGGCATGTCTCTCTGACGGCGAACAACAGTAGTGGCAACCCCTCATCCCACTCACGGCTTGACTCAGTGCAAAATTTGCGAAGCATGTTTTTCAGAGTTTGGTGGAACCTTTCTAATGCACCCTGACTCTCCGGGTGATACGCGCTAGAAGTGTGATGGGTGACACCGAGCTCTGTCATGACCTGGGCAAAGATTTTAGACATAAAATTTGTGCCCTGATCTGTTTGGATGCGTTTAGGCAGTCCAAAGGTAGAAAAGAACTTAACAAGTGCTTTCACAATCCCACGTGTTTTTAATGAGCGCAACGGAATGGCCTCAGGATAACGGGTGGCAGTACACATCATGGTGAGGAGGTATTGGTTTCCGGACTTTGTTTTTGGAAGAGGACCAACACAGTCAACAATGACATGCTCAAATGGTTCCCCAACGACTGGGATGGTTTTAACGGAGCTGCCGGAATCACCTGATTTGGTTTACCGGCAAGCTGACATGTATGGCACGAGCGGCAGAATTTTGCTACATCAGATTTGAGACCAGGCCAGAAGAAGTAACGGAGGACACGGTTGTATGTTTTTGTGATTCCCAAGTGACCGGACATGATGTGGTCATGTGCTAAACTTAGGACCTGGGAACGGAATGACTGTGGAACAACAATTTGCTGCACTCCCTCATGTGTGCAGCCAGAACTGGGTGTCCAGTAGCGCATCAGCACCCCATCCTCAATGAGGTAAGACGCAGATTTCCACACTTAGGTTTCTGTCACAGAAGCCCAACAAGATGACAAGCTCTCATCATTTTTCTGGGCTTCTATAAGTTTGTTTTTTTTTTTCTACTGGGAGTGTCAGAGCTTTCTCATCAGGCTGAAGCTCTACTGACACAGGGTACTTTCACATTCGGTGGCAAGCTTGTTGGATCTGAATCACTTAAGAAAGAGTCGCTAAGATCCACCAAGTCTCCATGTTTGCGTGCCTGCGCACGTGTCACAGCACCAGTGTTGGGTAAGTTACTTTAAATTAGTAACTTAGTTACATTACTAGTTACTTCTCTAAAAAAGTAACTCAGTTACTTCAAGTTACTCGTTACTTTCAAAGTAACTAGTTACTAGGGAAAGTAACTTTGGTTTTACTCAGAATTCTCTTGTTAATGTGTTGCTTCTGTAACTGGATACCCAGCCAGATTGCCAGTCTTCTATCTTGCTTACTTGCCACAAGTGCACTGTGCCACCTACCAACAGAAAGGAAAAAATAATGTGCACATTTCCACGAGAGAAATCCCACGCCTGGACCGTCGTTGACCGCCGCCATGATTCTAGCCTGCTTTTTACATCCAACACAAAAACTGCAGTCGTGGTGCTTTTGATTGTACTCAGAACTTGGAAATTCTGCCTTCTGAATAGGAAGATGTAGGTAACACCAGACTGCAGATGAGCTGCATACAGAGGTGGACTGGGACAAAACAATCGTCCCGGGCATTTTGACTAGAGACCGGCCCACCATTATAGGAAAAATCATAAAGCCTTTGAATGAAAATAAACACTGTTGTGACAGTGATGTACACTGTTCTGATGGTATATATGTATCAATCTATCAATTGTTTGTTGTAAGACTCAGATAATTATTTTTTTTTAAAGCGAGACATTTTAAATGAGAATAATAAAGAAAAGTATTTCCTTGTGCCCCCTTTCCTGTTAATGCCCTACCTGGCCCCTGGCAACACTTTGCTAGATCCACCCCTGCACAGTTACCAGCTGTCAGCTACTTAGAAAAGGATCCTGGTGTTATTTGTCTCTCAGAAACAGCTCATAACTTCCTTCAACTCATTCATGTCACCTAAAAGGTAAACCTGTTTCTCCATCACCTGTTCAGCTCTGATGATTCAGTAAGGACATCTCCTGGTTTCATCTGCATGTTTCCCTCTCACCAGATAACCAAACCGATATCATGACCAGCAGCTTTACAGCTGTGGCTCCAGCAAACATCAGCTGATACTAGAAATTAATATTAAATAAATTCTAACAACAGCTGATCAAGCTTAAACATGCTGCTGTTGTTTAGCGCGACATCCGCTGGTTTCCTCTTTCTGGCGCAAAGTGGGCGATAAACAAACAAGAGAGAAAAGCCGATCAGCTGATCATTGATCAGTTTCGTGATTGAAGTAGAAACAGGAGAGAATGAGAGAAGAAGAGGCAGCTGTGCAGCTTCAGCTTTGTGTCTTTTTCATTGTAGCTGAAGTCCGGGACAAACTGTGTTCCTTTTCACCTCAATACGAAACGCGTAATATTTTCTCTGAATACCAGACGATTCTGTTTTTTACGGGACGGTTGGCAACTCTAATAATTAACCGTATGAACAAAATAAAGTTCAACATCAGTAACATAGCACCCACACAGCTGTATAGAAACTCCGCCATGCTAGCTAGCACGCAGTACGAAAATGTCAGCATAACGAAAATAAACTCCACCTAAACTTGGTTTATATCTGACCCAGATAGACTGCAGGTCATAACTTCTTACCTGAAGTTCAGTTCACCTGACACTCGGACCGGCGGCCGCTTCGGTCTCTCCTCTTGCCTCCCTTTTCCTTCATCCACCTGCTGGCCTCCACCACTTGCTAATGTTATTGAATCTGTGGAAGCTCGCGATATCCACCACACGAAGTAACGAGTAACGAGCCTATCTAAATCCCAGTAACGAGTAACGCGTTCCTGGTTTTGGCATAATAACTAGTTACCGTGCTCGTTACCACAATAATAACGTAGTTACTGTAACGCGTTACTTAATAACGCGTTAGTCCCAACACTGCACAGCACACACAGGAAACAAAGGAACAGAGTTCGGTGCGGCAAGATCAAAAGCACTAGTGTCTGCAAGTGGTGTTTCAACTACCTCAGGCAACGGAAAAACTTTGCAGCCAGCTAAATCGTTTCCAAGGATGATGTCAATGCCTGCAACCGGTAACTGGGGTCGCACACCAAGTTTAACCTCACCCGACACAAACTGAGACGAGAGCTGCACAAAGTGCAAAGGCACACGCATTACACACATTCTAACTCCCCAGGCTAACACATCAGCACCACAATAAGATTGAGCTGAGAACGGTAAGACACCCTCACGAATGAGCGACTGTTTTGCACCAGTGTCCCGCAAAATACTAACAGGAACCCTCTTTTTCTTCTCCCATCAATGAAACAAAACCTTTTGACACAAAAGGCTTGAACTCTTCATCTACTTTATCACTTTGAATTACAGTCACATCTTCTAAGGCATGAGGTTTGGTCTGTAGAAGGTTTATTGGAGAAGGAGATTTACCCTTCCTGATCTGTTCCTTTCTTTTTAGAACGGGACAAGCAGCAATGAGGTGTCCCTGCTCATGGCAATAATAACACTCTCTATTTTCAATGGATGAGGTGGTGGTACGACGGGTGCTCTTTGGAGACCAGATTTGTGGGCTGTGAACAGGAGATGAAAACACCGCTTTGTGTGTCAACACAAACTCATCAGCCTGTACAGCAGCAGCGGCAAGAGTGGTAACCTTCTGTTCGTTTAAGTAGGTTACCACTTTTTCTGGGAGTTGACTTTTGAACTCTTCTAACAACACCAACTCACGCAAGTCATCTAAGGTTTTTACTTTTGTAGCATGACACCATTTATCAAACAGAGTTTTCTTTTCTCTGGCAAACTCCACATAAGTCTGGGTGGCAGATTTTTTCACGTTCCTAAATTTTTGCCTATAAGCCTCTGGCACAAGCTCGTATGCACGCAGGACAGCAGCTTTCACAATGTCATAGTCCAAACTGTCCTCAAGGGAAAGAGCTGTGCATACCTCTTGAGCTTTCCCCACCAATTTGCACTGAAGTAAAAGAGACCATACATTCTTTGGCCAGTGTAGTGCACCTGCAATGCGCTCAAACACTGTGAAATAAGAGTCTACCTCAGTTTCTCTAAATGCGGGGACTAATTTGATGTGCCTACTTACATCAAAGCTGTCTTCTTGCTTAGGGGATGGTGACTGCGGGGATGCTGACTGAGGTGTAGGAGGACTGGCAGATACAGAGGCTCCCCTCTCTATCTCCAGAGCCCTCACCCTTAAGTGCATGGCATCCACCTCCAACTGCTGCTTTTTTAACTCCACCTCCTTAATGCGCAGCGTTAACTGCAGCTCTTCCGCAGAAAGGCCAGGTTGAGGAGGGAGATTTTTCAGTGGGGCAGGAATACCAGCAACAGCACCCAGCTCAACGCCCTCTGCAGGACCTGGCTCACCAAACAACCCCCTTTCATGCAGTTTAATACACAGGAGCTCTTTAAGCTCTTTTTTCTTTGCATTCAATGGCACTGTCACATCAAAGAAATTGGCGATAAGAATGAGGTCATCCTTTTTACATCTGTCCAACTTTTCTTCAGTTGGGCCTAAAGTGAAATCCTCCAATTTAAATTCCATACTAACACACACCCTCCCACACAAGAAAAAACTGCCAACCAGAAAAGTAGAGCTAACCAAGAACACAGGCAACCGACCTGCGACAACAGCAACGAACAAAGAACAAAGTACAAAAGAGCCCACACTCCAAGCCAACCCCGAAAAAAAAAAAAGATGGGCGAGTTTCAATTATGTTACACCCCAGCCCAGGGAAACCCGGCGTGCAACATAAGGAAAATAAGAATAAGGAGAACTGCCCCCACACTCCCTGCTCTCAAGGAAGACGAACCAAAAAGACAACTGCCACGGATTTCACAACAGCCAGTCAGTTTATTAAGGCCCAAAAGGTAGCGGGCATCAGGGTGAGCATGGCCAAAACAACAAACCAAAAAACTCTAGAAATGAAATGCAGCTGGCTTACCTTCACCGAAAACCCCAAAAGAAAATTACAGGTGTCTTACCTGCCTCCCTAACCAAAAACAGGAGAAAAGGTTCCCAAAGAAAAATGGCTTCTCACCCCTACAGCTACCGAGTAAAATTAAATATTGACAACTATTTACATCTATATACAACAAACTATTTACAACACGGAAAAAGCTTCCAGAATACAAATTCACACGCAGCCACATGCACAGTTCGTTGGGAACAGGAAGTAGGCGGGGGCGTGTCAGTTGAGAAGGGTCCTCATTTATAGCCGGCCTCTCCCAGTCCTCCACCAATGGTCAGCCTCCACCTGGAACTCACATAGCAGCAATAACACAGGACACAAACTATGCCACCCTCTGGTGTGGCAGACCAAAAAAACAGTACAAAAAATATCCATAACACTGAATCATAACAGTTGGATTGTCTGTTTTACTGGTATTTTCCTCTTTCTTTAGTCTCCCAGGTTTCTAAATCTCTGTGCTTCCCTGTGTTTGCATCTTTTTTCTTTTGTATTTGTTTACAGTTTGTTTGCCTTTATTATCACATCAGCAGCAGAAAAGGGTTCGATCTTATCCAGGTAACTTCAAGATTAACCCTGGATTTTCTGTACTATGAGGATGGTTCACTTCTTACCTGGTATATCACCATGGTAACTTATGCCACAAACATAGCCTGTTATGGAGCAGGTTAATATTTGATCCCAAAGCAGAGTACCTATTTTCTGTTTTGGTATTTATTCTTTACTCTCAGGCCCTTAAATACCACAGAGTCTGCAGCTGAAAGAGCTAAATTATAATCCTTCAGATTCTCCAGTGTCCTAATAATAGAGCTCTGATATTAATAAGTCTGCTAAATTACACTATCTGCATTCTTCCTGCTTTCAAATATGCTCAACTTTATTAAGATAGAAGCTCCTCTCCAGTGTTATTGACTTTAAAGCCCTCATACAATGTATTTAATATAAATTTACTGTACAGTGCTTTTCCTCCCATACATTCATCCACTCAGCTGGCTTTTCTGTAGTGGCTGTGTTACTTTAAGTCCTCACTGAATCTATTTAATACATTCATATTTTTCTAATATTAGAGTTTTATCTGCCTTTGAAAAATCAGTCATTCTGCTGTAAGTACACTTATCTATAATTGTGACTGGTCAGACGATGCCATCACAACCCTCTTCATGTTAAATCCTCAGGGAAAGCCCATGGGTTACCACGAATGTTAGGGAAAGGAGTACAAACATTATTTTTTTTAAATTCAACAATAATCACAATTTGTGAATAAACAGAAATCCCAAATTTCTAGAGAATCCTTGCAGGTCATTTTGAAATAAGAATAAGATGTTGTACAGTTATATATCTGTACAAAGATATATAACTGTACAACTGTACAACAGAGCCAGATATTTGTCATCACTCGGAAACTAAAAAATCTGGCAGACCTTACACAACCCATCATGGAACTATTTTTTTTTCCAAAGTAATTTCTCTGAATCTCCCTCTTATGAAAAAATGAAAGTTTTGCTGAGAGAGAGAAACATGTCAATCATGTAAACCCTTTATTTCTTGAAGCTCCACAATATTACCAAAAACAGGCTCAGTAATCAGGAACTAAAGTATGAAGCATATGAAAGTAATCCCACTGGCTGAGGAAAAACCATTTTCCAAGCTGCTTTTTCTTCCTTGATTTGTCAGCTTTTCACACCAGTGCAAATCATGATGTAACAGCTGCAATAAAAAAGCAGCAGGAATACTTTTCTACCCGACTCTGTGTCTCAGCTGCCTGTCGGGATTATCTGTCAAACGCTTATTGATGCATTTATTTATTCATTAATGCATAACAATAAGATAAAATGGGATTGGATCTGGTGACAGTTTGAGGTCTCTCATTTCCACGGCGACAGAAAGTGATTCCTTTTTTTCCAGTATTGGCTCGTCACAAACTGTAAACTGAATTTTTAAAGCAAAAAAAAGTGGTATTCCCACTTATTTTAAATAAAAAAAATAACAAATTAATTGATCCAGAAAATATCAAGAAAGAGCTAGATAGCTAGACAGACAGACAGGAGGATTTTTGCTGATCATGTTAACAGATGAGTTTCCCAGAAAACATGACTTGCAATTAGAACACTAGTGTGTAACTACGAGCCTCTCTCTCTCCTCCGAACTGCTAAAAAACAGGGGTTTTTGTTTTGATTACTAATATTCTTATTAATATTGTTACTCTCATTCTTATTCACAATAAGTTCATAATCTGATTTTTTGGAGAAGGCGGGACAAAGATCACAGCCCTTGACAGATTCAGGTGAATTTGTGGTTTGACTTCAGGTATGAGATCAGCTGAACCAGAGCAGTGAACCCTGGGCTGGCTGTGGAGGTAAAAATGGGAATCTGTCAGGGACAAACTGAACACTGAAGTCATGGAATTATGGCTTTGAAAGTCGCATCCTTATTTAACCTACTGATTCAAGCATGGTGTTCGTTATCTAAGAAATATACCATGAGAAGAGTGCAACAAACAAACTGATCATGATATATGTGGACCTGTTACTCTAAACCACGGCTGTCAAGCATAAGGTCCGGGGGCCAGAATCAGCCCGGCACAGTCTTCAGGCTGGCCCACGGGATGGCTTTGGAAAATATCGAGGGGGGCATAGATTTTGGACTTTTACTTCTATTTTCTTACGTTTCACAGGTTGTGCTTCATTCAAACTAAAAGAGTAATAGAAAAAGTAAAGTTACCATCTTTCACTCTCAGAATCTTTTCTGTAATTTCACACATTTATTTCTTACAATTTAGCTTAACAGATGTCTGTCATTCACTGCGGCACTCTTTCTTTATCGTGTGGAAGAACTGAGACTAGGGTTGAAACTGCACTTCTTTTTCTTAAACATGTTACAGCTCCCCTGCTACCTTGAACTGGAGTAATAGAAGAAAATGGATGTATACATCCATTTTCTTCTATATATATTTTTTCAAGTATGTAATAACAACATTTTATTGAATAACAATCTTGAAATTCTAAATATTGAAATCCAACAATCAAAAATGAGCCCAATAGTTAGTTTAGAGCTTTAGTAATCGAGCCTTACAGAATAACTTGGTGGGAGAACTTAGTGCTGCTGGAGCAAATATGCTCCTCACAGAAGGTCCATGCTGGGGTTGAAATCTCCGAGCCGCCATGCTGGCGCTTACAGGCTGTAGTTGCTAGGCTTCAGGCTTTACTGGAGTGATTTTTCCAGTCATTTATACTTCACCCAAGTGCTGAATATTTTCTCAGACAGCTTCACTCTCCATACAGCTGCACCACAGCGGGGCATCTGGGTGCACCTTCGAGAAGGCCATGAAGGGGATCTTTATCAGTGATTCTGCTGCATATTCGTCCCTTAGAGTTTCCCGTTACATCTGCCATTTGAAATTGTGAGGCACCGTGCAATCATTCTAATAAAGCTGTTATTAGATGCCACATGGTGAGAGTTAAACATAAAGGAGCAAAGTGAAAAGTCCCAATTTTCTTGATGTCAAAGCTGCTGTGGTAATCTTTTCTGCACCTTTGACACAGAGCAGAGCTTCAGCACACAAACCTTTGAGTGAATAGCTGCTGAATCTGGCTTTCACTTCAGTCGTGCCGCATATGTTTACTCACTTAAAGGCCGCTCTTTACAGCACATCTTCCTCTTTTTTACATTTCAAATGCACGGTTTTCACTTGGAGCTTCTCTCTCCTTGAAAACACCTTAGCATCAGTATACCCTCAATCCATTTAAGAATGCACGCACTTTAGCGCAGAGGCACAGCCTACTTCCATGTCCTTAAAATTCTACAAAACCAAGAAGGAGATCCTTTGAAATGCTTCTGAAAGGAAGGCCAGCTTCATTGTAACAATCAATGAGCGTACCATTGCACTTAGTGATGAGGTTCTGCTCTTGAAAATGCAGCTCAAGTAAATCCAGCTGAAAGAAGCTTGCAGAGGATGATATGGGAGTGCAATTAAGCCAGCCGGCTGAGCAGGTGTCAGTGGGTTCTCTGGTGGAAACGGACACTGAATAGATATGTCGGATATCTAATCAGCCAGTAACATGGCGGTTTAAGTTAGTTTGAGTGTGGTGTGCTGGCTGTTACCAGAAGGACTGGTCTCTAGTCTCTACTCAGTCCCTACAGAGAACGGTCCAAAGAACAGGAAAATATCCAGACTGGCGACCTGCCCTGGTTATACCCTGCCTTTCACCTTATGACAACTGGGATACAAAATTCAAAATAACAAAAATTAATTAATTTTCATGATATTTTTTTCCTCATATTTTTGAAGAAAAAAACATGACAGGAATTTTACAGTCTGTTGCACTCAACGATGAGGTTCTAACACTCAAAACATCCACTGAGCTAAAGTTCACTGAAAAAACCTGCTTATGCTGGAGGAGAATGACCGAACTGCTTTAAGCTGACAGGAACTCAAATAAACACTCATCACAACCAAGATATGCAGAGCATCCCTGAGTGATCAGTACATCCAACCTTAAAGCACATGGGTTACAGACCAGTTCAGGCTGGTGGTGGCTCTATAATGGTGTCGGCATGTGTTTATTTGGCACATTTTGGTCCTTTTGTTACCAAATAAGCTGTTGTTGCTGACCATGTCCATCTCTTTATGGCCACAGTGCACCAATCATCTGGTGGCTCATTCAGGATAACATGGCACCAAGCTCAAATCATCTGGTTTCTTGAACAAGACAGCTGACTTTACTCAAACGGCCTTCAGTCAGCAGATCCCTGCAGAGCACCTTTGGGATGTGGTGGAACAGGAAATCTTCAGCTGGCAAATCTGCAGCAGCCGTGTGACACCGTCACATCAATGTGGAGCGAATATCTGAGGAATGTTTCTGGCAGCTTGTTGATTCTGAAGGCAAAACCCAGCATTAGCAGACTGTACCTAATAAAGTGTCTGGGTTGCATCTGAATGCACAGCTTGCTCTAATGAAAAGTAGGACATGCTGTAAAGACCCCAGAGTCCCTGAACAGTGCTACAGTAACATGAGGCTCTGTTTGCTCCTCCCTCAAAATAAAAAAATTTAAAAAAAAAAAAAAAAAAAAAAAAATCACTCCTGGTTAATGTATTCAGGCTGCTGTGCCTCTCAATTTGGTATTTTTCCATTTCCATATAAATGACTATAACTTTTTTGCCATTTTAATTCTGAATTTGTCCTTTTGGGGGGGGGGGTCCTTCAAGCAGTCTCTTATGGGTTTGCTCACAATGCAAAGGTGTGCTTGGCAAAGCGTTTGGTACCACTTTAGCGACAGTGAAGTACTGACCCCCATTGGTGAGACCCTCAAATTGCACCAAGAGTTGAAGATGCATTTTAAGTCAAAGCAGAATATGGTTCATTTTTCTCTCATTTATTCGTGTAAGTGTGCAAAAACACTTTGAGTTTAGAGTGTTATTAAAGCAGAGACAATATTTTAGTTAATGCAAAGACGACCTTTTCTGCTTCATGTTCAGATCATTTAATGTGGGGACACGACTCACTGCTCGTCCACCTGGCCTCACTGAGCACCCTCTTCCCAGTTCACCTGTGCAGGAACAGGACTATGAATGATTTGCATGCAGGACTTGTTCTGTGTGCCAACCTGCCCAAATTCCCCCGCGAGGGACCGAAGCCAATGAGACAAAAGTGAAGCTTTCTGCATTCTCACAGTTGAAGTCGATGGAGCGTGACGTCTCTGAAGATTAACGAGGGGAGCTTCTGCTGAGCGAGCAAGACGACAGGAAACACGAGCAGCCACTGAACGCCACTCTGATCACATGATCAGGAGGGTAGTGCATATTCTACGGCTCCAGCCCACCCACCCAAAAAGTGTCTAACAAGAGAAATCACAATACTGTTATTTTTTTTATTGAAATATAATCGACCCCTGAGGCTAGAGAAGGCGGCGACAGATTGTGCCTCGTCTAGCTCCTCAGTCTGACACAGCCAGTTAGAACACAACAGACCTGCCAAAAAACACGCTACACAACTTGTGAAAACTCCTTTTTTTGTAAACCAAATGTAAAAGTTTCCACTTTCATTCACTTACAAAGTTTCAGGATGTATAAAACTGAAATCAGTTACATAATTCAAACAGAAGCTCTTCATTTACTCACGATCGCCCTTTCAGGATTCCTCAGCGATTTTGATCAACCCGAGAAAGGCAGCAATCACTAAATGTTTCTGGACAAAAAACAGATACCAGCAGGTAGTTCGCTTAGTTTAGCGCGAGCCTCACCAGGAATTGGAAAATTTCTGGGACCCAGTAAAGCAGAGGTCCTTATGCCTTTCCAGCTCAGGACCAAACAGGTTTTTCATCTTGGTCCAAAATATGAGACTCAAATGTGAAGAATCTCCAAGATAAACTCAAAAAAAAACAAAAAAAAAAAAAAAACAGTGGGGAGCTTTTTTTTTTGTCCAGGTCTGGGACACACTGAGGTAACAGACAGTAATAAATTATTTAATTCCTTATAAAACACACAAGATTCATATCGATTCATATCAATAATACAAAATGGTATCAAACACACATGATGCAACATTTTCAAACACATTCGGTTATTTCTTTTTTTCCTGGAGTCTGTTGCTTCTGTAATAGCTGGAGTCCTCTGGAAACTCTGAAGCGTCCCTTGAACAGTAGATGTCGATCAGTACTGTCAATGTTGTATTCCTCCTTTTGCAGAGGTCGATTCCCACTTCCACGCTCAGGTGAATTTGTCATTTAATAAATGATTTTTCCACAGGCAGCCTTCTTAAATTCAAAACTGAATACCGCAGAACTTTAAAAAAAAAAAAAAAAAAAAAACACCTTTTGAATGTTTTTAGTCCCATCCTAGTTTTAGTCTGGTACAATCACCACGGAGGCAACAGGCACACAGCGTTACAACACCAACCAGCTCACTTCATTTTCCCATTTTTACATTCAGACGTTGTTACCGTGCTCCTCGTTTTGATTACTGATTCAGAAAGAAAACGACATGCCAATAGGAAAGTGAGAAATCGTATTAAAAGTGCAAAAAAAAAAGAAGAAAAAAAAAAAAGAAAAAAGATGCACTCCTTCCTTCAAGAGTCCATATTCATCCAGAGAGCAAAGTGTCAGCTGAAACTTTAGTGCGTTAACAGTACGAGCCATTTCGTAGATTATTAAACTGTACATTCCTATCCACCCCACGACCACGAGCACCGATTCACTGAGTGTGTTGTTGCTTCTAGTGTGCAGTTTCCCTACACCTACCGTGGTCTGTGGCTAAGCTAACATGGCTTTCAGCCCTGGGAGCGCCGTGCCGCCGACACGTTCCCAGGTTACCGTTTTTACCCCCCTTCACACAGATTTATCTTATGACGTAGTCCTGAATTCAGCGGTGCAGTCTGAACAGCCTCTAGACTGAAATAAAGTGACATCACATGGTTTTGGTTAGTGGCCAGTGCAAATCACGAAGCTCTTGTTATCCCTTATTCTATTTCATTAAGACTTTCCTGGAGATCTTCTGTAAAACAGCACTGAATTTGTTTACATCGCCACAGTTTGTTAATATCAAATATAATTATATTTTTCTGTAATATTTTAGCTATAAAAACATGGGAGGAAAAGAAAAGTATCAGGACAGCTGATCGTACAGTACTTAACAGATTGCACTCGTTACATCACCGACGACGACTGAAGAGGCAACCGAACCAACCGTCAAACACTTAGAGACAAAGTGGCTCCTGGTGCCGTCTGTTTACACGTGAGAAACTAGTCCTGCGTAAGAGTGTAAACAAGGCCTTTAACAGATCAGTGTCGTCATGCCAACCGGTCCCATTATTCTCCTTTAACAATAACAATCACTTGCTGATCTGCTCGTAGCATTCACTGACAGATATGACACGTTTCTTTCACTTGCTGCCCTCCAAACTGACATTTCAAAACCACATGACCACAATGTTCACGCTCACTATACTCACTGGGCTCACCGTCCACTTATCGACGACACTGCACAACATCTATTGTCACCACTCTCGGCTTCGTCCACTCTGCAGAAAGAGAACAGAGATCCAAAGCCGGCCTATCCGGGCATCACATCAGAGCGTTTCCCACCGGAATTGAAGGTGCTTTTCCTTCCCTTGCTCAAGAGGACAAAAGGTTCCAAGTCCAAGGTGATTCTGACCTCTGTCTTTCCCGGACAGTTTGTCATCTTGTGCCACGTTTCATAGTTATCTAATTTATGAATTTACTATGTATTTCAGGGACGAGTACAGATGGGGAGAGGTTGTCAAAGAAAGAAGAAAAACCTTTGAAAAGGACCATATAGTGAGGGGGGCAGGCGTAGCACTCAGTCCGAGGCATCGTGAAGGGCCGAGTCCAACATTTCAGATCGATTTCATCCTACTGGATCCATTGAGTCATTCCTCAACCAACCCCCAATCCCTTTTGTGCTCCAGTAGTTTGACCACTGCTGGGGAGTTCCCTGACATCCAAAGGTTTGTTGGTGTGCATGTGTGTGCGCGTGTGTGTGTGCGCGAGTGTGTGATAGATGATGGAGATGACGAGCTTGGTCACAATATGGCGCAGTGGAACCTGTGGGAGGCCGTGGAACGCTCCGCCCTCCACTTCATCTTCTTTTTCTTCTTCTGGTTTCTCTCTGGGACCTGTTGTCTGCAGGCAGCAAAAAGAGAAGAAGAAAAGGCATAAACCTCTTTTTTAATAATTTGAAAGCAAAACTTTAACTTTGTACTTTATAATTATCTCATATAAATGATCATTTTTCTCCAGCTCAGGAAATCATTTTAATCTCCAAATTTTACCCACAAGGTCAGTTTCCAATTTCCATTTCTGACGCCGAGTGGTGGGAATCAAGTTTAAAAACTACTTCTTTATCGTTAAAATAGCAGATAATTGCAATGATCACCTTGAACTAGTACATTACGCCCCTTTAATAAAACTCTTTTTTTATAACCTTTGCACCGTTTTTACTGTGCTCCAGGTTTGTTTGTCTAATGTTTTCCTGTTCTCATGTCTCCAGAAAAGAGAGAGCTGAGTCCACTGCTATAAAACAACCCATAAATCAATGCACTGGCTCTTGCTGATTAAGTATAGCATTTCATGAGTGCTCATTATTCCTTAAACCTCCCTGGTGACTGGATGTCTACAGTATGACCACAGGAGGGCAGTGTTGATTCATCGAGCTCCAAGTGTGTTGCAAGGGAAGCGTTTTCTCATGAGTCAGCTACAAGCTGGCAAACGCACAATGAGAGCTTTCCACAAGTCTAGTAATCTTTTTTTTTTTTTTTTTTTTTAACAAAAGGGCGAGAGAACGCACTGATCTACTGCTGTGTAACGAGCACGAAACCCCGACACCACGAGAGGGATTACTTGTCGCCCTTCGGAGTGTTCGGCCAGACTTATAAACAGGATGTGACCACATAGAAAACATGTACATAAACCAAATTCTTCTGAAATTACACGGATCAAGACAGGAAGTGGCTTTGGTCTTGTTTCCCCCCCCCCTTTTTTTTTTTTTTTTTTTCATCCTTCCTAAAAAACACTTTCACAGTCCAGCGTTGCGCTGCATCACTTTAGCTTTCAGCTTTATGGCCAGTTGATGCATTTTTACTGTTGCTTGATATGAGATTTCAGCTGCTCCAGAGTTTTGAGGTTTTCTTTGCCATGCCGTTTGTTATAGGTGACTGCAGATCGGCCCAGACTCCTTTAATTAGAGCTGCATAGTCATGTTTGCACACTGTGTTTTGGTATCGTCTTGCAGAAAAAAAAGGAATGCCTCTTTGATCCAAAACCCGTTTACCAAGTTTATAATAAGCGCACCGTCACAGATGTGCAGATTAGCTATGATATTCAAACTAATACACCCTCCACACACCTTTAGGACAGAGCGCTGTTGTCGGGAGGATTTTGTAAAAGGCCTCTGTCAGTGCGCCCCAGGGCAGCTGTGGCTACAATGTAGCTTGCCATTGCCAGTGTGTGAATGGGTGAATGACTGAATGTAGTGTAGAGCGCTTTGGGGTCCTTAGGGACTGAGTAAAGCGCTATACAAATGCAGGCCATTTACCATTTGTAAAAGAATCTGAAATTCGTGTCTTGTAAAACAAACCTCACTTCATCTTTAATGAGACGGGAACAGTTTTAACCTGCACTCACAGTCGGTACCATGATTTTTGTAGTCAGTTCCATCTGTTTTAATGAAGTGCTGCCTTTCACACAGTGGTGACCCATCTTTACATAAAGTGCACCCCCATCCCAGTATATTTATTTCAAAGATCTGAAGGTCATCAGGTTACCTTATAACACGAACCAGTTCATGAAAGGCTTTGTCCACGTTCATTGGGGGGTCCTTGGCACTGGTTTCAATATAAGTTATCTGAGGAAACAAATATGAAACATGAGCAGCTCAGTCAAGTGTTTAAGTTTACAGTAATGTACAGTTTAAGTCTGTGATGGTTCTGAAAGACCAATAATGATTAAGTATTAATCACATTCAGAACTGTTGCCCGTCTAAACACAAGCTGAGAAATAGCAGCTTGAAGGCCTATAAATGCCATTTGCTCGTTTCCTTGAATGCTGGTCTTTTCTACCCCCGTACACTGCCTGTGTTTATTACAGACTAACATGAAAACACTCAAACCTAAAGCTTTACATAATTCAAAAACCCCGATGCTGTTTGTAGGCGGTAATAAGTCATCAGGGACATGTGCTTAAGGAAAGACTACTTACATTATGCTTCGCAGCCATCTCCTGCCCCTGGTCAGTTGTGACTTTTCTTAGGTGGACCAAGTCCACTTTGTTTGCGACCAGCACCATGGGGAAGGCCTCCCTGAGACGATAAGGACACAGAGTCGAGATGCAATGCATCGCTGTATTACTGAATATTTTATCGATGCGTACAGATGTTTCAAACAGCCTTAAATGCTTAGTCATAGGAGGATATGACTAATTCTCACTTGCATTTGAAACACTAACACACTAAAAAACGTGCCATGTTTAATTTGGGATAAATCAGCTGCTGTTGAGCGCCACCAAATATTGACAGACTCCAACTCGTTCAGTTCTGGGGGTTCTTTTTCCTCCATTTCCTGCGTGTGACTCAGTTTTATTTGTCAGTCACGGTCGAGAACTGACGACGACAGATTTCAGCTTTGGAAATAACTGATGTTCCGTCGGTGTGTGAGCAAGAGCGAGGAAAGGAGGAGACCTTTATCTTCAACCGCCCTTAAATCACATGATAACCATACCCGTCAGCGCGGCCCGAGTCAGCGAGGGCAAAGTTTGGTCTTTAATGAATATGATGAACTACTTCCTCTTTTTCTTTTGCTATATTTAACAGAGTGGTTCACACAGACTTTCAGTTGAAATTTTGGTGCTTTCCGAGACTGCTCGTATAGCTTTTGCAAACAAACCTTTTGAACTGCGTACCCTTTGTGTTAATAAGGGCACACTAGGACAGAGACAAAGACGCTCTGTAAGGTAACGTGTGCCTTAAATGGAAAGGGGAACCTCATCGGATGCTACAGTGGCTTGCAAAGGTATTCGGCCCCCTTGAACTTTTCCACATTTTGTCACATTACAGCCACAAACATGAATCAATTTTATTGAAATTCCAGGTGAAAGACCAATACAAAGTGGTGTACACGTGAGAAGTGGAACGAAAATCATACATGATTCCAAACATTTTTTACAAATAAATAACTGCAAAGTGGGTGTGCGTAATTATTCAGCCCCTTTGGTCTGAGTGCAGTCAGTTGCCCATAGACATTGCCTGATGAGTGCTAATGACTAAATAGAGTGCACCTGTGTGTAATCTAATGTCAGTACAAATACAGCTGCTCTGTGACGGCCTCAGAGGTTGTCTAAGAGAATATTGGGAGCAACAACACCATGAAGTCCAAAGAACACAGCAGACAGGTCAGGGATAAAGTTATTGAGAAATTTAAAGCAGGCTTAGGCTACAAACAGATTTCCCAAGCCTTGAACATCCCACGGAGCACTGTTCAAGCCATCATTCAGAAATGGAAGGAGTATGGCACAACTGTAAACCTACCAAGACAAGGCCGTCCACCTAAACTCACAGGCCGAACAAGGAGAGCGCTGATCAGAAATGCAGCCAAGAGGCCCATGGTGACTCTGGACGAGCTGCAGAGATCTACAGCTCAGGTGGGGGAATCTGTCCATAGGACAACTATTATTAGTCGTGCACTGCACAAAGTTGGCCTTTATGGAAGAGTGGCAAGAAGAAAGCCATTGTTAACAGAAAACCATAAGAAGTCCGTTTGCAGTTTGGCACAAGCCATGTGGGGACACAGCAAACATGTGGAAGAAGGAGCTCTGGTCAGATGAGACCAAAATGCAAAACGCTATGTGTGGCGGAAAACTAACACTGCACATCACTCTGAACACACCATCCCCACTGTCACATATGGTGGTGGCAGCATCATGCTCTGGGGGGGGCTTCTCTTCAGCAGGGACAGGGAAGCTGGTCAGAGTTGATGGGAAGATGGATGGAGCCAAATACAGGGCAATCTTGGAAGGAAACCTCTTGGAGTCTGCAAAAGACTTGAGACTGGGGCGGAGGTTCACCTTCCAGCAGGACAACGACCCTAAACATAAAGCCAGGGCAACAATGGAATGGTTTAAAACAAAACATATCCATGTGTTAGAATGGCCCAGTCAAAGTCCAGATCTAAATCCAATCAAGAATCTGTGGCAAGATCTGAAAACTGCTGTTCACAAACGCTGTCCATCTAATCTGACTGAGCTGGAGCTGTTTTGCAAAGAAGAATGGGCAAGGATTTCAGTCATTAAATACCTTCTCAGGTTGCTTGGCACCATGTTAGCAGTAACCATCCTCTGAGGACTTCTGACACCCTCCAGTCCAGCCAAAGCCAAGAAACAAGTTCAGTCACCACCACACTAAAAAGTGACTCTCTCCACCCAAAAAATACTATCCTCTGTGCTTTCATGTAAGACACTGTAAAAAATGTCCACACTTTTCCAACACACTTGGAAAAGTGTGGACAGTTTAAACTGCCTATATATGGATAAACAAATGCCTTTAATGCACTGATACAGTAAGCTCACCTTGCATTCATTTCTTTCTCTGCATATGTATAATGTTCAGCTGATAAGGCTCACTATCTTCAAAGCCATGTTTTAATAACTAGCTGCAAAACTCGCTCCAAGATAAACAAAGAAAAGAGGGGCTGCAAAAGACTTTGCAAGAAAATTTTATTTTGTTGTCCAGGTGTGTTTATTTTTACTGCTCCTACCTGTCTTTGACCCGTAGTATGAGTTGATGGAATCGGTCAACGTGTTCAAAGCTGGCCTTGTCCGTCACCGAGAAGACGATCAGGAAGCCGTCTCCCGTCCTCATGTACTGCTCCCTCATTGCACTGAACTCCTCCTGACCGGCCGTGTCCAGTACTGTGTCCATGTCGGGAGAAATGCATTAATACACTGAGAAGGGTCTCAGGGCTCTTCACTTAAATCACACAAGTACACGACATACTCCCCGAGCACCATCTGATGCAAGGATCGCACTTTGAACATGCATATAATCATTAAAAATACATCAAAACAAAACTGATCCACACACAAACATCAGCAGTATTTAAAATGTGATTTTTATCAGAGCCACTGTGGACGTGCTGTCACTACAACATGTGAGTTTTAGTTTCATGCCCCCCCCCAGCACAATCGCTGCACACTGGGAGAAAGACATTTGTACATCTAAGGGAGTCTGTGGGCCACCGTCCTTATCTTGAGTGCCACTTTCATGGCTTAGCTACACGCTTGCGTAACAGTCGCATCAAAAAGTAACATTTTCTCTTTGCAAAGGTCAGAAGTTCTCTTAGTTCATAAAAGACTTAACATATTCAATGATAGAAAAATTTAGAAATGATCCATTTTTCCGGTGTTTTTGCATGCTTTAAATATAAATTGAGTAATTATAAAGGGAAAGGATAAAATTATGGAATTATACACAGTTTCTCTCACATGGAAAAACCACAGCTGATGTTTTATATAAAGCTCAGTGTAGACAGCTGCCACAGGATTGTAATTACAGGCGAAAGAAGAACAATAACAAATGTTAACTTGTGGCACAATGATGGATGTGTTGTGTTGACTGAAACAAAAGGAGGAAAAAATAAGAAGCATAGAAGATTTACGAGCTGTCTGGTTCTTTGGAACTCACCGTCCAGTATGGCCCACTGTCCGTCTATTTCTGTGTGTTTAAGATATGAGTCCTCAATCGTGGGATCGTAGTCTGGCACAAAGATCTTCTGGAAAAACTGGATGGTGAGGGCACTTTTCCCGACACCCCCATCCCCCACCACCACCAGCTTGTACGTTGGCAGGTTGTCACTTGGCACGGCGCTGGTTGCCATGGCTACCCTCTACAGTGGCGGTAAAGGTGGGAAGTAGGATAGCAGGTGGCTGACGAGACGCACCTGGCTGGCTGAAATGCAGAACCAAGTGAGGGAGACGAGGGATTGACAACAAAGAGAGGGAGGGAGGGAGGGAGAGGGAGAGAGAGAGAGAACAAGCCAGAGATGTGTTAAGATTTTTATTCCCCCAGGCTGGTTTTACATCACCATGGAGACCGAGCACAGCCAGTAGATGTAGATCAAAGCAGAAAGAGGAAAAACAAAGATGGGAAAACTAGAGCAAGAGAGGCCAAAAGGCAGAGTTCAGCTCGGCTCACGCTGGATTATTTTCATAGCCGAGTAACAGTAAGTTCGTCCCAGAGCTGCACCCACCAGAGAAACAAGCTCAGCGGCATGTGGTCACGGGCTGAAAGCCCAAAGCAGCGACAACACAAGGTGGATTTACACATCAGTGGGTTACAGCTGGGGCTGGGAATCGTCACCGATTTTTATTATTGATTCAATTCTGATTCACAAGCTCCCAATTCAATTTTGACTCAAATGATCAGAATTATAATATTTCTGCCTCAGTACATATCTATATTTTTATATCTATGTATAAAAACAAAGCTGACACAGCAGATGACTTTGTGTCAAAGTAACCAAGGATAAAACAGAAAAACATGAAGGAGATTTTCCTGGCCTGGCTTTTTATAGCAGATAATTATTAGAGATGGACCGATCCGATATTACGTATCGGTATCGGTCCGATACCGACCTAAATTACTGGATCGGATATCGGCGAGAAATAAAAAATGTAATCCGATCCATTAAATATCAAAAAAGCAGCTCACAAAACTTGCGACACAGCGTAACTCGGCTCATAACCGTAGCACGTTGCAGCAGTATGGTCATGTGATAGAGCGGCTGTGTGTATTTGTAGCCTCGCTACCAAACCAGCATTTAATCTCCGAGGAAGTTATCCCAGAGAGAAGTAAAGCAAGTGTGCAAGTTCATCTCTGAATGTTTGTAAAGCATTCCCGCATTAAGCTTAACAACCGATATATGGAGCGACTGCCTCTCCCTCTCCTGCCGCTACTTCAATCATGAAACTGCTTAACGATCAGCTGATCGGCTTTTTTGTGGCAAGTCCGTCTCTCTTCTTTGTTTTTGGCCCACTTTGCACCAGAAAGAGGAAACCAGCGGCTGAACAACAGCAGCACGTTTAAGCTTGATAAGCTGTTGTTAGAATGTATTTAATATTACTTTCTACACCAGGATCCTTTTCTACGTAGCTGACGGCTGGTAACTGTGCAGGGGCGGATCTAGCAAAGTGTAGCCAGGGGGGCCGATAGGGAATGAACAGGGAAAAGGGGGCACAAAGACATACTTTTCTTTCTTATTCTCATTTAAAATGTCTAGCTTTTAATAAATAATTATCTGAATCTTACACCCAGTTTTAATCTGATGTAAAATGTATAGAAGTCCATTACTGTATATAGTAACTGTTAAGTCTAATATACCCTAGTAAGCTATAGTACTTTTCCTTTGGGAAGGTACCATCTGTGCAGTCTGCAATTCTGTTGAAGAAAGATGTTGAATCTATTTAATTATTCTTGAAAAATAATTTATTTCTGTGCATTTTTTTTCGCCTGCATCAAATTAAAGTTGATTACGTCGATTAAGCATCATGAGGTGGAGGGTGGGGGTGGTTCCCTAATTTTTTTTTGCTGGGAGTTTGCAACCCTATTAGTTAGGTTGCTTAATATTTCTGCTAAGTACTCTTTAAAATACCAGAATAGGGAGGATGGAGTAGGTTTAAGTTTATTGGATTGATCAGTGTTGCTGAACTATGAAATATTTTTAGCAGTGTAGTTTTTTTTTTTTTTTTTTTTTTTTTTATATATACATACAGGTATAACAGAATAGCTTTAGTGTTGTTGTTTATTTAAACTTGAGTATGAACTTATACAAAATGCAGCAAGATATTAAAAAAAAAAAACAGTTTTATTGATTTAAAAAAAAAAAAAAAAAAAAAAAAAAAACACTATCGGATTCATATCGGTATCGGCAGATATCCAAATTTATGATATCGGTATCGGACATAAAAAAGTGGTATCGTGCCATCTCTAATAATTATATTACAATATTCTGCAGTAGTTAAAAAAAAAAAAAAAAAACTGGGAAAAAAAAACAAGAAAAACAAAAAAACAAAAACCACCATGAATCAACATATGAACATTGATTCATTTAAGCAGCATCAGGTAGAGCAACGTTACAGAGGTTTCATTAGAGACAGAACTAAACGATTTGCAATTTGGCAGAATATTAAAACGTTTAAATTGCTCTAGTATTGAACAGCAGAAATGAGGCTCTCTTGTAGAGTGGCACGCATAATAAGCAAGCGAATAATGCAGAAAACAGATTTTTGATGGTCAGCTAGAGAGAGAGAGAGAGAGAGAGAGAGAGAGAGAGAGAGAGAGAGAGAGAGAGAGAGAGAGAGAGAGAGAGAGAGAGAGAGAGAGAGAGATGCAGGAAGTGTGATTTTATCACGTTAGAAGCAAAACAGCCAAAGTAAGAGAGTTCATGACAATGTTTATCAAACGTGAAGTTTGGATCTTCTTTTGCTGCTGGTTCTGTGAACTTTACAGTGATGAAACCTGCAGCTTCACAATCTGTGAGGTGTTGGCTTTCAACCCAGCCCTAGTTACAGCACTGTGGTTATGTCCATCTTTTATATACAGGTTATGGATGGAGCAAACAAACATTTAACACGTTTCTTTATTTAAATTTCTGTAAACAGAAAGACAAAAACATTATGAAACTAAATGCAGCTGCACGTCCTTGACATCCCACATGTTGTTTCAACACATTTACTTGTTTACATGTCTGCATCCCAGCCACAGCTTTTCATCAGAAAATTGCAGTAAACTGATAAAAGTGCATGCGACGCAGGCATCTAGAGCCTAGGTTTTCAGCATACTTCTTGTTGAAGCTTTGATACCTAGTTTAAACTCATTTCTTCCTTCTTTATTTCAGGCAGACGAGTTTCATTTCCTTCTTCCACTTGACCTCTGTTATTCTGAAGCCGTCTGAAAACTTCCAATCAAAGGGTTTCTTCCCCTGACTCATAAACAGGCCTCTGGATGTGCATCACAATAAACATGACTTATTTTTATATATTATATATACACACATATATACACATACATACACACATACACACATACATACATATATATATATAAAAACAAATCATCACAACATAGGCGGGGGGGGGGTTCCTTTGCAAGCAGCTAAAACCACAACACAGGAAAATCCCTGCCAAGCAAAATACTTATGTTTCGAATTAAGAGCTTTCCTCTAAAGTACAAAAAAAAGAAAATGCTGTCATCCTGCTGCTGCGTGAAACAGACGACCATTAGAGTGTGTATAAGCTGGCACATTTTAAATCTAAGTGGGAAGCGTTCCTGCGTGTGGTTCACAAGTCAAAACTAAATGAATGACATCGTCTCACGACAACAAAACCACAGAAATATGACAGCTCAAACACAGATGTACAGCTGGAGCTTGTAATTACTCTTTAAGTACAAAAATAAACTTCAACATTAAGGGGTTAAACTGAAGCCTTCTGTGGGAGAGGCGTCAGTGCTCAGTATATCAAATCATTCAGAGGCATTCTGCACTTAAACCACAGGAGAACAGCCTGTTGGCTACTCAGACAGTCGTAAATATAATCTAAGATTATGTGGTTCAAATCAGGCATCGCCTTGTTGCTGGAGCTTTAATATCCACCGTGCTATCTCAGACTGTCGTGGCAGAAAGTTCAGACCACAGCTGTCCTCAAAGCTTCCAAATCTACAAAGAATGAGTCACGAGAGGAGAGCGGGAAAGCGGGTGAGAGAAATCGGAAACAGGAGTGAGGCGGAGGAAGCCGGGCCATACGAGGACAAAGTTGACAGAAATGTTGTAGAGTGGTGTTGAGTCACTGCACAGAGCCGCTTTAGTTTCGCTTCCTGTTTTTGGATCGTTTTTGATGCGTGACACTGACTACTCTTAACTCCAGGCATACAATTAAAACAGTTTTTTAAAAATAATCTCAGAGCAGACAAATAATCGCACCACACTTCCTTCATGGAATTAGATCTGCACGGGCTGGAACCAACTTTGCCTCATCATTCACAACACCCAAATTACAGCCACAGTCAGCCCAGACGCTTCCAACCTTCAGTCCAACCCAGAGCCATCGTAAGCTTGGAGACGTGTGTGATAAAGTTCATCTGGGGTGACCAGAAACAAGTCAATCACAGGGACCGCTCGGGTCGAGCAGTTTGAGGACAAAGTTAGAGGAGGAAAAGATGAAGACCACAGAGAAGCTTCATGGATGTAATAAAGGAGGACATGCACAGGGTTGGTGTGACAGAGACAGATGCTCGGGACGAGTGAGCTTTAATAAATTTGCATTGCATTTTCCTCCACGTGCCCTTCCTAATGCAACCCTCCCATTTACCTGTGCTTGGAACCATTACTAGGAGTACACCACCTTGTGACCAACGCCCATGAGACCGGGTTTGTGTGTCATCCCCTCCCAAACCTAGAATCTTTCACATGTCAGACAAATAACCACCACACCATGGAGTCCCAGAATTTCATCACAGGCTCTACAGGTCGCTCTTGCAACTGCTGGTTCTAAAGAAAAAGCATCTGCAATCTTTTAAGAGTGTGCATGAAGATAACCTGCCTGGGATTCATGTCAGGAAAAGGCTTTTCTGTCCAGAAAGAGCATTGGAGTAAATCTGCAATTTGATCCTGAGGGTACAAAGAGCAGGCCTTTTGAAACAGAACAATCAGAGTCGTTTTGCCAGTAACTGTGAAGCATAACGATGGAAAATCTTATTGTTCTGGATTGTTTTGTTGCCTCTGAACAGCTCTCAGTCATTGACTCAACTATTCATTTTTTATTTTGGGAAGCATCTGAGGAAAATTTGAGGCCATGAGCATCAAAGCTGAAGTTGAACTCCTGGCAAATCCACACTGGAATGGCTCAAAAGCAAAAAAAGACCCAGATATGAATCTCATTAGAATGTTGAAACATGAGGCACGCGCAGGAAAATCCCCACACAGCTTCAAACTTAAAGGATTTTTCCACAGAAAAAAAAGAAGAAGAAAAAAAAAAAAAAAAAAAAAAAAAGTGTGTCTGCTGATGTTATAAAAGCTGATTTGATGATACCAGCACTGCTAATCTGTAGATACCAAATACTTTTTAAAAATGAACAATTTTAAATAGGATGTACCCTTTTTTTTTTTTTTTTTTTAAACAAATATGCTTTTTGGAGGAGTTTGGGGGTGTGAGCTTTCCTCAACATAAATAAAAGAAATTATCTAAATGGTTCTTGTTGTTTCGATATCATTCCAGACTCTCTCTTTGGCTAGAAATGAAACAGCTCCAATGTTCATAAAGAGAAATTTGCTCCAAGGTCATTTTATTGGTAACATTAAGTATATGAAATTTTATTGCAAAGACATTAAACCATGCACCCAAAGCCATCCAAATACATATAACACATAAAATTAAAACCAGACTTTCACATTAAAACGAAACCTGCAGATTTATAGTTTTAATTAAACTGCAGCAAGAGATAAAAGCATAAAAAAAAGAGAAACACATTCACCCACTAGCATCAACACTCCTACCACCCACACACCCATTCCTCCCCCGTCGTACAGGAAACAGCTGTCAGCTGGCTAAAGTCCATCCTTTCCTGCCCAGCACAATGGAGGGAAGGAAGACGTTTCCTTCCTTTGCAAAGCCAAGCCAGGTTAAGCAAAAAATTTCTGAGTCAAATTCCTGATGTTAAAACAAAAAAACAACAACAAAAAAAAAACAAAAAAAAAAAAAACTCTTTAGTCGTTTAGATGTCTGGCTGGCTGTCAAAGCCACAAAATAGGTGTCTGTTCCACTTTAAAAGCCATCTATGACTGAAGAAACACAAATAACCCCATGAAGCACTCTGAAACCACAGCACACATTACAGCTGTGGTTTTTACACCAGTCATACATTTGGTGTTCTCGATGAAGCCAACTCGCATATAAACCTTATCAGGTTCATCGGGATTTCACTCTTAGACTGTTTGGTGGCATCTCCCTACAACCGCATCTGTGTCTTAGAAAAACAGAATGACAGGTGACAACAGAAACCACACAGAAGACTGTGGAGAATCAGTTTATTATAAACTAGCCAAACCACTTAACCCCAGCACAAAAGAGACAATTAACCCTTTAACCTTCGCCTGACTTTTGGACAGTAACATGCATCGAGAAAAGGAGAGTGATAACATGAGGACTAAAATGTTTGATATGTTCAACGGAAGTGTGTTAAATTACAACAAAGACAACGTGTTACAAACCACCCAAAACAGTATCTGCTGACACTTCTGCGTTATCACTTCACTTTAAACAGACTGTACTTGTGTTTTACTCAAACCTGGCATCAGCTGCAGGACAGAAATGCTAACTAGCCAACTGTAGCAAAATATAATATGATATATGGCCAGGAAACATTAGCATCAAAGGTTTTTTTGCTTGTTTGTTTTTTTAAATATACATTTGTCTGTCTGAGAGAACAACGTCGTCTTCGACTGATTAACTGCCAAGTTAAGTGTTCACATGTTTTCCAATCAGCTATCCGAGGCCCTTCTACTCTCCATTCTTGTGTTTTTCTGAGCAGCTTGCTCACTGGTCAGGTTGTTGTTGTTGTGACAGTCCTCCATCTACCTCCTCCATCAAAACCAGTTTTGTCCTCAAAGCTGCAGAGCAGGAGGAGTTCAGGATGAGAGACTGTCTCAGTAAGGCAGCTGGTTTACTGCCTATTTGTACACAGTGACAAAGAAGAAACATAAAAGTTGTGCTCAGATCACACATGCATTCCTCTGTGGGAAACCATCCCTGCTGTATTTATAACATTATGATTTTAGGGGAGGAATTATGCTAAGAAAGCAGTCATGCTTTATTATCCTAAAGAAAAGGCAGTGTTTAAGGTTTAACAGTCCAACTCTAACCCAAACTCATGTCACCTTTTTTTTTTTTTTGTAAATACAGATGTTAATACAGAGGTGGGCAATTAAGTTTCCCACTGGGCTACATGAGAAAGTCGTTCACTCCTTCTTTAATAGATTCTTTCAAAATAGGACACACCTTTGATTTCTCACTTGTTCTAAAAGCATTTCCTCCCACATTCATTCCAAGTCGATAAAAGTACACCTAACTACACGTTACGACTACAGTTTTCAGACTCATGTGTATTTCCCGTTACACGAGTCCAAAAACCACAAAATTAAATCACAACAACTCTGATTTCAGTAAATACCCTGTGGGACATAAACAGGAGCACTCACTCATGTCTTCACCGAACTCGGCAGCCCCAGCTGACCATAAAATGCCATTTTCCCCTCATCCCTCACACAGCCAGTAAATCTGCAGCACATCTGCTTACGCTCTGCTGGTGTGTGCATTTACACATAAAATGGATGAAGCTGGTGTGTTTTGAGCCTGATATTCTGCCCTCGCAGAAAGTCTCGCTGGGCTCAAGACGTGGCTAGTTGCTGTTGGGAAAGGATCAAGGGATTTCCCTCTTCACGTGGGAACAAAGCAGCTCCATAACTCACAGAAGGAACACAGCAGTGCACGCCCCGGTCTGTACTGTACTGCTGATATCAACACTCATCAATCAGATGAAGTGTTAAACCATAATTCACCAAGTTAAACACACGATAAAGTCCACACAGATTCCACTTTAATGTTTTAACTTATCCATTTTGAAAATTATTTTGTAAATTTTGCTGAAGTAGATTAAGAATAATAATTCTTTATGTTGAAACTAACTTTTTGTTGAGGAACAGGATTCAAAAAGCAGGAAAAGCAATAATTCACCATAGAAAATATTGCAATGGCTGTGGATGAAAAACAGTTTGGAATAGGTGTTTTCATTGATTTACATAAAGCCTTCGATACGATAGATCACTCTTTACTTTTACAGAAGTGTGAAAGGTATGGTTTAAGAGGTGTTGTACAATCTTGGTTAAATAGTTATTTGAATAATAGGTTCCAATATGTGAGTATTAATAACATGAAATCTAAACTTAGAAAACTTGTGGAGTTCCGCAAGGATCTGTTTTGGGACCCAAGTTATTTTTACTTTATATAAATGATATTTGTACAGCCAGAAATACTTTAAAATATGTGATGTTTGCTGATGATACAAACTTATTTTGCTCTGGAAAGGACAAAGAAATTACTGAAAACAGTGGAAACAGAACTCATGAAGTTAAATAGATCAACGGTCCCCAACCTTTTTTGCCTCACGGACCGGTTTATGCCAGACAATATTTTCACTGACCGGCCTTTAAGGTGTCGTGGATAAATACAACAAAATAAAACTAGTACCGGTACCGGAAAAAAAAAAAGAAGATTTATTCATAACACACATGAAAAGACCCAGGAAAACTGAGTTAACGATAAAAACGATAACAAAATAACGCTGAAAACTGATAAAAACCCTGAAAAACCACACATTTCACACCTGAGCCTCAACTCTCGCGGCCCGGTACCAAACGACTCACGGACCGGTACCGGTCCGAGGCCCGGGGTTTGGGGACCGCTGAAATAGATGGTTTGGATTTAATAAACTATCATTGAATGAAAGTAAAACAAAATTTATGTTATTTGGAGGTAGTAAAAGTAATATTAAAGTAAAATTGAATTTAAATATTGTTGAAATTGAAAGAGTATATGAGACAAAATTTTTTTGAGTAATTATTGATGATAAACTTTGTTGGAAGAACATGTGAAACGGAAATTATCCAAGTCTATTTCTATTCTTTATAAAACAAGAGATTCTTTGAATAAGAACTGCCTTTATTTATTGTATACTTCCCTTTGTTTGCCTTATATGACCTATTGTGCAGAAATTTGGGGGAACACAAAACATATTTGGATTCAATTTTTAAATTGCAAAAAAGAGCTATTAGAATAATAAATAAAGTTGGATATAGGGGGTCCACCAACCAGTTTTTTATAGGATCATCTATGTTAAAATTCATGGACATTATATATTCTAAAACTTTAGAAATGATATATCGAGTGATGAAAAATAATGTTCCAATTTGTATTTTAAGTATGTTTAAACTAAGAGATGGAAAATATGATTTGAGGGGGTCTTAAGTTTGAAATAACATTGGTTCTCACTTTAGGTAAGTATAGATGTGTGTCAGTTTTGGGAGTGAAATTATGGAATGGACTTAATGATGAACTGAAGAGGTGTTTGTCTGTCATTTTTCAGGAAGAATTTAAAAATTTGTATCATACAAGGTTACGGAAATTTGGTTTGATGAATAATTTTGTGTTGATTTAATTTCTTGATTTCTTGATCATTGAAAAGAAATCAAACTGTTATATAACTTATTTATCATTGCTATTTATTTTCTTGGTTAAGGATTTGATTATTCCTATGGGGTAAAGGATAGGATAATTATAAGCCACAAGGCTTCAGCCTATTCCTTTTTCGGTTACTGTGTGATTGAGTACTTTTATGTAAAACGATAATCTGTGTTGTTGACCGAAATAAATTTCACTTCACTTTCACAGCCAGTAAATAAATAAACAAACATACACACACGTATACACACACACACACACACACACACGCGCGCGCGCGCTGGTAAAAACTTCCTTCAGTCGTGCGTGCTTGGAAAGTCATAAAGACGCCAACCAGCTGATCGGAGCGGAGAGCAGGAGAGAATAAAGGAGTGCATAAATAACTGCACACAGCAAATGTTAGACGTTAAAGAAAACTACTTATATATTTTTAAAAAAATAAATAAACCCTTAAAACTAACAGCTAATAGCTGAGAATGCCACTACCTCTGAGAATGCCACTACCTCTAATTAGAAATTAGAGTCTATAATCAGCCTGTTTAAAATAACAGCAGTGTGGCTCTCACCTGTTCAATCTGGGAGAGAAGGCACTGCACAACTCCCATCATTCATAATGTGTGACAGTCCTGCCATCTAGCTAAAAAAAATCTAAATACACAAACCTGCTCAGGGACAAAATAATAAACACCAGGCTGCAAAAAAAACTAGTGCAAACAGCCAGTGAGTCTCATGTTAACACTGTTAATCCTCAAACAGGGAACGCTAACATTATTAAGGTAATGCCACAGTCCAAGGACAAGCATCACGCAGACTGGTTCCGAACATATCTGTTGCTCGAGCCTTTAATGGCCGAGCGAGCTGCTTGTTTGGTAAAATACACGGCGGTGAGGTAACAGAAGGCAGAACGAACAGAGCAGAAATGGAGATGAGAGAAAAGTGAAGTTACAGCCATGTTATAGCTGGAGGAGAACGGCAATCTGAGGTCAGCTCACAGGTTACGTTCACACCAGTGAACTGATCCCCCTGGGTGGTGGTGGTGGCTGTGGTGGTGGTGGGGAGCATTTAAGGGAGTGACTGTGGAATAATCACACGGCCAGTCATGTACACTGGGCACTTTAAAATGTTAGTGTGAGACGGACTGGGTGGGAGTAGTTGCAGTACAGGACTTTTCTGGAAAGGGTCGTGTAAGGGGTGTGGGGATGCTGGGAAGGATATGTAGTGACTGACACCATCCAGCCAGGAAGCACATGAGTAATGGTTTTCAAAAGTCTCGGTCTCTGCCCATCAACACTAAAAACAAGCTATGTTTTCAAGCTAAAACTGGCTCAGCACCATTTCCAGAAGAACCTTTTCCAAAACGCTGGACTCGTGCAGACGCAGCAAAAGCTGCACAGAAACATAACGTTCAGCCTCCGTGTGGAGTAAGATGCTATCCCCAAGCCAGCGTCTTATTGCACAGCTGAGACTGCTTCAAAGTAATGATTATTTAAGCAGCAGCAGGCTTTGATAATTACACTTCACATTCAGATGCTTTAAACTCATTCTGGCAGTCGATGTTGTACTGTACGGCTGCCTCCAACAGGAACACATCAATCAAAGTCTCCCGCCTTCGTCGCATTTCCTCCAGTAACACACTTCACGCTCAGATCTCCAACACCCCACGGCTGAGAGGACAAAGTGCAAACAGCTCGCTAAATGACTAATCTCATGATTGTAGGTCACAACCACTTAGCAGCCTCTGGTCTCAGAGCATTGTTGGTGACCCTATTTAAACATAAACTGCATAAACAGATGATGTGCAGCCTGAAAAATCCATAAATTTTCAACAGTGTGTGTGTCAGTTTGATCCACAGTCAATCACTCCAGTACAGAGACATGCTCCTGTCATAAATCAAAGCAGCTCCAGGGCACGGCAGCTTGGTGTTACCATAACAGAGCATGGAAACTTCTGTCAGGGAGCAGCTTTAAACGTGGATGTTTCTGGTGCGTCTTTGTATTGGAAGAAAGATGAACTTTTTAAAATCCTTTTAAAGTTTTGTTTTTTTTAATATTTGATTACGAACAGTTTTACTGGTCACTACACTGCATACAGCTCATGAACTAGAAGGGCGATATCAGAAACACAGTAAATATAACCTTGTCTGTGCTTTGTGATGAAATTTGTCAATTTGCTTGCTAGTCAATATAAGATGAGTGCATCTGTGACCGTAATGTCACCACCCATTAGTTAGGAAAGTCCTGTTGTGAAGCCTCACAAGTGTTTTCACCATCACCTTCTTGAGGTTTTGAAATCACGTGATAGAGCAGGGAAGTGTTTCCAAATAAGACTGGGGAAGTGTGGCCCAGGTAGGAACTAAACTGGTTTGGGAAGAGTCATTACATAATAATACCTTGTTAATAGTAATACCTTATTTGCATACCTCACATAGTAAAAATGATGGATATAATGCCTTCCACACGCTTTTGAAGGTGCCGGTGGTGAGTGAGGAAAGAATCCAACTGAAACCAACACAGCCTGATCACTGACTCCATTAAGTATCACAATTTACAAAAAACAGACTTCATTTGAAGGGTCCGACGTCTTTCTGAGTCGCCCCCTGCTGGCCATTAACATTAAACAGATTTAAGGCACTTCCACCTTATCAGCTCTTTGTCCATCTAGAAAAACAACATCGGGATGAGCACGTCCCAGTAAACTAAATGTGGAACAAAGTGAGACACCTTACTAATGCTAAGGTGGCTTCAACTTTAAATAACAAATAATGCAGATTACAGCCTCAAACTGCATGAAGTTGTGATTTTTATTTTAATTGTGCAATTCTTCAGTGATGGTGATAGTGTACATGCACACCGCCTCCTCACTTTTACAGTCTCTCTCTGTGTTCTTTACAACTTGGTGGCCACACACAGAAAACAGCACTGTGTATTTTTATCCTTAGAGAGACAATGGAGAAACTTGTAGCTTCTGTCTCAGATCTCCTTTAAACGGCTGCTTGATTTGTGATAGATCAACGCATCCTAAACTTTGAATATGTTGCAGAAACATCTGAACACGCTTATTTTGAACACTGAATTTAAAGACAAAGGATCAGGCAGGAGGTGGCTGTTTGTCAGCTGATGTTATATTTATTGCATTTTTAGCATTTTCTTTGAATGGCTGCTACCTCAGCCAGGTGCTTCTTATAGAAGTCATTTGATTTTAGTTAAAAGTAAGTAAAATACAACCAACTGTTGAGCATAGTTCAACCTTCTGAATTCTGACCCCAGTCACTTTCAAACTTTATGCTGAAGACACACCAAAAAACAACTGCAACAACATCCATGACAATTTCATCTCGTTGGCCAAGGGCACTTTTGAGCACGCCACCTATGATGATTTTGTTTTGCAGTAAGCTCCAGTAGCATATAACCTGTACTTTCACACAAACACTCTCTTACTTCCTGTGGTCCACATCTTATGTTGGGTCACAGGACACAAAGTTGCTCTCAGAGAGCTCTGACTCTTTAGCTTGCATCAGTTCACTCAGCCCAGTAAATGAAACCCTCAAGCAGAAGTCTGACCTGACAGTGACCAGCTTCATCCTCATTATGGCCTTTCATGTACTTTTTGTGCAGTTGCTATCATTTGGGAATCACTGCTGGATCTCATCAAGCATGAAGAATACCGTGTCAATACATGAGAGACGGGGACAGAGGATAAAAGGCTGTGAAGTCCCACATAAAGCTGGACACCTGGTCACTCTAGTCTGTAGCCATCTGAATGCAATTTACCTGCATGAGATGTCACAAACTGTTCAGAAAAAGTCAGAAGAGCATCCAGCACTGTGCCCACCATCATCATCCTCATGAGCAGCAGGGGGAGATGGAGAAGGAGAAAGAGGAGAAGGATTTGGCCTTTCTCTGAAGTTCTGATGAAAAGATAAAGAGGGATCTGTCTCCAGACAGCCTAATGAACTGATGATTTCGCTTTGCTATTAATAGTGTGTGTGTGTGTGTGTGTGTGTGTGTGTGTGTGTGTGTGTGTGTGTGTGTGTGTGTGTGTGTCTGCAGGCTGACTGGTGCTTCTGAATGATCTCATCCTATGATTTGATGTATGAAGAATCTCTCTGTTCTCTCTGTCCAGCGGTTAAATCTGCACACGATTTCTGCCTCACAGCCGGACATCACTGTGTGTGTGTGTGTGTGTGTGTGTGTGTGTGTGTGTGTGTGTGTGTGTGTGTGTGTGTGTGTGTGTGTGTGTGTACACAGCTGCTGAAAATAAAGAAATAGAGTAAAAGAAAAAAGGCAAACACTGTGTTTATGACTCTTCCCTGCTGGAAATGTCTGACACACAGAGCCAGGGCCTGCCTCAGTAAGGACGCCGACAGTAACCGCCCCTGAATAACGGATTTCGGCTGCTTCATCTTTTTCTTCAAGTTTGCACTGAAAAAGGAAATTCCGCAAATGTGATGCGGTGGGTCATACACTCATTTACAGCGAGCTAATCGCCGCCGACGGCCTGCCGCGCTGTCATTACTCGAAGTAATCCTGTGGCTGTTAGCTAGGCTACAGTAAGTTGTTGGCTTTCGCGTTAACGGCAGATTTCACCCGCGGGAACACCGACGCCCGCATTCACGACCTCTGGTGTCTCACACTCACCTACAACGAGCTTCCCTCTGGCGCAACGGCGACGTGTCCTCACACCGACATGTTTCTCCTCATCCTCCAGCTCGACTTCAAACCACCGCCGCCCTTTCGCCTCAGACGGGAGTGAGCTGCCCACATCTGCGAAACAATACACCGAGTAGCTAATCTTTGTATTGCAACAGCTGATGCTAAAAATAGATGCGCCCCCGAAGGGGTGGACAATGGTTTTACTGTTGAGACGCGAAAGGACTAAATGTTGTTTTTCAGTGTGATATTAAATGTGTGTTCATGATTATTACATAAATATAAGCCCTCTGTCTTTTTCCAGGGTGTGTTTCTGGTATTAAAATTTAGAAAAACCACGAGGCAGTGACGGAGTACCCCCCTTTTTTACTGAAATGGACTCTTCCTTTCTTCAGCGGAATCGTTTAAAGGGGTAGTCCTGTCAAACTGACCGTTCCCCATTTAGGGGAAGTCAAACGGATTAATAAAGGACTGAGTGTTGATGTTGAAGCTTGTTCGGGGGTCTAATTCGCTTATACATCCACGTATGTGAGCCTATATAATATAATTATATAGAGTATAATATGATATAATGTATATATAAAGTATTAATAAGTATTAATCATGAAGCAAGGGTTTCAAACATAAGACCTGAGGGCCAGAGTAGCACAATTGTTTGGAAAATGTGAATCACGATATAATTTTTGGACATCTAACTGTATTTTCGTAAGGTTTGCAGCTTTTCCTACTCATAAAGACCTCCCCCATTCCCATTCATACTACACTAAAATAGAAATACATGACCAATAAAATGACAGGAAGTTCCAGTTTTTCACTATCTGCTGTAGAAAATTCTGATTTTCACAGTAGACTCACAATAACGCTAACAATGTTTCTTTACATTTTACAATTTGCATTTATTTCTTACAATTTAAGCCCAAAGAGTCGTCCTCACAGACTTCTTTTATTTACTACAGCAGTATTTCTCTGTTATGCAAAAAGAACTGAGATGCACTGTTGAAATTACACTTTTTTCTTATATTAAAATATATCAGGGTTTAAATGTGAAATTAAACTTCTTTACACTGACAGAAAGATGAGTTTCATTAATAAAACACCATGTAAAATGAGTTTGTCATCCCTGCCCTGTTTCCCACTTTGTGTCAAAAATTATTTTATAATGTACAGAAAATAAAACACACAATTATATTAAATACTTAAAAAACACATATGTACACATATTATATGATGTCCTATACAGTACTGAAGGTCCTGTTCCATTAAACTCTGATAGCATAGCAACGAGTCAAAACACCAAAACCCTAAACTGAAGGTGTTACTGTTGCAGCGATGTGCAGGGGTTTGATTGCACGCTTTTTTCTTTTCCATTGCGTATGCATGCCCACATACAGCCTTTTCAGATGTTAGTAATTGGCACTTGCAGTTTGTTGTTATTTCATTATTTAATTCTCTCACATGTGAGAATCTCATAGATTAACTTTATTTTTTATTACCAAGTCTTGACATCATTAAACTCCACATTAGGAGACAAGCTGAAAACTGTGATAGAAAATATCAGCATCATCCCTTTTTTTTAATTTATTTTTATTTTTGTATCTATTGATTCATTTACTGAATATTTACTTTGGTAATAATAATTATTATTTAAATAATGACATGAGGTTACACATGAATTTCACCTGTGTCATTTACTGCGTGTATCTGTAACAGTGTATCTGTTAACAGTTTTGAGTGAACATGCACATGCACTGAATCACTCCACTGTTAGCTTGTTTTTGCAAGAGGTCAATAAAACGAATCGAGAGAACAGGAGCCGAACTGTGCATAACTGCAATGATAATGACTGAAGATAAAGAATGTGTATCACCGAGAACAGATAATTGCACATGCTCCAAGGTTCATTTCTGGCACATAGACGTAGTAACCACTGTTTGTTTTATAGATTTTTTTTTTTTTTAATGACTAGAAGTTACATTTGAGCCATCAGGTTCATTCACAACACTTTGATAAGACACTGCATGTCATAATAAAGTGTAACTCTGAAAGGCAAGGTCTACAGGGTTGTCTAATTTAAACAGAGGCTTCTCATTAGTCGCACTAAGCAGTAGAGCTTAAAAGAGGAAACTTTATACCGTAAGCTTGTTTGGAAGAGGTGAGTGTATGCTCTCAATATCAACCTGGAGCCAACAAAGAGTAAACACTCAAAAAAGCTAGTACTGTATCTCATGACAGAGATTGAGGCTAACATTGTTCATGAGTGGGCACGTAGACTGCATATTCAAATACAAGTGTGATTACTGATGGGTCTATTTAGAATAGTAATAGAATAGAATAGTAAAGTAATAACTGACTTCCAGTAACCCTCAGAAATATGTGTGTGAGAGAGGGAGAAAGATGTAAATAATTCAATTGAAACGAGGAAGAAGGAGCCGATATGCATTTTACCTCTGAAAATAATCAGATGTTAGACATTTTACAACTCGCATTACAGTGAGTAAGTGATGGGAAATGAAGTCGTCGCTCTCTGGCAGCATTTCCAGGAAAGCCCATTTAAAAGCATGTACTCACACACACACGCACAGCCAACATGCACACACAGTCATTCTTTCCATGTGATTGATGCGGTGGTAAATGTGATATTGAATCGTTTGTTGGTCTTGATAATATCTCATAAACACTTGTGGAAGGAAGGAAGTGAGGAAATGAATTTAATCTCATGTTTTCCTTGTTTTGGTAAGTGGGCTGGTAGTTAGTAGTTACTCAATGTACCTTTTTTTTATACTTTTAAGCACTCTGTGTCACGGATGCATTAAAGTGTCACTAGCTAACAGAATCATCACCCAGGTGTGAAGCACTGTAAGAGTTCAACAGATTTATTGACAAGTTTTTTGCACAGTGAAAAGGCAGTAACAAAGGTGGTGGTGGTGGTGGTGCATTTGAGTTCCAGCTGTGGCAGTCAGCCAATGCGGCCTTCCCAGGGCGTGCGCACACACACAAAACAGGGCTCATGGGAGTGGGGCTTCATAGCAAGAGAGGTTACACAGAGAGGTTATCCAAGACATAAAACACACAAACCAAACAGGATCGAGGGCGTATCTTGGCTGATGCAACATTGTGACAACGATAGAGTGTTTTCTCAAGCTTGAAGTAGTTAGCCCAGTCATAGACAAGCAGCAAGTGAGTCATTAGAGCTGATTGCAGGCAGGTGCGTGCCTGGAGGAAGGCGGAGAGACAGGAGGAGCTGCACTGAGGGAAGGTGACCGCAACACGCCAAAGAGAGAAGCAGGCCAGTGCGAGAGACTCGAGGACCTTGGCACAAAGTTCAGTATTGTACCCAAGGATGCTTCATCATGCAGGCTTCTTCTTCTGCCTGCTTCCTCTAGGGGTCATCACAGTGGGTCATCTGTCTTCCTCTTCTGGCACACAAACCCTCTGAACGTCCTCCATCCTGTTCCTTTGTATTTGGCCGACAGCAGCAGAGGCAGTCACTGTTAACCTGAATGGAAATCTCATCTTTTATATTCATATATGTTGCAGTTGCAGACACTCATTTTAAACATTGTCTGTGTTTGAAAACACGAGATAACTGTATGTGCAATTTACAGTTACTGTTTTTTTGTTCTACTCCAGCCTTTATGATGTCAGGCAGTGTACATATCATTAAGAGCAATCTTAAAGCTGTTACACAAAAGCTCCACCAAAGCTTTTATCTGCACGGGAAACCCAGTTAGAACAAACTTGGCTTAAAAGGAGGATGGCCTTAAACAGACACCATGTAAAACAGCTTGTTTCAGACACAGGATGAATCGGGGAGCTGCATAAAGGCAGAGTAAAATTTAAATAAGGATTATTCTGAACTGTGAATCATGCAAAGCTACTCTGGAGCCCAGGAATAAAATACCTGCAAATAAGCACAACTTTAATTTAGCCTCTCAGATGCAAGGTTTACAGATGTAAAATAATGGTTGCCGTGCTCATTCTTGATGTGAAATATCTGAGCTCTCCAAGTTTTCTGTGACATGATTTGACAGTTTCCATATATCCTCACATGTTCACAAAGATAAACACGGTGCTGTTCAGATCTACACAAGTGCAAGACCTCCACTTTGGTCTTACCAGTGTGTTGATGAAGATGTGAGAGTCGTGCCCTGTTGAAACCTTAAGATTTATTGATTAAGGCTATGGTCGACTTGTAGGAAGCAATCAAGAGTTAGTAAATCAGTTGGCTGGAAAGCTGATTTAGTCATTAATTGAGAGGTCTCACTGCGAGCACGGGCAGCAGGCTGATGGGATGTTAATTTGGTGAGCGATTGCTTTGCATCTACTCGTGTTTCCTCAGATTCTGCAGGTTGAGCCTTTCTTGTGGCCACCCTACACCTCCAGTAACAGATTGCACTTAAACTGCAATGCCGATTTCCTCTGAAGGGGTATCAAAGGGTCCCAGTGTTCTTCATGTTCACTTTGCACAGTGCCATAAATACACCACTGACATCTGTGTGCATGTGTGAGCGGAGCAAGACCTCCTCCACCACTTGATGGATAAACACGGATTTATTTCGGGGTCAGAAGGAATGCAACTTGAAATTAGCTCTTGTTTATTTAATAAAGTGAAAGGAGTTGACAGTATAGGCTCCGAGCTGTCTTTAGCCTATGTGTAGTCCTCTCAGGCAGATCTTAAATGCTAATATCTGCCTGCCTAAATCTTTCCACAGTCATAGGGACGTAGCTTCTTCCAGCATGTAGTCTGCAGAAGACCTGAGGAACCACCACAGAAGGGCCGGGCATCAGTCAGAGGACTGACACGGTCCTGTGTGACGTGCATCACCATCAAGCAAACCCTTATTTAGGGTTTTAGCTCAGTAGAGGAGAATGTGGAATTCTATGTGCATTCCCCTTTAAACCCACATCAAACACACACACACACACACAAAGACACATACTTCTATTGCCTCCTGCCTGTTGCCATGGAGACACTAGTGAGCCCTTTCCTTATACCAGGAACAGACTGATTACATCACAATATGCAGACGCGCACAGCACACACATGCGTACTGTAAAGTGATTTAATTTTACCATTCCAGTCTGTGATACAGTCGCTGTGCCCTCAATGTGCACACAAGCTTATGTTGCCATCGCTCGACAACATCTATTTATCTCTGTATGAGTGCATGTGTCATTTATAAATGTCTCCCATGAATGGAGTCTTGTTTCCAGATCCTACAGATCCCTGCAGACGGTATGTTTATGTTCAATGACGTGCACTGGTTTCATATTTGTGTTTTCATAAGGAAACCATTATAATAGAGAAGGGGGTGAAATTAGCTCAAAGAACTGAGAGTGATGAGGGGAAATATGAGCTTACTGTTGGGTGATTAAACTAGATAGAATAGTCAACCTTATTAAGAATTAGAAAAGTGGACTGTGATTCTCTTTCGAGCTCCATGCAGATGCAATGAAAGAGCCTGAAAATGTGCTCAAAGGAAGTTCTCTACCAAACTCATCGGAAGACTTCCAATAATGTTTTAACTTCTTCTCCAAAAAGTTGTCACATTGGTGCTGGAGCCTCCAACAGGGTGGGCAATATTATTTCTCTGAGCCTGACAGTAATCGAAGGGCCACACTTTGAGCACCTGGTGACGCAGTGGAGTGGCTTCTTTCCTCACAACAGTAAAGACATATTTACATAACGCTGCTCTGTATTTATTTAGTTGTTTAGTTTTGGGTTGGTTGCTTAGTGTCTCACCCCCAAATGGCTCGGGTGTGGGGGTGCTGGGGGGCGGGCAGTGGAGGTTGGTGACGGGGTGGAGGGCCCAGTTTTGGTCCCACAGGACCGAGCTGAAGGTTCTGTAGCTTTCAGAGTTAATGGCTCGGATGTGTTGCCTGTAACTTCTTAACAATCAAAGTTAGGATGTGTTCGAGCTGACCGACACGACGGCTGAGTCTGCAGACTCCAACCAGTGGCCAGAACGTTCAGTCACATTAAACGAAGGATTGGACTCAATAAACAGGACCCGGATGCCAGCAGCACATTTACAGATCTTATTACAAAGATTGAAGAGCTGGTAAGTGCAGGTAGGCCGGGGGATTCTCCCAGAGAGGAGAGAAAAACAGCCAAGGTGAGTTTAAGATGAGTTTGTAAGTCTTGTAATTGGATTTTGTTTGGATTGGTTTCCAGAGAGGTGGAGAGGGATTCGATGGAGAGTGGAGCAGGGAGGTAAAAGGTGGATTCTTTTAAAAAGCAGTTAAAAACTTTTCTGTTCAAACAAGCCTTTTGCTGATCTATGTATTTTATATTCTTTACATTATTTACATTTGATCTTTTACATTGTGTATAATGTCTATTGATTGTATTGTCTATTTTAATATTTGTGTACAGCGCTTTGTGACTGTCTGTCTGTGAAAAGCGCTTAATAAATAAACTTTACTTACTTACTTACTTACTAAAAGGATTAACTCAGGCTCTTCAAAGCAACAGGGATCCATGGAAGCTGAGGAGTAACTCTCTCTGGAAAACAGATGAGAGAAAAGGGTTAAAGGGCACAAAACATGAGGATGAACTGAAGACATGGGAGTCCTAAATACCACTGTGGGGGTGACAACGGTCTGGACAAGAGCAGATTTTTCCTCTCCAAACTTTTATGGATTACATTTCATCACCGCCCACTGTTACTTTAATTTGTTTTAAGGAGTTCAGCTGAATTATATTCCAATCAAATGTCACATAATTCTCAGAAACCTAGATAATAATTTCCTCCCATCTGCTGAGTCCCCCCTACACACCGACACCTCCCAGCCATAACCTTGGCATGCCTATCCCCATCTCGTCTCCTGCTTCACTTTACCTCCTACATGCAAACTTGTACCTTTTGGTTCATCATTCCAAGGCTCTTGCTGTTGCTTCATTACTTCACAATAAACAAACTAGTTAAACTAAATAAAGTCTATCTATGTTTCCTTTACTGACGGATTTGTTTGCGAGTTTATCTACTTTCTCATTTCCCGGAATTCCTACATGAATATTGTGTTTTTCCCTTGACTACTTAGCCATGAAGTGACTTACAGTATTCCATAAAAAAACAACAACAACATGTGGTTATTGGTTACTCCTGTAAAAGCTGAATGTTGAAGCTGAATCCCCACATGAGTATTTTGTTCTCCGTCACGTCCTCTGTCTGCTCCTGAGCTAACACTACTGCACATCTTTACCTCACAGTCAGAGCACAAACCGCTCCTTAAGAACCAAAAGCTGATGACTGAATGTGCTGAATGTAGAACAGGTGTGAAGAACCGTGGCTGTTTTATTAGGTTCAACTTTTTAACATAAATGTATATTCAGCCAATCACTTGGTGCATTTAAGCATGCAAACGAGGTCAAAACAACCTACTGAAGTCCAAACCAAGCATCAGAATGAAAAGGAAGGTGATTTAAGTATTTTGAACAAGGCTGCTCAGAGTATTTCAAAAACTGCTGATCTTCCCGATTTCCCCACAAAAACCATCTCTGGGGTTGAACCTTGAATCAGATGGGCTACAGCAGCAGAAGAGCACACAGCATATCACCCAGTCAGCTGAGAACAGGAAGGCTACAATTCACACAGACTCACAAAAAGTGAACAGCAGGAAACTGAGAAAACATTGGCTGGCCTGATGAGTCCTACTTCAGATGGTAGGGTCAGAATTTGGCATAAACATCATGAGAGTAAGGATCCATCCTGCCTCGTATCAGCAGTTCAGGCTGCTGGCAATGACGTGGCACACTTTGGTACCAACTGAGGATCGATGAGTGTTGTTCCTGACTACGTCCGTTCTTTAAGGACCACTCCATGTCATAAAGCCCAAATCATCTCAAACTGGTTTCCTGACCATTTCACTGTACTCACACGACCTCCACCGTCACAGATCTCAATCCAACAGAGCATCTTTGGCAAATCTCCAGCATCTGCATGACGCAGTCATGTCCATATGGACCAGAATCTCAGAGGAATGTTGAAAGCAGAATGAAGTGGACACTGAGTGTATGGGCGCAGTTATTTTCAAGCATTCTGTGAAATAACTTTAATTTTGATGGTCACTGAGACAAACAGAACAGGATGTATAGATTCAGCAGTGAAATCTGAGCAAAAACACTGAGAGGCACAGAGAGGATATTCCACTTCAGCACAGAAAGGCCCGAACCAACAAACCTACAACCTTTCCTCTCTGTGGAAGAGTAAAAAGCTATTTTAAGGTAAATAAAGCTGTGTAAAATACTGGGTGCTGAACTTGAAAGTAATCTTCTGGGTGAACTGAAATAATTGCTCGGTGTGATCTCTATACAACTACTCCCATCCTCATAAAAGGATGCCCTACCCGAGCACACTTCCATTTCAACACCACCAGCTATCACATACAATCAGCACACAATGTTCTCCCAGCTTCGATGAAATCTCCCTCAACACAGCATGTTTTCACTCTTTAACTAACATCCCTTTGCTAGTAGAAGTAATAGTAGTAGTTCCTTTTAAAACGATTATCATTAAAGTTCATCACACTATCAATTCATCACATGAAACTGACTATTTTCTCACTTTTGAGTGCACAACTTTCACTTCCTCCTATGCAGGGCACCCCTAGATGGGGAACAAGTAACAGTCTATGATTCAGCCTGTGCTGCTGATACTTTTAGATTCCCCTCTGTATATTAAAAAAAAGTACCCATCTAGACTACATTACTAACATCTGTCTGTTTGGTGTTTTACTGGAATTTTCCACAGAGGGGGAACCAAATTTTTTACATTTCTAATATTTCATACAATTATTCCCAAGCCTCATCAATCCCAGCTCTCCTCCTGTGCTCATCTCTGCATGTAAGCCTGTTAATATTAATCAGGTCAGTATTATACCAGCAGCGTAACCGTGTTGGACTCCTCTGCTAAATATTTCATTACTTTGAATTATTAGACTCTATGGAGGGAAATGTGACCGCATATTGCAAGAGACATCTTTGAGGCTGCTTTCAGGCTGACACCAAATTCACACATGCAAAGTGTCAGCGACACATTTTTAGACGCATGACTGAGCAAAGCCTTGAATAGCTGCTGCAACATCTCCTTCCTGCCCTTGAAGTAAAGTGAGATTATCATATAAAGCTGTCCTCCTCTCCTTAACCTGTGATCCAGTTTGCAGCAGATTCTCATCTGCTCGTTTTATAACCCAAAGGAAGAGAACGGCTAAATAAAATCACGGCTGGACACAGAAAAGCAACAAGAAATCTGCCACCCTGTGTGTGGTGGAGCCACATCAGCTGGCTTAACACAGATATGGTAGCTGAAAAGTTTGTCGTGCACAGTGAGGTTTGGTGAAAAAGCTGCAGAAACGTTGTGAGAGAGGCTTTTAGGTTCACATGTGTACCATCAGCAAAGGACAGAAAATGCCTGTGAGGTGGCCCGGAGCTGTTTTCTGCTCTTTCAGCACAGTAACAAATTTGGAGCTTCAGGAAAATAACAGAGCTGGGTTTGGTGTTTAATGTGTGCACAGTGAAGGCTAATTAAGGAGAACTCGTGCACACTTAGAGGTGTAGAGCAACACTTGACTAATACTGAGTTTTAAAGCCAGAGATAGATGCACGAAAATTATGACCGCCCATTGTGGGTTTCTCCTTTAGGTTTGTGAGGACACAGAGATACTAACCAACCAATTATTTAAATCACAGAGTCACCCGGATGTACTTGTGCTGAAATTAGTCTGCGTAGTAAGGCTATAAATTGGTCAAGGGTTAGAGAGACAGTCTTCTGAAGTCTGTTCTATTAAACATGCAGTGATTTCGACCTTCCCCGACATCCCCGATGTCACGAAGAGCACAATAAACTGGAACAGCAGAGAGATCATATTTTTGGTTGTGTTGCTTTTTACCTCGCCGCTGTGCAACAGGAAGCAGCATTTCGGAGGTAACCTAGTTGTCCAAGCGCAACTTAAAACCAAAAGAAGGACACTGCCAGCCAACTATACCTCAGCTTCATTCATAGCAGTCAGTACAGAAAACAAAGTGCAAACCCATACAAAACACATACAGTCAGTTTGTAAAGCACTTTTTTACCATTTAGAGGACTTGATTTTTTTATGAAATAAAACAAAACAGGATGAGAAAATATATGTTGTTGAATTTTTCTTTTTTTTTTCTTTGTATCGTGTTTTTAATTTAATTTTAATTTCAGCTGAAATAGAAATTCAATAAAGGCTTTTTTTTACTATTATTATTATTATTACTATTATTTATGAATTTATTTATTTGTTAGCCAGAAATGTTACACATACCGTAATATAAGGTGTATAAGCTTGACCTGTTGGTGCTGTACTCTCTTTTCTACCACTGATATCTTTAGTTAGACTAAATGTATAACATATATGTGAACAGAGCTTTAGAAATGCACACTGATTAAACATGTTCTGCTCTCCTAATGCTTAAAAATCAAGTTGAGCACAATGCATTAGGTTTAATAATTAATGTTAAGGTTGAATAATAAATAGGAAATTATTTAAATGTTCGATAACTGGACAAATAGTTCATTTCATACAGCTTATTTATTTATTTACTAGCTTTGGTAAATGAATTCACAATGTTGTTAGATGTTGTTAAATATATAATTTTTTAATTGTGTAACAAACAGAAATTTTAAGAAAAGACTTATTAGCAAGACCACTTCAGAAAAACAAGTAATTCAAGATAATAATAATAACAAAAATTCACGTCAAATCAATGAGCCTTCTAACTTTACTGTCGTGAAACTGTCGTGAAACGCCATGACGACAGCTAAAGCGCTTTCCGGTCACTGTTATGTCTCCATGCCGTGCGGCTGTCCTTGGAAAGTGTCTCGTGTGCGGCTCGTGGTAAAGATGCGGACAACAGGTGAGTGTCCACCGGAGCGGAAACTGAAGCAGGTGTTTCAGACGCGCTCGTGCTAAATGGAGAGAAGTGACTCATTTACGGCTGTGTGTGTAAGGGTTAAGGCTGCTGACGTCATGTGCAGTAAAAGCATCATTAACAGGCTCGTCGCTGTTGCCGTTTGCAGTGAAATACTTCACGTTTCATCAGTGACAGCCTGCCTGTGTGTGCTTCAGAAGCTGTTGGTGTGTCTCTGACGACACGACCGCGGTCAGGTGTTAGGCAGGTGTTAGGTTGTAGGGTTAGCTCGGTTTAATTCACCTGTTTGCTAACAGCGAGTCCTGAGTGAAGACACGACTGACTATGATTAAGTTTGACCCCAAACTACTAAACAAGTTAGTCTGCGAGTTAACTCAGCGAGTTTTTAAAAAAAAAAGTGCAGAACCGCTTCTTTAAAGTCCATGAATGATGACGTCATTATCACGGTTGGGGATTTGACTTCATCCTGAACACTAAAGTTGTTATTTGGGACTGTCACCACGTCAGGTTGTCTCTGTGTGACTGTAAGTATTCATTTTAATGAGGTACTATAATACTACATGTACTGCTATACTACTACAGACCATAGAAGAAGAATTGTGCTGTCACTCAGCTCCACGGTTTTCGTCTTTCATTTAGATGAACTACACTTATGATAGATACTTTATTGATCTCTCAAGGGAAACTACTGCATTACAGCAGCATGTTACTCAATAAACATATTTTTAAGATGTAGAGATTTAAAAAAAAAAAAAAATAGAAAGAAAATTATAAATAAAAATGATGTTCAGTTAAAGAAGTCTAAATAATAAGACTAATAATAAGAGAGCGGGTGTGATGGGTTGTCCATGATGGAGAGCAGTTTGTTCAATGACCTCCAACCCTCGCTGACTCAGACGCCCCCAGATTCTGGCCAATGATGTTCCAGCCTGTGAGTCAGTTTGTTGATCCTGCTGGCATCTCTGGCACTGATGCGGCCCCCTCCCAGCAGACAACAGCAAAGTAAATGTCCCTCGCCACCGCAGACTGGTAGACGTCTCCAACATCCTGCTGTACACTTTAAAGGATCTGAGCTTCCTACAGTAACTCCACTAAGGTTTAAATGTTTCCATGTTACAAAATGCAGAAGAGGTGGAAGTGACTAGCCAATCACAGCCTGAGGCTTCAAGTTTAGTTGATTTTCAGCTTGTTGTGTGATTCTAACGCAGCTCAAGTTCATTTAACTAAAATGTTTAAGATTGTAGTAAACTGTGATATCCACGTCGTGTGCACTGATGTTGTGTTAGCCCGCATGATGAGCCCTAACCTCGAATGAGATCGTGCTATGTGACATGTTAATGACATGTTCAGTTCCTGGGGGGAGGATGAGTCAGCACAGTGTCACAGTTTTTATATATCTGTGACATGCAGCTTGTTTTCATGGATGCATCGTCTGTCCTCTTCACAGATGTCACCAACTGAAGCTTGCAGCTGAAAACAACACGGGAGCCAAAAAAAGGAAGAAAATAAAAGCCATGGCATCACGTTTCCTGAAGTACTCTGTGCTTCTCCAGAAGTACCGCACTCCACTGCTCATTGCGAGCTGCGGCGGAGTCTTCGCCGCCAACATGTTCTACCATGTTTTCCCTGACGTCTCCTACCGTCAGCTCTATCAGGCCTGGCACAGGGGGGAGCCGGTCGTGCTGTCGGAAAAGCTGGAAAATCTTTTTCAGCAGGTTTTAATTTATCTTATTTTTTTCAACATCACACTTCAGATATGTTCAAAAGACTTCAGCTATAATCTGCATGCGATTGTCGCTGGAATTATGCATAAATATTTTTAGTTGCTGATGAGAGGAAAATAGCAGTAAAGATAGACGCAGGCGTCTGAGATTAATAACCATCATTATACACAAATCGTAACAAATTGTTCACAAAACATGAAATTTGTTCTTTCATGAATTTCATAAAATTCACATTTTTGCTTTGTTATTGTCATTTTTAGGTGCTGAAGGACTATGGCGTCAGCTCACCCAAGAATTTCTCGGCCTTTGCGTCCTTTGGCTTCCATCCGGTAGGCGCTGGCGTCCCGTGGCTTCCTGCGGGGGCCCAAATCGGCATGCCGGCTAACTTCAACAGCACCGACGATGACCCGAGTGGAATTACCAATCGCAACATTTTTATCAACGGCAAAACGGTGGACTGGAGCAGTGAGTCCGGTTCGACTCTAAAGGAGGCGCTTGTGTTTTCCCTCGACGCGCAGAAGTTTGCCATAGCGCGCGAGGTGGCCCGCTTGCAGTCCGGGGGACCCGTCATGAGCGCTGCTGTCGCTCCGTTCTGCCTGGGAGGGGTTTGGGTGTACAGCGTGGTGCTGAAGCAAGTTTTCGGGTTGTATGGTGGGCCTGCGCTGATGCGCGGCGCTGTGAACATTGTTGCACTTGGCATTGGTGCTGTTTCCTACTTCCTCACCTCAGACGCCGTCAGCCAGTGGCTTGACTATAGCTCGGACCGCCGTGCGGCGGGAGTGTCCCGCGATTACGCCAAAGGAGGGGTGGAGTTTTACGATAAAATTCTGTCCAGAAACAAAACGCTGCGCTCACTGATGGGGCAGAAGGGAGAGGATATGTACGCTCCCAGTGGGAACTTGTTTCCTGCTCACGTCCTCCAGCTGAAACACACGCCGTACACCTCCAGGAGGGAGCAGATCCTCGCTCTGCTGAAAGAGCAGAAAGTGTGAGAGGAGCGCTAGCGATGGGAACTAAACTAGCAAGACTTTTCATGTTTTTTCTTAAAATTATGTCATCACGGATGTGCTGAATGTAATTTGTAATAAGCAAAGTCCTGAGGGGTCATGTATTTGCTGACTTTATGCAACAACGATAGCGTGTAGGGCACAGTGTACCAATAAACTGTTTCCCTGCCTGTGTTTGTGGTCATATGTGTGATCAGTTGTATTAGTCAGATGCCGATAAGTGCTATTCCTGTTTCTCTCACTCAGGTGCAAAAACATACTCATGTACATACATGCATTTGTATCTTTCTATAATATGCTCTGGATGGATTTATACTGTGGGCTGCTGAAAGGTTATGCCTCTCTCTGTAAAACAGAGCATTTTAAGCAAATAATCAGTGCATGTGCAGATTAGTTTCTCCCATGTGCAATAAATGCCTCGACATAGCAACTGAACCAGTGAGCTGCTTAGAAAAGGGTGTTACATTTGAAAAATCCCTGAGACCAATCAATTCAGTTTTATTTCTATAGCGCCAAATCACAACAACAGTCTCCTCAAGGTGCTTTATATGCTGTGGAAGAGACATCGAGACTAATAATAACTAATGATTAAATGCAGAGAGGTGTAGAAACACCCAGTGCATCATGGGCATCAGGGTCACCTGGTCCAGCCCTAACTATATGCTTTAGCAAAAAGGAAAGTTTGAAGCCTAATCTTGAAAGTAGAGATAGTGTCTGTCTCCTGAATCCAAACTGGAAGCTGGTTCCACAGAAGAGGGGCCTGAAAACTGAAGGCTCTGCCTCCCATTCTACTTTTAAATACTCTAGGAACAACAAGTAGGCCTGCAGTGTGAGAGCGAAGTGCTCTAATAGGGTGATATGGTACTACAAGGTCATTAAGATAAGATGGGGCCTGATGATTCAAGACCTTGTATGTGAGGAGCAGGATTTTAAGTTAAGTTCTGGATTAAACAGCGAGCCAAACTAGCTTTTCAGTATCACTCAGAGACAAGGTGTTTCTGAGTGCACAAATGGAACAAGGCAGTCCTACACTTTTGTGTAATATGTGCATTGAAGGACAAATCCTGGTCAAGAATGACTCCAAGATTCCTCACAGTGTTACCGGAGGCCAGGGTAATGCCATCCATGTTCTAAGATGTTTACGGCCGAGTACAATAACCTCAGTTTTATCTGAATTTAGAAGCAGAAAATTAGAGGTCATCCAGGTCTTTGTCTTTTTGACATGCCCACAGTTTAACTGCTTGATTCAGCATGGAGAAACCAACATGGGTATCGTCTGCATAGCAGTGACAATGTATGCAGGTTTTCTAATAATGTTACCTAAGGGAAGCGTGTATAATGTAAACATTATTGGTACAGCAGTGCCCTCTGTTGGCCAAATGTGAACAAAGGACAACCCCACAATAAAGAAGTCCATGTGCAGGGCAAGGTCTGCGTTTGTGCCTTTTTAAGAACCAGTCTACATTTCAACAGCTTTGGGAATGACTGTTATGTGGAGTTTCCAGCAGAGGTTAGGGGTATTTTCCATGGGAGGAAATCGTGGCTGATAAAACCTCTGTGCAATCACTGCCGATTCTCTTGCTGTCTGCTCTCCTCTGGCCAGTGATTCCAATTTTAGGCACAGCAGTTTTTTTTCCTTAGAAATGCATGGAGTCTGTTTCAGATTTTGACCTCCCAGCATCTCACTGGAAAAAGGGATGTCATTAAAGTGTTGGCTCACCACCTGCTTCTGTAGCAAGAGTACAGAGCAGGTGAAAGAGAGCCTGGAGAGGTGGAGGTTTGCCCTGGAGAGAAGAGGAGTGAGAGTCAGGAGTAGGAAGACAGAATACATGTGAGTGTGAATGAGAGGAAGACTGGTAACAATGTGAAAAAGTTGAAAATTGAAATTCTTGAAAATGTCTTAAAAGTAAAAAATATGTCAAGTAGGTGGAGACGAGTGTCAGAGGTGAACTGTGACAGGTGGAGAGCAGCGGGAGGGAAAGGGAAGGTTTACAAGGTGTTACTGAGACCTGCTGTGATGTGTGGTAGGGACAAAAAAACAGGAGGCCGAGCTGAAGATGCTGGACAAGATTAGAACAACATCAATCAGATCATGTTCAGTGTTTTGGAGACAAAATTAGAGATGCAAGGCTGAGATGGTGCAGCGGAGGGAGAGTGGATACACCGGGCAAAGGATGCTGAAGATGGAGGCAGGAGAAAAAGAGCGAGACGACGCTGGAGGTATGACGGAGGAGGTTGCTAAGATAGGGTGATGGAACAGCTAAAAGGAGAAGAAGAAGGGTCACCATCTGCTGCTGCCTTTGTGCCTTCAAATGGAACCTGAAAGTCTCAAACTCTATTTTAGGAATTCTTCCAAAAAGAAAACACCTGATTTAATGTCACGATGATAAAGATGGAGAGTCCAAAATCTGCCAAAGCTGACTGCAAAAGCCACATAATGCATAAAACCTGACATGAGTCATCCTCATCAAACCATTCAGTGGCCTCTTAATCAACAGGAATGCTTCACCACCACATAAAAGCATTGATTGTATACAGAGATCCTTAAACCTGTAAGGGGGCAATTACACCTCCCAGTTCAGAATAAATAACTCCTAATGACTTTAAAGAGAGGGCTACTGTAAGGATCCACAATTTGCACAACTAAACTGTTTGGTGATAATAATCTTAACACAGCTTACAGTGACTCACTCAGATTCCCTCAGGTCACCCGTCTGCATATTAACAAGGTTCACATATAACGTTTTAATTACACTTCCAATCTTATGCCCCGTGGATTGAGCTAAATATAGAAGCATGCAATTAATCGTGTTGTAGATAGATGTGCAGACAGATTTGTTATTTTGTTTTAACATCGCTGTCCTTCAGTGACACAGAAGTCTGTTTCACCGTTGAGTGAATGGGATCGTGTGCAGGTACATGCTCTGATAAAATCCAGACATAAGATGCGTGAAGATGGGAGAGGTGGTGAGGCAGAACGAAAGCGTGACTGCATTCTTCTCAAAAATATCCACCATCCTTAGTGCATTAGTGCCCTTGAGCAACATGCTGAATTCGTTCCAGCTCTGTGGTTATGCAGCACATTGTGGGCGTTGACATACCGCAATATTCATCTGGAAATGTTCTAGCAAATACACAGGATATAAATGTGTTTTTGTTTGTTCTCCATCAGTTCATACTATGCTGGAAAAATGATGAAGTTCAAAAGAAAGCAGGGGAGCATTGAAAACAAGACAAGAAGCTTTTAAAATTCTGCTCCACTCCATCAGCTACAAAGCAGCTTTTGAATTATGCAGATCAACAACACTGGGGTCATTGTCTTCTTCTTACTACTGCGCTTCATCAGCTTACCTCATTGTGTTCCCCACAGAATTATTTCAACAATGGTCCATTGTTTGCCACAGCGTGGCTTGTTTCTTTTGCCAACCACTTGAGGGCGGTATAACCCAGATTACCAACCTACTGTCTTTTAGAAATGAAAGACAGGGAAATAGATTGATGAATCGATGAATGTGCAGCCTTGGACTTGAAATGAAAGAGAACAGGTACTTTTATTCTGAAAATCACAGCTTTTTGTCTCTAGCAGAGAGATACAGAGCTCCCTGCAGAGCAAACATGGAAGGTGGAAATGCTTTGTATGTGTTTGTGTGCAAGTTAAGGGGTCGGGCACCTACTCCTGGTGCAGTTTGTCAGTATGTATACAGGAAAATAGAGAAATCAAATGCATATCAGGTATGCAGAACCACCTATATATATTTTTTATTTTAATGCAATATAAAACTCTGCATTTAAACATTGGTTATTATTAATCTCTGGCTCTCTTCCACAATGTGTCTTTTGTCCTGTCCCCCTCTCTGAGCATGGTTCTGCCAGACGTTTCTTCCTGATAAAAGGGAGTTTTTCCTTCCCACTGTCGCCAGCTGCCCACTCATAGCGGGTCGTCTGACTGTTGGGCGTTTTCCTTTGTATTATTGTAGGGTCTTTACCTTACAATGTAAAGGGCCTTGAGGTGACTGTTAGTGTGATTTGGCTCTATGTAAAATGCTGATTGTTCTGTTATAGGGCCAAGCATTTAGGAGTCGTCATTATAACAACTTATGCTGCAGTTACAATTAAGAAAAACTTAATGAGTACATTCAGAAACATATTCGACACACGTTACTTTATTCCCAACATTCTATGATAAACATTATTAGTGTCATCTCCTCATGTCAATGACAGTGGAGGTTTTGCCCGACATTACTACTGTATCACATTTGATACGTGAGTTTTTGTACGTTTTGAGACTTTTACATCATCTGTGTTGTTTTTCCTCTCAGATAAACATAAATTAATTGCACATTATGGTTTCAAGTAATCAACTGGAAAATAAAAGCTGGTAGCAGATTTGATACATAATAAAACTCATTTATGGTAATTAATATTGATTTTTTTTTTTTTATTTGTCAGAAGGTTCAATAAACACTAAAAAAAATAGAGTTTTGTCCATTTTTTACAGTGTCCATGGCAACCTCACACCTGAAACTGGTTGTACAGAGTACACTTCTGTCAATATTGCGTTTGGTAAAACGCGGTCAAACTTATTGTATTTTGAAACACATTAATATGAAGTAGATGAAAGAAAAAATGGTTAAAGATAATACACAGGACACATGTTTTAGATGCATAAAGATTGACGTGTCTCACACCAATTTCCATCAATCTATTAACAGACATAGTTAAAAGATTCAGTTCTTCACTGAAGCTTTTAACCATGAAGCCAACTTCTAGTTAACTGGCAAACAAGCTGAGCCTTTAATGTTACACCAGCAGAAAAGAAACTGAGGACAATTCAAAGTCATTTTACACTGTGAGCCACATAAAGCCTACTTTGATCTAAATGGGCTGGAACAGTGAAACTCCCCTTTCTGTAGATATTTTAATATAAGAAAAAGAATTGTAATTTCAGCAGTATGTCTGAGTTTTTGTTCGTGATAAAGAAATGATGCTGTAGTAAATGAAAGAAATCTGTCAGCATGGCTCTTTGGGCTTAACTTGTAAGAAATAAATGTGCAAAATTGCAGAAAAAACTCTGGTATGTCATTCTCCAGACTGTCCTGTCATCATAATATAGAACGTTTTTCTTAAATCACAGAAAACTTTTTTTAGAACTCTGAAATCACCAAAAAAATTTATGAAAAACAAGACCTTTTCTGTAATTTAACTACCACTTTATTTACACTGGGTTAGTGTGAATAGGAATGGGGGGGGGGGTGTCTTTATTATTTGGAGAAGCTGCAAAACCTTTGAAAATAAAGTTAGAAGTTCAAAAATGTATCTCCTTCACGTTTTCCAAAGCAGTCCAACGGGCTGGAGTCCCATACTGGCCCCGAGCCTTATGTTTGACACCCCCGCTCAACAAACTTTTTGGTTATTACGCCCTCCCTTAACCCCTTAACACCTAGTGTATCATATCTGGTAAGTCTGTTTATGAGACTTCTTGATCACCAGCACATTTTAAGCAACACGTTTAAAAAATGCCGGATGTAGAAAATGCGATACAAATTAAAAGTCGTTTACGCAAATTTATATTTAATTAATTTTTAAAAAAGTCGGAGGGTTCAATAAACGCTGAATTTTCTGGTTAACTTTTTGACGGTTCAGACTTTAATGGGGTGATAAGCGTCAGATTTTGCGGCACTTCTACCTGTGTGCGACGCGTGGCCCCGCCCCTGTGCGTTCGCTTTGCGCCATTACGTCGCCGCGCTGCCGCTGCTGTGCTGCAGGGCAGACAGGCAGGCAGGCGAAGCAGCTGCGGAGACAGCGGGGAGTGCTGACAACAGCGCACAGGCTCGTGCTGGGAAACTCAGAAACGCAACATTTTCCTAATTTGCGGCTTTCATGTGCGGCTTTCTTCGCGCCTGAAACGTTCACTCTTTGTTTCGGTGCATGCGTGGGATTATTTTCTCATTCCGTGGTCTTGAAATGACTGCTGGTCCCCGCGTCTAGCCAATGGTTACCGCTGGGGGTCCTGTCCTGTGGATTATCCGTCGTCACCGAGCGAGTCGCATGGTCGAGCCCGGAGGAGGCCCCTCTCTGCTGGATGGATGTGCGTGAATCAGCGCGGAACTCCGAGCCACTGATGAGTGCTGTGATAAAGATGTCGCCTGGATTTTATCGGCAGCGGCTGGACTGATCTTGGATGTTCGGGCTCTGTCGCCCCCCCACCCCCCTGTATACACGGACCATTTCCTCACATAACAAAATTTGTATTCCTTAAAAACTGGACGCCCCTGGAGCAGTTTATGACGGTAAGAAAGACGCTCAGTCACAGCTTTTTCCCCCCTCTTGGAGCCAGCTGACGCGGGTTAGCTAGCTAGCTTAGCGCTGTCACTTTTATCCAAGTTGCTCCCGCACACACCAAATAGCCAGAATTGCGAAATAACAGCGGGAGAGCGCTGTTTCAAAAGGCACGTTTTGCAACTGCGCTTGTGTTTGTTCGGTGGAATCTCATAAAAAGCTCCAACACATCCACATTTTCTCCCACAGCCTTAATAGCCAGCGGTTGTGTAGCTTGCTAGCTGTTTCTTAGCCCATTCAATATCTCGCAGCTTACAAGCTGATCCAATGTGCGCAACATTAGTGAGCATTTAAAGGCTTATTTAATCAATGAAACTTTGTTAGCAGCCTCCCCGGATCCGTTTCATTTGTTAAGATAAACGGTTCGTTTATCTGCCAGTCACCGGGCAGCGCACAATAAGCCCTTTAATGAGCAGTTAGCGCTCTCTGGAACCAGCGCGGCGTCATTTAATGTTGTGGCTTTAAATATGGCACACACCTCTTATCGTGCGATAGGCACCAGTGAGCGCTTATTACACGGTTCCTGCGTCCCGTGTGTTGTTTGACGGGCTCCGTGGATTTATTTTAACATGTAGCTTGAACGGTGTGTAAGTGCATTCAGCGACCACAGAGCTGGTGGTGTGTTTTTGGTCAGTCGTTGCTAAATAATTGTTGGTGAAGCACCGTTTGTGTACATGTCACATTCCTGAAATGTCACGGGAGGGGGGCCTGCGTGGACGAGCTGCTGAAACACAGCCCGTGCATTCGTATTTATTCTTTAAAAAAAAAAAAAAAAAAAAAAATGTGAATAAAATGATGGAGACGGTGTGCTGATCGGTGAGGTTTTAATGTAATGGATGTAAGGGGGTTCGCTGGGATGAGGCGTCCTCCTTTTTTTTCGATGACGTAATCCCCCACCATCCGTGCCACATCTTTGGGTCGCAGTCGGTTCCTCTGCTGCCTGCTGCTCCCCAGTCTGCTACCGCTGCTGAGATCATATGGACCCTGCTCTGTGCTGTTTATCTGGCCGTGTCTCCTTCTCCCTTCGCTCCCTGACTAAACTGTGACATGACTTTAGAGTGATGTCCTCTGAATGGAAACCAGGAGCTGGGCTCAGTGTTCTCCAAAACAAACCCAGGCTTCCAACCTGCACGACATACTGTGCATGAACAGCAGAGTCATATAGCAGTTCATGAAACTGTCATTGCATTCAGTCTATTGTTTTGTGTTCCTGAAATTTCATATGATGGTCCTAAATGTACTGATTTGTGTCCATGTGCGAAAAAAAATGAATGTTTTCACTCTTTTAAAGAGTAATAAAGTGCATATTTGGAGGGTTTGGTGAGGGAGCCTCCTCTGCTCACACCAGAGACCACAACCAGAATCCCATAATTCAATTAAGTTATATTTGCACAGCGCCAAATCACAACAACAGTTACCTCAAGGTGCTTTATATTGTAAGTTAAAGACCCTACAGTAATACATACAGAGAAAAACCCACAATCAGACAACCCCCTATGAGCCAACACTTGGTGACAGTGGGAAGGAAAAACTCCCTTTTAACAGGAAGAAACCTCCAGCAGAGGCCATCTGCCACGACTGCTTGGTGGGGATGGGAGAGAGATGGGACAAAAGACAAGCTGTGGAAGAGAGCCATAGATTAATAATAACTAGAGAGGTGTATAAGCACGCAGTGAGTGAAGAAGGAATACTCAATGCATCATGGGAATCCCCCAGCAGCCTACGGCTATTGCAGCATAACTAAGGGAGGATGCAGGGTCACCTGGTCCAGCCCTAACTATATGCTTTAGCAAAAAGGAAAGTTTGAAGCCTAATCTTAAAAGTAGAGATAGTGTCTGTCTCCTGAATCCAAACTGGAAGCTGGTTCCACAGAAGAGGGGCCTGAAAACTGAAGGCTCTGCCTCCCATTCTACTTTTAAATACTCTAGGAACAACAAGTAGGCCTGCAGAGCGAGAGCGAAGTGCTCTAATAGGGTGATATGGTACTACAAGGTCATTAAGATAAGATGGGGCCTGATTATTTAAGACCTTGTATGTGAGGAGCAGAATTTTGAATTCAGTTCTGGATTTAACAGGAAGCCAATGAAGGGAAGCCAAAACAGGAGAAATCTGCTCTCTCTTTCTAGTCCCTGTCAGGACTCTTGCTGCAGCATTTTGGATTAACTGAAGGCTTTTCAGGGAGTTTTTAGGACTTCCTGATAATAATGAATTACAGTAGTCCAGCCTGGAAGTAATAAATGCATGAACTAGTTTTTCAGCATCACTCTGAGACAGGATATTTCTAATTTTAGAGATGATGCGCAAATGGAAGAAAGCAGTCTTACATATTTGTTTAATATGCACAAATATGGACAGATTTTCAATTGTTATTTGAAGTACTTTATTAATCATCCTTAGGAAGTCCATTGTTTGGTTTTGGAATTAAAGGTACGGAGTTATGCTTAGGCAAGAAAAACTACTCCTGAGGTTTAGGCTTTAGAAGTACTGAAATTACTGGATTAGGATTAGCTAATGGGTTAGGTTTTAGGTTTCTTTCTTAGTTGCCAGGGAAACAGGACCCTCTAAATAAGCCGGATGATACTAAACAGCAGCTGTAGATACAAAACATCCTTCCTATTGAAATACATGTCAAAGTCATGCTGACTGATTTTGGGGGAAAAAAGGAGAAGTCATGTCCATGAGCTCTTTTTTTTATTTATTGGGACTATTTCATTTTTAGATTTAAGGGCAGGCTGGCATACAACACATGACTTACACTTATTAGACACAGAACTGTTTCGACAAGAGCGTTTCTGTGTATTTCTTTCCCCTCCAAAAAAAGGTAACAGATTGCTGCCCAGAAATGTATGCGAGCTGCTGTTTGGTGTTGGTCTTGACCTGAATCCATGTGGGAATCCCTGGCTCAGGCTGCTGGTTTCTGGAGCTGAACTACTTATACTGGGAATTAGGCCTGTCATGCATCACATTTTTATTTGGGACAGTATTCCAGGCTGTTGATTGCGACCATATCATGTGTTAAGCCGTGGAAGCAAGGATTATTTGGCATTAGAGTCTGAAGGACTTGCTGGCTTGTGCAGTCATTAGTGCTGCAACTGATGCTGGTTTTGTTATGAAATGCAGGTAGCAAGATTTATTTTTAAATATGAAACATAAATATATGATACTGCTTTGAAAACAAGCCAAACCATGGTGGGGTTTGAGCTGAAGATGCGAGTGTCCATCCGTTTACCGGACAATCCATAATCATGAAGCAGAATCCCACCCCAACACTGGTGCACACAGTGGGAGTGGATGCTGTGCCGTGGCTGTGTTAGCATCTAAATACGACAAAGTACAGCAGAGCAAAGTTTGCTTCCATAAAATAAAAATGCACTCATCGTTTTTATTTTTATGCACATTATAAATTCATAAGCGGTGTTCTGAGGAGAATCCTGCTTTGACCCCGTCTGCTCTGCCCCAATCTGAAGAGGTTTAAGCAGTGGATAGACACAGTTGGTGGAGCTTAGATCGCCTGCGGCAACAGCCCTGCTTTACTTGAGCGCCACACCTGAACCCGCCATCCCTGCGGTGTACATTAGGAGGGGGTGTGTGTTTGCGAGGAGGAGAAAGACATAAGGGGCACAGGTGTGGCAAGGGTAATTGGGATAAACTGCACCTGCTAGCAGAGGGCAGGGGGCTCCCACGGGAGCACCGTTGGTGTCAGGAATGATCAGATCCCCAGGTAACCTGCTCAGATTTGTGAATGATTCAGTGAATGTGATGAGGAGGCAAACTGTATCTTATGCATTTATGGGTGCTACAGACTGGAAGACTTTGAAAAGACTTGGAGAAAACTTAAGCCTGAAGACGGTGTGTCAAAACTCAGAGGTTTAATCATAGATTATAAGACTGGAGATACTGCAGGGTCAATATTTGCAAGAGTACAACAAAAAATCCTCTCAGATTATTTCCCATCATCGTCCTGGTGGAAATTTACAAGATGTCGAACAATAAAGCAGAAACAGAACAAGCGTTTGGCCACAGCTGTGCGTGTGTGTGTGCGTGCATGCATGTGTGTGCACGCTCTATGGTTTGTTCTGCAAAAAAAACAAAGAAAAAGAGAAGACGCAGCAGAATGCGTGCACGATTCTGGCTGAGAGGACAGAGAGCGTGCCATCCTTCTGGCCGATGACAATATTTACGTGGCTAAACTTCATGATTTACATGAGCCAAGATGAAAAAAACAGATATTAAACATATGTTATGATTATCTTTAGAGTTTGCAAGGCATTTATTTTGCTCATAATTTTCTATTGTTCAATAGGACCTTAAATATCTGATGGTCTTTTTACTGCAGTGAGTGCATAAGCGTATCCATGTGAGCATAAAGCTGTTTAATTTCACTCGGGAGCTTTATTGTCAACAAAATTACAACTATGTCAACCTCCCATGCTGTGTGACAATCAAAACAAGCCAGTGATATGGATGAGGATCACAAAATACTTGTGCTGGTGATTGCCAGAGTAACCACCAGCACAAGTGTTGCACATAAGTCAGAAAAAAGTGACGCACGGAGGTCGGAAGTGCAGCAGATTTGCATCTATTTCAGCTTGATTAGTCCTCTCATTGTCAATTTATCATCACACCATTTCTGTAACTACAGGGAAGGTGCATAAAGATGTCAGCCCCTCGGTTAAACATAGGTCATAAACCAGCCCACCTAGCAGTTTGGCCAAAGGTCAGCTGCTGTCCTTGTTATGTGTACAGTAAGGGTTGGGCTGGGAGTGTTGGGGAAATGTGATTGTAAAGAGCCCAGAAAACTCAATTCATTGAGGACTTGATGCTGAGTTCTGCACTGTCATAAAGTCATGTCTGTTCAGGGGAACGTCTGACTTTATCTTTCCAGCATTTCTTCCATCCTTGCCTTCTCCTTTTGTCCTTTCCTTATTTTCTTCTGCTTCTCCCTCCTTCCCTCCTCCTCTCCTCGTCCGGCTGCCTAGCTCTTGTTAGTCTCAACGTTGGAAGGCACACCCTTCCTCTCAGCGTGGTGCTTCTCCACGCTGACAGCTTAGTGTTGCTGCTAACCGACAGTATTGGTAAGAAGATTGCTGGCTGGGTGCTGCAGGCAAGATACGTTATCATGCGTTAAAGATGCTAGCATTTGCAAGCCTCAGATAAGTAGGCTTGGAAGTGTTGCCAGAAACGCTGTGAAAAAGCCCGTCAGAAACTTTTTGTAAAACTCGAAACATTTTGAGTCCATTGTCATTTTTGCCCTCTTTATTTGATTGACACCAGCTTCCTGTGACCTTTTGCTCACAGCCCTGTTCATGTTTAACCAAGAGGACCGGCGACCTTTCATTATGACCCTTTGGACAACTCGCAGTCCTGTTTGCACACCTGAAATGGAAGTTTAACCATTGATCCACCGAGTTTGGCCATTTCACTTTGGAGTATCATGCCAGCTTTCTGCAGTTACCCGTACACCGTCAGCATTATCGCGCTGGACTGAACTTCCTTTAGTCTGTCAGACTGGCTGTGCACAAGCGAACCAGCAGCCATTCATTCACACAAATATCCAGCCAGATATCTCTCAGAAAGGCAGCTAGTTAGTGGTCTGTTGCTTGGGCGGATATGGCACGACTTTTTAGCGAAAACCGTCTCCCGAGCTCCAAACACAGCTGTGTTTATTTGGCGCGAGATACCACAGCTACAGGACGCCAGGATGAAGGTGCCTCGGCAGATCCAGACTTCCAAAATGGAAAGCGGATAGTGGCACATTTACAATGACACAGATTTTTGTTTTTGATATGTTGCGACGAATGAGTTATCAAATGGTGGATGAGTGTGACAGGCTTTTAGCCATCTTGTCTGAATATCAATGGAAAGTAAAGCGGGAGGTTGACATGCATGAGTTTTTCAAAATCTAAATCCCAGACTAAAAATAATAATTGTCTGCTTGTGAACAGCAGGACAAAAATAAAAACTGCCTTGTGGATTGGGTGTAGCTGTTCTTGCACTGAATATTATTTGCAAATGAATGCTGTATGTTATGACTGGATGGAGGTGTTGTAGCGGTTCTTCATGATATATTTTGTTGCCTATGTTTGATTTACTTTCTGAGAAATCTTCTTTGTGTCCAGCTTCGGTGTGCCTGAGTCACGCATAACTAATCAGGTGAAACTGCATATTATGATAATGGTGCTCTCACTTAGCAGGGGGTCATAATGGTTTGATTAGCTGAAGCAGCATGCTGTCCAGGCAAAGGGGAGGAGGATGCAGACCCCCTATTCCTTAGGCAAATGCAATTAATGCCTCGTAGAGCTGCATCGATTACTCCATTGCTTAGTTGAGGAGAATGAATTGAAAATTATGATGATTTTAATCATTAATTAAGCCATTTGAGTTGTTTAAAAGACATCCAGATATATTCTAAATGTAACACTTACTTATCCTGCATGCTAATGGACAAATAAAACAAGACGTCACCGATGGACACATTTATAAAGAATCAATTAGGTGATAAAATGATTGTTTGCAGAAATGCAGACGGGTTCATTTTTAGGGTTAAGTTCAATCAGAGCAATCGCTGATATTTGCTCTGTAACTGTCTTTGAACTGAGGTTGGCATGCAAAAAATAACCATCACAAATCAAACATTTACTTTTACAAAGGTGACATAAATGTTACCGTTATTCACAGCGTGTAAGGTTAAATGGCTTTCAGTTAAATTTTTTTGTTAGAGCAGTCTAAGCAAAGTCTAAGCTTTGTCTTTGTTGGATGATCTGGAAGCTTTAAGTGGCTGTCGTGCTGTATCATCACATCAAGCCAGCCTGGATCATCCACAGTCCTTTTTTTCCCAGCGGAGGCCCTAGGATGAGACTTCAAGGGATAAAGATCTCATGAAAAGCCTCTCTTCACTGCATCCCTAAACTGTTCTTGGCATTAGTTGACGGAGTAGAACGCAAATGCCCGATACAGCCTTTAATCTGCCAGCGCCCTAATTAAAAGTCTGTGTGATGACTGGTCTTGTCTAATACAAGAATAGTGCAGGTAATACTCTGTAAGTATGTGGTCTTCCTGCTTCTCGCTGCATCCTGCGTGGTCTACCCAGGCAGCATGCTCACTTATACCAAACGGAACTTTTCCCAGAAGTGAAAACGCATCTAAACCAAACTTATGGGGATCATTTGTAGCACAGTTTTTCAGGCTTTTTCCCAATTTTGTGTGTTATAATGGCTTTAGGAGAGGATCCCGATTTTAAAAAAGAAAAAGGCACTTGAGGATTTTGGACAGTAACGTGTTTGCATACAGGTAGGACTAGTTTTGGAATCATACCCGTTGTTATAGAGAACCACAGAATGAAAATATGGAAAAAAATAATGCGCTGGAAACACGAACTTTTCTGTCTTCTTACCGTCTTCAACGTGATTCACTGTGTTCTGACACCCACACTGCTGTAGACTTTGGAAACATTGTGACTCGAGGCGTCTATTGTAATTCAGCATCCTTTATTGGCACTATTATGAGTCATTTGTGTGTTCTAATAGGGCTGTGCAATTTAACAAAATTCATATTCAATTTAAATGATGATTTCTAACAATTATGAAAACAAAGATGATGAAAATAAAGCAATGACGGGGCTGCCTTGCTCTGACAGTACAGCTGCTCTCATTTAGTCTGGTGTTATAAACCCAGCTCACCTCTTTCCTTTGCAACGTTTGACCCTCTCTGAAAGACAAGACTGACTCCCTGAAAGGCTGAGGCCAATTTAAATCAGCCTGAGAGGCGACGACTTTGGGCAACAAGACGGATCAAACTAGTCCAACGGCTTGGAAACTGTTTCACAGTGAGCCCAATGAGAGGGTGAGATTATATCTGTGAGACAGAATTACTTGGATACATTAAAATCTTAGTACAGCCACTGATCACTTGAGATGGGTGCATGCATAAACAGAGAAATGACAGTTTGATAGGTGTGGAGGCAGAAAGGAAACAGGGTGACTTCCTGGCATGAGTGGGCGTGTCTAATGTGTGAATCAATGGATGTTTGTTCTTATTGGTTACATTCATGAGTTTATCAATACCGGTAAACTTATAGCTCTCAAATACCAGGAACTTCCTGTGATCCTTTCCATAAATAAACCTAAAAAATGAACTGAACTCCTAGAATAGTCCAAGAATTACCGGGGAGATACTCATCTAACGCAGGTATCGGGTGTCTAGAACCAGTTGTAGACGATTGTGCTCGTTATTTATTTACCTGTCTACCTCTCTGTAGTCTTCTTGTTCAGACTGCTGTGGTTCAAATTATCGGGAGTGTTGGCAAACTTTGTAAAACCAGTTGGAAAATGCGATGTTAATCGTACTTATGAGTAATAACTCCGCGATGCCCTCAATCTGCTGCGTTTTGGGAATGTCTTTGTAAAACGACTGCTGCACCAGTGAGATAATCATATCTGACGTTTTGGGGAAGTTGTCTGTTGAATTTGGAGAGCGTTCTGGAGCGAGCAGAAGAAATGTAATTCAAGTTTGCCCTGGCAAAATAAAGTTTTATACCAGTGTATGAGTATAACTGCTACATCCTAACATTATTATCATGTTTTTATTCCTGAACATTTTTACCTAACAACAAGAGGGGAAAAAAGGACTCCTCTTCAGTGCTGCCCCACCCCCGTGTTTACTATCCTCAGGTATGTGAGTACAGCTGACTCCCTGCTCCTTACTCCCTGTGCTTGTTCAGGCTTGTTTTCCTTCACTATCCTCCATCCCACATCCATTTAACCCAGCAGCAGGTAGACACGTGTGCGCTGACACATACAAGCCAATGAACATTTGAGTTATAGATCGATTGCCACGTGCCCATTTTAACCTGCCACCTGTGCAACCTGAGCTTGGTGTGTGTGTGTCACCTTCAGATCCTCAGGTCTGCCTTTGAAACAGCTGCTTAAAGAGCCTTGAATACCTCGGGGGGTCAGAGGACACGGTTGCTTAAGAACAGTGGGTCAGAGCCAAAAATGGATTGCTCTTCTTCTTCTGCTGTGCCCTCGATGTGAGAACTGCATTGAAGGGCTTCTGTGTTTTTATACTTCATCTGTAGACAAAGGGAATTTTGACGTGACTGAGTTGCAAAATCCCAAATTTAGCCCGTTTGTAATGTTTATCCTGAATATAATGGTTTGAGTTATTTTAAAAAGTAATGAGAACAGGTCATAGGAGATATTCAGCCTACCTTAGTGACAGTAAGAGTCGTGTTATTTTGGTGACATAGCTAACCTCATCTCCAAACTTTCAGTCTTATGCCATCTTTTGCAGACATGCAGCGTTATTTTTGTGCTGCACTTGACGGGCTTATTTCTGGAACGTCAACGGTTTACATGGTAAAACCTGGTTTTATCCGCTGCTTGTTGTTGTTGGAGGTTTGTTGAGGAAGCCCGGAGTGATTCCATATCCAACCTAAACACTCACTAAAAGAGGAGTTTGAAAACATGGGACATTACCGTTTTTCACTTCGTGCTACTTATTTCCTCACGTCAGGCCTGTTTTCTGTCAAAAAAATCCTCGTTGGTCTTGAATCATATTCCACAGGACCAGCTTGTCCAAGACAAAGCTGTTTGTAAATTCTCTCTCCATAATTTGGTCGGTTTTAGCCAGCAGGTGGCTTGTGCCAAATGTAAATTTATAAATTTGTGCTGTGAAAATGTTTTCACTGTGCATGAGTCGATGCAGGGATGACAGCGATGGGGGATGTCAACATGCTTAAGTTGCCACGCCCCTTTGTTTATTTCTGGGCCTCTGCAGCCTTTCTCAGCTGAACTCAAAGCCCGAGGATAGAAATGGTCCCTTCAAAGAGCTGACTTTGTCACAAAGTAACAAAAAAACAATAAACCCTAACCCCGATTATAGCTGACATACACTAAGTACATACATCAAAAGTATTTACTCGTATGCCTTCACGCACACATGAACTCGAGTGTCATCCCATTCTTAATCCATAGGGTTTAATATGATATCGGCTATAACAGCTTCAACTCTTCTAGGAAGGTTTGCCACAAGGTTTAGGAGTGTTTACGGGACTTTTGGCCATTCTCCCCGAAGAACATTTGTGAGGTCACACCTTGATGTTGGACAAAAAGGCCTGGATCAACATCTCAATTCATCCCAAAGATGTTCTGTCAGGCTGAGGTCAGGACTTTGTGCAGGCCAGTCAAGTTCTTCCACACCAAACTTGCTCATCCTTGTCTTTCAGGACCGTGCTTTGTGCACTGCACCTAAGGGGCCGAGCCCCACTCCTGAAAAACACCATAAATCCCTCCTCCAAACTTTACACTTAGCACAGTGCAGTCAGGCAAGTACCGTTCTCCTGGCAACCACCAATCCCAGACTCGTCCATCAGATTGCCAGACGGAGAAGCGTGATTGGTTGCTCCAGAGAACACGCCTTTACTGCTGTAGAATCCAGTGGCTGCATCTTTACTGTATATGACACGTTGCATTGTGCTCGGTGATGTAAAGCTTGTGTGCAGCTGGTCGCCATGGAAACCCATTCCACGAACACATCTCTGCACTGTTCCTGACTCTGCAGAAAGTCGGTAACCTCTATGCGGCTCAGCATCCGCTGACCCCGGTCTGAGATTTTATGTGGCCTACCACTTCACGGCTCAGTTACCATTGTTCCCACTCACGTTCACATTGTTATAATACCACTAACACCTGATTGAGGAATATTTTATACATAATTTCAACAATTCAAGCCTACGAGACAAAGGCAGCCTCTGGCCATCCACAATCCTTTGTCTGCTTTGAAGTCTTCCAGCCTGATTTCATTGACCTAATGCTGTCTTTCTGTCATTTTGGCTTGAGCAGAGCTAAACTGTTTTAGGGAGGGCTGAAAGCACACCGCAGTAAAGTAAAATGATGTTATTGGTTCGAAAAATGAGGCACAAGCTTTTTAAAAGTAAATGTTTTCTCCCAGTTTTCTTGTATTCAGGATCATAATTTAAATTTGATAAATCGCCTCCTTATAGATACTTTGCAAAGAGCTAATAAAAGGCTAAAATTGTCAGATTATTACCAGTTTGGAAAGTACAGCTCCCCATATTTTATTTTATTTTATTTATTTAGTTATTTACATGGACTCTGTGAAAACAAATTGAGGCTATAGCGAGCGATTTGTATTTAATCCTAATTGTTTGCATTGGCGCAATTCTGTGCAACTGCCAAACAAGGCAACAGGTCAACACTCGTCAGCGGAGAGTTTGAAGGGCTGCTGAGTCAGCCTCGCGCTTTACATAAAGGCTGCTGAGTGTACGCGGCTCTGTGCGGCTTCATTTCAACAAAAGAAACTCTCGTGTCTGCGACTGTCGAATGATGTTACTGTGAGCCGCTTTAGGCAAAAGCACGTGCCGTATGTATGCAATTTATTGACTACATCGCGCTCGTCACTTGTTAGCAGTGTTTTGAGTCAGCGTCGTCCTGCTAAAAGAGACCAATGTAACTGTGGTCAAACACTGTTGTTTAAACCCGCCTCAGAATACCATTAAACTCAGATGTTGTTGAAATTTGGACCTATATCAGTTAAATTTTGTGTGTGTGTGTGTGTGTGTGTGTGTGGAGAAAGCTAAGCAAAATGGACAGCCATAGCCTGAGAGAAAACTGTGTGTGTCAGATTTGAGAATGAGAGGATAGAGAGAACATGAGAACAAGAGTGTGTGAGAGAGAGAAGGCAGCCTCGCTGCTATTTTCTGGGGCAGGCCATCAGGCGGGGAGGCAGCAGGGAGGGATAATAACAGAAGCTGTTACATTCTTGTGGTTTCTCTGATTTCAGCGTGAGGCAGGGGGCTGGCTCCGGCTGACTCATGGCCACTCTGCCCGCTCTTTCTCTTTCGGCCTCTCTGCCAGCATGGGAGCCTCTAGCGAGAGGACAATACATGACATTTCGTCACTTTAATCTCAGACATGTTAATTACAGGACCATAAATCTGAGCTTTTTTTTTTTTTTTTTTTTTTGCAACTCCCTCGAGCAGAAACCTACCGACTGATTAAAACTGGCTAAGCTTCCACTTCCACGGTGAGCGGTGGCAGTAATTTCTCTTTATAGTTTGGTTGTTCAGGCTTGTTGCTTGGGCTGATTAAAAGCTGATTTTTAGTGGCTGCAGCCGAGGACAGGCCTCTTATTTAGATATTATGTGTCCTAGGATATGACTGTTCATGTTTCAGTACAATACCACTGTATTGATCTTTAGAGGAGCTGGTAAATTGTTATATGTCCCCTTTATTGATCAACAGCAATCCATAGACACTGAGCTGTGTGCGCTTGTTGGACGTGAGTCTGAATCTTAGAGCTGAGGCTTTATTGAACAAGCTAGAAAAACAATACCGCAGTCATGTGTTCGTATTAAAGCATGAGCCAGTCCTTCTACATATTTAAAAAAAACAAAAAACAGATGTGCATCCTTTTTGGGACATTACATTTCAGTCGATAAGACCTTAAATCATTAGCGTCCTTTAAAAAACCATCAGAAATGATATGATGCCTTTTTGAAGTCATGTGTTTTTAGATGTTTGGTCGCTTTCAGAACCATTTTTTGGCATTTCTCTTATGTGCAACAGCTTCACTCTGAAGTTGAAGCTCATTTTTTGGATCCAACATCTAAGTGTCGGGTTGCACTCATCTCTTTTTGTGAAATCAAATAAATGCGGGGCAGGTTAAATCGAGCGCTCTTTTACCCTTTTTCGTACGTCAGGCGTGCATCACAACACTCGGATCAGTGACACGGCTGCAGCTTTATTGTCGCACAGTATTCCACATCAAACCTGAGCGAGTGCCGTCTGAAGGCTGTCCCTACTGCGTCGGGAAATTTACAGTTCACTGGTTTGAGTGATGCTAGCAGAAATAAAACTTAAGGGAAAAAAATAAGCTTGCTGCTTGCAGATTTGGATCAGCTGTTTGAGTTTAGCACATAAGCATGCGTCACATTTTTTTCTGCAAAGCACATTGTGGCCTGAAAGGCGGCTCATCCACACAAAAATTCAAACTAAAGTACCTGAGGAGATGCAAAAAAAAGGCAACAAATTGCTGTCTCAGTATTTTTTCACCAGCAGCTAACCTTATTTTTTAAAGCGTGGCAACATTTTACAGGCTCTGAGGTGACTGTCAGGTAGGCCCACGCTTTCCTGTTTTGGCCCTGTTTACCAACCGCAATGTGTTCCACCCACCTCCATCTCTTCATCTTCACCTCTTCATACAAGCCGTGGTGGAGAGACATCCCCTAACACCTCTCCCACACACATGCTTCGTGTTATTTAAGCTATATAATACATTCAAACAAGCTGTTTAATCATCAACACTGCTTTTGAATCATATCTTCCGCTCGAATTGCCCGTATCGCAGCAGAGCCTTTGGCTGTTTTTCAGGGGATCTAAATAGTTAGGGGAGATTATAAAGAACTTCAAAGGCCACTTATATTTAAATTTTCTTTAAGGTTTTGTGTCTTCAGCGCTTACCGTACGACTAGCCACAGCCCGGCCTGTTGTCACCTGTCTTCACATCGAGTTTGAAAGCCTAAACCACAGCACTCGAAGGACAAAACCATTCTCATGTAAATGTAACGTAGCATGCAGAGGACATCCTGAATTTGTGCACGTGGATTTATACACACAGCAGAAACCACGAACAGAAGCTCAAGCTAAAGGTGTTTAGCTCAGAAGTGCACGTATGTGATAAAAAAAAAACCTCAGACGTTTTAGGCTACGTCCACACGTACCCGGGTATTTTTGAAAACGCAGATTTTTCTATGCGTTTGCACCTTTCGTCCACACGTAAGCGGCGTTTTTGGTCACTGAAAACGGAGATTTCTAAAAACGCCTGCCAGGGTGGATATTTTCGAAAACTCCGTTTTTGCATTTACGTCTGGACGAGGAAAACGGAGAAAACGCAGCGTCAAAGGTGTGCGCCTTTTTTGACGTCACACTGTGCGCCACGTTATTGTTTCGGTGAAATGAATTTCTACAATACTGTTTAAGAGTGTGTTTAAATGCTTCCATATACACACACAGTTACTGTCCCTCCACACATACCACTCGGTTCTGCTTCTATGCCCCATATTTGTTTACTATTTCCTACCGAGGCTTCTAGACTTCTGATTGGCCAACATTTCTACACGGTTAGGAATATATCGCCACCTGTTGCTTTGGCATGTTCCTAGCAGCGTTTTCCTTCATGTCTGCGTTTACGTGTGGACGGGATTATTTTTTAAAACGAAAACGGAAAATCTCCGTTTTCAAAAATACCCGCGTACGTGTGGACGTAGCCTTAAAGACTGCGTGGAAGACTTTGCATGCATGTCCCTCTGTTTCAAACTGTTGGCCATCACTGCAACAAAGAGGCGAGAGTGGAAGTGTTTCACTTAGGATATTTACCTAATGTTTGTGCCCTTGTTTGATTTAAGCCTGTGTCTGCAGAGAAGCATACACAGTAGATGCACAACAGTAGTTGGTGCTGAGGACTGGGGCTGCACTCATCTTTCTTTGTAAATTCCAGCGAATGCAGAAGGGGCTAAATGAAGCACTGTTTAACCCGAGTTCGTGAAACCTGGTTTGAGGTTGTTGCACATTAGGCCAGGCCACAGCTGAGTGACACAAGGCATGCACATCTGCACTCACTTCCCAATTTCAAGATTTTTCACTCCCTTTGGTGCCATCACTGCGTCGTGACGTGAGAGTGACAGGCGAGATGGCAGAGTGTAGTTTGGAGCATTTGACTGGTGTCCTCAAAAAATAAAGTGTATTATTTATGTTATTTACATTATTTATATGTGCATGTTTAATTTCAGTTTGCTCTCTGTTTCACTGTGCGACTCTGCTGTGCTCCACAGAGCATGCACATCATCAGGGTGGGCTCAGTATCAGCAGAGCCCCCATCGTAGCGCTTGTTTTTACAGTGTTGGCATGACCTAATGGTGTGGCTGGATTTTCTGCTTCTCACCTTTGTGTTTGTAAATGAAATGCATGCTGGGGGGTTAGGCCTGTATGTTTGGGTTTGAGATGCTGGCGCTTTAGTGCAAGAATCAGCCGTTCTGAAGGTTTTGCATTAAAGCAACAGGTGTTTTTGTTTTTAATGCGGTGTGCTTGGGAATGAGGAGAAAAAGGAGTGGTTGTATGGATGCACATATATGGAGGTACGTTTACGCTTCCTGGCTTGTTTTGCATTAATACCCATTTTGGCTGTTTATGTACTGATGCTGATGTTTGTATGTTTGCTGCATTTGCATAATTTGGCGTGGTGAGAATCCTCTAGGTCCATGTTTGCATAAATTTTTAGGGCCTTTTGTCTCTCTTTTGTAATAGGACCTTAATAACTCATTAACTGTGGGGGGAAAATGATCCTGCACACTGATAATATGATAATATGGTCACATGTCAGTAAAACTGCCGTAATAGTTGCAGAAACGTCCAGGGAAGAGAGAGCTGTGTTGCATCTAAAGGCTGTGCTCATCGCAAAAAGCCTTTTCCTCGTCCTGTTTTCTGAGCTGCCTTTGTGTCATTTTGAATGTCAGCCGCTGTTTAATTAAGTTCTCAGCAAGGAGCAACAATAAAACATGCGCATCTTCTTGGAAAAAAGGCTCGAGTAGTGTAAGGGGACACCTCTAATAAAGAGATGGTTTGAACTTTGATGAGATGAGTAGTGATTGGTTTGGTGTTTGAGTGTTTTGACCTCAGCAGCTACAGCTTCTGAGAATAGGAGTACAGGCTCGTCCTGAGGGTGAAGGGGAGTAAGTGAATCATGTCATTTTCCTGACTGTCACATGCCGTCCCGTCTGAGAGACTGACATATTATGTTAGTTCCTAGCTGACAAAGAAAAAACCCGTGCCTCAGGCTGACTCCTCACATCTGCGTTTTCATTTAAAAAGTGGTATTTGAAAACAAAACTATCACCACCTACACCAGCGGTCCCCAACCCCCGGGCCTCGGACCGGTACCGGTCCGTGAGTCGTTTGGTACCGGGCCGCGAGAGTTGAGGCTCAGGTGTGAAATGTATGGTTTTCAGGGTTTTTATCGGTTTTCAACGTTATTTTGTTATCGTTTTTATCGTTAACTCGGTTTTCCTGGGTCTTTTCACGTGTGTTATGAATAAATCTTCTTTTTTTCGGTACCGGCACTAGTTTTATTTTGTTGTATTCATCCGCGACACCTCATTGCCGGTCCGTGAAAATATTGTCGGGCATAAACCGGTCCGTGGCGCAAAAAAGGTTGGGGACCGCTGACCTACACGACCATTCTAGGATTAATCCCAGCTCTGTAATTGCTCTGCAAAGCTTTGCAGACCCACATGTATGTGTTTTGGCTATCTGCTGTTACCGAGGGTCAGAAAAATGTGGAGCGACCGGTAATATGGGCGACTCTTGTTCATGTTGTTTATGTTAGCTCTGCACGTGCTGCAGTCACCATAGACCAACAATTAGTTTGTTTTTAACAGATTTGACTGAACTGCAGCCATTTTTTAGTTTTATGCTGGCCTTCTTGTTAACTTCTACAGGAACATGTTTGTTTGTTTGTTTGTTTTTTAACTCTTTCAAGTCCATCATAGGCTTTATATTTTAGCATGGATCTATCTTTATATTTTTACATGCTGTAGTGCCATATCTGGGAGCATTTTAAGTTGCTATACATCAATACAACCGTTATATCCCAAATTTTAACAATACGCCTACATAAAGTCCATAGTAACTACATAGATTGCAAAAAAGTGCAGTAAACTACAAAAAATTGAAAATCGTTTTAATTTTTTTACACTTATTCCTAGTTACAGAATGTTCAGAGGTATAACCCTTAAAATTCTAAATGCAAAAAAGTTGCCCAAAATAGTTTCCAACCACAGGAAATTTATTTTGAGTGTCTTCATAGTTTCATTTTTGAGATACACCAATTTTTAGAAACTGCAGGAAAAACAAAAATAAATATTATTATACACAATTTGCAAAAAACAGCATGTTCATTAAAATAAAACAAAATTAACTATTTCCAACAGTGAAATTAAGCCTCCCAGAAACTACACAGAAAGGCATAAAGTCAAACGTGACTTTTAAAAACACCAGTAAACCTTTGAAAGGTCAAGTTTTTGCAGGTAATGGCAGACATGCGATAGTTCGCGCTGACGTAGGAAGTGCTATAAACAGCTGATCGAATTGGAGAAGCGTGTTTCTGGATGTTTTTGTTGTTGCCAGCGGTTTTTACGCGATTTTTGCAAAGCCAAATGTGGAAGGAAACTGCGACCTGGGACAAGTTGAATGCATGATATGTAAGTGCAACTCCTCTGGTTTTATGTGCAAAAGAAATTATTGCGCTAGCTTATGTGGTTGCAATTCTACCGGGATTTTAAAAAAGTTACACAAATTGGAGCGTGCCTGCTCCGATGGGCTTAGAAGGATTTGAATATTTACAAAAAAAAGATTTTACCTGCCTCCAAAGGAATATCTTGGAATATGTTTTTACTTTCATGACTTACTTTGAGGCAGTTTCCACTTTAATGATTCAAAGATCTGAAATTCTGCCTGCCCACTAATAGCTTCACACTACAGTATTTTGTGTTTTTGGTCACATGGTCAGAGCATCAGAGCGCTTAATGCTGCATATTTCTGTTCATGTTTTGAATGTATGCATGTTGTTGGAATTTGAGCTGAAGTTGTCACGTGAAGATATTTTAAGATTCAGCACAAGCAAATATGTTTAGACGTGTGTTGCTGTTCAGTTTAATTTTTATCTTGTAAAAACATCAAACATGGTTAGAATTTGGCAGCAGTTTGGTGATGAGGCCACAGACACACACGGTTCAGATAATCTCAAACTGCTTATACATAAAGAGCCTGCTCCTGTCTACTGTAGTGTGTTTGGCTTCTAACGGGGTTTCAGCACCTTAATGAAGAGAGGCTGATTAACTTACAGCTTATTGATCCCACAGACTGTTAAACACACACTCGCTTACAGTACCAGACTCAGGGAACGGGGTTCAGCTTGGCACAGAGACACGGTGAATCTCAGCGGTAGTTTTACTGATATCGACATTAGATGCTTGTAGTTTGCTTATTTACTCATTTATTAATATTTCAATGCTTTTGGGTGAGGACTGCGGGTCTGTTTTACCTTATTTTACACTTTGTTATTTTTGGCTGTCTTACAAAAACACCTAATTCAAGCGTAAGTAAATTAAGGCCCAATTTTAAAAAATTATTAAACTATTTAGTCAGTGACCTATTGATTAATCTCCTTTTCATGGCTAAAACCTGTTTGGTGGGCACCAGCATATATTATATTAAAATAAAACCTGCTTATTTTTTATTGGTTTATTTATTTTTTTTTTAAATTAATCATTTGCACAGAAATGGTTTAAATCCATGTTTAACAATTATTTTAATAGTGTAGTTCAGATAAATCCTCTACTGTGTTTGAAAATAAAGTCTTTTTAAAATTAACTTCAGATGAAGTTACAATTTTGAAACAATTTTACCCTTTTTAACTGTTAAATGCACGATATGGAGGTGTGTTGAGCTGTGTTTGCCACTTAAATGGAGACATTTAACATTAAATGCAATCACTGGGATCTTTCGAAGGATAGTGTGAAGTGCTGCATTGTCACTGAGCTAATCTATCTGCCTTGCAGCAGGAGGGCGTGGGCTTGCTATAGAACACCTGGCCTCTCTGCTGGTGGGGCAGGAATGTGCAGGGTTGGGGTGGACGCGGGTGGAAATTTGCAGAGTGTTCAGAAACCGACCCCGGTTACATGTAAAGGCGCCGGCGTCAGCAGGAAAGGAGAAATCTGGGGGAATGTGCAGCTTTAATCAGACCTGCATCTCTCTCGTGTGTGTGTGTGTGTGTGTGTGTGTGTGTGTGTACATACATTACTGCACAGAGCAGGGCCTGCTGTTGTATAAACGGGGGCACGGTGGCCCTCCCCTCTCACATTCCCAGTCCAAACTTTCCGTGGTGTGTTTAAAACATCAGTGACCACTCTGACAACCCTAAGTGGTATTTTATTGTTGTCCAGCTAATTCATTAGTGCCGGTGACAGACAAATGTAGTCTTTACATCACCCACTCCTGACTTATCTCCATTGACTTCCTGTATTTGTTTACAATTGATTTTGTGGATCTGTTCTAAAGCGACGCCTGCGTCTGGCCCCGAGCCTCAGAGCACAAACGATGACCCGGCGTGATCCGGTCTGCAGCTGTACATCCTAAGGTGCCCTTTTATGGCCCTTATATCCCCTTATATGTATTGTTTTGTTTTGTTTTTCCTCGTTTCCTTCCACATTTTTCAGTTTTAATATTTTTATCTTCCATGCATTTTTTAATGCATTGTTTTGTAGTCTTTTCTTCCGTGCTGTTTTTTGACCCCGTCCTTCAGCTTTTGCTCGTCTGTTGTGAGCTGTGTTTTATATATATTATTTGCTTTTCACCTGTTTATTTAGTAATACATGTGCTAATGAAATCAGTTTTTAACCACGTGTAGGATATTTGTTGGCATTGTTTCAGTATTTTTCTCGCACAGAAATGCTGCTGTGTACATAATAAACATTATGAATAGATAGATGAATGATTATTTGCACTGTTAGCTAAAAGCAGGAAACCTCAAATGTGAGACAGTCACCACTGATACCATTGCAAAAATAACAATATGCGACATGCGTGTGCATGAGAAGAGAAACCCAGGTGTGATTGTCTACTCTAATTCATTTATTTCTTTTACCGTACTCAGACTATGAGATGTTTTATTTTTCCTCAGTATTTTAAGAAAGTGTTCAGTGTGCCCTTTACAGATTGGATTGAAATGAAACCTAGATGTGTTCAGGGCTGTTGTGCAAACAACAAAGCGGTTATTTGTCTCCAGGCTTTGAAGGGTGCCATAGTTGAAGCTAAATGTTGTTTTGCAGACAAATCAAGTGGACAAGATGTGTTGCTTTTGTGCATTTGTGGTGGAACGACCACTGTTTCGCAACCTTTCTTTATTCCAGCGCAGCTGTTGAGATTAATCTGTCCTCAAATAACTCACAGTGATGCAACACAGAGAGTAGATGTTACTCTCTCACCCTGTTAGCTCTTCTCTTAGCAGAAAATGCATGTTAGCGGCTTCTAAAGGGGAGATGGTGGCGCCAATAACTCGGGAAAGGAAGGAGAAGAGAAGCTTATAGAAGGGGAAGTGTGATAAGGTACATGTGGCATTAGATTAAAGTGAAGGATGGAAGGGCCAATGGGAGGAGAGGAGGTTGTGAAGATGATGACATTATAATAAATCTAATAGGACGATGAGATGGAACTCAAGATGCTTGGAGAGATGAGGACTGCAGCGGGAGAACGAGCTGAGAAGTCTCCTCTGTGTTATCTTTGATTCAGCAGGAATCTGTGACAGGTGTTGGCTTTTATCAATGGCTCTGTGTGTGTTTGTGTGCAGAAGTAAATGGCTGCTCCATGACTGTAATTTGCATAATGGACTCGCACGACATACTGACACTTAAAGACAGGACGAAGAGGAGGAGGAGGCGAAGAAGAAGAAAAGTCAGGGATTTAGTTTCAAAGAATATGGGAATGTTTCTGCATTGTTTGGAAAATCGGATTCACAAATTTAGGATTTATTCTTAAATTCATTAGAATGAAGCTGCTCAGTTACTGCTCCGACCTCATGCAGTAATTGGTGGACTTGTGTTAATGTCATTAGCAATAATAACACTAAAGCTGTGATTTATGCTATGAAGAGACTTGAATGCTTCAGTACTAATGAGGTAAGTTACATTCATATTAACAGCGCTCCTCTTTAAACTGGTGCAGTGCTGGAGGATAAAGTTTTATTCACTTTTTTAACATCACCAGTCTTGTTTCGATCACATTGCCCGTGTACACAGCTGGGACTGACTCAGCAATTTTTTTAATAATGTCATATATAAAAACACTCGTGTGCAAATAAAAGTGCGCCCACTGTGTGACACTCCGGGGAGTCTCTCATCTGTGTTTGGACTCAAACTCCAGTTAGCGGGCGGTGAACCTCCTCCCGCTCCTCAGTGACTCCCTGAATGGACGGGGAGGGCAGGTTAGCAGCAGGTGGATCAGGAGATGGAGTCGTTTTCTCAGGCACATAAAAATATTAAAGCGTAAGTGTAAACCATTTAAAAAAGTGAGCAGACTCTGCTAGTTCGCCTTAATAATTACTCGCAAATCACATCTGAATGTTGTTATATGAGAAATAATGGGCATGATTTTCCCATTTTTGATAGTTCTAATTATTGTTGATTGCCTAACACTCGACCTTTAACACTCGGCTTTACTGACTGAATGACCTTGTTTTATCCTTTTGGCAAAAACCTATTAAAATATGTTTTATTGTTATTAATTTAGTAGGTGTGCTGTAATCACGTTGCCCTGGGGCCCAGTTGGAACTTTTAATTCAGCGGTTTATCATCTATGACTCAGGAGCAGGTTATTTTCCTTTTTTCTTTTTTTAACTACAGGTGAAAGTGCACAACTGATGTGTGAATCTTCAAATGGAGCTCGTGATCTCAAAGGCATTTTATGAGGTTTAAATGTGAAACGCTGAATCTCTGTTAGTGCTTCCTTTTTCATCAGAAAGCTTTTAGTGTTGCTGAAAGTCTGTGTCGTGTCTGAGGTTATTTGCTTAATTCAGTGATGAAATATCGAGCGTGAGAGAAGTTAATAAGAACTGAAGCGGTACCGTCAGGAAGCTCAAAATATAAATAACTTTTTGGTTTCTGGTTTCGTTTCTATGAGATGCTCTTTGCGCAGCAGATTTGTTTGCTCTAATTATATTTTTACGCTTTCATACAATCTGTAAAGTATGAATCCTTAAACGTGTGTCTGCTTTAACTGTGCTCCGTGTTCTATACGTAATATGAAATGTCCCCCTCTTAGGCTGTTATTGCTCTTTGGTTTTGTAGCACACGTTGGTGCACTTGTGTTGAAATGCCCGATGAAGTGCTTCTGGAAAGCTGAGAACTAGAATGGATGGTGTAGTTTTTCTAATCAATGCAGTCGGGCCGGCTGAGTCAGGATTTTCATTCATGCTCTTGGAGAGGTTTATTCCACAAGCGCTCGATGAGGTTCAAGCAGAGGTTTGCAGAGGTTTGCAGCTCTGTACGGCTGAATGATGATGAGTTTGAGACCAAAGGGGGCAGAAACTGAACCGGACATTTAGCTCTTATAGGTTATAATTAGCACAGTTGATTTGATTTACTGAATCTGTGGATTAGCAGCATCTGTTACAGTCAAAGCACCGCACTGGAAAACCGAACATGTGTAACAGAAAGTCTGACTTGGCTCTGGTACTGCTCAGAGTTGCTGTTATAAATGATATTATGACTTCTTGTTGGGTCTTGATACCTCTCTCTTCTTGAGGTTATTTGCTGCCTCAGCTTTCTCGCCTTGACTGGCCCGAGTTTTTGGACTCCCAGACCATCAGAGACGCACAAAAGCCCGATGCTGTTGCTGCCCTAAAATCAAAGGGTTCATAGTGGTGGTCTGATGGGGGAGGGGGGAGAGGATGTAAGACCTGGTATAGGAGGTTTTTTTTTTTTCTGTCTTAATGCCAAACAATACAGTTTATTTCCTCATGTTTATTTATATAGCACCAAATCACAACAGCGTCACTCGTTCTTATTCTGATTGAAATCGTCCACGAGGGCTTTAAAGTAGTTTTTCTAATCATTTATAACGAAAACGGAAATCACAAGCTGCCTGCAAACGCGCACACGCGCAGTGGCACACATCTGTAATTGACCACCTGTTTGTGTATGACCTAGTTTATGCTGCGCTGTGAAGCGGTTATGCACAATTCCTTTGGGATTCCTAACTGCAAGCCTCTTATTTCAACTGTTCCAAAGCAGCACAAAGGGACAGAAAAACCATACGTAGCAGTTCCTTTGAAGGAATCGGGATTATAAATAGAAATGTAAAAGGCAAGCAGAGTTCAGCCGTGAGCCCGTATTTGAGCTGGAGCAGATGGCGCCAGTTATGTAGCTTTCGCTTTGAGGACTTCGACGACGTTGGTATAAATAAGAGGCACGAGGAAGGACGGTGGTTCAGCCCTGTTGGGATATGCTTTATTATGTACACAAGTGGTGTGCATCCTAATAGCAGCAGAGCCATGTATACAGTGTGGAGCAAAAGTGATACTTTGGTCACTTTTGCCTGAATGTGGGTAAATGCTCAGTTGTTGGTGAAAGCCGGGCAATCATCTGCGCCGACTCACTGAACAGAGACCTTGCGATTGTGTGGCAGCACTCTATTGAATGGAAAAAAGCTCAAATTTATGCAGCTGCTATTTAAAAAAAAATCAGAATGAAACTGGACAAACGAGGTAAAATTGGGACACTGGAGCCGGGTGTGCTTGCAGATGCAGAGGGGATGTTGGGAACTGCTCTGTGTGGAGAACGAGAGAGAAGAGAGACACAAACCTACAGAAGAAATCATGAAACGCTGCTTTAAACTAGAATGACCGAAATGCCCAGCCCAATCTTCTCGTTAGATAAGTCTGTTTGTGTGCGCATGCTAATATCAGCATGGTTATATATGTGTTTACATGAAGGCTCATTTTCCTGTGCATGGACAGGAAGGCTGCGGGAGCGTCTGTGTTTGCAATAAGCCGAGGGAGCCGCAGGAGCCCACCAGTGAGGGAAGCTTGAGGGTCAAGGGCCCTTGGTTAGACACACACACTTGCATTTCTGCCTGTTTGTAAGCTCCGCTGACTTCGGAAGCACGCTACAATAATTGCTTCCTGCAGTTCCGGAGGCTTCTCTCAGGGGAGAGTGGCTGTCCTGTCCAGCTCAGCAGAGCAAAGCTGGAAGGACCACAGCGGAGCAGAACATTTCAGAACACCGAGAGCAGGAAGAGTGGAAGAGGAAACGGTGTAATAGGACAGGAAAGAGATGAATAAGGTAGAAGATTGAGCTGGAAATAAAGAAACCTGAAGAAAAACAAATGAGCTTAAACTATTATCCAGTTAGTCGACTCATTGATCCGTACCACAAATACTAGTCAGTTAAACAAATTACCTTATCTTTGTGCAACACTTTTAACTGTTCCTTCTATACGCCAAGGGCTGCAACCCCGGCAGATGGCTTTCTGTCACTCTGTGACAGGAAGTTGTAAAGAAGCCAGGTAAAAGCAAGCTGCACCACCCAGCATGGTCCTGCAGCACTGTAAAGATGGAAAATGAACTGAAAAGCAGACGAATGGAGCGACGTGTAGCCACATCCTGCACAGACATATGGATGCTAAGGCTGATGCTCGTGTCATAGCAACCCTATGCAAACTAATCTAGTATGATATGTTTAAGATGCTGTGCATGAAGGCACCGATTAACCAGTTTAGACTGTTTAAGTGGGTTCCTACGTTTATACTAGTTGACCAGTTAACTAATGAGCACCTCCAGTTTAATCCATCCAGTCCTCGACTGTGTCCAGATTCTGTGTGTGGCTCAGGCTGAAAATAAGCCTGCTTGCTGTTGCGGCTCAGAAGACAAAATAAAAGCACTGTTGTGAAAGGAAGCAGGCACAATAATTGTTTTATCTCTTTTATCTTGTTTTCCTAATCCTTGGAGGCCACAATTGTAATTAAATAGACATTTCGATTAATTACGTCACTCTAGTAAAGGTTCCTGAGAACAAATCGAATGAGATAAAACCTTGATGAAAAACATTTATGACAAAATATTTTTATTCATTTTTATTTTAAACAATGGTTTTATGCCGGACTTTAAACTGATCATTAAAACTCTCAGGCTCAGGTTGGTTGCTCATGATGATCCCATCCAGTCTGCAGTTTTGAAATTGTCTTCATGTGGATAAGCAGAAAAACATTAGGACAGGAAAAGGGCAGGGCAGGCGTTACAGCCTGTGGTGTGCGTGTGTGCGTTTCAGGGCTTGTCATCTATACATCCCACAGCTTGTCCTCGGAGAGAGCCAGCGATAGCTCCGTCCCTCCCTTCCTTCTTCATGGCTTCATCCCTGCATCCGTTTCTGCTCGTCTCCTTGCTCCATTCGCTCTGTTTCCCAAGCTTGCAGCGCTGTGGCTGGCACCATCGCGCATGCTTGGCCACGTCCGCGTGCGTTTGCCTGCACTGAGGCCAGCGTGCTCGTTCCGCTGGCAGAATATACCGATCCCACCAGGAGCACCTACAGCACGACCAGCTCTGCATCTTGCAACACTTTGTGCTCTGATGCTGTGGCAGTTCTTGCCCAGGAAATTGTGAGCGGACGTGGTAAACTTTGTGACCCGCTGACGTGATTACGACCGATACGGACTGATGTCTTTGTGTGATCGGTTTAGTTACTAAGTGACATCTTAAACAATCAGCTTGCTGCACATTATAGCTTCTTTTTCCCTTGATGGGCTAATGCTTTGCTAGTTGAGCATTCTTCTGAGATTGTTACTGAACATCAGAGATAAATTTATGAATTTTAAAAATGTTATTTTAAAAACGTCATTCTGTCTGCATACATGATAGCTATAATTTGACTTATATCCACCAAGGTCTTCAAGTCAGCTTAATGATTGATTAAAAAATGACCAAAAGCAAAAACACCTTATAGCTTGAGCTTGTGTATTGAAGGTCAGTAGATTGATCTGATCATTTAAAACTGTGTTTCTTGCTGCTAGTGTTTCGACTGATGAGATGTAGGCATATAGGGAATGATAATGTTACAGTAACAGGTTGTAACTGTTTCAATCAAAAACATGTTTCACTTTATTACTAAACATTTACAGACATTTTACCAAAAAGAATGATCCTACACATGTATGATATCCACATGAATTGTGTCAGGTATATTAAAATGAGTCTCAGCAGGGTAAAATTATAAAGTTAAAGTCCATTTAAGGAGAGCAAAGAAAGCTAAATGAATATATAGAGAATATAATGCTGTTCCCTTCAAAGTAAACCATCGGCCCTGGTGGAGGTTTGCACTTTCGGAGCACTTCTGGTATTTTTATGCTTTCCTGAGTTTTTCTTAAGTCACTGGACATTCAGCATGATGAAGTAATATAATGTGACCACAGGGTGTGGGTGATGGATGCTTTCTTGAGATGTCTGTCACATGTCATTGTGTCTATTTTTGAATGAGACTACTCTCACAAAGCATATACAAGAACTTCCTCTGTGCATATGACATCTAGATTATTGTGTGTCTGTGTGTGAAAGAGAGTTTGTTAGCGGTGACCTGAGTATAAATGTGCATTTATAGAGAGCGCACCATCTGTCAGTAGGTCATCGTGGTTTGTGCTCATGTGTAGTGACGAGCAGCTTGGAGAGCCCTCCCCATCCACAGATCCATCGCTACAGATACAGCAGCCCGTCATGACAGCACTGTGACCCCTGTGGGTTTGTCACGTCTGCAGTCATGCTAGATGACCTAAAAGTAAAAAAGCAGGATGTGGACAGGAAGGGCTTGGAGCTCATTGCAGCATCATATCATTCCTCTGTTTTCATTGACCAGCCTCTGACAGACGGCTTTAATGATGACTCCAGACAGTCTGTGAGCCACTGACTTCTCATCAGAAGCTTCACAGAACTGAACTGTTACTCACTAATCAGATAATCAGACAGAAACACAGTTTATTGTAAAGGAAAAGTGAAACACTGTGGGGGAAACGGGCACGTCTGATTTCTCTGAAGCTGCTCAGAAAATTCAGAGTCGCCACTTCACTTGAATTTGGCAAACAGGAAGCTCAGCTGCTGTGTACAAAGGTGACAAGGTCTGCTTATCTGTTCCTCTGAAGCTCTCCAAGTTGCATCGCAGGTCTCTTCTTTGTGTAAAGCGAACCAATCGTCTTTTTTAAAACCCTCGGTTTGCATGGAGCAGCCAACCAGAACAAACTCAGCTTAAAGGAAAATCGATCAGGCCTGGTATGAGATAATAAAGACTTACTCTGGATAAGAGCTGCTCTAGTATCTGAGAATGAGAATGTGCATTTTAATGTATGAAAATCATGTGGAACAGGTGCCCGTAATCTTGTCTTTACTCTTTAAAAGAACTGTTCATCTACGGAGATTACAAACACATTAAACTAGAGTCACGTGAAAGTGAGTCCTCAGCAGGGTGTGAAAGCAGAGAAATAAATCTCACGCCTTAATGTTTTACCTTCAGTCGATATCCGTCCAGTGATTACAGGAGGCTTACTCATTCGTCGCTTTGTGTGAACCAGGTCCTCATTCGCTGCTCTCACGCTGCTGTAGCCTTCGTGTTTTTGTCTTCATGTTGGAAGTGAGAGCTGCGTCCTCCTCCTCATCATCATCACCATCACAGTGTGTCTGCACAGATCACACGGTGAGAGCTGCACCTACTCAGCTCTGCCGTCACAGGGCTTTTGCTGTTTTGGATAGCGGCGTGCTAACAGCGTGCTGCATTAATTCTCCCCATTAAGATTAAAACCTAATTGTTCTTTGTTTGGAAAGATACCATCAAATACCATGTGCTGTGGTTTTTGAAGCTTCCATGTAATAAACAGGACAGTTTAATAGGACAGTATGGCCCCGGTTGTTGCATTTTTCTTCGCTGACAAAATCTATTCGCTTCTTAAAATAATAAAATGTGTCATCCTGGGTTGTCCCGTGAGTGTTTGAGGTGGCGGGCTGCTCCGCATCCCCCTGGCGGGGAATCTGCCGCTTGCGTATTGACATTCTTTTCCCATGAAACACTCGTTCGGCGATGCTTCGACCTGCTTGCACGGGCTTGCGCGGCTGCCGTCGCTGCGTGCCGTATTGTGCATCTGTTTGTAGATGGATCGAGCCTTGAACAAAGAGGTTTTTGTCCCTTAAAGCGCACCTTAAGTGTTGTGGTGTTATGCATTCATTACAGGCAATTTTAGATCTTTGGCAGATTGGACCCTGATCGAGCCCCGTTTTGGTTTTGCTCTCACTCATCGTTTTCCTCCTCTGTGCTGTGTCCTCTCTCGTTGCAGACCCTGGTAGGAGCGTGATGAGCGCGCGCTTCCGCTTGCCTGCTGGCAGATCCTACAATGTCCGGGCGACTGAGCTGGAGCGAGACAGGCAGCACACACAGGTTGTGTGCAACGTACTGCTGCTGGACAACACAGTCCAGGCCTTCAAAGTCAATGTAAGTAAACCCCCTTCAGTCCCAACCGCCTTGTTTTAATTGTGAGTGCGGGTTAAAAGCACATGGCAGAACATTACTTTTGTTTTTTTGTTTGTTTTTTAAAGTGTTTTTCTCAATAACACTGAAATTGTTCCCAGACGATGACATCTCCTGTTTATTCGTTCTGATGAAGACAGTGGTCTCGTCTGCTCTTTTTCTTTTTTTAAGAATTGAAAACTACCAGTATCAAACCCCTTCCTCTTTCTCTCAGACCAACTTTCCTACATACCTTTTTCCGTTACTGTGAATTTCCCCTCAAGCCCACCTCAGATTCATCTGAGAGTCGGTGGGGGAAAAAAATCCTTTGTGTTTCGACACATTGGCAGACATTTAAAAGGCAGCCCACTCACTCTCTCTCTCTTTCTTTCTCTCGTGTTCTGATGATACTTTAATGGGTAGGGTTTCACTTGTCCCGCTGGCTTCAGTTTGTTCCATTTCTGGCTTTGAGGTTTGATCTCAGCGGTTGATCAGTCGGTCTTTATCTCGCTTTACAAGCATTCAGTCTCACGCAGGCAAAGCTCGAGGGGAAAATAAAGCAGGGTGTCTGTAAGTGAGCGCGGTGCATGTGCTTCAAACCAGGTGACGAGCCAGCTTGTGACTGATGTTACGGCCGTCTGTCACGGCTCTCTCCGTCTGATCAAGCACCGTGACAGAGAGACACAAAGTCAGCCGGGAAATTCCCTTTGAGTCACAGCGCAATTCATCTAATAACATCCTCTCAGACACATCACATCCTGTTAGTGTTGAGATTTGTGTTTACTGAAAGAAAAGCACGAATGACAATACGAACATTATATCTGATGAGTGCTGATATGATAATGAAGTCGTACTTTTTACTCTTTGTGCGTTATTCCACGCTACTTTGTAACTGCTCCTTCACTTCCTGTCACTCTTGTCGTGCATACGAGTCTAAGCCATGTATGTAAAAGACCATCTGTGTGTTCAAGATTAGCCAAATGTGAGAACTTCAATGTAGTGTGAGCTCTGTCGGCCTCTCTGCCAGCTTCATTGATCAGGCCCCCGCAGCAGCAGCAACTTCCTGGAAGGACAGGCCATCCCGAGAGCAACAATACTTCTATTGATCCTCTCTGTGGCCGACTGGCCGTGACTCCGGCGGAGAGTGAAAATCCAGAAGCAGCCTCTTATTGTCATGGGAACCGTGGGGGCTCGTGGTGTGCGAGTGTGTGGGTTGGCTGTGGGAGGCACATGAGGGGCTTGTATTGATGATCGTATAGATGGAAAGCCGTAGGCTGAAATAATATCAGTGTAAAGTGCTATTGCAGATATTGTTGTAGCTTTAGAGAGCGCCGAGCGTAATTTAAATGTCGTCTAAGGAAGGGTCGATGAAATTTCAAGCATCGAGCGCTTGGTTTCCATCATTTCTTGTCAGTTTTGTATTTGTTGTGCTTCAGCTTACGATGGAAAATTCAAGAAAAGCACCAACGATCAATGCAACGACTGTATTTTAGACAATAACTCAGCAAGAAGGTCAGGTATTCTGATTTACGTTCAGATATTTATTGTAACTTTTGTCTTTTAATGGCATTCATGCTGAGCCTTTCTTTTAAAGATTACGTTTTAGTTTCTAATTTGTAATTTTGAATAACCGTAGAGTTGCCCTGTGTTCACATTTAGTTTGGGGAAGAAGCCTGTTTAAATGTCAATGTGTCACAGTTTCATAAATGCATGAACAACAGCCCCTGGACTTACAGTTTCTGCACAGTCAGAACATTTCAGACCTTATCTGTGTAGTTCTCACCTACGTAATTGAGACTCACTTCAAAACTGCCTAGCAACAACACTCAGCTTACTTAATTTTCAGGAAGAAAAATATCAGATCGCCTCCTCCTTTTCCTTTGGGCTGTTCCGTCCTGCACGCCTGCACGGTGCAGGTACCAAATTTCATATTCATAGTTTGCCAACCCACTGCAGAAGGAGGAGAGACCTGCCAGAGGCATTCATCGCTGAGTAATAGCTACACCCATGTCGTCATCGGAAACACGATCAATAATAAAAGCAGTTTTATCTGCTTTCACCTTACGTTCAGATTCGGTGTGGAAAATGAAGCAAAAACCCACAGCAACCATCAGTCACACCAGTTAGTCACCACTGCAGCGTTTAATCATCATCATCATCATCATTTATTTATATAGCACTTTAAAAACACACCTGGTAGACCAAAGTGCTGTACAATACTAATATGCACATAGTAAAAAAATAAAAATAAAAAATCAGTTACCCACAGAGTTAAAAGCCAAGGAATAAAAATAGGTTTTTAATAAAGACTTAAAAACTGGCACTGATGTAGCCTGTCTAATATGGAGAGGAAGGTTATTCCAAAGCATCGGCGCTGCAACAGAGAACGCTCGGTCTCCTCTACGTTTCAGCCGTGACTTTGGGACAGAAAGCAGCAACTGCTCAGCTGACCGAAGGGAACGAGTGGGGACGTGGGGCTTCAACAAGTCAGCCAAATAAACAGGTGCCAGACCATTTAGAGATTTAAAAACCAATAAAAGGATCCTAAATTCAATTGGAAGCCAGTGTAGAGAGGCCAATATCGGAGTGATGTGTTCAAATTTTCTTCTGCCAGTTAAAAATCGTGCCGCAGCATTTTGCACTAATTGCAAGCGTGACAAAGTGCCCTGCCCAACCCCTATTAAAAGAGAATTACAATAATCTAAACGTGAGGTAATAAAGGCATGAATAACACTTTCCAAGTCACGCTTGGAAAGAAAGGGCTTAACCTTTGATAAACGTCTGAGGTGATAAAATGCTGATTTTACCGCCCCGTTTATGTGACCATCAAAGGTAAGTGCAGAATCAATTTTAACTCCAAGATTTGTGATCGAACTCTTTAGTTGGGAAGTTAAAGCTGCAAGATCAACATCCGGAGTATGAGAAGAACGATTTGGGCCAAATAAAATTGCTTTTTAATAAAAAAGAAAAATACAATGACCTCACGTGTTATCCTCACATATCCTCACATGCATGCTTGGAAAACCCACCTCCCCACATACAAAAGCAGGGTTAGCAGCATGGTCAATTCACAGGAAAGCAGAACCAAAGTAACCACAATACCCAACATGAATATTCAGCTGTGTGTAACAGCTATTTGGTAATCAGGCAGCTCTTAACAAAGACCCAGGTTACTGGGTTTTTTTCCCAGACTCAGGGACTCAGTCTTTCGTTTGTCACACATGTATAGAAAGCACCAAGTGTCCCAGTTTGCATCATTGAAATCACTACATTTGAATATTTCATGAACAAAAATGTCTGTGATTAGGTACTATCCCTCTACTCTACTGCTGTACTACATATAGAGATCGATGAGTTGAAATCTCACTGGGATCATCTGCCCAGTCGGCACCAGTTACAGGAGAAAAGTACAAAAACAAACTTAAAGTATAAACCATCAAACTGCCAGCTAATCAGAGCTGCACACTACTGCTGTTTTCTGTTTTTTATGTGTGTATCACAAGGGCAGTCCTGTGAACTAAATTTACTTAAACACACTAGTAAGAGACCTGACTTCAATGTAACAGCAAAAGCTGAACTGGCATTTGTCAATGAAGCGGCCAGCCCACTACAACTGATTTAAATGGCTTTAAATGGGGCTTATTGTGCTCACATTTCTCTTGGACATTCTGTATTAGCCCAACATTATTCCATACCATACCCACTTTATTTATAAAGCACTTTAAATGCAGGCACGACAGATACAAAGTGCTGTATGCACACAATAAAAACCATTTTGAAATAAAAACGAGTAAGTACTCACACTAGGTAGAATAATGGACAGGCTCCGCCCCCTCTGAGCTTGGATCTCTGTTTCTGTTGGCCAGACAGAGCTCAGAGAGGTAAGGTGAGGCGCGAGCGTTTAAAGATTTGAAAACAAAGATAAGAACTTTGAAATGGACTCTAAGGTGCACATGCAGACAGTGAAGCGCCGCCACGACGGGTGTGATTTGCTCGTTTTATTTACGTGTTTCATTTTGAACCAGCTGTAGGCGTGAGTGGAGTGTGCTTGTTAGTTATTACATGCCAAAAATCTTTAACCCCAGACCTTTGTGTAGGTCCATCGTTGAGCTCAGCTTGGTAACTGCACTTTTCTTTTTTATTGGAATTTTAGAGGCCAAGCAGAGTTTTTGCCACCTCTCCCCCTTTTCAGTTATTGTATTTCTTTTTTCCTTTAATGGGACTCTATTGACTCAGTATTTCTGTTTAGGAGATGCCCTTAAATTCCTTCTGAGGTGATTCCTGTTCTTTTATTAATGCCTCATTTTTGATTCCTTATCAGTTTTCTCTGTGGAGCCCAAAAGAGTCTCGGAGAGCTTGGAGATGTTATTCTGATGGAGTGAACAACCACTCGCTCTTGACTTCTCACTTCCTCCGTGTGTTTTGGTTTTTGCAGCCAACGACAGGACAGCAGAATTTGCGTGTGTTGTTGTAGTGCTGACAGTTTCGTGGAGTTGGTTATGCTCGATGGTGAGAAAAATGAGAGTGTAACAGTAAACGGTTCGCTCCACCTCTGTGACTGGAAGAGCCAAAATAGTGAATGCAACCACGCTGCTTTGAAACCAGGGAGGTGTGAGGGAGGTGTCACACTGCATGTGTGGGCAGGATGTGCTATACGTGTGCGCTCTCGCATGTTTCTTGGCCTCAGCATGACGTCTGTTTTAGTAGACGTCCATTGTTTTAGGGCTGTTTAAAATCAATATTAGCAAAACAAGGCTGCCCACTGATTTTAAAACGAAGATCACTGTTTGGTCAGACGAGTTTTCACCTCCGTTGTGCATCAAATGCCGTCGTACTTTTTGGCATTGACTCAGTGCATTAAATGTGAGCTGGTGCTGCTCATTCAGCGAGGTGGACAGTCACGCAGAGATCACAGATCGGTCCCTCGGTTCTCATCCTGAAAGTCTGCTGAGTTTACTGGAAAAGGAAGACAGCTATAGATGTCAGCGCCTCCACCTGCACGTTGTTCCTTTCCTGCCTGGACAAGCTGCCTCATACTTCCTGAAATTCCGTCATTCTTTAACACACACACACACACACACACACACACACACACACACACACACACACACACACACACACACACACACACACACCCGTCGGATATTCATGTCTTGTGGGGACATCTAATTGACATAATGCTTTCCCGAGCCTTTTACCCTAACCATGAAAGATGAATGCCTAATCCAACTGTAACCCGTCACTAAAACCACATTTGGAGTCTCAAAAATGCCTTCAAGCTCGTGGGGACTATGATTCTGATCCCCATAAGTATAGTAAACTTCCAATTTTTGGTCCCCACAAAGATATGAATACATGCTCACGCACACACACACTTTGACACACTCAGTTGTTTCCTGTGGAAGGACTTCAATAAAAATGTCACATTTTTTTGTTAACCTGTCATAAAACACTGGAATTTCCCCCTGAGTGTTTGATGTTCGATGGTCCGCTCCCCTCCACCCCTGAAGATGAACCCCTCGGGGTGACAAACTTATCAGAGCATCTTTTTCCCCCCTCTCTCTCGCTCTCTGCCCCTCCTCTGCTCTCAGCCAATCTCTTGTGCTCTGATTGCTCTCTATCACCATGTCTCCTTCCTCTCTCTTCATTCTCACGCACACAGACACTGTTTCATTCCGCGGTGCTGGTGAAGGGCACAAAGAGCGTTTGTCTCACCCGGTCGCATCGTCAATCACTCGTTTTCTCTTCTTCCACGCTCCCTCTCTCTTTCCATCTCTGTGACTTTCTCTCTTCTTACGTTTGCATTCTCTTTCTTTTCTTTTCTTTGAAAGTCTTTCTGCATTTCTCTGCTCTTTCTGACTCGTCGCTCACTGAGAACTGCCACATGAGCTATCCAGAATATGGAACTGCTGTTGCCATAGTCTGTGCAGCTTGTTGCATAAAAGTCCCAAGGAGGTGTGTGTGTGTGTGTGTGTGTGTGTGTGTGTGTGTGTGTGTGTGTGTGTGTGTGTGTGTGTGTGTGTGTGTGTGTGTGTGTGTGTGTGTGTGTGTGTGTGTGTGTGTGTGTGTGTGTGTGTGTGTGTGTGTGTGTGTGTGTGTGTGTGTGTGTGTGTGTGTGTGTGTGTGTGTGTGTGTGTGTGTGTGTGTGTGTGTGTGTGTGTGTGTGTGTGTGTGTGTGTGTGTGTGTGTGTGTGTGTGTGCGTGCGTGCGTGCGTGCTAGTCTGTTCTGGTATTCTAAAAGTGTACGAGCCAAATGTGCGATTGCTGTGAGAGCAAACAGACATACATTGTTAAAAGTGAGCCAGGAATACACACAAAAGGCAAGCATGCCCGCTCTCACTCTCTCTCACACACACACACACACACACACACACACACACACAGGCGATGGGTTTCCTGGGATTGCAGTGTAAAAGTGCACAGAGGGCTCCCACATCGAGCTGAAAAGCTGCTTCATACAAAGGAGAAGCATACACACACACACAGAGTTTCTCATGGAGGCAGCAGACACGTTTATCAAGAGTCTCAGAAGGAAAGTGTCACTCGAGAGGCTAGCACCGCTAGCTTCCTCATTCTCTCGGTTAGCCGCTGTCAGCTGGCTGTAATCATCAGACTTTTCAGACACTTGGGCTTTCCACCAGATCCTTTAAAGCAGCCAGAATTTAAAAACTTTCTAGCAACTGATTTTATATCATCCTAAAAAATTAGTATATATCAAAAGCCCTTCTAACGTACTTAAAGAGGCATTAATAGAGTTTTTAAACTGCCCCATTTTTCCAAATTTAAGGTGTGGTGATGATGGGAGGGAAATGTAAGAGCCTTGATGTTGATGAAGCGCTGCTTCCTTCATCTATCGCCACAGCAGATCATCTGGATCCATCTAACCCCAGCATCCTCTGTCCTCCTTCACTACATCCATGAACCTCCTCTGAGCTCTTCCTCTTCTCTTCCTGTATTTTCTTCCCGTCTCCAAACCATACATCACAGCCATCTTGTAACTCCAGCTGCTCCCCTGAGACTCGTCTCCTCCAACTCCACCCTGCCTGAACTCTCTTCTTCATCACAGTTGCTTTGGATTGTTTCCTCCTCTCTCTAGTGCATACCTCCACCTCTTCAGGCTCCACCTGCTCCGGATGTGCACTACAGATCACAGTGTTGTCTGCACACAACATAGTCCACAGAGACTCCTGCCCGACCTCATCTGTCAGCCTGGCCAGCACCGCTAAGAACACTTTGATTTTGAGGAGAAAACATGTTTCATTTGTTGTTTAACGCATGGATTGAGGAAGAGACAAAATATGGATGAAGGACATCCCACTTTTCTTCCATGTTTAGCCCATATTTCATATTAAAATCACAGGTACTGGGAGCTAGCTTTGGTCATTTTCTAAGCAGCTGGGCGCAGTTACCTCAGTACGAGTTTCAATCATAAGGCTATTAGATGTGAAGGTGCCCCTTGTGACTAATATACTTGAACTGTTGAGCTAGCTTGTGCCCTTCCCCCTTTTATGTTGACGCCTGCACCAAGCTCTTTATAGCTAACCTCCCAGCTAGCCTTTTATAATCAGGGAGGCGCTAACATCGGAGACCGTCCTGGTCTTTTGCAGTCTCCCAATTTTCTTTCAACGCTCAAAATACGTGCGTTACGTTTTTCCTCTCTGCAGCGCTCCTCTTGTTAAATGTAGCCATGTGAGTGTGACTGGAAAGCCGAAAAGTCACCAGTTCTCTCAGTACACCAGCGACTCGTACTTAACAAGGCTTTGACATTAGTAGATTGCACACATGCACACACTCTCACACACACACAGTTGTCCTAGAAGGCTGCCATGCCAACATGTCAACTGTCAGCTAACATTGTGTCTGTTTGCCACACACACACACACACACACACACACACACACACACACACACACAAACAGTGCGTTGTAAAACTGTGTCAGCAGGGCAAAGTGTGTGTGTGTGTGTGTGTGTGTGTGTGTGTGTGTGTGTGTGTGTGTGTGTGTGTGTGTGTGTGTGTGTGTGTGTGTGTTCTCCCATGGGAGCTCTGATGGAGCAACGCATTTGTGCCCTGCCTCCTCCTCCTCCTCTTCTTAAAGTTGCAGCAGATCAGGTGTGACTTTCTGCTCCACTTGTGATCCCGCGGTTTCTCCTCTCACCCTCGCTGTTTTCTCAGGAAACGATGTGATATTAATGATGCGTTTGATAAGTGATTTCTCACATTTTACAGCCTTTTAATTGGCTCTCTGTGGACTCTGTGTTTAGGGAGAACCCCCCCTTTCCTCTTCCTTCTTTTTTTCCCCCCCTTTTAATCCTGATCAAAAACCATCTGTAAACTAAACCTGCTCAGCACTTTGCTTGAAACTGATGTTTATCTCAAAGTCTCGTGGAAGCTTGAGTGCAGATGGGTAGTTTCTGTTTCTTGTTTTGTTTTTTTAAACCTGTCTACATCAGTGACTCTCACATGAAACCTTTTTCCAGGAAGGTGAATCAAGCAGATCGTGTATTTAACTTTTGTCTGTCGTTATATGTTGGTAGTAAATAAAGCTCAGCGTGGATGAACGTGTTTTCCTTTGTTCTCTGCAGAAGTCGGATAATGGCCAGGTGCTGCTGGATGCTGTCTTCAAGCACCTGGAGCTGACCGAGAGGGACTACTTTGGCCTGCACCTGACTGACGACTCATCAGATGCACCAGTTAGTATGACAGCCGTGTGTGTGTGTGTGTGTGTGTGTGGACAATGAATGCATCTTAGTGTTGTTTCCATCTGCATCATGTTAGATGTCAGAAGCACTTTTAGCTCTGAGTGGGTGAACTGTTTTCATTCAGGGATGGGCACTTTCTGTGGAGTGGGGCTCTATGAGGTTGTGATCCACAGTCGGTCTGTGGGGCACTAATGGGCACTGAAACTATGCAATGTGTTGCTGGGTAAAGATCAGCAACAAATTAAACTTTATCAACCTAAAGTTTGAGTGTCGCAGGTCAATAGACCGATCCTCTGTGATCCTCTGGGCACTCTGAACATGTATGGCGAGTGGTTTCTGGCTGTCACTGTGTAAAATTGATTGCAAAGAGGGCGCTGCACCAAAATCCTCCTCGTGATTGATTTGATTGCTGTGACTGACTAGTCTTCCACGACTAGCACTACAAGGTTTGCCTTCAAAGTAAAAGTTCGCCTGACTGCTGCAACCAACACGTTTAAAAAGGTGCAAATTTCACGTTAACATTTAAATAGTCATGCAAAATACGGTAACAGTTGCCGTGACAACCTGATGACGACCTGATAACAGCCAAAGAAATCACAAAACAGTTTTTAGTGCAGCATCTTATGTCTCTTAGCAACCAATTTCACCTAGCGACTGCTAGCAGCCAGTGACGGAATGCTCACTTTTCCTTAGCAACCAGTTGTTGCCAGGAGGTTGCCGACCGGTCTCTATGTCTGCCTGAAGGACGCCTGAGAGAAACCAGTATCAGTTTAATGGTGCTGTGTTTTTAGGGGATTTAAAAGAATTACATTTGATCTTTAAACACGACAGACCCGCCTCCTGCTGCCTTACTCGGTTAGCTAGTTTCATTATAGTTTGACTCTGGCCTTTTGGTAAGTCAGGTCACATGTGTTTACTAAAGAAGTGCTCCATGTAAAGCAAATTTAAACTGTGCCGATGGAAAAGAGATAATCTGATCCTGTATTTTGTTGGGAAAGCTGGGAGTTGATAAAAGCTTGTTTAAGGACCAGTGTGATGAAATTAAATCATGTCTGTCTGCGAGTAATGATCTGTGTGCGTGTGTGCGTGTGTGTGTGTGTGTGGCCACTGGTAAATAATTGAAGTTGTGTGTTCATACTTCATGGTGTCTCTAAGTGTCTCTCTATCAATATTTTACAGCGCTGGCTGGATCCCAATAAGCCCGTCAGGAAACAGTTAAAAAGTATGTGAAATCCACCGCACACACCAGCTCAGCTAATTCACTTCATCCTGCAGCCAAACACGTTCACTCAAGTCAAACTCCATTACATGATTTTTATTTATTAATTTTCTTCCCAGCTGGTTGAGGCTGCAGCGTGCGGCGTGGTCCCAGCAATGGTTAAAAATCCACTCGCCACCTCAGGCGGAAGCCTCTCGTCCACGCTGTCATTTAAAATTCTGCCTGTGCTTTGAGCCATTATTAAACTTTATTTCAACTCCGCTCTTGTTTTTAATAACGAGTAATATAATATGTGACGTGTGGAACAATTAAGCTCGAGTGAAATCTGCAGTCCTCCTCCAGCGATGATTGACCTGCGCTTCAACTTTATTTCATGTCCACTGGCTCATTGACAAAAAACACTGCAGCTTTGTTTCTTAAGCAGCATGAGTGTACGTGTGTGTTTTACACTTATTATTAATTATCTCATTTATTTGCATCACTAAACAAAAATCCACATGCATAGTTTCCTAAAGAAGGCTCTGAATAGAGAGCACATGTTTATCTCACAGGCTGACGCTCGCCGATGAGTGTTTCTCTCCTCTAACTGTTTGTCCCTGTTTTTCCAGGAGGGTCTCCCCATAACTTAAGCTTCAGAGTCAAATTCTTTGTGACAGACCCCAATAAACTTCAGGAAGAATACACACGGTAAGAGTTTCTAACTCTACGACAGGCTAAGAACAGCAGGAACCACTTAGTTTGTTAAACGCTGACATTAAAGTTCACTAACAGAGGAATAAAGGCTCAGTTGTAAACGAGATCCGCTCCTCACAATGAATGAAGTGTTTTTGTCATTTGACAGAGCGTCACAGAAAGTGCTAATCAAAGCAGAGCAACTCGAACTCGCTGTATTGATGTCGTTTCATTCAGAAATGGAGCAGTGATGTCTGCAAGCAGGAGCTTTGCAATGCAAATGGTGTTTCTGTAGATGTTAGTGCTGCGTTCAGTGTCAGTCGTCAGTAATGGCATCAGCATCAACAAAACACACACCATCAGTAGTTCTTGTAGTAGCAGGTGTTTAAACACGCTAATGTAAAAAAATCAACTTTGATACTCTGAAGTGTTTCAGTCTGAGCAGCAAAGAGGGAGATTTTCTTTGTCCAGAAGATTTAGGGACAGATTTATGTGTTGGGACATCCCAAACTGGGTTTTGGCATTTAAAACAACAAAACAAATAAAACGGAGTACTATCTGATTACATGTAAAAGGTGGGAACTCTGATGCTTGATGCTGAAATGAAGCGATCTATGAGCGCTGTTTTGTCCCGTTTAGTAATTCTGACCTGGCTGCAGACTGTTAAAGGGAAACAATGTGTCCAGTTTTTAATTGTGACGCTTTTATGAGCCACACACAGCTGGAAACATCAGTACAGTCCCGGAGTTCCCAAACAAAAAATGTCATTCTGTTAAGTGTATCTATACAAAATATGAGACGAATGCGTTTTATGTAGATCGTAAGTAAAGTAAATAAACAGTCGAAGCGGTTTTTTTTTTTTTTTAAAGATTGCCCATATCAGTTTTTCTCAGATTCTTCAAAAAGTCTGAGATGAAGAACAAAAAGATTTAAAAACAGTGACCTTAACCCCAATAACAGCAAATTGATTCTCAGGATCTGAGCTTTATTTTCTCTCTGAATGCAGATCAATAAATCTTTTTTAAAAAGCATCTTTTTATGATATAAAATGTTCTGCAAATCCACTGTGTGCTTTGTGCACGTGCAGAGGAGCGATCACAGCTCTGCAGAGATCGTTTCAGCCTCTCGGAGCCTTATCACGGTTTTGCACAGAGCTTGTAAAAGTGAATAGGGAGCCGTGGATCTGACATGCCCATCTGATGCACTGTACATTCAAGTCAGGTTTAACAAGCACTCCTGACAGCAGTGTAGTACACAGAAAAACCTTAACAGTGTTCACCCTGAGGTTTGAAACCTAAACTACATATATATATAAGTATATTTTAATACAGCTTTAATGTCTGAAATTGTCATTAAAAAATCTGCATAATGTAAAATTAAGGCAAAAAGACCAAAGGTCTGTGCTGTGGGGTGTTCCTTTACTTCACATCCATCCCACAGAAGTTAGAACTGTGATGTTCCCACCAGGCCTCTGCTGGGTGCTCGTCCTTACATGACAGTATCACTACAGCTGTGCTGGTGTTTCACTGATGACTTGTCCTGATGCTCTGTGTTCCTCCTCCTCAGGTACCAGTATTTTCTGCAGATCAAACAGGATATATTAACTGGAAGGTGAGTGTGTTGTTCTTTGTGTAAACATTGTTGCTGTGTCAGCTAGGTGGAGCATTCTGCCTCGGGCCAAATGCACTCATACAGGTGTGTTTACGGCATGAGCACCATTATGCAGATATTTTTAACTGGCCAATGTTTTAAAGGGGATTTCCCATGTTTTTATTTTTGGACCAGGGTAACTTTGCATGACTTACAGTTCAATATTATCCATATTTTTGCGTTACTGGGCCTTGGTGCAGCAGCATAGGTCACCTGAAACAAGCCGCTTAAAGGTTCCCCTACCTGTAAGCCTGGGGGTGTCAAACATGTGGGTCGCGGAACAGGTCCAGCTTGCCAAAGAGAATAGTTCGGCCCTCTGAATGAGCACAAGCTCTTTAAATCATAAAGGATGTAAAAATCCTGCTGTAGTTTAATTACAAAAACTCATGGAGGTAAAAATAAAAATCAGATCAGCGTTCATTTCGAGCTGTTTTCTAAACGAATCGCTCAATCTGCTTTGGCCCAGGTGAGTGTCCTCTTCTTCTTCATGGAGGGAAAATGAGGGCGTTATTATGCGATGGTTGTATTTGTCCGCCCCGATAGATCAGATGGCGTTGTGCGTGAGTGAAATCGAGGTTGACACCTCTGCTTTCAGGCAGCCTTCTTCTGATTGTTGCACAGTGGGTCCTGCTTTAAAGCCAAGATGTGGGTGACTGGAGGAAATATGAGTTAATGCAGCGCACGTAGGCTCATTGGGCATTCGTACAAGCACTCACGACACGCTCATTATCCTTTTTGTCAGTGAATATAAGGCTCACTGCTTCCTCTTACTTGGTTCTTCACACAAACGAATAGATTTTTTTCCCCTCCACATTTCTGTGTTACTGTTATTGATGATAACTAATCTCTGCTCTTTGAAATGAACTGTAATAACTTTTGTATTGATGCAAGGCTGAAACATCTGTTTAATGTGTGTGTGTGTGTGTGTGTGTGTGTGTGTGTGTGTGTGTCTTCCTTCGACTTCCAGATTGCCCTGTCCTCACAACACAGCCGCGCTGCTGGCTTCCTACGCCGTACAATGTAAGTAGCGCTCCCTCGGTGCTCCCGTTCTACTTAACAATGGAAAGGCAATTCATTAGGACTCTCTTTAGCTGCACACGCTCTTAAATGTAATGACTGTGGTTGCCTGAGTGCATTTATAACTGCTGCTCTGAAGCCATTACATTTCAATTAAGCCACGTGCTGATATTTGATATTAACACCAGTGGTATAAATATTCGATAAGGTTGTGGCTTCTCTTTGCAAAATTGGCTGCTCATAAATAACATGCAGAGGTGAAAGTGGTGAGAAAGCCTGCGGTGACGGCGTTTCTCTGCAACGGCAGCAGCTCTGTCCACTCTGAAACGCTGTGGGTGCATCAAACAGGGAGAATATAGAAACTAGACTCTCAACATTAAATGTTTTAGCTAAACGTTTTTCTTTCTTCACCATCTCCCCCGATGTGCTGCCCCAGTTTTAAAGCATTTTTCTTTGTTGTTGCGTTTCTGTGTCAAAGGCTGGCGATTTTCACTTGCCATGTGAGAGCATTTTAGGCTCTTTGAGCGTGTTTTTTGAATTGAGTGAAATACCAGATACTGGACAGGACACTGTGGCGATTGCATACCTGAGTTTCCTCATCTGAGAAACTGATGACCTTAAACCAGAAGCTGATGGTCAACGAGCTGCTGGAGACATGGAGGTTATACGGAAACCAAAATGGAAACAGATCAGTCACCAGAGAAGCCGATGTCCACGTCTGTAATGCTGCATGGCTTAGAGACACGGCCACTCAGTAAGAGCCTCAGAGTCCGGCTGGATGGATTCAACTCTAGAGCTCCCAAAACAGTTCAGGAAGCCAACCAGGGAACACAGGAACCTCTGATATCTGCGTTGGGGTTTGGACATCTTCTACCTCTCGACCGTCCTACGAGGTGCTGCTCGATGGAAGCAACTGATGGATTCAGGAGAACGTTGGCGTGGATCCTGTAGATACTCGGCCATCACTCAGGATTGTTATACATGGAAACCTCTAGTGTAATGTGCTAATGTACTGTTGTAGCAGCTGTAACAGGTCAGCTTGGTAGTATTATATACAGCAAACACTTATTAGCACACTCCATTAAATAAGATGTTGTAGCATGTAGCTGTATAGCTTAGAATGCTAATGCAATAGTCAGCACACTACACGCCAGTGGGACCAGCCTATTTTCTGGTTTTCATTGCTCTAGTGATGCGTGCATAGACAGTCGCTTCACCCTTTCATGCATTTCAGTGGCTGTAACTGTTGTTCAATATTTATTAGCTTCAGGCTCAACACAGTTAGCTCGGTTTCACTGGTGATGGCAGAGCAATGCAGATGCTCTGCTGCCAACAGCAAAGCAGAGGTTCAGCACACAAGTGTAAATCAAGCTTTAGGCAATAAAGCACATACGACTCACTAACAGCATTTCAAATCCAGCCGCTCTCAAGGGAATTTGATATAAAAAATTAAATAATAATAAAGTTTTACTATCCAATCAGATCTGTTAAATCCACTCCTGCACTCGGCTTGATGTGATTTCCTTGTACCTTACTTTAGCTGTTCTGGAGCCTCATTTAACCACTATAACTGTAAAACCCACTGAGTGCAACCTGTTCATTACTATCCACGCAGATCTGCAGACTAGGCCATTGCACTCGATGTTCAGCCCCTCCTCCCCCGATTTATGTGCTCGTAAACCCCCTCTCTTACCTCGTTCCACTCTGCCTCCCTCTTCCTTTCAGCTCTCTTCCTCTATCACATGTTTTGCTGGGAATATCCTCAGCTTCAGTATGTAGGTCACAGAGCAGATTTGGCCTAGTCTAGATGAATCACACTGCTACTGCTTTTACACACACAGGCACACACACACATTACAGTGTAGCTAGGGCCGTGTTGTCACGTCGCTCAGTGCCAGCATAGATTATGAAGATACATGTTCACTTTTGGGAAAAACTGTTTGAAGCAGCTGTTATGCTGCTAATTCAGTTAGCTCAGCCCAAATGCTGTGCTCACAGCTCTAAATCCAACACCAAAGCTTGCACTCTGAAAGAAAAAAAGGCAAAAAATGACTGCCTGAAAACCAAGAAGTTCAAAAGAATTTTAATGTCATCCTAATCTTACCACAGTGTATCACTTGTACAAACACAAGTGTCCACATTGACATATACACACTTCTATTAAATTACCTGCAACGTGAGTAAATCATCAGTAGCATCATTATAAGACCCTTGAGCTCAACCTAGTATCTCCCACTTTGAGCCAATCGGCAGCCGAGTATGGCTTTCACATCAAGAGATGGATCCACAAAGAAAGATCAGGTTGACGAGTCTTTGAGGTTCATTGACCTTCGCGTTGAATCTTGGTAAAGAAAGAACTGCAGCTTAAAATAAAACCAACCTTAAACTGTATGAAACGAGAGCTATTGACCGCACACACATGCGTCCCTGGTGGTGTGTACACATCAATAAAAGGGTGAGCTAGAATTGATTGGTTGGTCAATACGCTCAGGCCACCAGGTTTGTAGGTTAGCCGAGAGACTGCTTGAGTGAACTGATGGTTTTGAGCTAGTGAGCTCGCTGGATTCACTTTGAGCTCTTCATCTTAGAGCTCTTTGAAAGCTATCAGAGATCTGACAGTTATTATTGCACTCATCTGTTACTAATGTTTTGTTTTTGAAGGATACAGCTATTCCCATTTCCAACTCTGTGATGGTTCACATTTGCTCTTTACTGGGGCTTATTGCAGTATTTTATTTTGGCCTCTGTCTGAAACTAGCAGATTTACCTCCTCTCCGCTCCTCTGATTGGCTGCCCCTCCTGACAGAATATTGAAACATCTGGTGGGTGGGGTTTCTGGGCTCAGAGGCGGAGCATTAGTTCTTCACACACTTAGTTTAATGAGTTTAATGTGAAACCCCAATTGTGACAGTGTGTATATAAGAGAAAAGAAGGTCACTTTAAGATATTTTACGTGTCGTTCTCTGTCAAGACGATCCTACACTGATCCAATGATGTTGAGGTCCGGGTCTGTATATTCCCACGTGCCAGCTGGTTGGCCTGTGGTGGAGAGAAACTGTGTTGGACAATAATAGTTTGTTCAGACTTGAAGAGTCTCATCAGTTCTGATGACATAAAGGTAATAGGGTTGTGTCTCCTAAAGCAGCGGTCCCCAACCTTTTTTGCGCCACGGACCGGTTTATGGCCGACAATATTTTCGCGGACCGGCCTTTAAGGTGTCGCGGATAAATACAACAAAATAAAACTAGTACCGGTACCGAAAAAAAGAAGATTTATTCATAACACACGTGAAAAGACCCAGGAAAACCGAGTTAACGATAAAAACGATAATAAAATAACGCTGAAAACCGATAAAAACCCTGAAAACCATACATTTCACACCTGAGCCTCAACTCTCGCGGCCCGGTACCAAACGACTCACGGACCGGTACCGGTCCGAGGCCCGGGGGTTGGGGACCGCTGTCCTAAAGCACTGCTTTAAATCTCCAGACTCATGGAGAGCCACTTCCACAATTACATCCAACATCCCACCGAATGATGAGGTCATTTTATTAAATCATGAGGAATCTGATGTTGTTAACAAACATCCTCCTGATGTGTTGTAAAACTAAGTGCACAGTTAGTACTTAGAGTTAGTGACTCCACCAAAGTAGCTTTGCATGATTAAGTGTTCAGAATAATCCTTATTCGTCTTGAAACCAAATCTTTTGTCAGCTTGTTCCTGATTGGCTGCCCCTCTCAAACAAAAGGTTTGAACAGCAGTTGGGTGGGGCCAGGTGACAATAGACGGATATATCCACTCCCACAGATGAATATGTCTGAGCCAAGAATGGGAAAAACTGAACATCCTGAAGCCTAACATGCCTCTCTCTTCTCTTTCTAGCTGAGTTGGGGGACTACAGTGAAGCAGAGCATAGTCCGGGCTACCTGTCTGAGTACTCCTTTATCCCAAACCCCCCTCAAGACTTTCACAAAGAGGTCGCCAAACATCACCAGCAGCACAGGTACGCTGAGACACCCTGAAACACATCTGTGATTTGGTACAGCTTCCTGCCTGTGGAGGCGGAAAATTGAAAATTGGTTGTTCATGTTCATTTTCAGCACCTTCACGTTCATACTGTATGTTAAAGGCCACAACTAAGGGCGTGATTCCGTGTAATTAAATCAAATTTCATTGTTATTTATATTTACCTGCAAACACTTAAAGGTAGGTACAGTAGAATGAGGAGGTAACAAGTCGGGTTTTGAGGGGAAACTGAGAAATTTTTAAACCTTCAACTTTTACATTTTTAATATTCGTTGTGTTGACGTGCGTGATGCATGTTCTAATATCCAGCTGTGCTTTTGTTTGACCAAATACATGTGAAAAATACATTTACAATTTGCAGTCCCACATGATCATATAACGATGGAGCCAAGTCTAGCGTAATTTATTTTTCTTTCACAATCGCTGTTCAAACTAAACTCACAGAAGGAGTGTACAGAAAGGAGTGTCTGCTTTCCTGTAATGTACCTGGAAGTTAGGCGAGGTTAAGCTAAGTTTAATCTATAATACTGAACCATAGAGTACAGTTACGATGAAAGATGGGGAAATATTGTTTGTTCATCTGCAACATTATCAAGAAGTTATGCAATACTTAAAATCACTTGCAGCATAATTGGTTTCTATAAAATACCTGTAGTTATGCAATGCTTAAAATTACTCATGCATCACTTGAACGGACTTACAGTATAATTATTTCTTTGTTTCCTGTCAAAACCTGACTGGTTACGCCAACCTTTAAGTATTTGTAGGTAAATTCAATTACTTTCAGTTTGATTACTGGGGTGTTACACTGTTAGTTATGGACCTTATTATAAAGTGTTACCAAATAAAGTAGAAATATGTAAGACTGATTACTGTCCCTGTATAAAAGCACACATATGGCTCACATGCTGCAGGTTTAATGATCTTTTCCTTCTGCCTGGCTCGTTTGTTTGCTGCTTTTCTTTCTTTGTGTATTTTCCGCCTCCATATGTCTAACACACACCGTGTCGTCGTCGCTGCTCCGCACGGCCTCCTGACGGCTGCTTCACCCTCTCTCACTCTTTTACCCCCCTCTCTCTCTCTCAGCGGTCTATCTCCGGCCGAGTCAGAGTTTAATTATCTGAACACAGCACGCACGCTGGAGCTCTATGGGGTAGAGCTGCACTATGCAAGGGTAAGTCTGTTAACGCCTGTGTGTTAAAGACTGTGTTACAATGAGTTTGTCCTTGCTTCTGGAGCTTTACAGTTTATCTACATTTTTATTTCTTTTTTAATTCCACCAAAGCTTGGAGGCCTGTTAGACATGTCCACTGTCTGTGATCTCACTCTAGCTGTCTTGCTTCCTTCCCCTCCCCCCCACAACAACCGCGAGCAGTTAGGTGATAATGCAGAGTCCAGACCCTCCCTCAGCCGTTGTCCTCAAAACTGATATCACAACGTTTTAATCTGTAAAAGGTTTCCCTCTTCCCTGCTGTCACAACGTGGTTCATACGCTGTTATCACAGAGCCAATCACATCTGTGGGACTGAGATCAGGTCTGTGGAGCTGCAGCGTGGACAGCTGACGTTGATGCCCACACCCTGCAGAAATGCCGCACATTGGCATTCAGCTCTCATCGTGACACCAACAGATAGAAGCAGAGCAGGAAAACCTCATTTAATCCATATTTGTGATGCAGTTCTTTTTATCCACGAGCTTCCTGACCATTAATCTGCATTCTGTTATATTTATGTAGTTCCACTTCACAGCAGCGAGGCCAAACGCTCCTATGCTAACCTAAGAGCTGCTCTAGCCTGTTGTAATTTCCAGCTGAGGCAGTAGAGAGTGGAGCTCCAGCTGCTGAAAGAAATGAGAGCAGTGATTTTTTTTTTTTTTTTTCAGCTGTGTTATTATGGGATGTACAAACGGGACTCGAGCATGGATTAAATGTGACGGCAGAATTAAAGTTAAAATATGAAATGCGTATGAGAGCTATAATCATGAAGCTCAGTTTAAAACTGTGACTCTGTGTCAGATTTAGGACACAGAGTCACAGTGAGGAAGCCAGTTTTACTCCCCTCCTCCCTCCTCTGGGTCTGTTTGTGTCTTCTCACCTGCCTCCACCTTCACCACACGCTCTTTCACCTGTCCCACTCTCCTCTCCTCAGGACCAGAGTAACACAGAGATTCTCATCGGGGTGATGTCTGCTGGAATTGTGGTTTACAAGAACAGGGTACGGATCAACTATTTCCCATGGTGAGTGACCCACACCTCAAGAACAGAAGATCACAGGCATCACTGTGTGTGTGGGCTCGGTTTCTGTACTTTCCTGTGTCCTTTAAAATACAACAAAGCAAAGTGAGAAACACACGTGAAAAGCAGAAGTGACAGAGGTAGTGTTATGACTGGATTTACATGGGTTTTTTTAAAAGCAAGGTTTCAAAGGGAGCTCTGGGGAATCCCTGAGGATGACTACCCACTGGGATGCTCCCCTGAGTTCTGCGTGACTTCCAGGGTGTTTTTTTTCCCATGTTTGCCTTTCCAGTGGTAACAGGAATGCCAGTATGATGCTGTGTGAGCATAGCTTCCAGCTGGCAGCGAGACTACAACCACAACAAGTTGGAGGAAACCGAGATCAGAGTTGAGTGGTGGTTGTGTGTCGTGGGTTTTGTGATAACACTTGAAATGTGAGTTGTGTGGTTAGAAGAACCTGTTTTATCCTGTTTTATTCTCCTTTAAGTTGTATAGCATAACATTAGAGGTGACTTGTAAGTAGTAAGAATAAAAGGAGCACTGAGCTTAGACGGAGCTTTTCCCATTTCCAGCAGATGTTGGTGTGATTTATGTAGCAAAAAAGTTTAAAGGAACTTGATTGATTTATTTCTTACGTTGACCCATCACAAAGCCTTTAATGTTACTGGATCCAACTGGTTTTAGAATGGGCACCAGCACCCCGATGGTGTGGGAAATACCCAGCCGATGAACCCTCTGTGCTCTCCTTACCAGACTATGCCAGTCTGTGGCAAAGGATAGCATCTGACACCTCAGAGCCGCTGTGGTTGAAACCGTGTTTCAGTGTCATTTTCTGTCTCGATTTACAAATTGAGAGAAAGTGCCGGAGAGGTTCCTCTGCGCAGGCAGATCGGATCCTTTGGGGCCAGCCTTTTGACGCCGCCGGTCTAGACTGTTCCACGTGGATTGGCGTCACTCAAGGATGCCTCTTTAGTACCTGTTTACCCTGTAGTATCACTTAATATCACCCCCCACACACCAGGGAAATAAGAACTTTTAGTTTATAGTTCTTTGCTTTATGTGTAGACTCATATAAAAGGAGGACTTCCTCTATGATATATTTAAAAATGTGACGAGGTTCCTCTGGTCGGTACGTGTCCAAAAATGACTCTAAATCTGAAGGTGTGTGGACCTGTGGCATATGGGATTCACAGGTGACTCCTCTTCGTTGTTTACTTTCAGTGAAGTGGTTGGTCAGAGTGGAATGAGTTGCATTATCAGTGAATGTGATGATGAATGAGAATACACAAGATGAACAGGAGAGGACCGAGTACTAAACCCTGAGGGACACCACGGGGAGAATCTTTCCCCTGGAACACCCAGATAATCGGATAGATTTAAAAACTTAGAAACTACATATGCTTTTTGAAACATGTATGTATTCCTGTAAACATCGTGTATCCCACTTATTATTTTTGGAGTATCAAAAAACCCAAAATAAGCTTATGATCCAAGGCTTCAGTACCACCTGCTCGGAGCCAAAGATCAAGGTTGCTTGAAAGCAGCTCTGCAGCCAGCGGAGAACCTGGCATGTATCCGATATGGATGAAAAATGGTGCACTGCTGGGGGAAAGAAAGAAAGCGTACTTCATTGATATTTTCATACTCTGTCATTTCTTCCTGCCAAATTTGCCCTGAACTGGGGAATCAAACGGTGGATGTTCTTGTCACAAATCCACCTCTGCGCTATCGGTCTGCTGCCAGCTCCTCTTGTACTGCTTCCAGGAACCCTTTTTGCTGAGAAATGGGCTGCATAATATTTTGGAAACCCCTCACATGGTGATTATTGACATAGCATATTAATGTTTAAGCCTCTGGTGAGCTTTTCTAGAATTATACAGATGATTTCACCAGATTTTTCTGGGAAGGGGGGGAGGGGGGGGTTTGTGTGAAACTAGGTTTCCTGAAAATATTACAGGCGTCAAATCTGCTCCGTCTTTCTCTCTTTGTCCTGCTTTTGCTTCTCCCTCTCTCTCTTTCTGTGTCCAAGTCACTTAATCTCATCGCTCTTTATGCCTTTTGCTCTCGTTCTCTCTGTGAAGCATCAGTTCTTGGAAATCTCCCATTCTCTGCTGTAGCATTGTGGGTGGTTAAATGTTAATGGGTGCTGAGGGTGGGAGATGAACTACTCAAACCTCTGTAACGCTGGAAGATGTGTAGGCTTAATACACCCTGAACACACTCGCACAGCGGCTTGTGTGTGTGTGTGTGTGTGTGTAGGTGCATGTTTTGTTTTGTTTTTTTGCTAAGATGAGTTTGATTCGATGGAAGGATTTTGTATTACAGACATTGTGAGGCCTATATTCATAAATCTGAGCTCTGAGCTCTTTCCATTTGGGCCACAGGAAAGCCAAACCATGAAATCTTAGGGTTAAGACTCGGTTTCCGGTTTGAGCGAGTACGGATAAGTCTCCGTGGAATGAGCCCTTAAGCATGAGAAGCTGATGCAAAGTCGTCCTGAGTGGAGGAAAAATAGGCTAAAGGAAGTGTGTGTGTGCATCCAGTCTGTTGAGCTAAATTTAGAGACCAACAGCGGTGTCCCCAACAGCTGCTGACTACCATGTGTGAGAGAGGGAGGGAGCGGGAGAGAAACATTATAGTCAACAGCATCTCTCGGCCTACGCTCGCCGATTTTTTTCTTCCTGTTCCTCTTCTTTCTGTTCTTCTTTAATACAAGCTCGCTGTTCCTGCGTCCGGTTCCTTCCCGCCACACCTCACGCCGCCTCTCCTTTCGTCTTATCGCAGATTGATCTGTCAGATGAGGAGCGGTCAAGAGAGACATTTAGATTTCTGCCTCTTTCCTATTTCTGTTCACAGCAGCCTGACAAATGAGCCACACTTAGATGGGGCATGACTCACGCTCTGAATAAGTGTGTGTGTCCATGCACGTGTGTGTGTGAGCAAGTATGTAAAATATATTTAGCAAGCAGCGATGAGTCACAGCAGCAACAAAACTAGAGGAAGGGATTAGGTTACTCTGCTCCTGCCGCTCATCAGCAGACTTTCTTACTGTGGTCACGCGTGTGCGGTTTTCTGAGTCATCTTTTATAGCGTGTGCGCTTCAGGTAATGCACAGATTGATGAGATAATATCGGCGTGGTTAAAGCCTCGGACTCTCTGGTGTTGGCACAGTCTTTTAGCCCACGCCCTCAAGCTCTGGCAAGAGGTCAGAGGTTAAATGAACAGTTGACAGGACACATGAGTCAGCCAGCTGAGAAGAAATGAGATTGGGTCAGACTTAGAGATTGTGGCGGAGAAGCAAGCAGGAGTACAAAGGCACTGTGTGAGAACCAGAACCAGCTCCAAATTAATTTAATTAATTCAGTTTCTTTTTAAAATGTAAATATTCCATGACAGTTTAACACTAAACTTGACAAAACCCTAATAAACCCTAATAAAGCCTAATTAATCCTTTAGCATAACAAAAGAAAAATCACCTGACAGTGGGACCAATCCTGAAGGATTTTATCTGTACACACGGATCTTATCATGTAAGTCTAAGAGCTGTGACTCCTGCCTGTTTAAAAATGTACTGATTGTAAATAACCTTTCGAGGCTTCTCTGCTTTACTTTCATTGAGCGCTTGTAGCTGCCGTGTGGTCACGTAGTGGTTTCTGGACTCGGTCATCATTTCAGTGTCTGCATACATCAGTAAAAGTAGGTTTTGTGGTACTTTTTCCCGCAGTGCTCTTAATTTTAAGCCTTAATGGTATCCTCTAAGACAGGGGTGTCAAACATAAGGCTGGGGGCCCAGAATTAGCTCGGCAAAGACTTGAATCTGGAAATGTGGATGAGGGGATAAACTTTGGACTTTTAACTGCATTTTCATAAGTTGTCCAGCTTTTCCTGCTGATAAAGACCTCCCTCATGGCCAGTCATACAACACCAAACTAATTAAGTCATAGATCAAAAATGACATGACAGAAAAAAAGACATTTTCTGTGAATGAACAAAAACTTTCTGTTTTGTAGTAACAGGACAAGCTGTCTTACTGCTTACAGTTCAAGCCTAAAAATTTAGAAATTCTTTAATTTATTACATCAGCTTTTCTTTATTGTGTAGAAAAACTGAGACATATGTATGAAGTTGCACTTGTTTTTCTCATATTGAGCTCTCTCAGGGAATAAATGGTTTCACTGGTCCAGCACAGCTAGGATGAGTTTAGCATCCCTGCTCTAAGATGAGCTATAAAAATATTCACTCACACTTCAGTTGTACTGTTGGATTTTTTAAACCTAGCTCTAAACATGCTTTTAAAATTGTTTAGTTGGGCACGAAGCCTCAAGTGGCCAATAAAGGAACTGCAGTTTTGGCACTTGGCTTCATTTTCCATCTCCATGATTGGCTGCTTGTTTCAGACGTTCAGATGTATGTTGTTCTCTCTCAGGAAGGTCTCACAGTGGCTTCACCCTCAGTGACGGTAATGACCCACACCTTTTTTTTTCATACCTTGGTGACTCACATAATCAATAGTAGATCAACTGCCACTTCCAAAGGGATAACCCCCACTACGACTCTCCACCTTTTGTTCTTAGAACTGAAGAAGTGTCTCGTGGGTGAGAGGTGAAATCTTCACAAACCTAAAGAGGACCAAACGCTTTCGTTCTTCTCTTAGACTCTTTTCGCTCTTAGACTTCCATGACTTTGGTTTCATGATGATTTGTCAGATTGTAATTTTTAAGAAGTTAAAAAAATTATAAAGTTATAAAAGCACTCAACACAGTCACACTGACATCCTCATAAAACTAAAGACATTTCCTTTTATTTTTATTTGCTTTAATTAGTCTTTCCACTTGTTTTAAGTTCAGTTTACTTTTAGTTAACTTTGGCTGGATGGGTGGAAATGAGAAGAAGACGAAACAGCAGAGAGGCGACACAGGCTAAATGTGTGACGAGTGAAAAAGAGGAGAGCGTGTTGGGTTGTTTGAAAGTGTAACGTCAGCGTCTCAGTACTGAAAATTTAACTCCACTTTTCTGCTTCCAGGTTGAAAATAGTGAAAATCTCCTTCAAGTGCAAACAGTTCTTCATCCAGCTGAGAAGAGAGGCAGTAAGTGCGCGCGCACACACACACACACACACACACACACACACACACACACACACACACACACACACACACACACACACACACACCTGTTAACCTCTGTGTGTGATAGCATCAGATTAACCCCCTGCTGTCTGTGTCCTGGGCGTCTCTGTTTTAATCCCTCCCTTTGTGTGTTACATCCTTTGTTTCACCCTTGAATGTGTTTCTGCTTTCAACACAACAAACAGCATGTTTGTCTCCACCACAAATATTTACTCTCCAGTCGTCATTTAGCCCTCTTAAACCCGACGTAATATTTTAAACCCAGTTATTACAAAACAAACAATTACAGCCGCTGGCGACTCCCATTCTCAAGCATCGACTTTAAGCTTCCTCATTTTTGAATGTGTTGTTGCTTTTGTATGAGCACATTTCATTCCAGGTGGAAGCACAATGTTTCAGCTCGTAGCTCAGCAGATGATATTAAACTAAATCAGTAAATGTAAGCAAGTGAATTAATGACTAATGAAATTAAGAAAAGGCGACAATAAAAAGTAAATCCATAAAAAGAAGTACAAATTCAGAAACAGTTGTTATTATTGATGACAATAATAATGATAATGATAACACACAGGAAAGTTGATCATGTGAGAGCACACGCAGCACAAGTATTTCTATTTGCCAGCATGAGACCAGCACAGGTCAGAGACACTGAGTCAGGTACAGAAGGTGGAGCTCGGGTGTAGGTGAGCTGCTAAACAGCTTGGTTTCATGGCCCGTCTAAAGTTAAGCTCATGTTTCTGGTGTGTGTTGTGTGTGCGTTATTCTGTCTGTAAACACAATAGTTTAAAAACTTAATTCTAATAAACGTTGTAGGGGTGTAGAGTGGGCTCATCTCAACAAGCCATTTAAATTTGCCTTCCACCCACCGAGGTCTTCAAGGTCAGCTTCATGAGTTATTATTGGAAAATGGACAAAAAGCCTTCGAGCTTAGAAACTGTGGTTCTAAGACGTGAGCTGTGGATTCTCAACATAAGGAAACGATCACATATCAGGTCAGATTTGACCTCTGACCTCTCCAACAAGGTCAATCTGGTTGATCTGACTTTGAAAGTCATAGTAATGTTATTTTAGTATGTTGTTTTTTTTTTTAATTAATGCACTATATCCACTTGGCAGCACGGTGGTTAGCACTGTTGCCACACAGCAAGAAGGTCCTGAGTTCAATTCCACCATCAGGCCGGGGTCTTTCTGTGTGGAGTTTGCATGTTCCCCCCGTGTTTGCGTGGGTTCCCTCCGGGTACTCCGGCTTCCTCCCACCGTCCAAAGACATGCAGTTTGAGGGGATAGGTTAATTGGATAATCCAAATTGTCACTAGGTGTGAATGTGTGAGTGAATGTGAGCGTGAATGGTTGTCTGTCCCTGTGTGTTGGCCCTGCGACAGACTGGCGACCTGTCCAGGGTGTACCCCGCCTCTCGCCCTATGACAGCTGGGATAGGCTCCAGCGCCCCCCGCGACCCTGAAAAGGATAAGCGGAAGCGAATGGATGGATGGATGGACTATATCCACATTAATAATAATTATACTCAGCAGTGCAAATAACAAAAACACTTTTACATTTAAAAAGAACAAAGAAAACAAAATATAGAAAATAAAAACAGTTAAAAGTAAACGCTGCCCACAGTGGGAGCTGCCCTGGTGGAGTTTGTGCTTCTTGTTTATTTATTTCTATTTTTTGGCTCAGGACCAAAAGCGTTAACAAGCTAAATGTTTGAAATAGACCCAGAGTACTAAAGACAAGCTTATCTAAAAGTAATGAAGTGTGACGGGGGTTTCCTGGATTTTTGCTGCTCTCTGAGCCACACGATGTTTCTTTCTTACACAGTTATCACCCCCTGAAGGCCCTTTGTGATTCAGGAGAAAAGAACCTGTCTGAAATCGCTCAAAGTAGAGAATAAACAGTAATAACAGGGCGGCAGTATGCAGCAGTTTGTTACAGAGTTTGTTACTGTAGCTAACGGTTATGGATGATCGGAGCAGGTCATGAACTAACCCCGTCCTCTCCTCGCTGCACACAGACAGAGTCTCGTGAGACGCTGCTCGGCTTCAACATGGTCAACTACCGGGCCTGTAAAAACCTGTGGAAAGCCTGCGTGGAGCACCACACCTTCTTCAGGCTGGAGCGGCCTATCCCGCCACAGAAGAACTTCTTCGCCTACTACTTCACCCTGGGCTCAAAGTTCAGATACTGGTGAGAACCGCAGCCCACAAACACGAGCTGTCAGAGAAACACCGGAGAGCCTCTGAACATCCAGGCTCTCGCGCATCCAGCACACACACAGATATGTGGATGGATGCTTTGTCTCGCCCTCCTCCTTCACTTCAGTTTGCGAGGCTGAGACGCTGAAAGTGGCCGCTGTTTGCCTTTGAACCCTCTCGCACTACCTTGCCCCAGAAAAGCACGGCTTAATTATTCATGTTTTGCCTGAAACAAAGTAACTGAATTCGTGTTTGGCCTTCCAACCGTTTTCTTTCAAGTTTTGCAGGAAGCGTTTGTGTCCACGTGAGAGCCAGCCGTGCATTTCATTTCACATTTTCCGTAATGCCGCCCTCCTCCTCTCAGACGAAGTGTTCGTTCCCGTTTGGTTTGATAGTTTTGTTTTGTTTTTTATTTTCAAGTTGGAACCGGCACCGAAACATAAAATGAGGTTTTCTCCTCGCTGCTTTATGACATTGCACTGTGTCAACTTTGTTTCACTTCACTGGCGCCATTTTTTTCGTTTCCTTTTTCTATGAAATGTGAGCGAGAGCCGAACTGAGAGCTGGAGGTCTTGTGATGCATTATTGAGCAGCAGTGATGCAACGTGAGCGAGGCTCGTCTGATGTTTGGCTCCACTGAGTGTGAGCGTGTGTGTTTGGTTGAGATATTGACTGACTTTTCAATAAGCATAGACCTGAATTGTGAATTTGTGCTGTTAAAAATCTTATTAACTTTGTTTGAGAAGATAAAATATGTTGTGCTTGTTACTGGTTGGCAGGCAGCTCATGGTGTTCAGATGAAGTGCCTCATGTTAGTACAATAAGGCAGCATGGTCTTGTTGTGTTAAATAAAATCGATATGCATGTATGGATTTATCACAGAAAACCTTCGATGGCTGCATTTTGAAACTGTCCTAAACTTAAGAGTTGTTTTTGTTGTCTTCAGCGGGCGGACGGAGGTGCAGTCTGTGCAGTACGGGAAGGAGAAAGGCATCAAGGACAGAGTGTTTGCCAGGTAATTCTCGGGTTCTTGATGGTCAGCTGATGATTCGTGTTCATTTTGTGGAAAGCTGAGTTAGTGCGTCTGTCTGAGCAGGTCTCCCAGCAAGCCGCTGGCCAGGAAGTTGGTGAGTGGAACCGACTGGGAGTCGGTCAGCAGGAACAGCCTATCAGATGAGAGATTGGAGACCCAGAGCCTGCCCACTCGCTCCCCGCCTGGCACGCCCAATCAGTGAGTTCTGAGTACACTTCAGCTGTCTCCGTAACTCTTCGCCCGCAGACTTGGACTTCTCTGGGATTCAGACAGCAGAGATGTGAGAGAGCAAATGTTCACCTGCCAGTTCCTGGTGCAGAGTCCATGTCAGATTGTGCCGATGTGGAAAAAGTCCAGAAAATAGTCTGGTTGTAGGTTCATTGGTGCAGTAGAGACTTTGATGAGGAGCTTATTTCAGGGACTTTATTTGTAAAATCAACTCCAGGCCTTGAGGGCCGGTGTTAGATCTCACCCTGGGTCAACACACCTGACTCAAATGATGAGGAGGTCATTTAGCCATTTAAATCAGCTGTGTTGGACACATCTAAAACCTGCAGGACACTGGCCCTCGAGGCCTGGAGTTCCCCCACCCCTGCCCTAAACAATATTCAAAATCTCTGCATAGTTTCACCTGTAAAGAACACTAAATGTTAAAATGCACGCTCACTGATGAGGAGTTTCTCCTTCGTCAGGATATATCGGATATTTCCCGTCCACTCCTCTCTCACAGGGCTGAGGCTGTGTTTGTTTTCAGGTCAGATTATGTTCTGTTATTATAGATTAACTAGAAGTTTATAAAGTAAATAAAACTGCTGTCTTTCTGCAGGTAAAAGTCTGCTTCACTGGCCCGTGGAGAGAACAGACCAGGCACTGGTCGAACTTCTTCTTTCTAAAACCTTTTTCTCTTTTTGGACATCCGTTTGGTTTTTAATTAAACTTGTGAAGAATTAATTGGTAGGTGATAACGAGTTTTTAAAGAGTCGTTGCTGGTTCTGAGTGGCTCCGCCTCTTTTACCACAACGTTTGTTAACTCAGTATTCAGCCAGAGAAACATCGGCTTCAGTCTGAGTAGCACTGCTGTGATCTCCTCTACCAAAAAGGCCATTTATGGCTTTCAGCCTTACAGGAGGAGAAATCATAAGGCAGGCTTAAAGATGACAGAGAGCAGGTGAATAATCTGTTCAGCATCTGTTATGAATCCGATGAAGGCACAGCGTCATTAAAGTGTCAAATCTGGATGTTTTAATAAGCAAGGCCTCCTTTGTAGCCTTACAGTTAACATAAATCAAGACGTGAATCTAAAATGAGTAAAATTGTAAAGATCACACGCTTTAAATCTGAAACGTCTTCTGGGTAAATAAATAAACGATGCGTTCGGGGTCACGTTTCCATCGCTGCCCTTGAACACTGTGTGTCTGCGTGTTTGTTTGTCAGGAACTCGCTGTTTGTCCAAGAAGGCACGCGACTACGGCCGTCGTCGGTCGGCCACCTGGTGGATCACGTGATCCACGCTTCACCCAGCCTGCCCGTCTTCTCCTCCAATCACAAGTCGGCTTCGTCCACGCAGGCTAACAGCATCAGCCTGGACTCCACACCGTAAGTCGTCTTCTTCTTCTCCTTCTCCTTTTAATGCACGTCCCACCCACATTTCTTCAAGCTCTTTGTATTTGGGCAGCAAACATCAGCTTTGGACTCGGTGGCGGAGCGGTGGTTGGATCATAATTTGACTGCTTCGTAAATAGAGCGTCCCCCAAACACAGCCACCCTTTAATTTAGAACTTACATTTTACTCCTCACATTTAGTCTGAGAGTACTGCTGAGTTGACAGCTTTTGTTTTTTTTAAAGTCTGCCTGTCGGTGTCTGTGGCTTCTCCCGACAGTTCACACCCTCCCAGTGTCACTTAGCTGGCCCCAGTGGAAAGATGAACCCTTTGAAAAACAGCCCGTAAAATGTGTTTATAGCGCATAGCAGGGCGGAGCGCTTGTGCAACAGGGCTGAACTAGGAATTAGCACGCGCGTGTGTGTCTGTGTGTGCGTGTATTTGTGCTTTCTGGATCTCCTTAAAATGCTCTCACACTGTGAAATATTTGTCGAGTCGTTTAATAAAGTTCCACACGGCTGCTTCGGCGTCTGAAATCTTGCATCGAGCTGGTAGGAGAGATGGATGTCTCAGTTGGACGTCAGGATGGTTAAGTAACATTTAAGTGGTAGTTCCTCTGCCTACAAAGCTGCACACGCAGACGAACACGCCAAGTCAGTGGCTCATCGCTCTGTTACGGAGCCAAAACATGACATAATCACCTGCTCTCCCTTCCTCCCTCTCTGTTATTGTGCGCTTTGTCCATCGTGGTAGTGGAAATAAAAACAGGCCAAAACAGCATTTTATGGAGATGAACCTCAGATCTTTATTTTGGAGTTTGCATGTTTAACCCTTCAGACTTTGGTGTTTCCTGATGAAAACAAGTCTTCACATTTAGTCTCTAAGCACCTCAGGTCAGTGAGGAAGAGACATTCATGATCCTTATTACCTGTTCAGGTTAAAAGCAAAACACCATCACAGTTTGGAGAATATATAAAAGCTATGAATTCACTGATAATATTAAACCTCGTGAATTATTTTAATTACACTTAATAATGCTGCCTGTGAAGTATTTGGAATTATTTGAATGCATTATTTAAATTTAGTTATAATGTAACATACATGAAGTTCTACTTAAATGTACTCAAAGCACAATTACTTTGTTTCCTGTAACAGCCTGAATTGTTACTGTTATTCTAGTCTACCCAGCTTTAAGTACATATAGGTAAATATCATTTAAAAAATTACTGTGATGTTGCACGCTCAGTTGTAGGTCAAATTATTTTAAAGTGTTAGTACAAATTTTAAAATAATGCTATTTTCAGCTACAGTTCTTCAGTCAGAAGTGAAGCACAGCACTATAATTAGTATTAGCCACGTTCCTTTTTCTTTCAATGTTTTCTGCAACTGTGCAGAAGAGAATTGGGACGCTAACCGTTAGAAGAAACGTTTTTAAGTACGTCTTTCGGCTTCAGTGGTTTAAACCTCAACTTTTTGATATCAGCTGCTGGTTGGAACCGCTGTGGTTTGGCTTTGATATCATTTATCCAATAAATTCTGCCTTTTAGAGTGAATTTGCAGCATTGCTTGCGTGTTTCCAGGTGGATCACTCTTCGGCTTTACGTGTTGGAGATTTTCCTCCAGTTAAACTAAAACGAGAATCTGCTTTTCGTCACCACGCCCTTTAAAAAAAACCCTAATGTTCTGTTTTCTAGTGGCGTGAAGTTGAAAATGATCTGTTTAGCTAACCACACTACACTGGAGGGATCCTTATTTTTAATTGCAGTGTCTTTATTTCCTTGACAGCGTCAGGGAAAAAGCCTGGCGTGATTATGCCTTTGGCCGGAGCTGGGAGTTTATGACACAGTGGATTTTCTTTCATTTGTTATTGTCGGATTAAACGTCGATTGGGTCATCCTCTTTACAACAGTGCGGCGCTGCACACGCAGACTCCTCGCTGCAGAGCCAGAAGGCGTGCCGTTCTTTTCGCGCGCAGCTAAATTATGTGCTGGTGCACCTAAATGAAAGTTAGGCACATCAGCGCCTGGAGCCTGCATGTCATAATAAATTATTTTCTATGCTGTAATCAAACTCATTTCTCTGAATTCAAAGCAAAGGCAGGCTTTGGTGAATTATTTAGTTGGAAAATAAAAACTGGGTGTGCACTGAAACAGGTTTTAAATTTGTCTTTTTGTGGTTTCCAAAGCAACATTTTACTTTATAGCAGCTCCTTTTAGCCCTCTCGTGTACCCGCATATGATTTTTCTGTCACTGCACACTCATTTGGGTCCCTCTTACACTGTGCTTTCAAAAATTTATCGAGTGATAAATATAGATCCAGTTTGGAAGTTTTTGATAGAAGGAAAACTAAAAAGCAGGGCTCAGCCGTGTCCTTATCCCGGGCCTGGCCTAAGGTTGTGGCTGTCGCACCGAGCAGATGCATAATGCAGGATGATGCGCGGTCTCGGCTCAGGCCTGCTGCGCGCTGCCTCTCTCTCTGAAAGCCTGACCTGGTTTTGACCCATAATAAATGTTAGTTTGCGTTCGTGTGTTTAAGAGACAAAGTGACAGCGGTAGCAGAAGCCAAAACAAAGGCAATGCTCTTTGACTTGTGCTTCTGCCCCCGAGGAGCGCCCGTACGCAGCAGCGCACACGCACGGATGCAGATGTGGAATGAAATGCTTTTACGCAGCAGAGGCCGAGCCCTGATGATGCTGAAAGCCTCACCTGGCTGCTGTTTCGCCGTACACGCCGACTGCCTCTTTATTGTCGGGATGATGGAGGGGGGGATGTTTTCCTTCCTCTCGCAGCCCTTTTATCGAGGTTAATGCATTGTGACTAACACAGTGCTGTTAAGCCTCCCTGTGTCTCACGGTCTCCTCTCCTGCTTTTCTCCATTTGTCTTCAGTCCACCTCTTTAACAAAGAGGAAGACCATTGTCGTGTTTTTATCGTGAATGCATGTTTGCAGCTTTGCTGTCCGTCCTCGAGCGCTCACAGCAGCTTCACAGGCTAACACTGATGTGTTACTAATGGCATCCTAACGAATGGCGACACAAAGGAATTTGAACCGTGTTTCTCGCTGTCATCTCACCTTCATTTTTCCCTTATTGCTGCTTTCTTCTTCTTCCTCCCGCTGTTTGCCTGCCTCAGGTCTCCAGATGGGGTAGATGGCCAGCCTCCAGCTCTCCCGCCCAAGCAGCTGAGCCGGAAGACCCTGAGCCAGATCATCCAGGCCCACTCCCAGCAAAGCCTGCTGGACAATCACCTCAATGAGATGTATGACGTTCCCGTCAATGCCGACAAGACCACGGTCAGTACGGCGACACAGTTACTGTTTATGAAGGCCTCATAAAAGAATACTGCAACAGTTTCAGTACAAGCAGATGGAAACTGTGTTAGCTTCAAAGATGGTCTGATTCTAGACATTTGAATATCTAAATGCATGAAGAGAAATCCCCGAGTATTTTATATTTCTGCAGTTTTTATATAATCTTTCTAAGCTGTTTAGCCTCTTTTAGCTCATTGTTTTGGCTTTTAAGCATCGACTGGCATCATTTTAAAAAGTCGGGGTAGTTCTTGTTTATGTTTCCAAGACTTATTTCTTCTATGAGCCCCTAAATCCGGGAAAATGAGGATGAAAAGATGCGGCACACTCTGCTTGGAAATATATGTAAAACAGACTAAACCTTAGAGGTGGTTTTAAATGATTTGGAAACGGTGACATATACCTGCAAATATTATGACACCTGTTGAAGTTTTTCATTCTATTTCATTATTTTTATGTGTATCAGACATTTTTTAAAAAGTGATGTTTGTGCCAAAAATGCAAGAAAAGTTCTGGTTCTGAAGTGAACCACTTTTACTGGTGTACTGTGGTGCATTTACAGCGGTGTGCATTGTAATGTATTTGCAGTTTTATCATCAACTCGTGTAACAGGAAAGAGAATGAATCTATTAAGCTTACAGATTCGGCCGCTGTTAAAGTCTGAGCGCTCTGACCTGTTGTTTGACAATGTGCTGATCCGTGATATTGAAGTGACGGCTCGTGTTCTTTCAGCTGAACGGAGTAGTCCCTCACGATAACTTGGTCCTGATCAAGATGAGACCGGATGAACACGGACGCTTCGGCTTCAATGTCAAGGTGAGAGCTGAGGAGACAGGAGTGAAAACTCCCCTCGCCACCTTTTATCTCTCCTGCAGCCGCTCAGCCTGACTTGTGTTTTTCTAGCTTATTTCTATGCCTGGTGTAAACCTTTGCCCGTGGGCACATCATCTGTATGCATGCGGACACATCCGCACTGCTTTCCCAAATGTTAACTCGACCCTAAAAATAAAAAGGACGTTTGTGTAAGACGCTGTTAACGTACGTGTGTGTGTGTGTGTCTGCAGGGTGGAGCTGACCAGAAAATGCCCATCATTGTGTCTAGAGTGGCTCCAGGAACCTCAGTAAGTCAACAAGAACCTCATTTGTCTTTACACTCTAGTTGCACATTTTTTCCTCTCACTCATAAAAACACGTCTTCAGCTGCCCAAACTCTCTCAGAGGTCTCCGTGGCGACGAGTCAGATTGACCCTGCTTTAGTATAAAAGTTTCAGAAACACAAAACTTCAGTTATCTTATTTTTTTCTTCTCTTTCTCCTCTTCAGGCTGACCTCTGTGTGCCTCGCCTTAACGAGGGCGACCAGGTAGTCCTGATTAATGGGCGGGACATCTCTGACCACACCCATGACCAGGTAGTCATGTTCATCAAGGCCAGCTGCGAGAGCCACTCCGGGGAGCTCATCCTGTTGGTCAGACCTAATGGTGAGTGGTTGTTAGAGTGCCCAGTGCATTAAACCTTATACACTGCTCAGGTGTAACGTCCTGACTGCTGACAGCTGAGGTGAATAACATGCATTATCTCTTGCGAGTGGGCGGGATATGTCAGGGAGGAAGTGAATATTTTGTCCTCAAAGTTGATGTTAGGAGGAAAAATGGTCGAGTGTAAGGATTTGACAAAAGGCCAAACTGGGTCAGAGCATCTCCAGAACCTGAGCTCCTGTGGGGTGTTCCCGGGGTGTCCCCCAGGGGTCAGTATCCATCAGCGACAGGGTCAAGAGTGCCCAACGGTCACGGATGAGCAAAGGCTGACCCGTGTGGTTCGATCAAACAGACAGCAGAAAAAGTTCATGCTGGTTCTGATAGAAAGGTGTCAGAATACACCAAGCATCACAGTTTGCTGTGTCTGGAGCTCCAGACCAGTCCGGGTGCCCCTGCTGAGCCCTGTCCACCACCGAAAACACCAACAACGGACACGTGAGCATCAGAAATGAACCACGGAGCAATGCAAGGAGGTGTCCTGGTCTGATGAATGACAGCTCACAGGACTTAAAGCATCTGTTGCTTTTAGAGGATATTTGTAAATGTATAAACTGTAAGTACTCTCGAACACTAGTACTGTAGGTATGCTTATGTGAGTAACTCATATATTTGCCAAAAAAATCTTCCACTTTTTCCTCAGGCTTTAACCTTCAGAGTGTCTTTGTATGTTACTGAGCTTCTTCTGCCACTTACTGGGTTTGAATATTTGCTCCTGATGAGACTTGCAGTTTGTGCGGTGCGGCCGGTTTTAATTTAAGGACCGTAAACATTCGAATGAAGTGTTTTACAGGCTAAGTTTAAAGTATGAACACATGGTGCAGCACACTCCTGAAAATGAACAGCTACATGTGGTCAGAAGCTCGTGGAAATGAGATCTGCGAAGCCGAACGTGGTGGTATCTGTACGTCTCGGCCGTATGTGTGTTCACCACATAGAAGACTCGTGCTAAAACGCCTCCTTTAATCAGCGAAGCGGGGAGAAGTGCTCTTAAAGATGATGAAACAGAGAAACTCTTTGGTGTGTTAAGGGGGTCAGAAACAGATCAAAGCAGATAGAAGAGTCCATCGATGTCTTTACGTTATTCAGTTTTGCTGTTGAAATGTTGGACTGTAAGTATTTACACATAGAGGACACGTGTTCTCTTTGTGCAGTAAACTGGTTACGCTTGAGTTCTGTTTTTTTAAAAATCTCTAAGTTTGTTGTTTAACTCCATGTTTTTATTCTTGGGCTCCACTAGTGTAGCTTTGCATGGCTTACAGTTGAGCGTTAACATTAATGTGTCCTCTGTAAGTCTGGCTACATCCGCACATTTCATCTACTGTCTTAAACAAGCTGTTTGGACTCCTCTTCCTCCTTTTCCTCATTCCTGATTGGCTGCGTCCTGCAAAGGAAAGATTTGAGCAGCTTGTAGTCGGAGCCGCGTGGTCGACACAACCGCTTTCATGCGGATCCAAGATTAGAGCCTTTGCCTTACAGGGATGTAAGCTGAGCTCATTATTGTAAACTTTGTTTAATCTTAGCAGCGGTGATCCGTATGTATGTGAGAGTAGATGGAAAAGCTCATAGATTCCTGTTACAGTTTGTTTTCCTCTCCTCTCCGGCTCAGCCATCTATGACGTGGTGGAGGAGAAGGTGGATCCAGAGCCGGATTTTCAGTACATCCCTGAGAAATCCCCTCAGGACCCGGCCCAGCTAGACCAGCATGCTTTGAGGGACTCTATGGTCACACTGAAGGAAGGCCTGAGCGGCGGAGCCATACTGGCACAGTTTGATGTAAGAAGGACACGAAAAAAGTTCACACGCTCACACACATGTGAAACTGCAGGCTTGAGTTGGTGGTTTGTCATTTATTTTTAAATACTTTGTTGATTAATTTGCTGCCAGATTCTTTCCTCCATGTTCCTGATTCATGCGCTTTTAAAATTTATAATACATAAAACGCACAAAACCAAGACAAATGCTGATATTTCTGTTCCTTGTCTTGCAGCAACTGTACAGGAAGAGGCCGGGGATGACGATGCTGTGTGCCAAATTACCTCAGAACGTTTCCAAAAATCGCTACAGAGACATCTCTCCCTGTACGTGACCCCACAGCGCTGTGCTCTCAAACTTTCTCCCTTTTCTCATCATTTCCCCTCAACTTCTACTTTCTGACTTTTTCCAATAACTTTTAACAGAAGTAACAAAGTAACGATCCAAGAACAAAGTCCTCCTTTAAATCCAAACATGCATTAAAGACACAGTTTGGACTTGTTGCTCTTTTTCTTTGTAATCTTACCGTCTTCTCTTGTTCTTCTCTCCCGACAGATGATGCCACCCGCGTCATTCTGAAAAGCACAGATGATTACATCAATGCAAATTACATCAATGTGAGTTCTCTTTAATGTCTGCAGTTTTGCTTGTGTGATGCTCTGTTACACCGATGCTGAATCACAGCCGGTGCATTTATACAGGACTATCATATCACACGCTGCTTCCCAAAGTCCAGTTTCGGAGCCGTGAGTTTGGCTCCTTGTGGCCATATTTGGACGAGGGGCTTGAGTGCTAGTTTGTCAGTGAATCCTGGAAAGCTGCACCCATAATCTGGTAGTTATGCTAAGTAACCGAAACTGGAGCACAGACTTCTTGGGCTGGCTCTGCCACATGGCAGGCTGTGGCATGGTCAGATAGTGCCCGCCAGGCCTTTATTTTTCAAAGCTAACGGCAGCTTGTGTGTATCAGAGGGTTATAAACAGAGAATGGGTGCTTCATGGTAAGAATTTAATATAAGAGCTTAATATTTTAATGAATTTAATCCCCTTCCTGTGGTGGCTCTCTGTCAGTTCATGTCATGCCCTCTCAGGACTCGGACCTACTGGAGGTTTGTGCCCTGCAGCAAACACACGAAAACCTTTGCAAACAGTGTTTCAGTGTGAAGGACGGCATTTTAAAATCTTGTTCACTCTGTGCTCGGTAGTTGTTCGGTGTGAAGGACAGCGGCCCTGCTTCCCCGCCGTCTAATCAGCCTGTTGCATGAACAAATCCAGCTTCTCATCAGTGTCATTATTAATTCAGGGGCTGTAGGTAATCTGATAAAGACCTGGGATAATTTGACTGTTATTTGATTTGACAGAGTTGGGACGCTCACGGAAAATGACCATTCATTTATTCTCTGTTAGCTAGAAAGTGTAATTAATGACATGTTGTATTGGGACAAGCACTGATCCAAAAAAACCAAGAAAATAAGTTGGAGTAAGATGCAAATCTAATGTAGTCTCTGCTTCTTTAACCTGAACCTCTGATCTCTGTGTGTGTGTCTCGTCCTGTGTAGATGGAGATTCCTGCATCCAGCCTGATAAACCGCTACATTGCGTGCCAGGGCCCGCTGCCCAACACCTGCCCCGACTTCTGGCAGATGACGTGGGAGCAGGGCTCATCCATGGTGGTCATGCTGACTACCCAGGTCGAGAGGGGGCGGGTATGTAAAAGATCTCTTCAAGGACGAGGGCAGGAAACTGAAAATGTACTGTAGCCAGTGTTAGAAAGAGCCGTTTGAATTTAACGTTTTGCCGGTAAGTGACACAGGTTACGATGCTGAGGCGTCTGGTCGAGCAGTGTTGTAATGCTTCAGTATATTTAATTATTTACAAAAGTCTGCAAAGTCTCACACACTGCAGACTTCTCTGCAGCTCAAGCCTTTGTTAGTTTTGGAAAGAAGTAATCCTTAACACAACATTACGTAACAATGAAGCTTCCAGACACGGTGCCGGGATGCAGATAAAAATCTCTGGACTCGATCTACAGTTTACGTCCAGGGATGAGAAAGTAGAGAAGCTGGACGTGTTTAATGGTTTCAAATGTAACAGCGAGGGCGCGATGGGTGGATGCTGAGAGCCGTAAGGTGTTTGATGTGTTTACAGGTGAAGTGTCACCAGTACTGGCCCAACCCAGACAACAGCGCCACATACGGAGACTTCACAATCACGTGCCACAATGAAGAGGGCAACTCTGCCTTCCTGGTCCGGGAGATGACCCTCACACACACACCGGTAATCACATGCGCGCACACACACACACACACACACACACACACACACACACACACACACACACACACACACACACACACACAGAGTGGGGTGGCGAGGGGGCCACAGAGGAAGACTCCGGGTCCAATCGCAGAGAGGGAACGGTGTCTCAGGAAGGATGAGCTGCCGAAGGACCCCGAGGAGGTGTGTTGCCATAGTGACCAGTGTGGGCTGTTCTTTTTCTGGCTCCCGCTGCAGCATGCGGGCCACATATTGGGATCTGGTTGCCACGACAACCCAAACACCCCAGTCGGTCACATTGCAGAAAAGGAGAAAGACAGAAAGCAGAGGAACAGAGAGTGGGATGAGGATGGTTTGAAGAACGGGGACGTAAGTTTGGTTTGATTGTGGCGTCAAAGCCTGCAGCGCGCTGCGGCGCACTTTTAGTTCTTTCATTCTTTTAAACCACACACAGCCAGAGTACAGCACGGCGCCAGAACGGGCCACGACAGCCTGAAAGCAAAACAGAACCACCCCCTTTAACTAGACTCTTTGTTGTTCTTTGTTTGATACTTTGATTTATTATATTTTTTATGGTAATTTAAAAAACAAATAAAACAAATAAATTATAATTACATCACTGGTGCTTATAGATGACCTGCAGTGGTGTGTCTTAAAAACGTTTGTGGGTTTGTTTTCATCACTTGGCTCTGATGATGTCAGAGAGCATAGGTATTCTTAATAAGGTCATCCACACCCCGCTCTGGCTCCACCTACCCCTCTGTTCTTATCTTTTAATCTGAAGGAGGGTGGTTTGAAAAGAGAGAGGAACACGAACCAACGGATTTCTCCAAAGCTCCTCTGACTCCAAGTAAACACATCTTTCTGGAAATGAGCATAGCAGATCCCGCTTTGAGCTCCCAGTGAGGAAGAGGAGGGGGAGGCCAGTTTGGGGTATTCAGTGCTAGAAATCAGCTGACCCAGCTGTTTGTGTGCCGCCTTATTTTGAAGGAGGTGCCTCTGAATGTGACAGAGATGTGGAGTGAAGCATGAGCCCAGGTGACACGCACACAGGAGGTGGGTGGGGCTTCCGCGCCTGCACGTCCGCTCTCGGTGATGTCATACAGACCCGAGAACAGAAAAACCTGCAAGAAATTAAAGTTTTGGCTCACAGGCATTACTTGTGTGACCTCATTGATTGTTTAATATGAGCATTCGCCATGGAAACGGTAAAAAAAAGGGATAATGGATCCCCGTTAATGAACCACATGCTGCTGTATTGTCTCCTGTTAAATGGGCACTGTTTGGGGAGTTGATATATAAAGTTGGTTCAAAGTGGGTATGAATAATTAAACTGAAGGCTTTTGTTTGTTTCCCGTGTGTAACGTGTAAACGTAGCCTCCAAACGGGGAGCTTTCATGCCGGATCAGCTGTCTGTGTTTTCCCGATCGCTTCCCTGCGTGCGGTCCACGCAGCGTGACCTTTAAAGTATACGGCTATAAGAGGAGCCAATTAGCATTCTCCTCTGCCTGTGATTGTTGCTATGGAGATAGATGTGTTACCATGGCGATACGGCAAGGCAGTATTAAAGAGGAACACAGCGGCTCTGATTCGCACAAGAAACGGTGGTCAGTGCTTGGTTTCTTCTGCAGGGGGTGTGTGTCATGCTGATCCCGTGGGGTTTAAATCCTACCAACTTCTATTTTTCAGTCACGGTTTTGTATTTTCCTTCTCCCTAATGAATCGACAAAAGAGAGAAGATATCTTGTGTTTATTCAGCGTCCAATAGAGACAATAAAAAATGCTCTCATAAGATTTGATTTACCAAATGGGTCCAGCAGAGTAAAAAGAAACTGCTGTTAGTTATTCGCTCTACCTGTTTCATAACGTGTCTAAAGGCCATAATTACACAAACAGGGTTCTGTGTTGTGTATCCCCAGGATGCAGAGCTCAGCGAAACATGCTTAGAGGTCTCCCACATAAAATACAATACGTTGTTTTGGCGTGAGTGTGGTTGACATTTGAGAGTAAAGAATTCTTTGTGAGCTTTAGGTCTTAACTGAGGTTAGGGTGAATACCCTCAGTTGGTCTTCAGTGCCCTCCATCATGAAGAAGAGGTCTTTGTGTAAAAGATTACATAAAAACATAAAGGAGCATTTGTGGTCGGGCTAGTATTGGCTGGCCGTGGATGTATTGGTGTAAAGACGTTGCAGAAAAAAGAGCCCCGGGGTAATTAGACGACGGTATCATCAATGTTTGTTCAGCAGAGCAGATCTGATGTCGTCTGTAACGCTCGCGGTCTGCAGCACATGCAGCAGAGCAGCATCACCGCTGTGGAGTCGAGCCGTGTCTAACTTTTCCCTTTCAAACACGTTGTATTTACACCGTCGCTCCACCCAGTCGGAGAATCCTGGATGCCTTGGGAGTGTCCAGTGGCGTCTGGTTTTGGGACCGTAGCGTCGGGTCCTTTGGGTCCTGTAGGTGGAAAGGTTGAAGCTCCGTGGATCAGACTGATGTTACACCGTAGGTCCGAGTTTGCAGAGTGGGCCCGGAGCTCTTTTTCCATCTTCGCCGAGCTGACTGTGAACGGTGCTTTTTTCTTTTGCAGTGAGGGTCTTAACTGGGTGGTACCTGACAAATTATTATCCACATGAATGCTAGACGGCAGAATTTTCACTGCCTGTCAGTAATTCTGATCCCAGAAGTCATCAGCGTGTGCACATCTCAAACATCTTTACCAACCATAAATCTGTATCTGCATCTCCATAATCCAGCACTGCTCGTCCACTGATGATCTTTATTTTCTGTGTGTGTGCGTGCGTGCGTGCGTGCGTGCGTGCGTGCGTGCGTGCGTGCGTGCGTGCGTGCGTGCGTGCGTGCGTGTGTGTGTGTGTGTGTGTGTGTGTGTGTGTGTGTGCGCGTGCGTGCGTGTGTGTGTGTGTGTGTGTGCGTGTGTGTGTTCAGAGCGAGCAACAGAGGGAGATCACTCAGATTCAGTACGTGGCTTGGCCCGACCACGGCGTTCCCGACGACTCTACTGATTTCCTGGACTTTGTGGCTCTCGTACGGACCAAACGGGCTGGACAGGACCAGCCAATGGTGGTGCACTGCAGGTACAGCCAGTCTGTGTGTGAACCATGTGACCATGGCGAGCCAAAGATTAAAGGATAAAAGTTCCCCTGTCTGAGCTGGAATCGGTTTTTGGCTATTACACGATGGATGTAGTGAAACCAGTGACTCTACCATCAGACCTTCCAAACAGGTTTACGTCCAAAAAAAGTTCCAGTTTCCATGACCAGAAAGTGATTTCTCTCCTTTCCCAGGTCTCAAATGTTTGAACACCTCTCACCTGCTCCTCATTACTTCCTTCAGGGCAATTTATTGTACCTTAAGTCCCGCCTCCTTCACATCGTGGTGGACAGTATAGCGCACAAACGATATCCATAAAGTCTCAGAATTGTTGGAATTTAGCTTATTTGCTGCTTACAGAGATTTTTGTTACTTCATTAAATAATTAGTGTGCATTGTTAACAATCAAATGGTCTTTCTTGATTTTTTTTTTTTTCCAGCGCTGGGATTGGTCGGACGGGCGTTCTGATCACCATGGAGACGGCGCTGTGTCTGATGGAGTGCGGTCAGCCGGTGTATCCTCTAGAAATCGTCAAGACCATGAGAGATCAGCGGGCCATGATGATACAGACGCCTGTGCGTACGCAGCACCGTCCGTCCTCTCTCCGTCGCTGTAAACTTTAAAAGCTTAAACTCTGTCTCCGCTTTTATTTTCAGAGCCAGTACCGCTTTGTGTGCGAGGCCATCCTCAAGGTCTACGAGGAAGACCTGTTCAAGCCGCTGAAGACGGCCCTCTACCAGCAGAGAGAGAAGGCGGCCGACGAGAAGGAGGAGGACCGGAAAGAGCAGCAGAAAGCGGGAGAGGAGCGGGACGAGGCGGCCGCGGCGACGACAGAGAAAGGGGAGGCGGCCAAGGTGGAGATGCTGGAAGAAGAGCTGGACGGAGAGGATGACGACGAAGTCGAGGTGCTGGATGTGGGAGAAGTGACAGAAGAAGGGGAGGAAGAGGAAGAAGAGGAGGAGGAAGTGGAGGAGCCGAGTGTCGCCAGCGCCACCAGCGTGACGAGCGAGACCAGCGCGAACCCCGACCCCGATCCTGCTAACCCGTGACGTGGGTGGGCGGGGCTCACCGGGAGGAGGCCGGACGAGAGAACAAAAGCACTGTTGCACTTTAAGCTGACAAAAAATGAAACAAACAGACAAACTGACATGAAAACCTTTGGACGTGATGAGTTAAAAAAGAAACCCAGCTGTGTCGAACAGGTACCTTTAGGGGGAGTTAATGTTCAGGGTAACGACAAAAAGAATACAAAGAATGATTGAGATGATAAAACGTGGATGGGGAGTTGCTGTAGTGCCATAAGTACGAAGGGGAAGGGCCGCCACTGTGGATGGAAAGCATCCCCTCCGCTCTCTCTTATTATTTTAGTTTTTTTAATCCCAAAGGGTTGCCCTGTCCCCTTCGGAGCGAGTCTGCCAGACGGACCTGCCTTTTTTTTTTTTTTTTTTTTTGTGTCCTTTTAGCTGATAAAGAGAAAAACCTTATCTTTTGTTCCTCAGAGTATTTATTGTGTTTTAGTTTGTGTCAAACCCTGTCCACTGAACAAAAAAACGCTGTATGTTTTGTTTGTACGAGTCTAGAGCTTCATGCTTTCCTGATTAAATCTTAGGTAGTAAAGTAGTGTGATTCCTCTTCTTCGAACTACTTCTTTATTTCTTTTGATTTTTGTGGTTTGGGGGGGCAAAAACAACAACAGTGATTTAATTTATTGTACTTGCTTTGATCTTTCTCGTCTCGCCTCTCGTTCGGCGCTGGGGGGAGTTTGGTACTCGATCCTGCTGTGAGTGGTGTGTTTGAGCCCACAGACGCACGAGTGGACGTCGTTTGGTGGGGTTTTTGATCCTCGTGAACACAGCTCCCGTCCGCTTTCGCTCACTTTCACGCTCCTGCATCGATTCGCTGGTAGCCTGCAGATATCATCTCACTAAAAACCCCGGCGTCCTCGAGCCGGACAGCATCTCTCCGACCAGAGGGGTGCACTGTGGATCAGGATTCATGTGGAGCCTGAAGTCTTTATTATGACAAAGATGGCTTCTTTTTACCGAGCTGGATCACGCCGGGCGGTACCTTCTGCTGAACCCGGTCCGGAGCAGGTTGTGTTTTAAGCCAAAACACTGGTTTTGGCTTAAAATCATCAGGAAGCGCCACATTTTCCTCACTGTCTACCTGAAAACGCCGTTCATGTTTTATATATGCAACCTGTAGAGCCCAGTTACAGATGTGAAGCTACAGCAACATAAACTCTGCTGCACTGAATTTGAATGTGTTCATTCGGTGATTAAGGTTTTTTTAAATTACACTGCAGGAAATGAAGACGATTAGAAACTGCACAGATTAGAAAATTCTTCAGTAATGTTCAATTGGCCATGAAACTAAAGTGATTCCCACGTCTCCTGCAGTATCCTCTCATGTTTCACACCTCTAGTCTCTAGCCACATCAAATTCTAAATCAAATATAGTGACTTCAGTTAATTGGTCCATTTCATTATTGCAGAAGAAGAGGCAGACGTGCCGCTTTATGTGAGCCTGAAGCAGAGAACCCGGGTTAGCAGAGAAAGAACCCCTGGATATGTTGACCTTGCTTCCTCAGGCTGGAAATACTGGTCTTCTTTATGCAACTCAGATAGTTCTTGCTTTCTTTGCACAGGTCTTTAAGGTTTAAAGGAACAGGAAGAGGGTCAGACATCTGTGGGTGAAAGCTGCTAGAAGTTTTGTGCAATCAGTATTTTTTTCACCCCCCTCCCCCCAGAGCGTTTGCACAGTAACAGCAAACTTTAATCACTCCCTCCATCGATCTCCCCGTGTTTCGATTTTTGTTTTTTCAGCCCAGACCGGAGCAAACCCGGCTGCATGCTCACAGTCCAGGTGGAAGTGTGGTTACGCTGAGCAGTCACGTGATTCGGCGTTAACCTGAGAAAACTCTGAGCTGTGAGAGGTCTGAAAGCAGCCGGTGCTTGAGAGTTGTCACAGAAGCAGCACAAACGCAACATTCAGCCAATATTTCCCTTTTTGTTTGTTCTCTTTTCCCTAAACGGTACCTCATCTTTGTAAGACGTGTTTAGATTTTGAGGTGGAGACGATGAGTGAGACTAGACGATTTTCGTATTTTCAATTCACAGAACCCAGGTAGTCGGTTTTATTTTTAAAAACCGGTGATGCTGCTGTGCTCGAGTGTGGTGATGATTTTCATCTCGGCTCTCGCAGCGGATTCTGCTGGAAACAAATACCGCTGTGTGTGTGTGTGTGTGTGTGTGGTTTCCGTCCTCCGTTTCCTCTCCCTCTCTGTTCCTCAGCCATCTCTAACATGTACTTTGTCAGCTGTCGGCTCTCAGCCTGCTTGTCTGTAAACTGGAATTAAAGGTTGTGTCATGAAGCCGCAAACCTGTTCGAACCTGATCTCAAGTTTCTGGAAAAAACAAGACAGAAGAAACAAAATAAAAAATAGAAACAGAGCCTTCCTGAAGTGTGGTTTAAAAAAGAAACGGGCTGAATCTTCGCCTGTGAAACAATTCACTTTGTGCTCATGTCTCCCTTTCAAACAGCTGAATCATCCTTGGCCACATGTAGAGGTGGGATTAAGAAGAGCCTCGAAACTGCTTTCCTCTTCACTCTTTTCTTTTTTCCCTCCTCCTCCTCCTCCTTAATCTCTCCTGTGTTGCATCCCTCTCCCAAAATCGGCCTAACACACTTCAGTCATTTCTGCAGAGCCCACGCAACATCCACAGTTCGCTCTCCTCATTGTTTTTCCCCAGCTGCCTCTCTTTTTGGATCATTATACATGGATCCCACTCTCTGCACGGCCTCGAGGCGAGTGACACATCCGTGCAGAATACCGTGGGTACAGTATCAAACAGCCTGTTTTCCACAGAAGGACAAACTGAGGCTAGTCATGGGAGGGTCGGCTATTTTTTTTTTAAACTTTTGCATTTATTGACAAATGCACCGCAGGCCCAAATCTGTGAGTCTGCACTCTGGAAGAAGTGAAGCTTTTGTTTTTGGCAGCAGAATTAAAAGTGCCACCAAAAAACTTGAGAGGAGAAAACGTGCGGTGAGAAGTCGATGACGGAGGATTCGAGCCGTCTGTGTTCGACGTGTTTTTGTTGTTGACACGTAATCGGTACTGTCTGTGTGTCCAAGGGTACTGAGCTGAAGTAGTGTGGAGGGGCGCGGGGAGGGCTCAGGTTAGCTGTATTTTTGTAAAGATAACAAAGATGAGACGGCACTTTGTAGAAGGCTGATTGGCAGGAAGTCCTACTGAGAGAGAGAGAAAAAGATGAGGCATAAAGCATTGTTCAAATGTTCTTCTTTTTAATTTATCTTTTCTAATTTTGTTTGAAAATAAGACACCTGTAGGGATCAAGAATAAAAAAGAACTAACTACACAGTGCCACTTGCTAATTTTGTGTAAATAGTACTAGAACATGTAAATATAATGTTGTATATGAAAAAAAACTTTAAAATAAAAGGGAAAATCATTTGTGAGCAGAAAGATTTTGTTTCTATTTTTATTTTTTTCTCTCCTTTGGATGATTCAAATGTGACACAAATGGTGTGTGTTTCAACAATGCTCTTTCCAACTTTTTTTCTTTCATTTTATTTGAAAGGTACTCTATAACAGCGAGTGTTATATATAATGAACCACAACGTCATGAGAAATGTTTTACCGTATTATACCCTTGGTTAACTTCTACCTGTGTCATAAAAATCCTTTGTCCTCAGTTGCTTGTTCCTCTCTGGTATCTTGGTTTTTACAATGCTTTGGACATGTCTATAAGCTTGATTATGAACAATTAAAGCTTGTCTGTCAAAGCATGGAGACGTGGCTTCAGATCACCTTGCTTTTCCACACTGTAAAAGTGAGGTTGGGCAATGATAGAGAGAGCGGAGGCTGAAGATCTCGACTAGAATTATTTAGTGCTGTTTTAAGCGTAGAGTGAAGCCATCAGTCACACAAGGGAGACGATGCTGACGCTGTTAGTTGTAGCTGGAAAAAAATTATGTTGGACCCCAAATGCACACAGTGTTAATATAGACAGACTTTCTGGGGTATAACACCTGCCTCCATCTCCTCCAATCCCAGCATCCTCCTCTGTCACACCAACCCTCTGCATGTCCTCTTTCACTACATCCACAAATCTTCTCTGAGGTCTTCCTCTTTTCCTCCTGCCTGGCAGCTCCATCTTCATCATCCTTTGTCCAACATATCCACTGTCGCTCTGTACGTGCCCAGACCATCTGTACTCCTTTCTTATCCAACAGAAGATCTTAGCATCTTCATCTTTGCCTCCTCGCCTGCATCACTGCTGATCTCGCTGCCTTCTCTTTTGCTCTCGCTGCCACCAATCCACTTCTGTCATTCACAGTTTTCTGGGGTATAAAAGTCTGTTTGGGTTCCAGATGCAAACATGTGGCCAGTGTGCTGTGTTAGGATGCTGTGCAGCAGTGCATGTGCACAATTTCAAAGGGACACATGGTGCATATGCACTTTGTTTAGTGATATTCCCCCATCTTTAATGTGCAGGGGAATCAGATTTGTTGAGTGATTGTTGGCAAAGCTTTAAAGCTGTAAAACCTTGAACATTAATATGCAAAAATCTGAAGACAGCTGAATCTTTTCAGATCTTAATCACAATAATATGGAAATTAATCAGGATAAGGCATTGTTTTAGCATTTTAAAGGCCTTTTGACAGAAGTCTGCCTGTGTACCTGGCCACAAAACCTCAAAGATGGGCTAAATTTAAAGGCACCCCTGTAGTCATATGTGCAGGGAACAAAACATTCATTTCAAATTAAACTGCATCAGTTTCTCAGAGGAGATGTTTGCTTTCCAAGTGCCTCTTTACGTCTAGGAGCCAAGAAAGTTAAACTTATTTACTTTCAGAGTAATTTCTCATGAAATTTGTCTTTTTCTTAAAAGGGTCATTTTCCGTTTTTCCACAGCAGTTTTACTATTCATTACTTTCTGTGTAGACATAGTAATAATGTTTGGGCACACCAATTCCCTTAAATGAACCAGCGGTTCCTACAGCAACCAGTAGGGGGTGCAGCTGTTAAATAGTGGCCGTACTTTGATTCAAGTTCAGAAAAATTAAATGAGTGGTTAAATCCTTAAGCGCTGCAGCGTTTCAAAAGCATGCCAGCTATTTCCAGTTACATGTTTACACATATCTGATTTTACGTGTACCAGCTCAGCAGCCCCTTTTTCTTCTCTCATAAATGAAGTAGAAACTGAAATAAAGTAAATATAAATTGCCAAGAAAATGACCGCTTAATGATTTTTTTGTTTGTTTGTTCCAAATGAGTAGAAAAGTTTAAAAAGAAAAGGTGTGTCGCTTTAAAAATGCTAATCAAGTCCCTTTCTTCGGGATTTGTCGTGACGTCACTTCCTGAGGAGCGCTTGCCTCCTACTTTTTGTTGGGACCTGGGAGAGAAAATTATCCCGCAGAGGCACCGAGGCGGAATAAAACAAGGAAAAGGAAGAAAAGAAAACAAGAAGTCACAAAGTGCGGAAATGTCCGAGGCTTCTGTTTAGCCGACTACGATGCAGGCGGGCGTCCTTTCACCGTGAATTCCCGCGAGGAGGTTTTTGTAAGTAGCCCATCATTCAGACGTCCTCGGATCCACAAGTGTCTACTGGAGCAAGTGTACGTCGGCTCTGGGCGCTAAACGCGGCGTTCGTTTTGTCGTGCGGGGTGCGCCTGCCCGGTCGGAGTCGTACTTCTTAAACGCATTCGTGGCTAACGGTTAGCCCGCGCGGTATAACGAACGCACACCTGTTGCTTTTGCTTACACCAGGTACTTCGGGCCTTAACTGGGTAAGGTTACCGATAAAGCTAGGGCTAATTTGGTTAATTAATGTTGATCCAGCGGATTTTTCAAATTATTTTAGGTCTGTTTCGGACTTTTTTTTAGGAGCTCTGGTTTACCGGGTGGCCTGAAGTCACAGGAAAAAAATGGAATATATTAAAAATACGCACACTTAAGGTCGATTACCGTTAGCAGCTGTTTTCAGACTCATTTAAAACGTAAACTCTAACTTTGTTTTGCCGTGTTTAACGTTACTTTGCCTTCTTGATGTCAAATAACATCGCACATATTTATTTTCTAGATTTATTGTTATATTAAAAAGCCTTCTCATCGATAAAATCCTCCCATCAGTGTTTATAATCTATTTGGGGATTCTGTTAGGTGGAAAGAAAATCATCTGTTTAACCGTGACACCAGGTAGATGGTTACCTGCGGTCAGTGATTACAGCCCCACCTTATCGGTTCTGTTTCCTTGACTAAATGAGCAGCATAACTACATACAAAGTGATATCAGCTCTATTTGAATGTCAGATTTTTGACAGCTTAGCATAAAATGTGTCACCTGTGCAGCTGTACACTCTAACCAGAGGACACACCTGTGTTCCTGTGGCTTAAAACTGTGACATCCATCCATGTTTTGCTGTTTATCCCAGCCTAGATCACAGCTGTGGGCCAGCTGTCTAAGCAGAAATCTCCAGACATGTTATCCAGACCTCCTGGGATGCCATCTAGTATTTCCCAGTTCAGTGGAGCACTTTACCTGGGCCAGTCACAGGGTTTCCCCCCCAGTTGGCTAAAAACCACTCAGGAGGCATCCTAGTCAGATGTCTGAAACACCTCAGCTGACTCCTTTCAGGTTGGAAGAGCAGTCATTCTACTTTGAGCTCCTCCCAACCCTGAAATGACAGAGTTCCTCACCCGATCTCTAAGAGAGGGCCCAAGCACCATTCAGAGGAAGCTCATTTCCACTACTTCTATCCGCCATCTCATTCTTTCAAGAACTACTGGAACTTGTGGCCATAGGGTGAGGTGTAGGAATGTAGATTGACAGTGGGCACTCCACCCTGGTTAGGCTGACGGCCATGGCTCGACTACAGACCAACTGCATACAAAACTTATACATTTCTACCTTAATTATTAAAAAAAAAATCTGTACACTCTTCGATTTCAGGTGCGTACAGGTGCCCTTCCTCTCCCCTCATCATGTTAAGTTTCCTGCGCAGGACGCTGGGGCGACGCTCCATCCGGAAACATGCAGAGAAAACCCGGCTACGAGAAGCCCAGCGGGCCACAACGCACATCCCTGCTGCTGGGGATGCAACGTCTATCATCACCTGCCGTGTGTCTCTGCTGGATGGGACAGACGTCAGTGTTGACTTACCGGTAAGGAGTTTTTAACGATACTTCCCATTGTGCCAGGAAACGTCTGTCAGCTCCTCATCGCACTGTCTTTGGTAATTATGATATTCATTGATAGTCATCAAAGCCTTTACATCTTAGAGAATTTCACTCTCTCTGCGCTCAGTCTTCTTTGAAACTGTCAGAAACTGGTGGATGTGAAGTTTTGGGAACATATGCAGACTTTCTCTGGGCCCCAGACCGGCTCCCGGTTTGTGGTTAGTTCAGGCAGAGAGTCCCGATTTGTTTATGCAGGTTCCTGTTATTTCTGGCCATTATGATCAATAAAAATATGGTTTAAAAAAACAAAAAAATGATGCACCAATACAAATCATTACAAAGTAATCAACAACAAGTGTTTAGATACAGGATGACTTGCTGCTCTGCTACATGTGCTGCATACAGTGCTGAGTATATTATAAAACAGACTGAGAGCTACTCTGCTGGACAAACTATATTATAACACCATTTCTAAATCACTAAAAGTATATTTTTCTGCATTATTCTTCAGGGATGAGGAAAACTAGCAGCTTACGAGAGAAAATAGACAAATTTCCTGGGGGGAAAAAAGAGCAAATTTACCAAAAAAAAGAACTCTGAAAACAAGTGGTGCTATTTTTTTTTTTTAATTAAGTCAAGTAAGCTTCACTTTTTAATATTAAGTTGTATAGAAATTCATAAGACTTTGATTATTGACTCATAAGAAATATTAGAAACAATGTTATAAAACCACCAATGCTCTTTACAGATATCACATTAAGTGACAGAACAAAATAAAACTGTCCTGAACTAACAACACTGGTCACTATGTTGTTGTACACTGTTGAAGACAACAAGTATGCCACCTGTGATAGGACAGCCACCTGATATTTAGATTGATATCAGCGCTCTAAAAATGTACTTAGCAAGGCTGAATAGCACGCTACAAAAATAAAAAATGACCCATTAACCAGCGCAGGCATGTGAGAGAGTCATCTTTTTGGACATGTCTTTATCCTTGCTCATCCTTAAAATTGACACCCTGTTAATAATAGCATAAACAGTCAGAGTGAATCATTCTTTGTGACTAATTGCCTTCAGATAGGCTCTTGACATAAACAGCAGAGTTCTTATGTGGTTATGAGAGCTGGAAAGTGAAAGCAGCGTACCGCTGACCACAGTGTGCCCGTGTCAGTGGAGCAGTCCTGTTAATCCTATGAAGCGCGTGCTCTCGTGCTCCTGATCACCTGTAATTCCATGATCCTCTCTGGAGAACACGCTTGGTCACATGACATGCTGGTCACCACTGCAGAGTTCACTCCTCCCGTCTCCTGCTCCTCTTTTTTCTCTTTTCTCTTTATTGCCTCACAGACGAGCGCCTTGCTGCACAGTGATAGTGATTACACTTCTAGGACAGTTTCCCCCTCGTGTGATTATTATTTTCCTGTCGCTTCATGTTCTTCCTCCCATGAGCCAAAACTCCAGTGAAGCCAGAAGCTTATCTTGAAATCTGTCTTGTATAAATTCCAAGGAAAATGTGCTCAGGAGAAGATCCTCCTCACTGTTACTGCCTGATTTCACTCTCCCTGTTGTATATGTTGTAGCTCAAACTGCCTGCTGCCAGCAGCAGTGCAGACCTCATTACAGGAATTTCTCATTTGCGAGCAGGAATGTGTTTTACTCAGCATATCTCACAGGTGATGTCACACATCTGAGCCCGTCCTCAGCCTGACCTGCCAAATCCTTAACATGTAATCCCTCCTACCAGCTCAGTATTGTGCACATGAAGAGAGAGTGCCATTGTTTTCTTACTCGGTCCCTTAGAGAGGAATGTTATCTGCTTGGACGCGCTCTCTTGGCCTCTTGTTTCTGCTTGGGAATTGATGATTACAGGAATGTTACTACTCCAGCCTGTGCTTGCATTCATACATCTAGAAACTCAGACGTTTGGTGTGTGTGTGAAAAACTTCTACAAATGCATTCCAGCAGGACCTTTTTCTTTATGTGGGGACTCGTTGTTTTACCCCTCCCCAAGATATGCTTATAGGTAGCTTCTGCAAACACTCCCATCTTATCATGCAGCACACTCTCAATGATTGGGCAGCAGCAGAAACACACTTGTTAACAGCCTTACTCAGTAGTCTCCTCACTCATTTAACTTTAGTTTGCAGTTACGATAATGTCCCCAGTTAGCTGAAATAATTTTAGTGTTATGTTTTTAAAACAAGCAGCTCAATCTTGGTCTTGTTTGCCCATCAAATTTTTCTCCAGAAGGCGTTTGACTCATCCTGTGTTCTTCTTGAGCATCCTAATCCGTTTCCTGTCAACTGAGGGTGATTGTTTGGGTCTTCCTCCAAACTTTGTGGTCACACGTCCAAATAAACTTACAGCTGTTTGAACTGATGATCGTGGAATCTGCGGTTGTTTAGAAATGGCTCCAAGAGATCTTCCCAATGTGTAAATGCACAAATCTCATCCTTAGATCTTAGAGTTCCTTAGACTTTCCTATTGTTCGGGAAGGTCCAAGGTCAATCTAATGACCGCACTCATTGGATTGGTCAGTGCTGTCAAACAAATCCTCTTTATTATGTTGACAAAGAGAAACTGCCAGTTGTAGTCAGTCACAATATTAACTTCTCATCAACTTAAAAACAAGTTCAGCACCGCTTATTAAAATATATTATTGTGGAATACAGAAGAATACAAATTAATTTAAACTTGTCCACCCCGTTTTTTTTTGTTTGTTTGTTTGTTTATTTAAGATGTATGCTGTACAATAATTTCACCCAGAAAAAGAACAGTTAAAAGAAATGATTATAGCCTCAAACGTCTGTAAACTTCTGGTCACAGCTGTAGTGGATGATTCTCACAGCTTTGCTGGAAATCCAGCTCAGCCTGCTGTGGTACTCGTGACACAGAGATCTGCTGATGGTGATTAATTTTCAGAGTCAAATTTTTCTTTAATCATCTATTTTTATCATTGAAATTGGAATATTTGTTTACAAAGCAAGCACAGACGCAGTCCATCAGTATGTTAGTCTCTGCAGTCTTTTCTTTCATGTCTGTTTCATATCTCATCCTGCTTTCATTAGATGTCATAGACGTCTCCCCTCTGTGCTCTGTCAGTGGTCCTGCCCTTCACCACTTTAAAGCCTGCCTAGTACAGAGCAGTACCTGTTGACAGACGCTGAGGTGCTGCTGAAGCTGGGGGTCTTTCTGATAACCTCATAATAAGCTGTGTCTCACCGGTGGGTTGGTCACTACAAAGTTATGCAGTTTTTCTCAGTGTAGTCATCAGAAAGATTAGTAAAGATTTGGACTAACAGGGATTTTCCAGTTAATCAGTTTGAGACACAGAGTCTGTGTTACCTTCTGTGACTGAAATCGAGTCCTGTTATTTTTGATCATTTGGAGCACACAAGTATCCGCTACGTTGGAGCTCATTACTTTCCAATAAAATTAAAAATAATTTCATTACAGTGCTGGTAATTTTGTTTTGACTCTGACTAAAGCCTCGTTGGGGGATGCCCGATTTCCTGTGTATGAAAAGCTGAATAATAATGAAAGCTGCTAAGGATACTTGGGAGAAAACAAAAGTGTATTTTAAGGGGTTACGGAAGCACAATTAAAACGTTGTGATGTTCAGGGAGGACCTTTTGTATTTGCCAGAATCTCTGTGTGTGTGTGTGTGTTAATGCAGAGTTTATTTATCAGTTTTAATTTGATGATCCAGATGAAAGAGAATTTTCCCGCCTTGCAGCAGAGCCCTACTGGGAAGTGTTGGCTACACCAGTGGCACAATGTTTAGTTAAAGAACTTAAAGAAAACTTGTTTCCTGTCGCTTTGGGAAGCCGTGATGGTTTGGAGAGGCTGTTGTTTTCCTTTGTTGTTCTATGCTGTTTGAACTGTTTCTCCTACGCTGCCAGCTACGCAGCACAGGGAGCCGAACTTTCATTATATTTCATACAAACAGTGTGAGCGTTCAGAGTGAAGCACAGAGCGAGGTTTAGAAGCAAACGCTTCAGCTTTCAGCCTCCAGATGTCTGCATTTCAGACACTGTTAATGATACACATGTTACACAGTTCATGATTCGTTTCTGGAGTTTTATGGTCCATATGGTTCAGTAAAACCTAAGTTCATTGTGACAAACATGAATATATATTCTTTGTATCTGTACTGACGTTGCTGTCCATTTAGCTTGTCTGTGTGTGTGAATGCAGACTTAAGAACTGATGCAGAGGGGGATGAGCATCAGTGACATCAGTTAAACCGATGGCTGTCCAAGTGTGTTGGACTTTTGAAGCAGATGTGAGATAATGTAACTGAAATGAATCAAGATCTGAAATTGCTAATTTAGCATCTGGAGGTGTTGTGTGAGCGCTAAAAATTAACCATGTTGTTGGTGTTATAACTTCAATGGTTAACTTCAGAAGTCGCTTTGTTTCACTTTGGATTTTTTACTCTCAAAGAGGAGAACTTTACACCCACAAGTACAGGTGCTCAGGAAATTCGGCCGTCTTTGGATCTACCATCATCACATTGTTAATGATGAAGTCTAACAAATCCAGATACAGAACCTCTCTCAGTGACAGCAATGAACCTGACTTTAATGCACTTAAAGCCCAAAACAGACCAGATTTCTCTCACTGAGTGAGAAATAAAAGAGAAGTAGCTGAAGTAATTAACAACAAGCAAAACAGCAGTAGCACTTTGTATTAAAAGAGCCTTTGAAATTTTACAAAAGCATGCACGTGCACGCAACAGTCCCAGTTTGTCATGTGGACTCTTGGGGAAAATGAACTGCCCACCCTGCTGCAGAGGCCTCATTAACAGAACCTGCAGCTGCTCTTTCAACCACTCAGTCAACTTTCAGGTTTGTGTGACAGAAGTGTTAGTTAGCTGTTGTTGCTCTCTGCATTTATACTGTGTCGGCCATCGAAGCCCTCTCTTCGTCCCAGTCTGCCTCTGCAGACTTCTCACAGCGGAGGCTCTAAGGTAGAGTTTAAAGTTGACCAATTTTGCTATAATTGAGCAGCGCTACTTCACAGCTGAGGATAATAATGTCAGAAGACCTTTGGACAAAGAGCGGGCTGGATTGTAAACAGGTTCATCGCTCATAATCATATGATTTACGATGCTTGTAAATGAACTTTTATATTGGATCCCTGTTTTGGATCTCTAATTCTAATCTGCTCTGTATTTCACTCACAGCTGTTTGTAAGAGGCTCTCTGTGCTCCTGCTCTCACGTGTCTGTGCTTCACACATTCATTTGCATTGTTTAAAACAGTGGTTTTTAAACATTTTGAGCTTTAGGTATAACAAAGGGAAACCAGAATTTGAAGCCACACCTGTATTCATATGTGAAGTCCCTTCTTCTCTAAGGCACAGACTTTTTTTGGGCCTCTCTGCTAGCGTATGCCCTCCATGCATCACCTTAACGTGGCTTTAGGTTCAGACCTTGTCCTCCTCTACATCTCTCTCAGGGTGGTGTTTCTCAGTGTCGGTGTAGTTTGCTTGGTGACATATTGGCATCCCAAGTCAGACTTAAGCTAAAGCAGACTAAAATTTCTACCACCTGAGTAGTGTGGATTGGCTCAGTGGGCGAAGGTTCCCTTGGACTCAAAGTAAAAAAAAAAATCTCAAATCACTATAGTGTGTTTTAACACACCGACTGGGAACCAGTGGTCTAAACGTCTGGCACCAGGTGTCAGCTTAGACATCATAAAAGTAACTTAGGTAGGCAGAAATGCTATGTGCCCCTTCTCAATGCTACAGTTGGTTTCCTTTATTCTTTTGAGATGTTCGAGTGGCTGTAAATACACACTGAATAGGATCCATACCTCACTGGTTTACCATCTCTGGTTCTTGTATGTAAGACCCCCCCAGGCCAAAGGATCCTTCCCTTTTGGACGTTTATCCCCTTCCTTATGTTAAGTTTACACCACTGCCAGCAGCTACCCCACCCTATCACCTCCACTGACCTTCTTTTGTCTGTAGTACGAGAGAAAAGGTCAAACCCTTTTTTTGCTTTTTGAATGGAGTATTTAAGAATAGACTAAATTTACATGCATGCAAACACTCGAATCATGTTTTTCTTTCTAAAATAACCGTGTAACGCTTCTACTCATCTTAGATATTGTTTCCTTTTCTTTTATGGACACATTGCTCCCCTGGCTGCTTGGTTGGACTTGTACTGCAGTAGTTGATATCGGTTAAAGACTTCTTTTGTCATTAAACAATCTGAGTGTCTCAGAGGGAGAACTGTGTGCTTACAGGGAGGCAGAAAGACTGCAAAGACTCTAACAATGCTACACACACACACACACACACACACACACACACACACACACACACACACACACACACACACACACACACACACACACAATGAGTCCTTTGTACTCCCTCTCCCAGGGTACTGTAGGGGTGCGGTATGCCTCGTCGGCTATGCCAGCTAGCATGGGGCCAGCCCCCCTGTGCTGCCCAGGAGCTCTCTTGGGATCTCTGTGTGTGTGTGTGTGTGTGTGTGTGTGTGTGTGTGTGTGTGAGATTGAGGCAATCCTGCTTAAGCCTTTTACTCATTCTTAGTTCTTAAACACTTAACTCATTTCTGGAAATAACATTTTGCACATAGTTGTTGCGTTATAGCCTCAGAAAGGATGTCATGTAACTGGTTTGGTTCGTCTGTTTGGTCGCATGAAGTGAGATAAATGGGAAACTCTAGGACTAGTATGCTAGAAACAATGTTACCTGGCACATGGAAAAGTACTGTGGCATCCAGGGAACGTTCACCACATGACTGTTTTTGATTTAAATAAAAAGGCTTGTGCTCCAATAACTGGGGGGTGGTGAAACCTGGTAAACAGTTAAAGCTACACCTGTTTGATCAAATAATTCCAACTTTCTTATTATGGACGAACAGATGCTGCCAGCTCGATCAGGCAGTGGTGACCAATAGGGCTGGGCTATATCATACCGTTCATGGTAATACCGGTGTAATTTTGGGCAACGATAGGAAAATGAAATATCGCGATAGAATGTGGGTAAAACGCGCATGCGCAGTGCCTATGTTTACATACGCACAAGGGCGGTGACGGAGAATGAGAAGAGCGAAAGCTGATCGTTGAATGAAACGGATGAACCAGAATGTGTTTGTAAAAATGCTGCAACTTCAGTGGTGTGGAACTGGTTTAGCTTTCGTCCGTCAGATACACAACAAAGCACTATTTTTGGTAGCGCATGCTAGCGGGCCGTCGTTATTACCGTGTTGTTTGGAAAATACGGCACACTTAGAATCAATCCTTTGATTTTTTCTGAAAATCGACAGTGTCCCTTATAATCCCGTGTGCCTTATGTATGAATTCTGGTTGTGTTTACTGACCTCGAAACGATTTTATGTACACGGCGCTCAAATCTGTCAAATGTTTTAGTACGACTTTGCTAAGTTACGAAGCTGCACCGCTGGATGGATTGTCAGAGCATTACAACTATCGTAGGCAGGAGCCTCGCGGAGTGATACGTACTGTGCTTCAACATAATATTACTGTATTGTGTGTGTATAACCCCTTTTTAAGTTTTGTGGATATTATACATGGTTATGCTGAGGATATGTCGGCCAGTTTCCACTGGAAATGCCTTTTGGTTAAACTGTCAGCGAGGAATTTGCACTGTTACATTTTTATATAACTTTAATGCACATAAAAAACAGCTGCTTGTTTAAGTGAAAATACATTGATGGGGTTTTTTGCACTAATAAAGTTGTGGAGTTGTAAAGTATTTTGTCTAGTGTCAATTGTATCGTCAGTTATATCGTTATCGCAAATTTTCAAATGCATATCGTGATAAATATTTTTGGTCATATCGCCCTGCTCTAGTGACCAATTGGTACCGATTTTATGGGCTGATTCTAAACTCTCAAATGAGAGGACGAGGACAACGGTGGAGCTGCAGGTTGATCTCGGATGCACACAAAGCTTCTATTATGGGATGTGACTGCTCCTCATGGAAATGTGAGACTGAGAGAAGAGCGGTGTATATTTGAGAGATATTTCCCAGTCCCAACGTGAACGCAGGCAGTGACTGGTACGGCCTCGTCAGAGAGGGCAACACCTATTCAGCTTCTGACAGCTTGACATTTTCTCTAATCTCTTCCACACAAGTCGGAATGTATTCCAGGGAATTATATTATTTCCAATAAAACCTATAAAAGTTTTCAGAGCTGCAGGCATTGCAAAGACTGTGATCAAATAATCAGTTTTATCATTTATAAACTTCATGGAGGCCGAGATGACCCTAATTTTCATTAATGTGCTGACACAAGAACACTAAAGTCTTTTTTTCTTTTTCGTGTGTTTCCCTCAACAGAAAAAAGCCAAAGGCGAGGAGCTGTTTGAGCAGATCATGTACCATCTGGACATTGTTGAGAAAGACTACTTTGGAATACGCTTCATGGACTCGGCACAAGTTCCAGTAAGGATGGAGGGTGTCTTTTCACTCTGTATTGGTTGTCTTTGTTTGTTTATTTATTTAATTATTTATCCCCCATTACAGATATTGGATCTTGTGTTGATGTATAAAAAGTAAATGTTTACACACCGTTTGTTTACTTTTTTTTAACTTTTAGCACTTGTGTTATGAGAAAATATACATCTAATTGTATTTGTTGGGTAAGGAGTTCATTTTAATTTCTGACTGTATTATAGTAAATATCAAAAATTTAAATATCTATTCTTTATCTGTATGTTCCTGACGTATAATTCTGTGTCATGCTTTTATTTGATATCATACCAAGTGTCTCTGACAGTCGTGTTTTAGCCACACTGGCATCATATCCCACATTACTGCTCTCCCAGGAAGGGTTGAGACACAGACTTTCGCTTTCAGGGCTTAAAGGCTTGATCCACTCTGGGAGTCGGGCTGTCCTCTTACACAAACAGTTTGAAGTCATCGGTCTCTCGGGGACTCTGTTCCTTCACAGGGAAACTCAAAGGCAGGCAAACAGGAGGGAGGTTTAGAGCGCTGGGAGAGGGAGGGCTGCAATAAGGAATGTGGGGGAGAGAGATGAGAGAGTGCTGTGAGTTCCTCTGTTATCTATCTCTGTCTCTGACATGGACAGACACCTCCCTCTCTCTAACATAGTTCATGCCTCGCAGAGCCTGAACTTCCAAGAAGAAACCTCGAAGAACAGCGCACTTACTAACCAATTAACTTAACTGGTCACTTTGTATCAGTTGCACAAATCAGTGCTTAATGTTTGTGTTCAATAAAAGCACACATGTAGTAATGTTGCTGTTGGCTTTCATCTCAGTTTTGCTAAACTTTGCTGTATTGATTTAATTGTTGCTACTTTGTATTCTTTCAGCATTGGCTTGATGTCACAAAAAGTATCAAGAAACAAGTGAAAAGTGAGTATTACAGCCCAAACACATTGATTCCTGTGTGAAGAGCATGTTTACATTTTTGGAAGAGTTCAGATTAATTAGTGCGTGCGTGCGTTTCTGGACTCACTGTGGTCTGTCTAGTCTTTAAGTCAGGTTTGCTAAATTGTCCCTGCAGTTTAAATGTTGCAGAATATAATTGTGATGGTGCGTTCACACCAAACATAAAGTAAAGTTTTTGTACGGCACGGTTGCATTCACATTTATCCTGGGCGAGACGAACAGAGTGAAATCAACATCTGAACGATTTAAAATATTCTCTTGCAAAAAAAAGTAAATATATTTTCACTGTGTTACGTGGCAGAAACTCACCAGCTGGGATTCTCCTGCCGACGTCACCATCACAAGTGGATTTCTTTGAAATGTCTTTGCTGTTAGAGGCCAATACGACTGTGTTCATGTGAATAACATGAGGCACACCATTACACACTATTGTGTTCTTAAATTTCATAAATATCTTTTTTTTATTCTTCCTTTTAGTTGGCCCTCCTTACTGCCTTCACATGAGAGTCAAGTTCTACTCCTCAGAGCCGAACAACCTGCACGAGGAGCTCACCAGGTGGGTTTAGACACCCACACCTACATTTCTTTCCTCACACTCACATTTTAAAATCCCACTGTAGTGAACTTTAAAGGAAGTCACCGTTTTGCCATCCACCGCTCAGAAGGATAAAATATCTGATAATTTCGTTCTGTTTTCTTTCAGATATCTTTTTGTGTTGCAGCTGAAACAAGACCTCCTCAGTGGCAAGTATGTAACTTCTTTTTCTTGTACACATGAAGCACTTTTTAGCATTTGCATGTTTTAAGTTGTCAGGTGTTAAAAATGATGCCTGTTCCCATATTTGTTCTTTACATTCTGAGGTTTCTTCTGCTTGTTCAGAGCAGAAAATGATCAGCATTTTTCAGCCACGCGCTGTGATGCAGCGCCTCTCTGCTCGAGCACTCAAAGCATTTTTACACGGGAACATTTCCCTGACAGCTGTTAATACAGCTGTGCTGTAACTGTGTTTGGTAACTAAACAATCCTGCACTGTAGCCTTTGAATTGCTTTAAGTAAGAAGCTTTATTAATTACCAAGGCGTGGACAGCTTTTCAGTCAGGAATGAAAGTTGGAACGTTTGGCTTACTGAAGGGACACGGAGACATTTACATAGGACTTACCTGCATTTATTTAAAGGTCAAACTACGTTAGGTTTTACTTCTGGTTCAAAATATAAATTTAAGGATTGTGCAGTTTCTTGAGCTTTGAAATGTATATGTAAGCTTAAAGCTCAGTGTGCTCTGCAGACTGTCCTCAGTCATAGTTTCTAATCTCTGACTAGTTAAAATGAACTTCTCCTGCTCAGATGTGATCCTTTTATAAATGTTGGGTTTGCAGTTTTTTTCCTTGTAAGCTTAACGTCAGGTTACTGAGGAGTTTGTTATTAACAACAGCTCGTCAAACAGGTAAATTCACTGGGTAAGAGAGATGTTGGCTGCGTGCGGAGGACGTCTACAAATCTCTGAAGTGTGCGAAATTTGTAATATCTTTATAGTTTACACAGATCTGATGAGACACTCGACTGTTGAACTCTGGTTAATGTCTTTAAATGTGAATCCTTTGTGTTGGTTTTCTTTGCCCTGTAACCTTTAGAGCCTTACAGGATTATATATCATTGGAGTATCGGTGCCTTCATTCAGTCATTAAATGGAGATTAAAATATGGAAATCTGATTTCCTTTCACTGTGACTGATGTTTGCACGTCTGTATTTTTAGGCTCGAATGTCCGTTTGACACAGCGGTGGAGTTGGCTGCCTTCTCACTACAGGGTAAGCACATCAGTGTTTCACACACAGAGCTTATGTTTTATGCAGATGGTGATTGTTCTGGTCTGGAGATTCAGCGCAGCTTAGAAAGTTACTGCAGCCAGATCTTACAGCAGCTGGAGAACTTTAGTCCATGCAAACTAAACGAGGCTGTAGAACTGTAGCTTCAAATGCTAACTTGATGATCTTGGTGAGGTTGTGTGCCAACGAGGCTCTCCCATCACAGATGCATACAGAGCAGCCTGGGTGCGTCTGATGTGTCCCTGTTTAACGAATGTGTATTTGATCTGGAACCAGTCATGGCAGTCTTTGACTTGCACTCCTACCGAGCAGCTGAAATGAGCTCATACCTTCACACACCTGCAGTAGCTGTTTCATAAGTCTACTGTTTACCTGCAGGAGCATTGTGAGAGGTGCTGCAGAGGAGCAAAGACTGAGTCAGTGGAGACATTTATGGAATGGGCTTGCGTGCACCAACCCTTGTGTGCTCACACTTACACATGGTCATTGTGGGTAAATGCCAGCTCATTAGTGCTCGATCCTCTTCTGAGGCCCCCTAATCCAGCACCCTTTCTGCCTTCTCTCTGCCCCTCAGCTGAGCTTTCTCCCTTTATCTTCAACTTTTTCACATTTATGTTGTTGGTCCACATTTAGGGATAGGGTAAAGTTATATTTTCTCCCCTTTATCCCGAGGCTTAGCTCACAGCTGGACTAGCTAAACACTGAAGATCAGCAAACCCGAGCTGCTTCTGTGTACCCAAACACTGCAGATCAGTTGTAATCACGACTCTTTCTTTCCCTTCTGTTTGTGTCCAGTGAGACAATTTTCTGTGTGACAGTTTATTTCTTATGTTGTCAGCTGGAATACCCGTTACCTCATTGGACACTTTTAGGTGGGTGATTCAGTATAAAACCAGTTAAATCTGAGAAATTCATGCATACAGTAGTGTTCAGAAGTCTCGAGCAACCCCTCATTTCTTTATATTTTGCTTCAATGGAGCCAGACTTTCCTGTAATTTTCAAAGTGCTCTTTCTTTGGACAATGGCTGCTTTTTCTCTTGCTTTCAGTCCAATCCTTGTACCCGACCGTTTTCAGGGAAATGTTTTTGTTTAAGCCGCGTAACTCTGACCTCTAAATCATTCAGGCACTCAAAGACTCCTAACTCAGTGTTGTGTCTACACATAAGAGGAAACATAGCAAAGAACCAATTTTAAATTTAATCTTTGTCTTTGTTACAAGCAGCCGGCCACAGAAACTGATCATTTCTTCTCTTCTTTACTTCAGAAAATGGCAAAGATAACACAGACTGGCATAAAACAATACTTTTGCACCTGCAAGGTGGTTTTTCCAGAGAGCTGTTTGCTGAAAACGTGACATATCTTAGTGTAGACAAGCAGCAAACAAAAGGTGATGTGGACGTGTCTACAGTAGAGATGGCACGATCCCACTTTTTTATGTCCGATACCGATATCATAAATTTGGATATCTGCTGATACCGATGTGAATCCGATATAGTGTGTTTTTTAATCAATAAAACTGTTTTTTTAATATCTTGCTGCATTTTGTATAAGTTCATACTGACGTTTAAATAAACAACAACACTAAAACTATTCTGTTATACCTGTATGTAAAAAATACACTGCACCCAAAATATTTCATAGTTCAGCAACACTGGTCAATCTGATAAACTTAAACCTGCTCCATCCTCCCTATTCTGGTATTTTAAAGAGTACTTAGCAGAAATATTAAATAACCTAACTAATAGGGTTGCAAACTCCCAGCAAATAAAAATAGGGAACCACCCCCCACCCTCCACCTCATGATGCTTAATCGACGTAATCAACTTTAATTTGATGCAGGGTGAAAAAAAAAAAATGAACAGAAATCAATTATATTTCAAGAATAATTAAATAGATTCAACATCTTTCTTCAACAGAATTGCAGACTGCACAGATGGTACCTTCCCAAAGGAAAAGTACTATAGCTTACTCGGGTATATAGACTTAACAGTTACTATATACAGTAATGGACTTCTATACATTTACATCAGATTAAAACTTTGGGTGTAAGATTCAGATAATTATTTATTAAAAGCTAGACATTTTAAATGAGAATAAGAAAGAAAAGTATGTCTTTGTGCTCCCTTTTCCCTGTTCATGCCCTATCGGCCCCCCTGGCTAAACTTTGCTAGATCCGCCCCTGCACAGTTACCAGCCGTCAGCTACCTAGAAAAGGATCCTGGTGTAGAAAGTAATATTAAATAAATTCTAACAACAGCTTATCAAGCTTAAACGTGCTGCTGTTGTTCAGCCGCTGGTTTCCTCTTTCTGGTGCAAAGTGGGCCAAAAACAAAGAAGAGAGACGGACTCGCGACAGAAAAGCCGATCAGCTGATCATTGATCAGTTTCATGATTGAAGTAGCAGCAGGAGAGGGAGAGAGAGAGGCAGTCGCTCCATATATCGGTTGTTAAGCTTAACGTGGGAACGCTTTACAAACATTCAGAGATGAACTTACACACTTGCTTTACTTCTCTCTGGGATAACTTCGGAGATTAAATGCTGGTTTGGTAGCGAGGCTACAAATACACACAGCCGCTCTATCACGTGATGCACACTGCTCCAACGTGCTACGGTTATGAGCCGAGTTACGCCGTGTCGCAAGTTTTGTGAGGTGTTTTCTTGATATTTAATGGATCGGATTACATTTTTTATTTCTCTCCGATATCCGATCCAGTAATTTACGTCAGTATCGGACCGATACTGATACGTAATATCGGATCGGTCCATCTCTAGTCTACAGCAGATGAACAGTATCTGAAAGTCAAGTTCTTAAGAAACAAGAAAAGACCCGACACAGGAGCTGAGAGATGCATCTGGAGCTTCATCTGATCCATGTACAGAAATGGTTTCAGTGGTAATGAACTATCAAGCAATTGTGCAAACTGTCTTCATGCCTTAAATACTGTGTTTCCATGTATGTTTGAACATTTCTATAAATTGTTGAACCCCTTTCCTATTTTCCTAGAAAAATGTAAAGAACAGATTTATTTTTATGAATTCATTTAATTATTAGTTTAATTTTTTTTAACCCTTCTAAGCCCATCGGAGCGTGCACGTTCTGATTTGCGTAACTATTTTTAATTCCCACTAGAAGTGCAACCACATAAGCTAGCGCTATAATTTCTTTTGCATATGAAACCAAAGGAGTTGCACTTACATATCATGCATTCAACTTGTCCCAAGTCACCGTTTCCTTCCACATATGGCTTTGCAAAAATTGCTGATCCGATCAGCTGTTCATAGCACTTCTGCATTAGAATAAACATCAGGGCGAACTATTGCATGTCTACCATTACCTGCAAAAACTGGAAGTGACATCATTTTTCATGGGAAATGTAGTTTTTTTCCCACTACAGGGCCTTTCAAAGGTTTACTGGGGTTTTTGAAAATCGTGTTTGACTTTATGGCTTTTTGTATAGTTTCTGGGAAGCTTAATTTCACTGTTGGAAATAGTTTATTATGATGAACATGCTGTTTTTATGCAAATTGGGCACAGTAATATTTATTTTGTTTTTCCTGCAGTTTATAAAAATTGGTGAAATACATTTCCTGTGGTTGGAAAGTATTTTGGGCAACTTTTTTGCATTTACAGTTTTGATGGATAAACCTGAAATTTCTGTAACTAGAAATGTGTGTTTACAAAAACAATTTTTTATGTAGTTACTATGGACTTCATGCATATATATTTATTAAAATTTGAGATATAATGGTTGTATTGATGTATAGCAACTTGAAATGTTCCCAAAAACGGGACACAGCAGGTAAAAATATAAAGATAAGCTCTGGCTCTTGGTTCTGTGGTGGAGAGCCTCATGTGTGCTTCCTGGGGTTGAATTTGGGATTTTGGTAAAATGCTGAATGGGGGAAAAAAATATTCCATCATTAACCGTAAAGATGCGTCTGTGTGTTTGCAGCTGAGTTGGGCGACTGTGATCCATTAGAACACAATTTGGATCTCGTGTCAGAATTTCGCTTCATGCCTGAGCAGACAGAGGAGATGGAGCTGGCTATATATAACGCATGGAAGGAGTGCAGGTAAGTGTGTCATTGTTATTCAGGTAGTGTCTTTGTGAGCACAGGTATAAAGTCATGTAATACCAACGCTGCCATAGACATCAAACATCTTGGGACTGCACTTTCATTTTTTTTTTTATGTAGTTCGCACAAAGTTGTTTTAAATCACAACAGAAGGTAAAGACCCGACGATTAAAGGGATCCCCAACGATCAGATGAGGTCACAGCTGGCTTGGGGGATGAGGAGGCAAAGGGAAAGCACGTGAAGCGGTGGGAGGGGAGGAGGGGAGTGTAGTCTGATGCATTTGTGTTTCCTCCTCACCTTTTTCAGAGGTCAGACACCAGCCCAGGCTGAGATCAACTACCTGAATAAAGCCAAGTGGCTCGAAATGTACGGGGTGGACATGCATATGGTGAAGGTAAGTGGCGCGTCTTTCTGTACCATTTACACACACATCAAGCACACATAGGATTCCAAACAGGAAGTGCCCTTGATGAAAGACAGGAAGAGAAAGGAATGTGCATCGCAACATTACCATATGATAAGATCATAATGTGAGGTCTTTGGTGTGTCTTCTTTCTTCTCTCTTCCTGTCTTTTCATCACTTCTGCCCTGCAGGCTCGAGATGGTAACGAGTACAGCCTGGGCCTGACACCCACTGGAGTTCTGGTGTTTGAAGGACAAACTAAGATCGGCCTTTTCTTCTGGTACGTTTCATTCAGACCGAATTCACTTTATTTTTCATGCTTTATAGACGTACTTTTTATTTTGTCCTGCCTTCCTGTGTGACTGTCGTAGGCCCAAGATCACTCGTCTGGATTTCAAGAAGAGCAAACTGACGCTTGTGGTCGTGGAGGATGATGATCAGGTGATCACGAGCGCACACACACGACGTACACATGACGGGCAGCAGACCGTGGAGAATACGGAGTAGATGGGCAGTAGAAACAAAATAAAACCAGGTGTAAAAAATGTTTAACTGAAATTTTAGAAAAATGGATAAGACCTAACTCCTGTGCTTACAAGACTAAATTAATTCAAAATATAGATAAAATGTCTTTAACTGTAACACCTGCCAGTGTGATCACGTTATTCAGCACATTAAGTGCGAGCAGGTGTTTTTATGTGTGCGTTAGGCTGCAAAGTCTCCATTACTGTGGCTGTTCTAATTTTTCACTCTGACTCATAATAAACACAAATAAAAGCTAAACTAAAAAAACTTTTAATGAAGCTAAACTAAAGTGAAAAAAAAATCAAAATGTAATAAGAATAAAAGCTAATTTAACAAAATTTAAACCTTTTTATTAACTCTGGTTTTGGTTGCTGCACGTTTGTTCCTGTCAGAACAAACTTTTACCATTTTTCTCAGCTTGTCTGGTTGAAGTAAATTACAAAATATCAGACGCTTTAAAAGCTAAACTTTACTTTGCAGCTGTAACTCTACACTGTTCGATCTAATGAAACTCACTGAACACATCTAATGTGTCCGCTTCCACAAAGAAACACGAATCAGGATGAATTTCAGCTTTTTGAGAAAAGTTCATCTTACAGTGTAAAATCATTATCCTGAATCCTTTCATAAAATTCCAACAAACAACAAATTTTTTGTTTCTTAACAAAGAAAAATCCCCCCCAAAAAACTTTGATGTTGTTCCCAATCCATATTATAACAGAGAGGTGTGTGTGTGTGTGTGTGTGTGTGTGTGTGTGTGTGTGTGTGTGTGTGTGTGTGTGTGTGTGTGTGTGTGTGTGTGTGTGTGAGCGTCTGTTTGTGTCCATCCCTCGGGTCTTTGACTGAGGTTAATAAAGGAGCCTGCCCCCTCTGGTATTTCTGGTATGCACCCCCCAAACCTACCAACACACACACACACACACACACACACACACACACACACACACACACACACACACACACATTCTTGTTTTGTTGTCTTAGCAAGGACATGTAATTGACATAATGCTTTCCCTGACCATCAAAAATGAATGCCTTACCCTAAACCTAACCATAACCTAATTGTAACCCTGACATTAAAAACACATTTTGAGCCTCAAAAAATACCTTCAAACTTCTGAGGATCAGCGTGTGTGTCCTCACAAGTATAGTGGAATACCAGTTTCTGGTCCTCACAAAGATGTCTAAACAGGTAGATGTGCGCACACACACACACACACACACACACAGAGTTTTCACCTCCTAACTCTGTCCTTTAACAAATGTATGCTGTAGTAATGTGATGCACACACAGACATTTTGACAGTAAACCCGTCTGCCCGGGTGGAGGAAGAGAAGCAGTCACTTCCCCTTTTTGCTGAAACCCCTGTTGTGTAAAGGATGTTGTGTTTTTCCCCTTTGGAGTGGGAGGTTATGGTGTAGCTTCATGCATGTGTGAAATACCAGAAGTACACCTGAGAATGGATGAAAATGCAGAAACAGTGTGACTGGCACTGGCCCGGCTCCAGGTCTTGTAACTGGCTGCAGTGCCAGGCGGGCTTTCATCTATGTCTCTCTGAGAAATCGGATTAATGAAGCAGCACCTGCGATGGTGGTACAGCCGTTCATTCCTCACATATCTGTCCCCTTCTGCAAGGAAAGCTCTGATTGTACTCCACCGCAGACGCGAAAAGCTCGAGGTTCGATGGCCAAGTAGTCATTCCTATTGCTCTTCAGTAAGTCTATGCATGCCTAATGTACATGCATAGTTGAGGCATGTAATGTAGACGTGGAAAAAAATAATCAAAACTTGTGCAGTTTTTCCAGTAATGCTTCCATTGATCAATAGGGGGCGGTAAAATGCAGTGACTTTAAAATGTACTTTAAACATCAGATTCATCATAAAAATTGTAAATAAAAATAAAAACATCATTGGCTTGTTTGAGTCCTTTTTACCTGCCAGGTCACTGCCACGGTGTCAAGTTCTACTCCAACTGCAGAAGTTCTCACAATTTGCTCTAATGATGTCAAACTGCTTTAGTAGAGTCCAACCCTGTCCCAATCCTCCTCAGGGTAAAGAGCAGGAGCACACCTTTGTCTTCAGGATGGACCACCCCAAGGCCTGTAAGCATCTCTGGAAGTGTGCTGTGGAGCATCACGCTTTCTTTAGGCTGAGAGGACCTGTGCAGAAGAACTCTGCACGCTCTGGATTCATACGCATGGGCTCACGCTTCAGATACAGGTGAGAGATGCACAGCCAGTGCAGTTTATAGGATGTGGTTGTTCAGAGTCACGGAGTCTTTTTGTCTATATGGTCTTAATCAGTTTTACATAACGTTTAGCCTTACATCCCAGATCATTAAAAATATAATTCCCAAGCTTTTTTAAAAAAGGGAATCAGAGCTAAAATTAGGATTTTAGCTCTGAGAAATATGGTTGTGGTGGGAAACGTGTGCAGTTAGACTTAAACGTAAACCGGGGATTATGGCAGACTGCTCGAGATTAATATGTCAGAAATTTGATGTGTTTGTTTGTCATTGTGCGCCAAGAAGACAGTCTCAGATTGACAAACAGTACTTAATCATTCTCTATACATGCAAGTAGCCCATGTGTGTACACACAGATACTTGCAGTGGTACTGACAGGCACTCAGTATCAACATGCTGCAGAAGCAAGCTGCTTCCCAACTGTGTGTTTAAACATTACCCAGTTGGATAAGCACGGGCAGTAATGTTGATTTAACACGGGGGTTGAAGGGGTTTGTTGTTAATGAAAGGTTATCGCCTGGATGCTTTCAGGGTTCAGCAGGGGTCATTGCTGCGCCTGTTTTTGTCACAGAGCATCATTAAGAAATAAATGTTTGTTGGGAACAAATAGTGTTTGCAACTGTAAAGAAATTCTTGTGTTTGCACGATCAGCGGCAAGACTGAATACCAGACAACAAAGGCCAGCAAAGCAAGGCGCTCAGCATCGTTTGAGCGGAGACCAAGCAGACGCTACTCGAGAAGAACCATGCACAACAGAGGTGAGCAGTCGCACACATACCTGCACAGCCTGAAACGTGACAGTCAGCATTAACACTCACGGGAACAAATATTCATGTAAGCATGCATCACAACATCAGGTGGAAATATTTTATAGTAGAAAGTATTCTTGTGACATTTTTCTCGTCAGTTTAACAGCTAAAAATTAAAAACACTGACTGATTGGCCACAAAGGAATTCCACCTGTGAGCTGAATGAATAAGAGCTAAAGTAGTTGGGAAGGCGTGCACCTGTGCACACAAGGTCCCCCTCTATGTGCACTGCGTACGCTTGGGCAATAAAGTTGTAACAAAAGCTCGAGAAGCTTCCTGAGGACACAAACTAACAGAGCTTTAGAAATCCTCTGCTCCTTGTGTAAAAAGCATATGATGACCTGCTCGCCCCACTTAGGCAGAACTAGTACTGTTTTTTTTTTTTCTCCGTGATTGGAGAAAAAAAACAGTACTCCTCATCACCCGAGCAGTGCCCCCTGGAGTAGCTGTGTGAAGGCTAATGTAGTCTCCAAGATGAGCATCATGCCAGGGGGCCTTTGTGTTGCAGGGTCTGGAAAAACCAGTTAGTACTGGAGGAAGGATGGAAGGAGAGGTCCTTAAAGAAAAGCTGCCCAGAGTACAGAGTAGCTCACCTTTCAGGGTGATCTTACAGAACATGAGTAACCTGCTGTAACCTCACGTGCCCCTCGCTAAAACTGCAACTATAACACAGGCACACTGTGCACCAGTGTAAATGCTGGAAATGGCCTCGACCCTTCGTGCAGGCTGCACTGTAGCTTTACTTGTATTAAACTCAGACGCTTCTACAAAGAAATGAATTAAGGGTCTAAATGTTGGTTCAGTATGAACAAGAGCAAAAACAGTCATGTCTGCTGTAAACAAACAGCATTATTCATGTGGACACAGTTCTTAATGTGTTTTCTTTGCTTTTCCAGGACCGTTCAACCCACCAGAGTGAGTACAGTGACGTATAAGTCTGTTCTTGTACATTTAAGATACTTTATTTGTCCTCTTTTTTCCGACCATTTTCACATTAATGTGTGTAAATGTTATATCTCATTTATTGATTATATGGAGGCTTTCTTTCTGAACACCCATATTGGGTCACATGATATAAATTTATCTGTAGAGATTTTCACCGTTTTCAGTTTAATCATCAGGCTGAGCTATGATCTCGACACAGAGCCTTTTGTTACAGGCGTGTGTGTGTGGGCTAAGGCGTGATGTCAGCTGTAGCTTTAAGCTGTCGTGGGAACTGAGCTGCTGAGTCAAAGCATTTATGATAAATGAGACTGTGTCAAATGGATGAAGACTTGCTGTCTTAATTATTTATGAGGGTTTTCAAATTGCCTTAAATTAAAACTTTATCATAATTTAAGACAACTTTTATGTTTTCATTGTTCCATCCTGCATGTGTCCTGCAGGCTAGAAGCTCCACAAACAGTTTGCCACCAATGATGGTCGCTCACCCAAATTTGCAAAACTTTAAAACTTTATTTCTTAAATGTTCTTAGCCGTTTTGGGGTTTTTTGGGGGGTTTTTTATTAGAGAAACATTTCAGTTGCTTGCAGTGTAAAACCAAATAAACTATATTGAGAATGCTTGAGCAGAGCTGTTTGCTCTTTAAATAAAATCAGTTTCTTTCTCTCAGGGCTCTTTCCTCAGGCAATGGAGTCACTTCCAGAAAAGACAACAAGGTGAGGAGAAAAACTGCTGTTTTTTTAATTCCTCCACTGTTATCTGGGGAAAAAGAACAGCAGTGAAACAGAACAGCAGCTTTAGATGTTATCACTGAGAGAGCAAATGAAGTCCTGTGAATAGATGCAGTTTGATGATAAAAGATTTCAGCCGTTCGTGCACATGTTCCTTCTTTTTCTCAGTCATTTTAATATCCCCAGGTTTAATCATCCGTTCGGCCATCTTTGTGCATGTGTAGCTTTAACTTGTTTGCTCTGTGCTCCTCCAGGTGACCCCCAGCAGAAGTGCATGGTCAGCCATGCCTGTGGTCAGCCCGGTTGCTGCTTCTGCCCATGGACCAATGGAGATCGAGGCTCTGCCCAGGAGTCCTGGGGGAGAAAAAAGAAGGTTGGTACCTGCACATTTAAAGATTTCAGCCTCACTTCTTTTGCATTTCAACCTCTAGATCTTTAATTTTTTGAGCTCATCTTTCTCCCTGACGAGCATTTTAGAAAACTGAATCAGGATTTTAAAGTTAATTCCTTTTTTTGAATGTCGGTGACGACTTACAGCTGCTCATTGATGTATGAACGAAAGATGCAGGAAGACACACAGCAAAAAGATTTGGGTTAAAAATAAGGGAGGGCCACTCACCTGATTCCTTTTAAATGTTTTAACTGTTTCCTGATTGTTGATTGGAGAAAAAAAAAGCCATGATACTGGCCTCATCGTGCTGTGAGAATACTTTTTTCATGTAAGACCACGAGTATGGAACGACCCCAGAGTGGACAGGCAGCAGAGATGGGCAGGAGGACGTGGATGATGACAGTTTTTATCTTTCTACTGTATTTTTTTACTCCCATCATTCAGCCTCAGAGCGATGTTTAAATAATTTCAGGCTTCTTTCTGTGATTTGATCTGTTATTTATGGATTTATTGTGTGTGTGAATGAACACAAATGTGCATTTGCATGAATGTATGTAAGCATCCAGCTTTGTTATAAACCTCCCGTGTTTCCTTGTGTGTTCCAGTATGATTATGTACTGAGGATAATTGTCTGGCAGCACGCTGGTAGGTACAGTCAGACTGAACATTGACATGCTCTCGCTTTAACCAATCATTCGCTGTGCACTATCGGCTTTGAGACTGTGGCTTTGGAAATGGGTTTTCTTGCACCGAACAGACAACAATTCTGCTGTTTGTTCCCTTTTGATCAGCATGGAATGCCAGCAAATCGGTGCCGGGAATGATGTTGTGATTTGGGCTGCTGTGCGGGAATTAGCGACGTGATTTCAGCTTCGGATCTATTCTCTTTGATACTGTTGGTGCTTTGTAGTGTGTAGGTATCCTTTCTTTTTTTCTTCTGATGTCATTCTGAGCATCCTGTGAACCACCAACCTCATACTGGAAAACTTTAGGGAAAGCACCAGAACAACAGCTGTGTGTGAATCGGTGTTTATTTACGGATGATTTGTCAGATATATCTTATCCCCAGAAGAGACCTCGGCTTTATGCTGGAAAATCCTCGTATAAAAGAGTGAATGTTTCTGACCCGCATACAAGAAGGCTCGTTCGGATTAGCAGCTCAGGCTGAAACCATTTCTGCTCAGCTATAAAACAGGACTTCCTGTCACGTCTGTGGTGCACTGGCTCATTTTTGTTTTTAGACTTAAACAATAATCCTGGCTCACGTCAGCGTGGTGTGTTTCCGTGAATGTGAGTCATTTGTACCCTCGGCTAAAGAGATTCAGAGCGGTTTACCAATTAGTTTACCATTACTGTAAATGATGCCCAGTAGGAAAAAAACCTAATTGTCCTTTAAATTGACATAAGACATAATCTTAAATCAGGCCAAAGCATTTACATGGCCTCAGTCTGCAGACTGTAAATACCTAATATACCCTGAAAATGAGTTTATGTAAGTTTATTTATTCACTCGATTTTTTTCATAAAAATCTCAGCATTCCTGCTCTCACATAGATAAAAATGATGATGTTACACATTTCCTGTTTTTACCCCTCAGCCATAAAAGGCTGATCAGGTATTGGCGTCACCTGCTGGCCAGGCGGCGTGGACGCCCAAGTTTGTGAATGCGATAACTCGAGAATGAGGCGACGTAGGATTGTGACACTGATACCGTAAGCCCCTGTACTGAGGGGCTGAGGTAGAGCACTGACAGCTGCCAGTATTTTTAGAGCTTTTAGGAAAGATTAAGTTTGCGTCTGATGCCATCGTTTCAGCGACACGTACGGGCCAGCGATGCTCTGTTCTTGAGGCGATGCTGTCGAGCCTTCAGGGACTTCTGCATCATTAAAAATGTTTCATCAGCACAAGATCTTACACCGAGATGAGTCTGTTTATAACCGACTGAGTGGACACGAGGAGGATGCTTTGACAGTGACATTGTTACATCACTAATGCGTTCGACTAATCCCCCCGTGCTCTTTCCTTTCTCCTCTCAGCTCTGCTTTCTCTCGCTTTGAAATCAATGGGATGGTTTTTTTTGTTTTTGTTTTTGTTTTGTTTTTTGCATGGACCCCCCCCCCCCCCAACCCGCCTGATAACATGAACAGTCAACAGAGAAATAAGTTGATACCTATAACCCTAATGTTAAGCTGTGATGCAGACATTATAGTCTAGATTATATTTACCAGGCAGAACTTCTAAAAACTGCTTGGCCAAAAACGCACACATAACATCAATGTTCAGCATAAAAACACATATATTATTTGTAAGGATTCGAGTGTTATAAAAATAATCCCCAAATGCTGTATACATGCTGACATTTTTGATATCTTGGGCAGTTTATATGGTGTCATCCAGATTAATTAACATGCATACATACGCTATGATCATCTCTGTAAAATGTATATAAATAAATAAAACTAATCATCAGTGGCAGCAGATTATAAAAGCCTTCATGTTATGGTGAGAGTGGAAACATTGGAGTATTTCAGGCGAGCGTAACAGCAAAAAACAAAGTGAAACTAAAATGTGAGAAATACTAGTTTAAAGGCGTTAATGAGCCCACAGTGACATCATCAGTGTCCCATACTGCCATGCTGTGCCTTTAAAGGTCGCCCCCCTCCCTGACCCTTGTTCAGTCCTGTAAGCTGTTAGTGGATTAGTCTCAGCTCAGTCCCTTTGGAAACGCTTTAACAATTTAAAAAACATAAAATGAAAAATACAAATCAAATCTCTGTTGCTAAACACTGCACGCAAAACCTAAAGGTCACTGGAAGTTCACCCACTTATCATCTAGTACCGTCAAGTCAGTCCCAGTTTGGACCCAAACTCCCAGGAGACCCGTCGTGGATAAAAGCTTCTGCTCAGGAATATGTAAACAGTATAAACATGGATTTGACATGAGCCATCAAACATCAGCCCCTAGAGGTGCAAAGCCAGGTCACCGATGCCCCAGAGACATCCAGTCCACTTCACTTAAGTGTTTATGTGACAGCATATGTCACACCACACTTCAGACGGTGTTGCTATAAGCTGGATGGCAGAGCCTGACACTGCAGAGCTTGTCACGCAAACCTGTGTCTTATTCATTTATTCAGAATGATTTATGCCCATCAGAGCGGCTGTTCTTGTCACTGAATAAATGGTAACATATTTACACAACTTGTCCCAGTTATTACACACTCCTACGTTCATGTTATCAGCTTCCTGCTGCCTTCTTTATTCCCTTTCTTTTCTTTTAACAATCTTCTTCTTCTGCACTCATTCCAATAATTGTTTTCCTCCCAGTCTTACTCGTTACTTTACCTCCCACGCCCTGTATCTTCACTACCTCATCACCTTCCTTTTGTCACTCTTTCACCGCCACCATATTCTCCTCAGGTGTCCTCTTCCCTCCATCTTCCCTGCTCATGTTTCATCAAAGCTCCCCAAACGGAGTTGGACAGATCCGACCAGCTGACCGCCGTCTCACCGGCTGTACCGGCGCGAACTGGTCTGCACGCTAATGAATGGGAAAGGCTCAGCAGTGAAGTGACTCGCCTCAGAAAGCGTCTGACCACATGGATGGACACACTTTGTGCGAATGTACAGATTTCTGATTAAGTGAAGCGTTCCTCAGCAGAAGTCTAACACTACCCACATTTGTCCAGGCTCTCCTTCACATCCTTTCCCTTCAGTCCATCTCTGCACCTCATGCCTCTGCTCCTTGACCTTTGGTTCAGCGACAGTTTTGAAAAGATAACTTCCCGTTGCTCCTGATTCCTAGCCTCTTCTTTCTGTCCTCCTCCCCCCTCTTTTTCCTCCTTCTGACCTTCATGCCAAACCTCGGGGGGGACTGGCAGGCTGGGGTGAGATGGTATCAGGCTCAGTTTTATGAATTCAATTCCAGTCTTGACTCTGTGAGGAAACAGCAGGTCACAGAGGTTCTGGGGGATTTAGGCCGGTCCTCTTCTGCTCCTTCTCCCCCTCAGTCTCAGAAACAATTTCCTGTGTTTGTAATATTTCACACACTACTGCTGTTTAAATTCAGTTAAACATTTTTATAAATGAAAAAGTGAATCTGTTCTTGCATTTCTGCTGCTCTGTTTAAAAGGGAGTTGGATAAGAGGGTGGATGTCGTTCATCTGTAGACAGATTAGTCTGAAAGGGTTTTGGCTGTAGGTGAAAAATGAAGCTAACGGTTCACCGTGTCTAAGGTGATTTCCAAATAATTTCTGGATTGGGTAAATTCTCTGTTTGAAGGTTTTATTGTTGCCTAATCATATTTTATGTTGAGCTTCTGTGAAAGCTTCTGAAATGAACCTGATGCTGCCGCCTCATTCGACTTCTAGCAACAGATCGAGCTAGAATAATGCATTAAAACGTGCTGCGGTACAGTAACGTCTAACTGCGAGCACGCCACGGTTAAATAGCTGAATAATCATGTCAATAATTCAAATGCACTGATCTTACATCGTAATTACACCGTTTATTGTACATCTCCACCAAATGAAGATAAATATGTAATATTACGTAGTTAATTGTTTACAACATGACCAAAGCGTTTGTCTTCAGAAACTGTTCGATTTAAAATCAAAGCAGGATAGTTTTAAATAAAGTTAGTTGTATTTCAGATCAGTCTTATTTTGAAATGATGAAATCAGAAAAGGCTCCAACTTTGGATGTTTGTTAGAATTATTTTATTTAACACGGTCACAACTTTTGTGATTCTATGTTCGATTGTTTTAAGCCAATTAAAACAGCTAATAAATGCACATTGGAAGTAAGTGGTACATTTAAGTTCTCATCCTTGCTTTAGAATATAGTGCAAAGAATATTTTATTGTCGGTAATGTGATAAAGTTTGTGTTTTCGGTTTGGAACAAATCAACTTATCATCACCCAAAAAGATCCTCATTGGCCCAGTTTGATACTCTCACATTTATCACACTGTAATATTCAGTCAAATCCAAATCTGGTGATTGTATAATTAAGTCGATATACGTGAGTCGTACCGGGTTACTGGATTACGATGTAGGATTTTTCAGTGCTCTTGTATCGGATAAACGTGTGCAAACAGATATTCAAAAATGCTGCTGCCGTTGTGGAGGACTGAATAAGACCAGGGAGTAACCAGTTGCTGGTTTCGTAGTGCCAGTCGGTGTGAGTCTCCTCGGTGGTATATGCATCTGTCAGATTTGCCTTCGTGTCTTATGGCTGGATTCCTCCTCACGGTGGCTCTCTTAACATATTTATTGGATTTTTGAGCCCACCTACAAAGAATCGCACTTTTCTTCACATCTTTTTGTGTGTTGTTCTTTAACCCCTGTACTCTCCAGGCAGGATGTTGTAATATACAACATTTGTTATGTTTTGCTGTGTCTTCAGGCTACAGAAATATGAGGTAATTACGAGCTGCTGGAAGAGCTTCTGCTAAAATCCGTGTGTCAAATGTTCTGCTTCAAGCACCTCTAATTCTGAGAATATTACACCGCATTATTTCCTACTAAAGTTATTTTGTGGGCAGCGTTTTTACCTCAGGAGGAGACATTTTTGACCTCCGTGGACTCTGGTTTCAAACGTATCTGTTAGAAATTACAATAGTTTTTCCACATGATGGCAACGTGACCCTTTAAGTTGACGTTGGTGATGATGTTAGTGGTTAAAGACTATGGTTACAAGTATATCTTTATGCTTTTCTTTTGGTTTTAGTAATATTAATTTGACATATTATTGGATGTTGGTGTGTTACTCTTAAACACCTTCTGCTATATCAGCGTGGATCAGTTCTGTCATCATTGCAGAGTCCGTTCATACGTTATCAAGGTAAGCTGTATGAATCACAATCCTTTTCTTCCAGTTTGGGTTAAAAACCAGTAAAACGGCCTCAGTTCTGTTTTCTCTTTAAATGCATTTGTTAACCCTTCCATCCACAACCCAGGTTGAAATGGCTGAATCTGCCATCCTTTCTCTTCTTGTATGTCTCTAGTTTGCCAGTGGTTGCTGACCTAATGGAGACATGCATCGATGATGTCCTCAGAGCTCCTGTTGTCCCTGCTGTCACAGCTATCGAGGAGCCCGGACAAGCCGCTGCCTATGCCGGTGCTAGCGTGGCTGCAGAAGATGCGCTGAGTCTCGCTGGTAAGGCTACAGCGAACTGGCCAATATTTAAAAACTTGTCTTAGAAGCCAGGCTTTAAGGAAAACTGCTGTAAAACAATACATGTCTGTTTTAAGAGACTGTTGTATAATGAGAGCACCAACTGGAAGACCAGCCACAGGTGCTCAGGTATTGGCTCATGCTGGTAAGCCTGGGTAGGCGGCTGAATCCATCCACTGTACAACGTGCAATACACAGGAACACAGCTGTTAATTATTACCAAGTAGGTAGCAGAGTTTCACTTGCCAAAACCACGGCACAGACAGTCTGAAGCAGGTAAGTTCATTAAGATGTTCCACAGATCAACAGGGCGATCACGACTGAGACGGAAACACGAGTGACAACGGTGTCACAAATTCTGCATGAACTGTGAACAGAAACTCGCTCTTTAAAAAATACACATGAGATAATACAAACCTGAAAGCACTCCTGATTAGAGAAAACAAAAACAAGGACATGAAGTTTTGCATCATTCTTACTAAAAAGTGCACGTTTACTTTGAAATGTTTCAGGCCAGTCTGTGATGTCACCTCACGGGGGAATGAGCTGTGATAGAGGAACTGCAGTTTCTGACTCTCTGGCCTCATTTTTAACCCTGACGGTTTCCGCCTGGTGCAACCTTACTGACTGTTGATTCACTTTTATTTTTCTATTAATGCCAGCAATAGTTACACTCAACCAACACAGTTAGGAAAAAGACCCAGAGCTGACTGTTAATAAACATCGGGGTCCTGAGAAGAGACGATTACTTATTAACGATATGAATAAAGCAAAGATAACTCGGTTGGTTTGTCTGTGTCTGTGTTTATGTGCGACTCCTCAGAAGCAGCAGCTCGTCTGAAGCAGCTGGAGTTGGAGAGCAGTCCGCTTCTCGCTGCTCCGAGAAATAACATCAACGTCAACGTGGCCATGAACAACCAGGCGAGTGTGTTTGTGTTATCTCCACTAAAATCAGACTGTGGTTGCTTTGATGGAGACCAGCAGCACTTCTGTGTAGTTCACTGGCAGTTCAGCATAAACAAACACATGTGCAGCACAGCGTGATGAAGCCTCTGTGACATCTGACCCTGCTCCAACAGGACGATGTGGTGAAGCTCACGGAGAAGTGCGGGCTGAACAGTGCGGGCAGCAGTCCATGCGTGACTCCGCTGCGCACCCCGGAGGATCTGAAGAGTAACATCCTGAAGGCTCAAGCTGAGGCGGCCGCTCTCAAGGTGCGCAACAGACCGAGGGGTGAAAATGTGGACAAAGAGGGCGAGGAGAGAGCCCTCAGATGTACTCTGATTCTGTTTGTCCATCAGAGTGAAAGCCTCATCAGCTGACTCAGCTGAGCAGTCTTTAGTTGAGCCTTCAGTATTTTGTAGCCTTTTGTTTTTAAACACATTTAAATAAAAACAGCTAAAGTGACATGTTGATTCGTGCGTGAATGCCCTCTCCTCATAAACGCCTGTTTGCTGTGTGCAGGGGGCTTTGGAGGAACACGCTGTGATGCTTGGAGATAAAAACTGTAACCTGCAGGAGGCTTCTGCGAGGTACGCATGTTTTCACTCACCTGCACTTTCAGGAATATGATAACTTATTATGTTCGGCTCCAGAATAAAAGAAAATAGAATAACTTTTCCACTCAGCCTGTTATTTAACCCTTTAGGATCTTTGCATTAAGCTGCTCTTCAGAGCGCACCGTGCTATCAGCACAGGGCACACTGTCACCGCGCCTCATTGTCTTGAAACTCAGCCCTCGTTTCTTCATCTTACTGAGTCATGCCAACTGTCAGTGCTTCGTCCCAGCCAATCACAGCGCTCGCTGCTGCTCGAGCTGATTAACCTCGTGAATATTTATAAGGATTATTAGCATAGCTCACAACGTTACGTCAGCCCCAGCTCGGCAGCGCTCCACAGAATGACAAACGAGTCCACGACCCCGGCTCGTAACCGAAGCAGTGAGCGACTCACGCTGGAGAATAAACAACGTTGGATTTGGCAGATTCTGTTGTTGACGGTTTTAGCAAATGTTTCCCGTTTGCATGGCTCTACGATGTTGTTTTAAAAGGATTTCTACTGAAACTCATAATAATCAAACGTGTTTAAAAGTAATTTTGTTTACTTTGATTATGTAGTTGGATAAGTTTGACCTCCTGCGTTATGCGTGTGTGTCTCTGCCAGGTTGAAGGTGCGTTCTGGGCGAATGGGCAGTAACTCGTCTCTTTGTGTTAGCAGCCGCCCTGACGTCCAGGACACCTGGGACCTGCTGAAGCCCGCCCCCTCCCTGGTCTCATCTGCAGGTGCCAGGTGAGCCTTTATTTAGAAAATCAAAACATTACTGTGGTTTGTACTTTGTTGCATCAGATCTTTCACGGGTCTTAAAGGCCTTCAAATATTGTTTTTTTTATTTTTTATTACCAATGACAAAGTGTCCTGGCTTTGTAGGTTGATTGAAGTTAAGGTAAAGAGTTTGATTTTTCATAGTTAGCAAAAGTTGATTTGTTTTCAAGAATTTGTTAAGGTAAGATAAACACAAAAGCATGAGAGTTGCACATTTAGATCAAATGGTTTAAAATAATGTTAACAGGGATAAATGTAAAGTCCTGCATCAGCCAAACAGGCAGTGAAACATTAATGGGGCAGATTAAAGTCCTTATAGTCTTTGCTGACATCTGCTGGTGTGTTTGAGTAATGCGTGCGTGCATGTGTGTGTGTGTGTGTGTGTGTCGGCCCGGGTGTGTTAAATCACATGACTTGAGTTCTGCCTGGATACTGCTGCCGTCTCTGCAGACAGTGACACATAAAAGCAGACACACAGTTAGCTGTGCTGTGTGGGTCTGTGCTCTTAAAATTTGAGTTTAAAAGTGGTGAAAGTCTCTTTGGGGTGTTTGGTGACTCACAGGAAATGTGTTAAAAGTTGTTAAAATTACGCGATCACACGTTTGTTTGATACCATTTCTTCTCCTGTTTTCAGCGCTGAGAGGTTGGCTGAAGATTTAAAACCCAAAAAGTCCTCCGAGTCGACCAGTGAAGCCCCGGCACCAAAGGTAATGTGACTGCTCACAGGTGATGACTACTGTTGTGCTTTACACTCACCAGCCACTTCTTTAGGCACACTTTGCCAGTATCAGATTGGGGGATTTGTACAGAGCTCCTCTGATGACATGGTCCAAAAAAATAAATAAATTGTGGCCACAAAATACTACTTCGTGGGCACGAAATGGGTATAACGTGCCCACGAAATATTTATTTGTGCCCATGAAATACTATTTCGAGGGCACTGACACGCTGTGGTCATGTGGGGATGGACGCGGTCAGCAGCAATACTCAGTTTGGTGGTTCTTTGTGTCTGGGGATGGGCGTCCAGGTACACACCGGCTCACTCCTGGCCTGAGTTCTTAGCCGACTAGCGTGGCACCCCAGTAGGTTCAGTCTTCATTGTGATGCAATTGGTAACAATAGCAGGTCATCCACTTCATCTGCTCCAGTCTGCATGCCAAAGTATCTTTGAGCAAGATACTGAACCGAGTTGTTCTGAGATGCGTTCATCTGATTTTGAATGTTTATATAGAATAAAGTGAACGTGTGAATAAAACACTTTGTGCGAGTAGAGTTAATTTACCCTTTAATCTGTGCCTGCACAGCCCGGTGTTTGCATGTGACCAACACAGGAAGTAGACGGTTTCTTTACTGCCTGCGTGTTGTAATAAAGAGTGTTTTTGTCACGCTGCAGGTTAAAGCAGAGGAGGTTGACCTGCAAAGCGCCGCCCCACTTTCTGACAACCTTATTGACTTCACTGATCCAACTCCTGTGGTAAGAATTACTGCACTGAATAATCTGCAGTGACACTCCCACTGCATGTGTACCTCAGCAGGTGTGCACACAGTCAGCAGTCCCATCACAGTTTGAACATGGCTCATGCTGGATTCTTATTTAAAGGTGTTTCAACTTTAATAGGGATGATTGATCCAGTGGATTTAATGGATGTTTTATTAGTTTGGAGGGATGAAGCCTTAAAGCTCATAGTAAACATGTATCTAATACTGATGTCACACGTTGGGGTTCAGCTGTGTTGTGTATGGAGGTCAGCTGTAGGTTAAAGTAGACCTTTAGCATGGATGCTAACATTCTTGTGACGTTGTTGTAGCTCCCACCGGTGCAGCCGACCAAACCTCTCATCACACCGCGCTGGATCATCCCCACGACCGCTGTGAGTTTATCAGCCTCACTTTCTAAACCTGTTCTTGTTTGTTTTTTTCCAGGTTGGCTGTGAGATGTTAAAAATGTTTTAGAAGCTGTTTTAACTTTGATTCATTGTTCTGAACCACGAGGCTTCTCTGCACTTCCATAGTCGCCGTGCAGTTTGGCTAATGTAGAGGCGCTGTAGACACTGACCTCCGTCCTTCTCCCTCATCCCCTTCTCATGCAGCCTCCCGGCGCCTTTACTAACGGCCTGCTCGACCTTGACCCCCCATCTAAGGTCAACCCTCTTCTCCCTTCAGATGGGGGAGCATCCCTCACCTCAGCCCTCCCTCACCTCACTCACACACGTAACGCCGTCTCCACCAGGTAAAAGTTTTTGCATTTCAAACCCAAAGTTTGTTTTTTACATCGCAGCCGTCGCTGAAGAGCACGAAACGGCTCCTCCTCACTTCACTGCGACTGAAGCTTCAGAAGAGAACATCCCTGAGAGTTTATCATGAATTTAACATGAGTATTTTGTTTGTGGAGGAAAAGGCAGCAAAGCAAATTACAATTGTTTTTCAGGTCCTTTATGCACACAGCTTTTTCTTAGTTTTTTATTATTTTATTTGTGAATGGATCAATATTAAACAATCAGAAATGAAAAACAATACTGAAGAACAGCAGAACTCTGTTTAACACATGCTGGGCTCTAAAAAGCAGGTGTTTCAGTGACAGCAAGTCAGAACATCACAAATCAAACGCAGCACCATTATTCTGACTTTCTGTGAGGTCCACATCTGAGTTCAAGCAGACTTCTCATTCACGTCTCAGTTCTTCAAAAGTTGGGATTAGAAGAGTCTGAAGGATATGACCTTTAACCTCGTAATGTGGCGGTGTGTCTGGTTCTTTTATGTTTTCCTTATATCGTGCCAGATTTTTGAACTTAAACACAGTGATCACCGAACTATGGAAGCCCGTTTCCGCCACACACACACAAAAAAGCATCCATAACTCAAAATTTCGAGATATCTTTCTCAAAATTTTGAGAAAGGAAGCTTGAAATGTTGACTGACTTTTCTCAAAATTTGGAGTTAATAACTCAAAATTCAAGTTAGTGCTGCCAATCAGTAAACTACGTGAATGATGTCATTTCCTTGTTACCCGGAAGCTGAAGCCCTCAGCTACAAATGCTACAGCTAAGCTACCGGTATTACAGCCAGTCATCAATGCACAAATTGGTGATTATTTTCAGTGTGGCTTCACAAATGATGAGATCCTTGTGTCTCCAAGTAGATTACTGATTTGGCAGAGCTAACTCGAAATTTCGAATTATGGATACTTTTCTTCTTTTTCAGAATTCTGAGAAAAAAGCCGGAATTCTGACTTTAATTCTGGAAAATTCAAATGGAATTCTGGAAAAGAAGAAAAAAAAAAGACGTGCCCACTTTTAAAAAAAAAATGTTTTCCTTTTGTTTTGTGTGTACAGTAGCTTAAATATATGTACTGAAGCTTTGCATTTTGTTTTCCATACAGTGAGTATCAAATCTGGGCTTTTAATTTCACGTTATTTTTCCAGTGTTTGAGTTCTTACGAGGTTGTAAGTGTGAGATATGGATGGTTTATAGATGCGTGAATGTTAACCATGTGACCTTAACTCTGCCATTTTGGACACACAACAATGTAAATTCAGTGCATAAAATTTTATTTTACTGTTGATTGAAAGAGGTAAAACTCTAAAGCTATTAAGTTGTCGCAGGTTGTCAGACTGCGGCGTGTTCACAGCTTAGTAATTTTTATATTTATCAAACTTACGACTCATAAAACTGGTTCCTGCACACAAACGTGTTGTTTTCTTTTCTGATGCAGTAATTTTACCATCTCTTCCACTCCTTCGTCCACAGCACTGTGGGTCAGCCGCCAGCCTCAGAGGATGGAGCCAAACCCAGAGGTCTCTTGACCACTGAGCTCTGATGAAGAAACGAGCGGCCGCCATCACGCTCTTCATCTTCCCGCCTGGTTTCCCGCTTCACCCCCTCACCCACCTACACGCGGGCCGGCTGAGTCTGAAAACGCAAAAGAGGCAGCTTGTAAACCACCGCGACCACAACCGTAGCTACACAGATCAGCAATATGAAGTACTTTTTTTTTTTTTTTTTAATGATCTCATGGCGTCGAGCTTAGTCTTTGTAAAATGGTGTATACAAACATTTTAGCCTCAGTATTAAGAAAACCTTGTTTTTAGTCTCCTGTTTGTGCACCACGTTAGTAACCTGCCGTTACCGAGTCCATCCAGTCACCCAAAGCGCTCTCAGCAGCATCACTGCCTGCTTTGAGACTCTGGTGGACGGTCTGGCCCTGGCTCTGGGTTTAAGCACCTGCAGTGCAAACCGCTGGACCTCTGCTACTCTGAGCTTCCCTCTGTGTGAAGCTGCTGAGCCACACTGGATGATGGACGGACGAGATATAAGCTTAAAGTGTTTAAACCCACTAACACTACATGATGTAGCCACTGGATCTGGAAACGTCACTGGATTACCTTCAAACACTGGACCTTAAGATGATTTTTATTTTTCCCACATTAGATGATGTGATGATGATGATTTTAGTTTTTCAGCTGATTTTTTTTTTTTTTTATGATCCTGTTCCTGCTCGTTGTAGCTTTTGATGATTTTAAATGGCCCCACCACCATCATGAGGACTTCCTGTTTTGATTCCGATCACATCTTATAATTTAAATTTTAATCCACACTTGTACCCCACTCTCATTCCTGTTTACTCATTAAACTTTGAGCTCCTGTGATCGCTGGACTGCGTGGTGGGAGATATGTCCGGGTATCTGAATGGATTCGACTCTCCAACATGTCGTAGCTGTTACTTTGCCTTATGTACATGAATGTGCTCCACGTGTCTGATGGGAAGATGCTGGAGATGCCACCCGTATGTCACCTTTGCTGAAATCGTTTAACCTGTGAAATATCCTGAAAGCTGATTTTGTATGAGAGCAAGGTGAGGCCTCCGTCTGCACCGTGGGAGTTATTAAATATCTTACTTTGACTCTTGAATGATAGAGTTGTAGTATCTCACTGTTACTGTAATCACAAGTCTGGCCACCCACTCAGGTTGTGGCTCTGTAGTACTTCTCATTATGTCTTCAACAAGGGAAGCCGGCTGTTTTTTCGATGTCGTCTTAGCAGCGTTTATGCCACAGCTCAGTGTAATTGTTCAAATATTACATGTTGTAGCATACAGGTTTAATGTTTCACTGTAACTGCTTCAGCTGCTGTTGATATGAAGTAGACATATTTTTTAAGACTACCTTGGCTGTATAGTTACTACTCTGAGGAGACTTGAGTTGTTTTCTAATTACAGAGGAAGTAGGGAAGTATTACAGATCTGACTGACTGGAAAAAAGCAGGCTGTGAAGTCTCATTTTTATATATAAACTTATTTTTCTGGAACACCTGATCATGATTCAGTAAAGTTTTGCCACAGTAGGAGTCGTTGTTTCTCATTCATTTTAAAACTGCGGTGAGTGTAATAATCACATTACACGCCTACGTTCAAATACACTTTTTATAAGTAAGAAGTAAAGTCTTTATCTGACTTAGACTTTCTGAGTCGCTACACTGAAGAACTCCTGAGTTAAAATCTTTTTTTGACTGAGTTTGGATAAATCTTTGCTAAGACTTGCTGGTAACACTTTATGATGCGACCCACCCATCATAAAGTACAGTGCAAGATAAGAAATATTGTCTAATATTAAGAAATTACGCAGTACTTAAAATTGCTTGCAGTATAATTTGCAGAGGTGGGAAGTAACGAAGTACAAATACAAATCTTCACTTGAGTACGTTTTTTTTTTTTTTTCTTCTGACTACTATTTACTTTTACTCCCCACATGTTTAAACAAATATCTGCACTTTCTGCTTATTACGTTTCCGAAACGGGCTCGTTACTTTTGCTTTAACGGATTTGGCTCGAGTTATTGTTTTTTCACGGCGACCCTCCGAACAAACCGATCTGAGCCTAAACAAACACATGACAGGCGGTGCTGATCGTTTGTTAACCGGCAGAGGACGTCGGATAAAAAGAGATGACGTGTGCGGTGTGTCGGGGTTAAAGCTGGTGCCCGTAATTCGCGTTACGTCAGCATCTAGCCCTGCTGAAGGGGAGCGAGCATAGAGGGAGTAACGTTTTTTTAAGTGTCAGATAATCTGACAACAAACGTCAGCAAACACAAACTGTTTGTGTGCAGTTTGTCTCAGTGTGTTGCAGCTAAAGGTCCCGCTGCTTATTTCACAGGTGCGCAGTGACCGTGGGTTCGTGGTCACAGTTAGCTTACGTCAGGTGTAGCAGAGATTCATATGAGTTTTAGCTGATGATGCTGAGATCCACTGAATTCCATCTTCATACCCCCCCGCTGAATCCAGTCTAACCTGAACACATTTTCCTGTTTAGAGTCACCCCAAGGCTACGTTCACACTGCAGGCGAAAGCGCATCAAATCAGATTTTTTTGACCCTATGCGACCCGTATCCGATCACGGTATGACAGTGTGAACGGCACAAATCCGATATTTTCAAATCCGATATTTTCAAATCCGATCTGGGTCACTTTCGTATGTGGTACTGAATCCGATACATATCCGATGTTTTAGAAAGCGACTGCTGTTTGAACGGTCATGTCGCATTAAATCCGTCTTTTACATCACTGACACAAGACAGACGCCAATCAGCGCCCGAGAAGACATCGCGAAGGCTTCCTGGCCATCCAGTGTAGATGTCAGTGAAACTGTTGGGAAGACAACGTGAACATTTTATTTGTACTGTATAATCTGCAGATTCTGACAGAAATCTGCAACTATCCTTAGAAGCACCGCTCCTCTAAAACAGCAATAAGGATCATTATTAGGTTATTTACATTATTATGTAAATAACAAAATAACTTAAAGCAAAAATTGGGAAACGTCAAGTCCGAAGTCTTTATATTAAGGGCCATCAGTCAAACAATACTGTTTGCTCTGGGTCTAAACAGCGCGTTGTGTGTGACATCTTCTTTTGTGCATGCGGGCCGCTTTGAGCGTTCACACTAGAGCGCGTTTGCTGTCGCATTTTATTTGTAGTGTGAACAAGCAGACAAAAAAATCGGAATTGAGCATTAAGACCTGCAGTGTGAACGTAGCCTAAGTCACCCACAGTGTTGGCGACAGAAAACACAGATCTAGTTTTTATTTCCCTTCTTTTTCTTCTGATTCCCCCTACTGACACTGTTTTATCATCATTGTTATAGCACAGGGTTCAGTTAGCTTTACTAACTTTATTTCTTTGAGAACATTTCAGAGGCTCTACTTTTTCACTTTTACTTGAGTAAAAAAGTGAACTGGTACTTCAACTTTTACTGGAGTATTTGTTAACAGTAGTATTTGTACTTCTGCTTAAGTACATAATGTCTGTACTTTTACCACCTCTGATCATTTGTCTCCTTTCCAATAAAATACCCAGAATTTAGGCACCACTTAAAATTACTTACATATTAATTAGAATACATACATTCACGTAAAGTATAATTATTTTTGTTTCCCTACCCTCGTATTTTAGTGTACCTACCTTTAAGTATTTGTAGTTAAATATAATTGGACTGATATTTCTAATACATTGAAATAGCATGTTATTACAGGGGAATTACGCCCTTTGTCATCAGCCGTATTATTACCGCTGTGTTACCAAGGAGTTTGTACCGACTGTCACAATAACTATTTAATAAAGTCCACTAGTCAAATGGCAAAGTTGACGTAGGTGAATGAAGTGGTCCTCTTCATAACCTCAGCTGCAACAGCTCAGAGTATTGTAGTCCGTGTTTTCCACCACTAGATGGCAGACGAGTACCGTTGTTACCTTCGATGCAGTCCAGAGCTGAGCAGAGCTCCACCTTCCATCACTTTACAGATGGCTTCATGCAGAACTGCAAATATCAAACTCATGAAGTCATTAAAGAGCTGAGGCTGCATCTGAGTTCTGAGTGTGAACAAGGCAAAAGGAAAAAGACTACATCCTGGCACATAATGATCTATTTCAGCCATCATTTACAATCTATCTGAAATGACAGCCATGGCACGCTCATTGAAATAAGAACTGACTTTAATGGAAAAACCACAAAGCACTGACTTTAGCTTATCACACTGAAACCTTTATTTAGTATTTTCTAAATGAAATAACTTGGTTACCTGTTCATCTACCTATTCATGCAAATATCAAATAGGCCAATTGCGTGGGAGGCTCTCGATGCATTTCAGCATGTAGACATCAGGAAGACCTGCTGAACTCCAAATTGAGCATCAGAATAAGGAGGAAAGCTGAATTTGGACGAGGCGTGGTGGTTGCTGGTCTGAGTTTTTCAGAAACTGCTGATCTGTTGGCATTTTTCCACACAACCATCACTGTAGTTTAGACAAAATGGTCAGCAAAAGACAATGATAGCTCCAGTAAGCACTCATTACAGTCAAGGTACGCCAAAGAGGTCGAGTCTTGAGGCAGATTAACCACAAGGGGTGTGGTCTTCTGTTTCCTGTCTGATAAGAACAAGAACCTGAGGCTACAGTTTGAATGGGCTCACGTAAACTGCACCACAGAAGATTTTAAAAAACCAAAAGCGCCGCCTGGTCTGATGAATCTCGACGAGTCTCTGCCTTTTCTGCTGAGGGCCTACTTTATCTTTAAAAGTCAATGGTTTTTTTCCCTTTTATTTAGAAACACTGATGCAAAACAAGCGTGACCTCTTTCAGAGTCTTAAAACAGGCCGGTAGGTCCAGCAGTAGCTGAGGGTGGACCTGTTGACTGCACTTTACTACTGTTTACCTCTAGGGTGCAGTGTAGCTCCAACAAAGATCCGGTGAACTCGATGGTTTTAAATCAACATATGGATTTATAATTTCATCTGATGTGTTGTAATAATAGCAATAAAGGAATCTGAACACAGTGATCAGAGACTTAAACGGGGATTCCAGTGGATCTCGCCCCCTGGATATACTCTGCCATGTCTATAAATCACATCTCCATGTTCAAGATTAGTGTTTGATTTGCTGTTAATCAGATTTCATATGAGTGATGTCTGCATGAGGAACACAGGAGTCATTTGTGACAGTGGGCTTGTATCAGAGGAGTGTGCACATGTAAGTAATGCTCACAATGAGCTCCTTTTCCCCCCCTAGAAGTAGAAGTCGTCCCTTTTTGATGAACTGGTGCATCATCTCTCCAGTTGCTTCATTATCAGAAACAAAACATCAACATCCTTCAAGGCATGATAAACAAGCTGCAGCGTGCTTATTCTGGAGCAGTGCTCGGTGGCTTTAGCCAAACATTTAATGCAAAGTAAAATAAAAATGAACTGCGTCGCAGTAAAAGTCTTCAGCGAGTGTTAAAATGAAAGCAGAGCCTGCTGATATTTGCGAATAGCTGTATTGGTTTACATTGGTGACTGGTCTGGCTGCAGAGCAACACATAGTTGGATCATTATGAAGAGGCAGAGCGGCCTACAGCTCAATAACTCAGCCAGGACTGCTCCCCTCAGCAGATGGGCCGACTTTCCCCCACCTTCCAAATGAATAATTGATTACGTACACGGACCTTATGCCAGGTCATGATTGCTTAAGCATGCTCAAAGCTCTGGGTAGATTCATGGAGATTTGGCTAACAGCCCGTGCCCTGATGTCACCAAGCAGACATTACATGGCTTCTCTTAAATTTTAATGTTCTTTGAGGCCGGCTATCAGAACTGTTGGGTGAATACCAAATGCATTTATAAACTCTCAGCCTTGTTTAGAGTTTGGGTTTTGCTCTGATAAGGATTTGTTAAACCCAGGTTTAGGGGACATAACTGCATAGTTCTTTACAAAAAATAACCAAAAAAGTAAAATGTCAGGTGTTTGTTATAGTAAGTTATTTGTTATTCACTTCCACAAGACGAGGCGTTAGAAAGAGGAAGTGATTTGTGAGTTATGACAGAAAGAGGCTCCAAAATGTGACCTGTCACTTTTTTCTTTTAATATCAACACTTTGTTGAAGGTTCTTTGGATTTTATATATTTTTTTTAGTTTTTTGATGACTGTTTGAAGACAGAGCAACAACATCTGTTCAAATCTTAAGCTGAACACGAATATCTGATTCATGTCAAAAAATATGATATTTAGATAGAAAAGCTGGCAGTGGCTGATGCGCTGAAAGAAATGAAAACCAAGAGAAACTCAGCATTCCGGGTGTTTGTCGGTCACTCGTAAACCAATTTTGGACAAATTTATGAAACTGTATTTGTCAAAATCTTCACACAGTAAGAGATTTTCAACATAACATTTCAAAACATACTGGTTTTCTTTAGAAAGCATAAATGATTTCTATTCGCACACAAAACAATTACGTTTGTGTTTGTATGTGTGCAGATTAACATGTATATCAGGATAATCTCTTTTCCATTATTTGTATCTCATTTGGCTGCATCCCATTAACCAACTGTCTCTCCTGTCATTTACAGCCTGTCCTGTTATTTTGTAAGCCTTTGTCTTATGCTATTGTTCCTTTGTTAAAAATGTTTAAAAAAAGACTTGAGAAGAACTGTTGATGCTCACAAAGCAGGAGATGGATGTACAAGTTATCACAGAGTTTCCAAGTGTCAAGAACTGGAGTGAGAAGAATCATCACACAGTGCAAAACAAGCCTGGCACAGGTGGGAGCAAAAGAGACTGGAAAGAAAGGTAGACCCCATCTGTCCAAAGCTGGAGCCCAACAACCCAAAACAACTGCCAAAACGGGTGAATGACTTAGTGAAGTCACTCAAAGAAGCCCAACACTAAAACGCTGCGCAGACTCCACTTCTGCAGAAGATACACCTTCAAGCCAGCCTGAAGCATGCTGAGGACAACCTGGAGAAAGATAATGCAGACTGGAAGCAGATGACATGAAACCAGAGCTCTTTGGCCCCAGAAATGCTGCTTATGTTCGGAGAAAGAAGGGACAGGCATCCAGCCCAAAGCCACTGTCCTCACAGTGAAGCACGGTGGTGGCAGTATTATGTGTCTGGACCGGGGAATCCCGACGAGGTGAAAGGAAGACGTGAAGATTTTAAAAGAAAACCTCAAGCAGTCAGCAGAAAAAATCAGAGTCGGGGTCATCGCCTTGTCTTGCAACATGACAACGACCCCAAACATACGCAAAGAACGACCTCAAGAAACCAAAGTGAAGCTGACCGACTCTCCTGCTACAGAGTCGGTAACGTCCTGACTAGAATCCCACTGAAAATCTGAAGTGAACTAAAGACTAAGGTCCATGCCAGAAACCATCAAATCTGGAGGAGCGTGAGATTCTCTGAAGAAGACTGAGCTGGGATTGCTCAGGAGACGCATGTGAGACATGTTGGAAACTACACCAATCGACCGCAGCTGTCAGCATCAGTGAAGTAATAATTTTGAGCCCTGAAGTTTTTGGTTTTTGTGAAATTATTTTGTTTCTCTGTGTAAAGTAAAATTATGTAAGCATCCAAAATAAAACCAGCTTGTGGGGGAAAGCTAGGATAAACATTCCCACTCTGTTTAACAGCACTTGGGAAATACTTTTTTGTGAAATTTGAAATGTAATTTTCATAGGGGGCTAATAATTCTGTCCTCATTTGTACCTGCTGATGAGCCACCTGCCTGATATTGTGCAGATCTGCCTCATGCTGCCAAACCACCTCGGCCCTGTCAGGGCACAGACTCAGGACCTCTGGCAACACAACAGATCATTTGGGTTCTCAAGCAAAGCCTCATGGATTGTTACTATCGATTGATCGAATGGGAGCCGTGGAGATTGGCGGCTGGACAACACCTTTGGGCTTTTTGCCATCTTCTTTCAAGCTAATCCTTACAAGTTTTTTCAATGTTGTGTGCCACATTAGCCTTCTGGCGAAGCAAGCGGCTCAGCCATCGATGGGTGGTTGTGCGTCTATAACAATGTTTCTGGTGTCTGTTACATGTCCCAGTAAGATCCAGGTAAGATTTCCCAACAGAGATTCGGTGACACTAATGGGAGTGTTCTTTAATGGTATGGCTCAAAGAGAAATGGGAAAAAGTTTATGGATTCATGGATGGAGTGGCAGATCTCCACCATTTCATTTCAACTTCCTCTCCAAGCAAACCTGAGTTGTGTCCATAGAGTTTGAGAGAAAAAAGGATGTTTTTCAGAGATGTAAAATCAAATGTTTCTAATCAGATCTGCACCTCGCAGGCTTTATTTGTTTTGCAAATTAAAACACACTTTCATTTGCTTGGTGCAGTCCAGATGCTGATGAAATGTCCTCTATTCCTGGCCCCACATCTGTCTCCGTGGCTTTCTTTCTTTTGATTGTCAGATCCTGATGAAGTTTCCTGTTTCTGCAGAATAAACTGACCTTGGCGCGGGAAAAAGTCCCCGCCGCAAAGATGAGCAAATGGTGGAGCATCTGGACGGGCGGAGAAAGGGAGAACTAAAGATAGTGATGCTTTTGACTGTGTGTGTTTGTGCACGTTTGATTGGCATCCAGATGTCGGGGAAATTCAACAGGTGATCTCCAGGACAGGGAAAAGCCAGACTGTCTCTGTTACACAGACACAAACGAGACTCTGTCCATCAAAACAATAAAGGCCGGTGTTTCGTTTTTTCTGGCTAGCGTGTTTGCAGGAGACGGATTCCTGTGTCGGAGCGTTTTGATAATAAGCTTACAGATCTCCGATATCGGAACAGGTTTACATCCTTGGTGTGTGTGTGTTTGTGTGTGTGTCATAGAGTGTATACATGTCTGGTCAGTGTGGGAAGGTATTCATAGTTAAAGCTCTGAAATGATAAAGACATGAGTGAGCAGTAATTGATCCCTAGAGGGCTGCACTGTGCCAGCAAATGCGTGTGTGTGTGTGCGCCAGGTCAGATAGTGATGTGCCAGAGTCAGTAAAAAGCCTCATTATTCACACAAGAAAGGACACACAGACACACACAGACTGAAGCACAGTCATTTTAATTGGCGATATTCATGTCAGCAGTTTGTCTCTCTTTAGGAAAAGCTTATTATTTATCTGTCATGTGTTGAGTATTGTGTTGTGTCTGCTCGAGTCCAGCAGGCTGGATATCAGTGTGTGTTTGTAGACACACACCGTGTGTCGAGTCTGTGCGCTTGGATCGTTTCAGGTTTCTGCTACACCACTTCCAGGAAGGCAAACACCTGATCAGAGCTCGACTTACAGGGCACTCATTTATCCACGTTTCACCCCTCAGCTGTAAAAGAAGGCTGATGGGGTACAGTTGTCACTCTCGCAGGCGGCCGGGTGAGCGGCACGGACACCCAACTTTGTGAACACGATAAGTCGAGAATGATGTAGGATTTTCAAACTGAATCACTTTAACTCTTTCCTCCATAAACATGTTATGTGATGACCTCTCCTGAGTTTAGACACCTCACTGTGCATCAATAAAGACGTCCAACGACTATTCCAATGGTAGCTGTAGAGCCAGAGACCCTCTCACTAACGTCTGATGCACGCTCAGACATTTAGTTGTTGAAGCGGGCCTGAAATATGACAGAAACCACTCAGTGCAGAAGAGAGAAAGAACGATTACTCCTAGTAGAGGTCAAGGAGGAAAGAGTTGATGTGTCGGAAACCTCTCCTCAGGCAGGTTTGGGTTTTTTCCCCTCTCTCCTGTCGGTATGTCTCTTCCTGTTTGGGCTGCCGTTCTCGCACCTGCTCTGTGTTGTTTCGGAAGTTCATAGTATCTAAAGGCTGGATGCTGCTGCTGTTCTCTTCCAGATCGTTCAGGTCAATATGGTGGGAATCAGTCCCTCTTTGATACCTGTTCATGGTGCTTTTTGTCTGCTTGCCCGGTGTTCCCGTCTGCTTCCCATTTACCTGTTTGAAGTCCCTGTTGTCCTCAGTAATTTTGCAAACACTGTCAGCTGATATCAGCACATTCACAGGAAATTATTTATCAATAATCCAGCTGCCTGCCTGCCTGCTCTTCACCGCCACTCACCGACCTGCCCGCCGTTTACCCCTCCAGCAGCCGTACGAGAACCAGAAAGAGTAAGGCGGCTGAAACTGAGGATACATTTTGCAGGATCCTGTTGAATTTTGAACTCCATCTCTCTTCCCTTTCAGTGCCTCGGGTTGTGTTCCTGCTGACAGATCGCTCTCTCGAGGCACCTCCCTGCTCTCTGCTAACTCGTGCCTACTTTTTAATAAATGCTGTAAAACTGCTGTCGGCTTGTTGAGTCTGATTCCTGAGTCCACGAGCTCAAACCTGACACAGACTGTGTGCCTAAGTCAGATCCTGGGTGGAAGAGTCCATAATGTCACACCTGCACCTCTTTCTGACCTTCTGCAGATCACCGCTCTGAGATCTTCCTCCTCTGTGACTCTTGTTGTAGCGCCTGCTCGTCTGACCACCGTGAACTTTAGCGGTTTGAGCCGAGTGGCCCCTCGTCTGTCCAACCACACTGATTCCCTGCCTGTCTTTAAAGCCAGCCTGTGTCTTGAATATATATAACTAAATATATATTATTTTTTCTTATTATTATTTCTTATTATTAGCAGTTTGTAATCGGTTCTGTTTAGCAGTCCAGTCCACAACCAGGGTTAGTAAAATACAAACATACACAGTAGATTTAGTTTTTTTTATTCTTTAGAAAGAAAACTGGTATATTTTAAGTCTATATTGTGTTTGTTAAAACCTGATTAGGTTTGGAGGTTGGACATAATAATAATAATAAACGTGCTCAGTGTAATAGTGAGACCCTCCATAACGATGCTGTTTTGCTTAAAATATCCTTTATTTTCCTCTAAAGAAACTCATTCTCTCCTTTTAATCCGTCCGAGGCATTAGGAGCAGTGAGCAACCACAGTGAAGCACCCAGGGACCAGCTCTACTTGTAAGCCACGAGGGCAAAGTGACGGGAGAATTAACCCTGCGAGTTTCTGACGGTGGGGGAAAGTAGACGTCCCAGAGGAAACTCTTGCAGGCACATGGAAAATCTTCATGCTCCACACAGGAGGGTCCTGTTCTGGCCCAGGTTGTAACCGAGCAGCAGTCCCTGGAGCTGAAAACACAAGGTAATGCTGAAAACTACAGTTGCCTCAATGATCACTTGGGCTCCAAAAGCAAGTCAATTCCCACAAAATCCCACATTAAAAACTTTAACTCTGCAGCTCAAAAAAGCATGTTTGCATCTTGTGTAGCAACTCCAGGAGAGGGGGGAAATTTCTTTATAACTCATCTACCTTGATTATGGAGTTAGGGGCGTGGCCTCTGTCTGATCCTGAAAAACAAACATGACGGCAGCCACAATGCCAGGATTTCATCCTCAACTATGGACGATGGGTCCATCTTCTATTCAGTCCATGGTTGTCTCCAGGACCAGCCAGCTCTGCAATAACACAGCCAACCACCGAGGACTGTGTTCAGTTTTAATGTAAAGAGACGTTATAGCGTCCCTGAGTAAAGTCATTCTCCCATCATATGTTGGGAAATTTCCAATTTCTAATTCAGGATATTTTCCACATTTGCTCTTTCTTGCATGCACGAAACAGTCTGAGTCAGGCAGTTAGGTGTGCTGCATGCACAATGATGCAATCTGATATTATCCAGGCTTCATACCAAGCAGGTGTGTGCATGTTAGAGAACAGCTGATGCTCCATCTGACTGTGTTGGACATTCAGTTCTACTGAGTAAATCCTGGAAAGGTTCATGCGTGCATGTGTGAGCGAGTCCACGGCTGTACTCAAGCACTGCTTCCCTCTGCAGCTCTGAACCTCTGTACTGAAATCTCTCTCTCTCCAAATGTCAGCCCGGTCTTTTGAAACAATCCACGGTGACAAACACAGTGACAGAGATTCCCCGACACATCAGAAGATGCATATGAATGAGACAGCCTCACCCTGCAGAGGAGAGGGCTGCTGTTATCAGTGCAGCAGGTTCAGTGGCTGGCCATGGGCAGGGCTGTGACAGGTTCTGTGTGTGTGTGTGTGTGTGTGTGTACAGAGGGAGGATGGAGGGGATATTGGGCCTATACGGCAAGTGTGTGCTTGAGAGCAGAGACAGATTCTGTGTGTTAAACACAAACAAGAGTCATTGTGAAAGAAAGAAATTGAGTTGTAGGTGTGTGTGTGTGGGTGGCTGACGGGCAGACAGCTTGACAGAGCTCATCTGTGGCAGTCACCCTCCTGTGTGTTATCAACAATGCCCAGACGGGTGCTGCCAATCATCCCACATGCCAACGGGACCTCACATCAACCCATCAGCCAGACCACAAAGACACACAAACACACACACGCATGCACAAACACCTGGGTCTGCCGCGGCATCTGCATGCACACACACACACAACAGGCTGCGTGCTCTCGCCCGTCACTCTTAGTTGCTGTCATTACTCCTTTGCACACTGGGAGCAGGTGTCACTCACAAGCAAAGATGAGGGTGGGAGACCCCCTCCATGCACAGCCTCTACACACAGACACACAAACACACAGGGTCCTTTACCCCTTTACTGACTTACAAATCCACCGTTGTTCTGTGGACTAATGCCACACTTTCTTAGACTCATATGTGGATGCACAACAGGTTGGCAGTAATAAAAGGTCTGAAACTGAAGTTGAAGTGTGTGTCTCTGTGTTTTTAGTCAGCGTGCTGGAAACACTTAAAGTTTGACTGCAGGTACTGTGGCGACATTAAAGTTTTTTAAATTTCTTTTTTATAATATTTGTCACACAGGAAAGTTCTGACATGGACCCACTCAGGAGCCGGAGGGCAGGTAGTGAAAATAAGGAGTTAAATTTAAAAAGTCTACATGGTTACAGAAAGGTTCTGCAATAAGGAAACAGGTCATCTAAAGTGAAATAAGGAAAAGTCCAAAGAGAACGACACAGAAAGCAAACAGGGAGGCCAGCAGGAGCCAGGAGAGCGAGCGCAGAAACAGGAGGAGGATGACTCCATGATGCAACAAAGACGAGGCCGCGTGCGTCTCCGCCACGGTACGTTCTGATTTTATTCCATCCTTCTGCCGGCTTCAAAGCACACTGAGAGCATTTCAGAAGCAAAGGAGCCTGCACCACATCACTTTGCTCTTCATCCTGCATATTTTTAGCTTCTGAAACTTGTGAAGCTTCTGAAGCTTTCAAAGCACTTATTAGCTTGAGTGGTGGATCAGCTCCAGTGGCCACGGTGCTGGTACCCCGAGTGGGATTCAGGCAATACGGAAGACACTAAATCTACACAGAGGGGGGGAAGTTAATGAGGGACAGATGACCTCAGTCAGACAACAGGAAGGTAGTAAACCCAGAGGAAGTCAAACTGGAGAACAAATCTTTAACTAAAAATGAGAGAAACTGCACGTTACCTGGAGCTGTACAGCTACATGAGAGCGTACGATGGTGTCGGTTACCCACAATGCCTTAGCTCCCTGAGGAGAAGAGGAGGAACGAGCAGCCAAGTTTGTGCTAGCAGGAGGAATTTAGCATGAGCACAGATGACACGCTAACATGTGCTCCCAGCTAACAGATTTTACTCACACTGTAGCGCTGTTTAGTGTTCATATGTGTTAAATTATTACCTTTAATATAAAAAACTTTTGTATCGTGGGTGACTGGCCTTTTCACAGTGGAGCAGTTAGCATCTCAAACATGAAAGAATATGAGGAAAACCTGCCAGGTCAGATTTGAAAGAAGAGTAGAAAAGATGGAGGCAGTCACTGTGATGTCACTCACTGGTCAGACCTCTACACTGGAGAGACCAAACAGCCACTTCATAAACGCATGGCACAACACAGAAGAGCCACCTCGATGGGACAAGGTTCGGCTGTCCATCTGCATCTAAAGGTCAAAGGTCACTCTTTGGGGAAGGCAATGTTTACATTTTGGACAGAGAAGACAGATGGTTTGAAAGAGGAGTGAAAGAAGCCATTTATGTCCACTGTGAACGACCATCTTTGAATAGAGGGCGGGGCTTACGACACCAACTGTCTGCCATCTATAATCCAGTTTTGAGATCCCTTCCTGGACACCTTAACGCCCACTCACATCCTGGGCCATCTGACCTCAGCAAATCACATGATAGGATGGGGCCAGGTTTCACAATGGCTGATTGTGACCCACACCCGTTTTCACACCTTGGCTCGTATGATTATATATTATATATTATAATATATAATATATATCCCATATTCTGTGCAGTCGTAATGTAAGACTCATGGCACTGTGTTTGTCCCTGTTAGAAGGTATTTAGCTACAGAGAGTGAAGGATTCTGGGTATGCAACCTATCCAGATGTACTTTGTGTAGTCCTCTGAAAGACCAACAATGTGTGGATGATGTGTTAACCGTGAATGACAGAAGCCTGTAAGCCATGCTTTAGTTTCCGTTGCTTTAACGCCTGGTCTCACCTCAGCCCTTTGCATGTTGTAACTTCTCTTCTGCTGCTGGTTTGAGGAACCACAGCAGCATAAGCACGAGTAGAAAACAGACTAACTTTTGACAATGGTCTATAAAACTGTGTGTAGGCTCTGAATATTAAGTAATGTAATGCTGATTAGTTGAGAAGGGGGCAACAGTGGAGGTCCCCAGGACGGGAAGAACTGCAATAAACAAATAAAGAATAAAAGAAGCCCTCGATCATCTCTCTGTAGGTAGACAAGCCATCCACAGACTGCCAGCAGACTGCCCATAATTTTAACCAGTCCACAAATATGCCTGTTATGTCTTTTTGCCATCACAGCAGTCGCCCCCTGCTGGTGATTAAAAAGAATGCAAGTTTAAGGCACTTTAATGTTGGCTTGATTCCTCAGTGGACACGACTTTCGTCTCTTATACGATCTCTGATTCTACATGTAAGAGTGCGAACAGAAGTAACCGAGCTGAGACACAGATGGAAAACAACAGACTATGACTATCATGCACAGTCAACGAGTTTAGAGAGATTTCAAAGTTTAACTTTTGTGTGCTGTAAATCTTAAAGTGGCTTACTGAAGTCTGCTTGTTTAAAATACAATTAAACCAAACTTCAGATTGTCCATTCATAAAGTGTATTATTCCTTAGTGCAGAGGTTCCCAAAGTGTGGGGCCCGCCCCCTAGGGGGGGGCGCAGAGCCATTGCAGGGGGGTGGTATGAAAAGAAAAAAAAAAAAAAAGAGCGCTTGGACACTGTGGACAGGTTGTTGACGGGGCTCCCACATAAACGCAAAGCAGGAGATGAAGCATCGCCAAATATGTTTCCAAACCAACTTCCTTCCAAGCCAAAGACTAGAAAATATGGTGAAGCATATCTTCCCTTTGGCTTCATCTGCACAAGTGCCAAGGTAGGTCTCCCCTGCAAAATTAGTTTCCCTGCGTCGGGAGCAGCGCTGGGCTCTCCAAATCACGGACAAACAGGATCCCACATTCTTGATTTTTGGTTCACAAACACTTCTTGTAATAACTAACTACTCCTGACATTTTGGACATGTTAGCTCTTTATGCAGTAAAGTTACAGTGGGATACAAATAATATCAGGCTGATCCTGCCGTAATTTGTTCCCCCGGTTCAAATCACGGACAAACAGTATCCCACAGCTGTTTTTGTTTTTGAACCCATTTTGCACAGAGAGACATTTTTTGAAAAATGTATTGACAGCAATGATGAATATTATTACACAGGAAAAAAAACAACTACACGTAAAATAATCACACCGTGACGCCTCTGCCTTTCTAAATGGAGGGACAGTAACTGCGTGTGTGTATGTAAGCGTGTAAAACCTGAAGATAGAGACAAAATACTGTTAATCTGACTATCTGCCATTCTGCAATTCATCTCATGTAAACAATAACGTGGCGCACACCGTGACATGAAAAGAGGCACATACCCAGTGTTGGGGAGTAACGGAATACATGTACCGCCGTTACGTATTTAGAATACAAAATATGAGTAACTGTATTCCGTTACAGTTACCGTTTAAAAAGGTGGTATTCAGAATACAGTTACTTTGTTGAAATAAATGGATTACACGGCGGTACTTCCCTGTTTCATATTGTCGCGGGTCAGGATTATTTGGGTTTGTTTGACAGCTACGTTCTGTTGTTCCAGGCGGCAGCGTTACGGTTGCTATGGTTACAGGGTGACGCGCTCTCTCTCTGCGTGTTTCCTGGGTGAGAGAGCGCTTTTTTGTTGTTGTTGTTGTGCTAAGCTAATAGACAGAATGCTACATCCATAGCTCTAAAGAATGTAGCCTCATGGTCAGTGTAGTCCGTGCTGCAGCGAGAATGGACTACCATACCCGTTATGTGTCTGTGAGCGAGGGAGGGAGAGAAAGGAAAAGTCCGAGCTGTCACGGAGCAAAAACGGGAGCTGGAAGCATGTAAATATAATAATAACCACCGCAGCCAAGAAGAGTGCCTGACGAGCCCAGCTGTAAGTAAGCTATTAAGACTCAACTGTACACTGTGTTCGTGTTTTCCTCCGGAAAAATAAGTTCTGTTGAGCAGCCTTTCAACGCCTCTCTCTGTCTCTGGCAAGCAAAGTTGACCCAGACAACAAAGTAAAGCTATTTTTCGGCTACCAGCCCACACGGAACCCACCGTATCAGCCAGAGGTCCCTTTACTACTGTTCGGAGCCGCGGACCTTCAGTAACAGTAATAAATCACAGCAATAGTAAATTCACGTAGTTGTAAACAGCATGATAATATATTAAGTAATCCAAAGTATTCAGAATAAGTTACTCTCATTGAGTAACGTAACGGAATACGTTACAGAATACATTTTGGGGCATGTATTCAGTATTCTGTAGTGGAATACATTTTAAAAGTAACCTTCCCAACACTGCACATACCTTTGACGTTGCGTGACGAACTCTGTAATCCTCGTGCACACGTAAACGCAAAAAAGGAGTTTTAAATAATCTCCGTTTTCGGTGAATCGCAACGCCGTTTACGTGTTGACGAAAAGCCCAAACGCATAGAAACAGCTGCGTTTTCAAAAATACCCGTGTAGGTGTGGACGCAGCGTAAAAGAGTTGGTAGTATATTTTATTACTACCTGTAATTTATTGCCGTTTACTTGTATTTGCTTAATTGTTTACTAAATGTTTGAGGTGTGAAATAAACCGCAATGGAGTTTGTAAACAAAATATGGGTGTGTGTGTTTGGAGGATGTGTTTGTGCGGGGGGTTAGGTGGTGGGGGGGCGCGAACATTTTTCTTGTAAAAAAGGGGGGCCTGGCAAAAAAAGTTTGGGAACCACTGCCTTAGTGTATTATTCCTTACTGTATTAGATTAATTACTGACTTGTTTTGTTTAACTCAGTGATAAAAGCATCAGTAAGAAAAACTTTGAAGTTAACTGGCAGTTGTTGTCTTTATTCACACGCTATTTGATCGAGGCGTTGTCCAAAAGTACTGAATAAAAAGTCCTTTTTATTTATGTTTATTCGCACATCTCAGCTAAATGCCACCAAGTTATTACAATGATGGGAGATAAATCTTTTTTTATGGTTGAATTTGTCGCTCATTGTACTTGGTAATGATATGATTCATAATATTTACCCTTAATTAAGTCTTTAAGTCTTTAATCAGGTGGAATACTATTGCAGATTGATGCATTCATTCCAGTTTGTTGGCATTTAGCAAACCCCTTTTCATTTGATGAAAGCGTTCATCCACCGAGTCCATTGTGATGGGTTTGTATTGTGTTTTGATTCTTTATATTGTTCGGCTATTTATTCGCCAGCACTTCCTCCAAATCCGTGAGCATCCCTTGTGGTTTGCCGTATCCTAATTGCCACAAACGCATCTGTCACACCAAACAACGTTTCCATAACAACCATTATTGAGATAGGCAACCGCAGCCTTTGTAGAGTGTCAGCTAACTCAGAAGGGAACGATGCACACGGACACACATACTGTCCACGCAAACGCCACAAACACACACTCATAAATATTTCAGTGACAGCATCGGTCACATTTGCTTAACTTAAGATGTTATTATTCCACCAATTCAAACAGAAAATAATGATCACTCACTCATTACCATGTCTATTTCCATCACTCTTCTTCTTCTTCCTCCTCACTCTCTCACACATGCTGTCTGGATAGAGTATCAGGCCTCTATTCAAGGTAATTAGCGAACTGTAATTCTGTCACTCAGGGTCTCTCTCCATCTGTGTGGCTGTGCCATAGAGATAACATCTGCTGAGACGACTGCATGATGCTATATTAGTTTTGTTTGTCTCGGTTTTATATTGAAAGAAAAATAATGCCAATGAAGAAACAAGGCTTAAGGGTTCAACGTGCAGCAACAGCTCAGTGACAGAGCTCAGAGAACGTCAGCAGCTCAAATACAGCACAGGGTTAACCCTAACCAAAACCCAAAGAAGCTCAATTCTGTCTTGAGTTGGTTTTAAATTGGTTCAAATCTGTTCAGCTGCTTCTTAATATAAATGTCTAATCAGTCAATCACGTGGCAGGAACCCTGTGGTTTTAGACAGGCTTACCTTGGATCAGTGGTTCAGGCTGGTGGGTGGGATATGTTCTTTAGTTTCATCTGATCACAGAGCTCCAATCATCTCAAACTGGTTTCTCACACATGATGATGAGTTCACTATACTCAAAAGGCCTCCACAGTCACCAGGTCTCAGTCCAACAGAGCGCCGTTGGGATGCAGTGGAACGGGGATTAGCATCGTTGATGTGCAGCCGACGACTCATCAGCAGCTGTGTGATGCTGTCAACATGGACCAAAGTCTCTGAGGAATGTTTCCAGAACTTTGTTAAATCTATGTCACAAAGAATGAAGCTCTGTGTAAGAGCAAGGTGTACCTAATAAAGTGCAGTCAAAGTTAGAAGGAGAGCTGGTGAAAGAGCACAACAGACCAGTCCTTCTTATGCACCATCATTAAGACAGAGGTAGCTCTGACAATCCATTACACATTTGGTTAGATTTGTGTGTTGCTTTAATGTATTCGTCTTGGGTGGAGGGACTCTCGGGAGCAAGTGGAGAGCCAGTAAGTAGGCTTTGCTGATATGAGGTCAACAAGCAGACAACAAGGTCTAACAGCTCACTGTTCTCAGGATTATGTTGCTACACAAATGCCTACAGAACGCTGAAATGGCTTTGAAACTGCTTACCGCCAGCAGGAAAAACATAAACTGGGGAATAAATTTCCCTCTGCTCAGAATCTGTATCTCTTATTGATGATCGTCAGGGAAAACCAAAGGATTTAGACGGTCTATAAAAACAGCAGAGCCTCTCACTATCCCCGGAAAAATGACTGGTCAGGAGGCGATGGTTCTCAAACATCTGTTTTCTGGAACATGCTTAGAGAGATTAGAGATGCAGCATAAATAATGAAGACAAGACCTCAGAGGAAAACTCTCCTGTACTTGAACAGTTACCTTACTGTATGTGTGTATATCCTGGATACTCATCCTGTTCCGACTTTATAATGATCATCATTTACAAAATGGACATGATGAACAATAAGCCCCCAGATGAAACGAGAGAGTCGAGGGCTGTTGTCTTTTTGCCACCAAAGAAGGTGCCCCCTGCAGGCCATTCAAAACAGTGCAGACTGACTTTAATTTTAAGACAGAAGATTCAACGTGATTTTTTACAGTCTGTCATCATAAATGATGAGAATCTTCATCAGTGTCTGGACTCTTCAGTGTTGCTTAACACAGTCAGTCTGCCATCAGTTTATGGAGTCAAGTTAGTAATTACATGCAATCTGTGATAAACCAGCAGAAATCACAGCACTGCTGTCGTCTACAAGCAGAACTTTACAAAATATACACCAGACAAACACAGATCAGACATAAAATTCTGACCACTAAACACTGGTAACGTTTTTATCGTGGCACCGTGAACATTAGTGGGTGAACATTTTCTCCTTAAAGTTGATGTTAGAAGCAAGAAAAATGGGAAAGTGTAAGAATTTGAACGAGTCTGACAAAGGGCCAAACTGTGACAACGGTTCGGTCAGAGCATCTCCAGATTTGCAGCTCTTCTGGGGTGTTCCTGCCCTGCAGGGGTCAGTATCCATCAAAAGTGGTCCAAGGAATGAACTATGGTGTACAGCAGGGGTCCCCAATCCCAGTCCATGAGGGCTGGTGTCCTGCAGTTTTTAGATCTCATCCTGGGTCAACACACCTGAATCACATGGTTAGTTCATTACCAGGCCTCTGGAGAACTTCAAGACATGTTGAGAAGGTAATTTATCCATTTAAATCAGCTGTGATGGATCAAGGACACATCTAAAACCTGCAGGGACACTGGCCCTCGTGGACTGGGATTGGGGACCCCTGGTGTACAGGGTCATGGGCCGCCAAGACTCACTGAGGCTCATGTGGTCCAATCCAACAGACGAGATGCTGTAGCTTAAACTGCTGAAAAAGTTCATGCTGGTCCTGATAGAAAGGTATGAGAATACAAAGAGGATCACAGTCTGTTGTGTTTGGAGCTCCAGACCAGTCAGGGTGTCCATGCTGACATCATCCATCGCCAAAAGCACCATCTATGGACACGTGAGCATCAGAACTGGACCTCTGAAGAAGTCTTAGTCTGATGAATCCTGCTTCCTTTTACGTCATGTGGATGGCTGAGTCCGTGTGCGTTGCTTACCTGGGGGAACACCTGATACCAGGATGCACCATGTAAAGAAGGTCAGCCGGTAAAGACAGTGTGATGTTTTGGGTGATGTTCTGGTGGGAAACCTGGTCCCGCATCCACGTGGGGATGTTACTTTGACACGTACCTACCTTAGCATTGTTGCAGACCAGGTATATCCTTTCATGGAAACACAACTCCCTGATGGCTGTGGCCTCTTTCAGCAGAATGCAGCCTGCAACAAATCAGAAATGGTTCAGGGACGATTTGAGAAGTTGACTTGACCTTCAAATTCTCCAGATCTCAATCCAATCAGGCATCTGTGGGTCTGATCCATGGAGGCCTCACCTCCATGGACTGTTGTTAACATCTTGGTGCAGATACAGCACAGCTTCAGGGGTCTAGTGGAGTCCATGCCTCGATGGGTCAGGGCTGTTTTGGCAGCAAAAGTGGGATCAACACAGTTTTAGGCAGGTGATCATAATGTATATCTTCACTGAGAAAGCACAGTGTATTCAGGGTCCTGTAGCTCTGTGAAACACTGACCTTGAGAGAAAGAGAGGAACACAAAGTTGAGGCAGGAAATGGAAGATCGTTCAGAAAAGCAAAGAACCAATCATCCGTACTCTGCAGACATACACGCTGGCAACATATTTGCAAAACATTTCTGTTATTTGAAAAAGCTCAGAGGCTTTCATAGAACAGCAGAGAGTAGAGCAGAGGCTATTACTCATTAGATCGCTGGAGAGAGCTACAGACAGATGTGGGATGATTCAGTCTGAACTTTGGTTTATTGCCATTTCGCTCTGTCTCTACTCACAAAATAGAAGCGCTGTGCTTTGATGGTTCAGCACAGAACAGGAAGTTGAAATGTGGAGTTTGCTTGTTTTTTGAACACGGTGTTGTCCTTGTCATGCGTTTGTCTTTGTGTTCAGGTGCCCCAGTTAAAACTCAGCGCTTTGTTCCTCAAACTAATGCGAGCCTTCAAGTCTCATAACAGCACCTGCAAACACACAAATTTGACAAATGCAAATGTGCATGCACAGCACTAGTCAGGAATTTCAGGGTTACTTGATTCACCAAAGGCAATAGACATGGTGAAGAAATGCACTCCCTTGGATAACATTTCAAACTGAGCTGATGTTGGGAGTCTGTGCATTTTAAATAATTATTCTGTTTTCTAAAGAACGGGCAACCTTGTCTTAAAATGAGAGCGATGGATTGTTTTGCATTAATTAAAATACCAATGCTCTGATTGACAGCTTTTAGTAGAGAACATCATGCACAGTAAAGTACAAGATAACGTGTTGCAGGGTGACCAGAGCCTCATGATCCCGTGATAATCGGGATAAAGTGCAGTTTAAATGTTCGCACTGTGCTGCGTCACTGTTTCCGTCTCCCGTGTCACGATGCTTCTTTCATCAGTCGCCTGCACCGGCTGTCAATTACAGCACAATAAAGAAAAATAAAACAAAAACACAAAGATAAACAAGGTTTCCGTTGGATGCAGACATTTTCATTTACATGAACTGTGACTGTGATGGGCCAGCCGTAAAAAAGGAACACTGAAATTGTCAAAAGTGAGTAATCTTTTTAATTTAGTCAGTGTGTGTGTAATGGCGAGGAACACACTGAATAGGGCAGAATCAGTGGAATGAATAAAAATGATTATCTTATTAGAGAAAAAAGGCAATGTAAGGGAAATCACTACGTTTCCAGTACTCCGACATAATGATGTATATTTTCAGTGACATTCAAAGCTGTTACGATTGCATGCACGTACATGTATACATGCATAATAGAGCATCATTTGTCGCTGTGGAAATAAGTAACGGCGCCGACTATGTTTGAAAAATCTGCATGGCACACATTGCATCAAAGAAAAACTATTACAATGAGAAGGGAGCGCAGCATCTATGTCAATAAAATGAATCTAGCCTCGCTCGCGTTTGTTTCATCTTTCCACAAAATCGAATCATAAATAGTCAAGACAGATGTTCACTGAAGTTCAGAGTAAAACAGACAATCGGCAAGTTTTCTCTTTTAACTTATTATTATGAAATAGATGTCAACTAGGCAGTGCAGAGGCGGTGGAATAATGATGTTATCAGTGTTTAAGTCGGTTTGCCTTCGCCAATAATAACACTTTTTTGTTTTTCCCAGGAGCTGACGTTTTGGGAAGTGAAACAGCTGGAAATGCTGTGAAAACTCTAAGAATATGGGTCCCACTGTTAGACAAGCAAAAGTGACAGAGAGCAGCAGCAAAACCTAAAAGCAAAGCCTGAGCATGGGAGGCTGTGCAGGAGGACCAAGTGGACATCTTAGTCAGGTTTTGCATTAAAATAAGCTAGTCAGTTAGCTTCAGATATAGATTAAAAACTCTGATTCTTATATCTGCCCGAAATACAATCAGGATCTAAGTATAAGACCAGTGGCTTTACTGTTAGAAACACCTATCCATTAGTCCAAGTACTATTTTCTAACCAAATACCTGCAAATATAATGGCTCTTAAGTTTTAGCTGTTTTCGTTATAGCTAACATGCTAATATGCTAAACCAAGAGGTTGTAGTTCTTAAACGTTTTACCCTGTTTTTGTTTGCATTACCCTGTAATGTCTGTTAAAAACATCTTCCTAACATTGTACTGTGTTTACCATAATATTGATTATATATTCCCTTAAAAAAACGGCATTAGCTTGATAATCAATGCTAATAGCTGACCTGATTGGCTACCTCCCTGGACTTTTTTGGGGGCAATAACAATAATAATTATAACAATGTGCAATAAAAACATACACTCCTTCTTTTTGTTTTATTTTTTTATTTAATAAGTTAAGTTACTGTGTTGTGTTGTGTTGTGTTGTGCATAGTGCCGATGCGGGACAGTTTCCAATATCGTTGTACTATTGTACTAGGTATGACTGTGCAATGACAATAGTTATTGAGTTATTGTATCTTGGCATTTTACAAAGAGAATTCGTTCATGCAGCTCAAAACAGCACGTAGTGTCTAATACAGGAAAATTCTCCTGAAAGTCTTCGGAAAGTAAACAAAAATTTTAGCACACAGTTTGCCAAGCTGTCAATGTCATGCAGGAAGAAACGTGGTTGTAAAGACTACATTTTTAGCTCACATTTGTTTATTTATTTTTTTCAATTGACATGACAAACTTTTTTGTTAACAGGTAAATCATAGCATGGCATCAGATTGTACAATCGTGAAAAACATAGTTTTTATAGGATCTTTGCAGTCCACATCTCACATCTCCTTTTCAATGTCACTTCACATCACTGCGTGGATTCATTTATGCACAGCTCTCTGTTTCCCATCCAGACTAGCAAACCGCCAGGAATTCTGCTTTCATAGACGCCGTCACACTTGCTGATAATCAGCTAATCAAGTGAATAGCAATACCTGGCTGATACTTTCACTTTTATTCCTATGGAAGCAGTAAGGGAACATATAGTTCTTCACATGACTATGAAGTGATGCAGAAAAGCTTTTATTAGCAGTCACATTCATCAGAGAGGTGTTTATGCTTCGTGTTGTTTCCACAGTTTGAACACATCAAAGTCTGAAAAGCTGTTACCCAACTCAGGAAACGGGACCATCTGAGGGCCACGTGAAAGCCAAGTGAGCCTCACAGAGCAGCTAGCATGACTGTCTTGCTTTCTTGTCTCTTTTTTTGTTTCACAACTGCACCGTTACACAAATCTCTTACCTCATGTACTTTATTCTTTATTCATGGCAGTAAAATTGAATTTAAGGGTCCATTTCAGTCGTTTTTGTGATGCACAAGTCTGTACAATTGTGCCTTTAAGAGACTGACATCAGATTTGCAAGTACTTCACCAAAACCTCCTCTTACCTCTCTACCCATACACATGTCATTCACATATTCATGAGGTCAGGGCTGCGCTCTGTGGCAAGCCGAGCACATTTGAGAATAATATCAATTCTCCATGGGAAACTAATGAGTGGTGGACATGCCCACCGGTCACAGGGGGACACAATCCATTCCTTCACACTGTGGGCGCCTGTTGGAGTCTGTGCTGTCTCTCTCTGTCTTTGGAGCTTTTAGCTCCATGCTCTGCCATATGGCCACTCTGTCAGACCACTCCAGGAATATTTAGGAAAGCCCCGACTCTCTGTGCCCAGACGTGGTCCACTCATGCTAGGCCAAGACAGAGTGACAGCGAGCCCCCTGGATGGGAGGAAAGGGGGGAGGGTGGAAACAGAAAAACTGCTTTATAAAGGAAAGAAAGAAATAGTACTTGGAGGGATGAGAAATGGATATTATAGACTGAACAAAACAGATCCCTGCATTATCTTTGAAGCCATTAAAAGAAAAATCAAACGGAAGGAGAGGGAGGAAACGGAGATGTAAAAGGCTCCAATAGCAGAGACGCAAACGCTGTCAGGGGAGAAGAGACAGATTGAGGAAGACGCACAAAAGAAAAAGAACTATTCATCTGCAAAAAAGGAGAGAGAGGAAGAGGACGAGGGTGAGATCTGGCAAAGTGAGAAGAAAGAGAAATGATGAGAGAGGAGAGAGAAAAGGAGTAAAAGGGAGGAAATGGAGTGAGAGAAAGTGAAGAGGCCAGGTGCAGCGTCAGAGCAGATGGAGAGAAGCAGGAGAGGGAGGGAGAGAAAGAGTGATGGCAGAGAAGGAAACAGAGAGCCGAGAAGTTAATGTCTCGACCGTTGTGTGATGGGGCGTGTCTGTTCCAATGCCAGGACGCTTTTCTATAAACTCATTTAAAGACCCTGTTTTGGGTTTTCCTGCCCCCCCCGCCTCCCCCCGCCCGGTCTTCTCTCTCTGTTTCTTCCCCTCCTGCTCAGCCTCCCTTTCTTCGGTCGGTCTCAGTGTTTTGCTCCGTTGCTGATTCAGTTCAGTAACTTGACTGGTGCGACTGTACGTCACCACAGCACTCTGAACTGTTTACCACAATTCAACTTTAAATTTAACTTGATTTAAAAACAAGTTACCAAAAAGGAAAGATTTTCAAGTTTAATGTTTTGGCTAATGTGTGTTTCGTTTTTAATTAAAGAACTGAGACCTGAACCTATCAGTGTGGTGAACGTGAGGCTAGAGACGAAACCTGCCTACCAGCACGCCTCAGGCTCTCTGATTATCATGATGTATATTGACTTTATTACTTGGTGTAGACAATAACTGCCTAACTTCCTGACTCCTCTCCCTGTGTGTTTTTTTTATGTAAGCTGTTATTATGTCTTATGGTCAACATGTTAATATGGACTCACCTGGAAACTTGGGCAAATGGAGGAATATTTTCTAACATGTCTTCCACTTTGTTCTGTCAAATGTCCACGTGCACAACCACACCACCTGCCTCCTAATGCAGACTCATTTTTAGCTCTTTTAGTTCAGTGACAGTCTGGTGTCCTCTCAGGAGATTTCACAGAACATACGATTGTTTAGTTGGAAGACTCGTGAGTTTATCCGTCTGCTCGTAAAACTGCAGCGAATCCGTTTTCCTCAACGTGTGAAGAGTTAAACTAGCTTTCGCTCATCGCATATTTACTTTATGTTCAGAGGATACTTCGTTCAGTGACACATGGGTACATAAGGTTTTTGAATAATGACACATTTTCAGGATCTCAAAAGTAATTGGACAAACAAATATAATTTTAAATATAAGGATTGTTTTCAGTGCTTGGATGAAGATCCTTTGTGGTGAATGGGCTCAGCTTTCATTGCAGCCACCTTCCCGCTCCTTTTACCAGCAGTCACATCAGTAAACACCTGCAGCCTGGTTCAAACACTAACTCCACCATGTGATGATCATCTGCTTCAGTTGTCTTCTTTGGTCTATTTTTGTTAAACCCTTTAAATGAAACCTGCAAGTCTGCACTTCAGCCACATGTTGTTTGTCTCATTTAAAATCCACTGTGGTGCCACAGAGGTCTTAAACCAGGTCTGCACATTAAAATCCAAAGATTGAAATTAAATCTACGAGTTGATTTTGTAAAGTTCACATATTATGGATATGTTAACAGTTTTAGGTCCACATTGTGTGAGTAATAATGGATAATAAATATAAGTCCCGTGGCTTTTTGACCTGCATGGTCATTGGTTAAATCCCACAGTCCTTCTTTCCACTCAGCCAAAGAGCCACACAAACGAGCAGCTTAATCTGAACACTAAACCTGATTCTAACACTAAAACCAAATGTTAAGTCCTGAAAAAGCAGTCTAACTGTGAGGACCTCCATCTTTGGCTTCACAGTAAAAGTCCCCATGGATACAAGTGCATTCAAATCCCCACTGTGACATAATAATAGGAACACACACACACACACACACACACATCTGTCTGACGGTGAAGTCCTGGAGATGCTTTTCCAGCGCAGAAAGCATTGTGAAAATAGCATGAACAATCTCTCTTCTTTTCTGTCACAGGGTCACTGGAGCAGCGCAGACATAAACATAATAATCCCTTTGAGCGCCATGGGGGGACGAGATGCCCATATTGGGAAGCGAGGAGAAAGGGAGGCGTGGCGAGCCCTACAGGGCCACGATGGGGAACTTGACATGGCGGAACGGGTGAATTATATTGGAAACCCTGAGAACAGTTCAGCATCCAGACTGCTGGAGTGGGATGACTGTCTGTCTGAGGCTGGCATACTCACACACACACACACGCACACACACACACACACACACAATATGCTTGTCTGTCCTCTTTCCGTTTCCCCGTCTTCATGCCTCTGTCCTTCATGGTTGTTCTTTTTAAAACACTGATTTTTTTAATCCCATCTGTCATCCACGCCAACTTTAGCTTCCTTTATTCTTTTATTTGTGACTTCTCTTCCTCCTGTCCTCCCACTGCTTAAACCTTGGTGTTTCACACCTGTTAGTTTTCTGTGTAACGTCCAGTGTTTTCCACCAACGTCGGCTAAAAACACCCCCTGATCCTGCAGCACACGCTTGGCTTTCCACATGTTGCGTGAAATCACCTAGTGCTGGCTAACATCAGCTAAGAAATCCAAAAATCCTCCTATAAATGAATAAAAAATCAGTTTGCTGTTGCAAATCCGTCGTCGAAGAGCATTTTACCCACACCATATTTTCTTACTTCCTACCAGCAGCTGGTCCCAGTGAAAATGCCAGTGATTTTGTAAAATGCCAGCATGTACCTATTCCTGTTTTCTGTGCCACGAGAGTTTAAGGAATTAGTTTCAATAGTCTCTTGTTCTTTTTACCTTTGCAGCTGTAACACATGTGGTCTCCTGTGTTTGCAGTCCCATGTCCAAGTCCTCATGAAAGAGCATGTTTTAGTGACACTTAGGCATTGCTTAGTGTCCTTGTAGACTGATAGAAACATGTGAAGGTTTTCTTCTTGTTATTTTAGTCCACACATGACACACGACTATCAGTCTCAGAAAAGATCTCTCCTTCTTTTTGCTCTTCATCAGGTTCTTATTTTCAGTCTTAAAACTGAAGTTTGATGGTTTACAGATTGTGAGGCTTTTAAGGAACATTTGGTGCATCCATATTTTGGTATATTCTTATATCTTATATCTTATTATCTTATATCTTCTTATATCTTATATCTATACTTTTTTTATTATTATTTATTGGTTTTAACAAGTTTTACATAATACACAGTGAGCATAAGATAAAATAATGACAAAAGACATAATAATAGAAACAAAAATAGTGCAAACCATAACAGAAAGGGGAGGGGAGGACAGACAGATATATCAAATTAGCACTTCAAGCCGTCAAGTCCACAGTATGTACGTTGCAGTTCTCCAAAAAGTTGTAGAATTTTGACCATATGGCCCAAAACTTGTCCAGTTTGTCTCTTAATACATAAGTTATTTTCTCCAGAGTTAGCATAGATGTCAGCCCATTAAGCCACTGAGATAGTCCACATATTTTTTGATCTTTCCAACAATTAGCAATACATCGCTTGGCTTCCAAAAGTCCGATCATTAACAGAGCTCTGATGTTTGCAGCAGATACAAAATTGTTCGGGTATATATTTAAAATACATATTTTGGGATCAAGTGGAATCACGTCACCAATGATTTGGCTTAACCTTTTCCCAAAAGACTTTCACATGTGGGCACTCCCATATGCAGTGAAACAAAGAGCCCCTATCTCTTCATACTTTTTAGTCAAATAAATGCCAAAGAAACGCGATCAACACAACATCCCAACATGTTGGCCAGTGGTGATTTCATCTATTAGATGACTGGAAAAACTCTCAAAGGAAAAAATAAATATCTGAATAAATATGATGCTTCAGCACTTGCAAAGCATACACAATACAGTTACAGACAGTTATGTGCGGTTTGGATCTGGATAGGTAAATAATGCCGAACGAGAAATTCTTCAGTGTAAGAAAAGCTGAGTGCTAATTCAAAAGTAAATGTGATCTAAATGTGTTCCCAGTATCAGTTTATATGAATCTGCAACAAGAAGGGATTGGAGCGATTTTTCTCTGCGCTTGTCTGAAATGTTTTGCACTTTACTAATACTTCACCTGCAGAGCCATACTCTGCACTTTACAAGCAACTGTGAACAAACTGGTGCATCACAGCGAGCAACTATCCAACAGTTTGTCTACACAAAGCCGGTGGTAGAAACTGAAGACTTTGTTTTCTCCGTTTGTGCTTTCGCCCACACGTAAACGCTCTTTAAGTCCCCGAAAACTGATTTTCAGAAGCTCCGCTTCTGTGTTTAAGGAAGGAAGACGAAATTCTGGCTTGCAGCAAAAAGTTTTGTGCCTTTATCACTTTTTGATGTCAGACCATACACAGTGTTATTATATCGCCACTAGGGATGGGAATTGATAAGAAAAAAGAAACCTAAACCTAAAAAGATCAAACTCACTTTGAGGGTGGGCTTCATATGACATATATATATGTATTAGCTACACACAGAGACGTTTACACATTGAGCAAATACATCTTAATCAAAGCTGGAGCATAGCGGTCATCAGGGTAATTCAGGCTGTGGGACGGCAGTCATTCTGTACATGATTAATGTTTGTAACCTCTGACCTGTCATGGGAGGGTTAGGCCTCATTCTGATTATTTTTCTTGTGCTCGTCAAAAAAGTATGTAAAATATGTAAAACATAAAATTGTTATGTTTGTTCCAGAAGGAACAATATTTTCACTTTATTCAGTAACTGGAGAGATTTCCTACCAAATGTTTTTTAATGTGAAGAACTAGAAATGTGTCACCTGTTGAAGACTTATTATCTGCTGCTCCTCCACTTTTCTCTGTACTCTGAGTTAACACTAGCTGTATTGGCCTCTGCTCTGTGCCTCAGTGGTGTACCTACAGTCTGTGACAGGCCTGATTGAATCACTGCAGGGTTTTTTTTAGCTGTAAAAACTGAGTATTGCATCTACGAGTGACATTTGTTCATTTGGATGAGCCAAAAACTGTTTAACCATCTGGCAGCAACCAAATACAGGATGTTGTGGATGCAAAAAAAGAACTTTATAACTAACAACATGTAAACAGAAAGCACTGCACAAGAGAATTGGGTAATCCAACATGAAGAGCTAAATGAAAATGAGGTGTAAGGAAACAAACGAGCAGGGAATGAAACGAAGAGCTAGACAAGCTGCGGTAAACAAGCAGATAATCTGACAAATGGAAAGACCTGATTTTATTTTATTTTTTTAATCTCCCTTTTATCCACTAAAGTGTGGCATACGTGCTGGCTCATCAATAGAGGGCGCTGCCGCAGTGAAAATACTCAAGGAAAAAAATCCTTAAGTTATTAATGATATAATTATGTATCAACTTCCTTGTGTGGACGCCGGCCAACTTGGGTCTACGGACAGACCGAAGGTTTTTCAGTCACGAGGGTCTGACGCTGAGTTTCAACTGGAGCTCAGAATTCAGCCCTCGGGATGCAATTTTGTGCGTCTCTGACCAACTGGCGTAGATTACCTGCCTCATTTAAGATTTTGATTGGACTGTTTGACACCATTCACACATCGTCCCGGCACAGGCGCTCACTCGTTAGCTAGCTCTTGCCTGAGGATGCTGACTTCAAGTGATGCTGAAACAGTAAAGTTAAACTCAGTTGTTTATTTACAACAACATCCATTTTTAAGGTAATTGGTCGAAGAAAAAAGAATTACAGAGCTTGGATCCAACAGTAGGGACAGCATATGCGCAGACCTTCTCTAGCACAGTATACGACAAGCAGAGTTGGCTAACTGGATGTGGGGTGAGCTGGATGTTGTCTGCTGTTACCCCGCCCCCAGATGTTTACCACCAGCCGTCATTGTTTAATATGTGTACGATCCTCAAGCTTGGCTTCTATGACAGAAGGTTCAGTGCTGTATCTAAGCTGCTGCATTCTTCTGAATGGAGACCTCTGATGTTGCCCCTGAAACCTGCTGGAGTCTCTCTTCCAATCTTGAGGTTACAGCTCTTTATGCTTTATGCTCTTTATGCTATGACACCCTGGCAGGTCGACTCCTTGCCAGGGTGTCATGTGTGGTGCGGTGGCAGGCAGGAAGTTGCAGGACTAAAAAACAAAGGAATGAACCAAGGGAGTCAGCTTTATTGCTAAATCAAAGCATCCATAGAAAAACCTCAGAACATGGAACTCAAACTAGGAAACTTGGGAAGCTAGAAAACTAAATTGGAAAAGGGAGAACTAAGACATTATCGGGAGCTCACAGGAAACACACAGCAAGAGGGTGTACGACGCAGCAACAGACGGGTAAACACAGGGATTAAATACACACGGGAGTAACGAGGGAATGGGAAACAGGAGGGAAACACAGCTGAGACTAATCTGACATAACAAGGTGGGGAGGAAGCAAAACTGAAAACACTGAACACAGGATACCGGCAAAGTAAAACAGGAAACACAAGACAGGCGCGGGACGCGGACTTAAGAAGACACAGCTGACAGGGAAGACAGATGACTAAACATGGAGACAAAACTAAACCTATACTAGAGACGTGACACACTAAACATGGGAGGCACAGGAACAAAATTTAAGAATTACAAATCGCAAAACACTGAAGCTAAAAAATACAAAAGACTAAACCATGAGAAAACCACTAACTCACAGAATATAATCAAAACATAAACACTGGGTCACCAAACCCAGGACCTCGACTCGGGGCATCCAGTAAGCGTTCCCAGCCCCTCATGCTATCCAAGCCTACCTGAGCGTGAGATATATAACTGTATGAGTTATATATCGAACTTGGACATCATTTAGATTCATTATACCAGCCGCCCCTTGTGTGTTTACATGTGCATATACATACAGAGGTTTGATTGAAGGACCCGGGAGGAGCCAAAGTCCAGGTGAAAGCAATCAGTGACAGGTGAGGGCGGAGCAAGACGATCACAAAGGAGGGAAAAGAAGAGAAGGTAATCGTGTAAGGAGAGACAAAGAGAAAGCTAACCTCCAACATGACATCACTGTGAGCACCATGTGTCCGGTTTCATGAGCTGAAGTTTCACGCCGTAAAATATGGAACCGTTTTATTAAGATTCCAAACCGTGTGGCGACGGCTTTTCATACGCCCACATTATAATATCACATCTTTCTTTCAGCAAAAAGGGGACGGCGATTTAAAAACACCGGGAGTTAGAACATGCACCAGCTAGTTTAAAGTGCCTTTCATCAGAGCCTTCCCTACTTTTCATCGTGGTGACTCATAATATAACCCAGAATATAACTAACATAGCACTTTAAGGATGGATACATGTGGGATGAAAGAAAGGTTTGACAGCAATGGCGTTGATGTGCAATTTTGTCCTGTTTATGTAACGTTAAATTTGATGATTAAGACCCTCTGCTTCTACCCTTCTTTTTTCAACAAATATCTTTCCAAGCATCGCTCTCCTCTGTGCTTCTCCGTCCTCGAAGATTTTAAATGTTTAAACAGCGACTGCGGTCAGTCATCAATCACGCTGACACAGATGATTACCAAACACACACGTGCACACGCGCACACAACCTCAGTCATTACTAAACACCTAATGGACACGCAGCTAGGCATTGGCCTTTAAGCACTGCGTCTATCATGCACACACACACACACACACACACTATGCTCTCAATCACTGAAGCTCATTAGCCCTCTCTTTCACTTCATCTGTCTTTCTGCTTATTTCCTTCCCTCTTACATTCATTTCTCTTCGCTTCCATCTCTTCCCTGCACTTTTTTCTGCCAAACACACCTCTCCCTCTTTTTTTTTTTACTCTTTCCGTTAAATATTCCCCGTCGTCTCTCCCATTCTGTATCTCTGTGTCACATTTCAGTCTTTATTTCCGTCCAAAAGCATCTCCATCTCCCTCCGTCTATCCTCCCACCACCTACGCAGGGCGTCGTCCTCTGTAGTAAATCTTGTTCCCCGTTCTCTGAGGCTGATGCCGCCTGCAGCCCTATGCAGAGTGATAGATGATACAATATTGAGCCACTGTAAAGCTGCGACTGAGATCTAGGGTTCTCATAAGAGAAAGGCTCGCGTAGCCTGTAGGGAGAGAAATACAGGGAGGAGGGAGAGCAGACAGATGTACGTGAGAGCAAAAGAGAAAGAGGAGCAGAAATGAGGAAGAGACGAGTTAGAAAGAATATATACAGAGCAAGAGAGAGTAAAAAAGCAAGGGTGACTGGCTCAAATACAGCGCACGGGTAACTGTGGTCGTGAATGATTTAGGTGCCCTAGCAAATGAAAGAGGTATAGTCTATTCTACAATGCAAAATCAGTTATTACTTACATATATACAGAAACGCTTAGGGCAGAAAAATCGAGGAGCATGAAACACCTGAAGTGGACATTTTACATGCTCCTTTTTCCAGAGCAGGACTCCTCTATGATAAACACTTTTAATTTTATCAAGCTGACGATTAAAGACAGGATTTCACTTTGCAACATGAAGTGTCTCAATAAATATACATGCACTACACAATGTACCTGGATAAAGTTTCACAACTCTGCTCATAAAAAGTGGTTTCAATTGAGTTTTTCCACCTTTCATGCATGTCTCCCAATGCATCTTATTGAGTACAGCTGCTATTTTTCCATTGGTCCTTGGAAGTCCTGTTGTACTCATCACTTGTGACGGGAACAGGGTCCCGGGCCGTGTCTGAAAGACCAAAAAGCAGTTCAAAGTCAAAGAATCTGCAGGCTCCAAGCCCAAAGGTGGCACGTGAGGAAAGGACAAGGTCGGGAGGATGCTTCTTTTCAGCTTTCACTCTGAAATGGTCACTCAGGGCCAGATAGTAAATGCACTGCTCTACTGTAGCTTCCTGAGACATCAGAGGGAGACCTTTGTCTTCTCTAGAATGAAACTCATGTTGAAGGGTGGCCATATTGCTATGCTGGTGGAGATCAAGCACACTGCAGATGCTAGGACAATTAATCAGAACAGGACAGGAGAAGGTGCCCAAGCATCCATCTTTGTAGAGGACAAATCAGGCACGAGTACTGGCCTCATCAACATTACCTCCACCATGCTTGATAGATGGTGTGGTGTTCTTCGGATCACGAGCTGTTTCTCTCGTCCGATCATTCTGCTGCAACTTCATGTTGGTTTCATCTGCACAAAAACCTTTTTAGACTAATGCACACATATTTAGAAGTCTTCTGCCAATCTAAGTGTAACCAGTGGTTTATGCTTGTTGTATTTGCACTCATAAAGGCATCTCTTGTGTGGCATATTGATTGTTGAAAATCCACAGTGAGAAAACTGCAGAAGTCTTTGTCAGAGAATTTAAAGACTTACATGTGTTCATGCACCAGCTTGCGAGAGAGTAAAGGAAGAGTTAAAGTATTCTTATACTCAGTGTTGGGGAGTAACGGAATACATGTGCCAGTGTTACGTATTTAAGATACAAAATGTAAGTAACTGTTACAGTTACTGCTTAAATAGGTGATAATTAGAATACAGTTACATTGTTGAAATAAATGGATTACATGGCGGCCTTTTCCTGTTTCATATGTTAGGCCATGCCCTCTCTATATTTGGTAATTCCACACATTGCCGGAAACCCAAGCAAAACACACAATAAGAGGCGCTAAAGTAAGCATCCTGTTAATGTTGGTGGCGTCAGTTACACAATGGACCCAGAGCCAGCAGTGCACGGGCAGCAATGCATTTCTTACCTGGAAGAAGAAGAAGAAGAAGAACGGGGCAAAATCTGATCGTGCAATGCAAACACCTGTTTACCAGCAACCAAGCTGCTCTCAGCGTCAAAAGACTCCACCTCCACCCTAAAGAAACATCTGGAAGTAAGTTCTTTTTAAAAAACTAACGTTAGCCTGCTGCAGCTACCTTGTTTTAGTTGTGGTAGCTACCTGGGTTAGGTGCCACTTCAGTATCTTTGATGTACTATTGCTGTGTGATTTATCACGATTACTGAAGGCAGCATTACAAATAATCATGTGCAGTTCTGAGAGCAGAGATAAAGAAAACATATTACTGTTACAGAAATAGTTTTCTATACGAGATCACTGCAAAAAGTGCAGCCTGACCTAATGTCCACCCTACTGTTACTCATTTTATATAAAGATTTAATAATCTAGTTGGTATTGCCTTCAGAACTGCACATGATTATTTGCAGCTAGCAGGTTGTTAATGCTATCCATCAAGTCTAACAGACCTAACCTCAGCTAACGCCAGCTAACAATGTTAGCTCGGTGGCGAGTAACCTTCAGTAATAATAAGAAATCACACAGCAATAGTACATTCATGTAGTTGTAAAAACACTGCTTATACTACAACACAACATTAAGTCCTAATTTTGAGATATAATGAAATTCTTACCAGAAATTATGCACAAAAACAACATAAAGAGTCAGGATCACCAAAACAAACCAAACCTGTGATTCCTCTTTTTAAAGGCCTTTTGTTCTTCAGGTGGGTGAAAGTATTCAACATATAGAGAGAATAAAACATGAAAAGAGAACAACAACAAAGGACAATAAAGGTTTGATCTGAGACAGAACAAATCAAATTAGAAAGAAATTAGTGGGATCGGTGTCTTCCCTTTGATCTGGGAGGATAAGAGAATTTTGGAGGAGGTTTTATTACATCAAGGAGGAAGTGGCTTTAGCGATAAGATGTGAGAGAAACAAAAAACGTTCGTCTTCTTTGAACCATCAGCAAACACCAAGTTAAAGAAACAGATGTACATTACCTGTGTGCTCTGTGTGTGTCCGATTCTTTGCCTCTTCATTTCACACACACACACACACACACACACACACACACACACACACACACACACACACAGTGTTAGCTGCAGTGTCCAGACTAGTTAGCAGAGCCACCTGTGTTTCCCTTTCACCACTAATCACACGCACACACAGATCTCCACAGGGGTTCACGGTCATCCGAAAGCATTTGGATGAGGAAGGATGTCCATTTCCTGACAGAACCCGGTCCACGTCGTTATGCATACCTGAGTGTAATGATGGCGTTTTTGCAGTAAGCTTCTGTCTCCTGCACACTGACTGTATTATCTTTTACACATCCTCAGATTTTAGTCTTTTTGTGGAGTTGGAAAGAGTTTGCTGACTTTAGTGAAAAATCAGAGCTTTCATGTAGTTTGTCAGTTTGCATTAGATGCCTAACACAAAAATGAAACAAAGAGGAAAATCTGAGACTGCTCTGTGTTAGATGTTTGTGAGACTGGAAGTGTAGAAGTGGAGCATAACACCAGTGAACAGAATATAAAGTGGAAGATGGAACATTTCTAAAACACGAGTGTTTGGAAGGTTTATCCTGGTCTGTCTAGTTACATTTAGCTGTTAGCAGCTCTGGTAACATTCAGCAGTTTGCATGAATGTGTGCAGGTTTGCTGGACTAAGATGCAACATAAAAGCCCAAATTTCTTTTAAATCCACAGATCAGACCACCTGAGTGAAATGCTGCATGTTCAGCAGCTCGGGTAGTTGCTAACTTTGTCTGTTGTTTGGTGCTGGGCAGGCAGCACACAGTGAGCTTATCAAAGCTTCCTCACTAAAAACATATGCCTGCAGAGCATGACATAAGGTATTGGGAAGCCGCTGCTTAAATCAGAACGAGCACTTATTTACAGCTTCACGCCAGGGTTCCTCAGGTCTGAGCGGTTGTTGCTCAAAATCACCAGCTGTCACTCACGACACGCTGAGAGGAGACCAGGGAAGGACACACAAAGGCACACATGTGAAAGCACACAAAATGCATTATTTGTCACACGTGCACTCATGCACCATGCTGTGCAGGGGTTGTTCTGGGTCTGGTAACCTTCTTTTAACTCAGCAGGAAGCAGAAGAACCTCCTCCATTCTTGCTCTCTTTCTTCACTTTAGCAAGTTGATAAATGGCTCAAACCGGTCTTATGTGGAGAACAACCTGTGCAAGGATCAATACTGTAAATGTATTAGGAGCTACCCAGATTACTGCCTCTACTCTGCTGTGTTTGATTTCTTTCTAATGGCATTTCACAATTTTTTATGTACTCATGCAGGGTGACTTTGACTCAGGAGGTAGAGTGAATTGTGCACCAAGGTTCTGGATACTCCAATGTCCACATGTTGAAGAGTCCTCGGGGAAGGTACTGAATCCCAAACTGCCCCGAGTGCATCCGTCAGAGTGTGAGTGTGTGCTGATTAGAAAAGTGCTTTAAGGCATAGAATACAGTGCTGTATGATTGAGTGAATGAGGGCTGTGGCTGAGTGTTAGAAAAGAGCTGTACCATTACCATCTGTGCAACATGCTCGTGCCTTTATGGCCTTCAGTACTTCTAATTTCCAGCCACATAAGGTGCCCTCGGTTGTTTCAAATAAACAACAAATAGGGTAGGGTAATTTCCAATAAACCATGTCCAAAATAGAGGAGGAAGAAATGTCTTCCACTTGCATTATGATAAAAGATTTATTTCTCTTATACAAACTAAAGCAGTAACAATGAAACCATGTAGATATACTGTATTTTCCGCACTATAAGGCGCACTTAAAATCCTTTAATTTTCTCAAAAATCGACAATGCGCCTTATAATCCGGTGCGCCTGTATGTATGAATTCTGGTTGTGCTTACTGACCTTGGACCGATTTTATGTGCTGCACGGCGCTCAAAAATCTGTCATAAAATGTTTCATTACGACTTTGGTAAGCTACGGAGCCGCACTGCTTGATGGATTGTTGGAGAGTTACGGCAACTGTAGTCAAGGGGCCTTGCGGAGTAATCTGGGTCCTAAACTCCGTCCGCTTCAGGTCCTAAAGTCAAACGAACACTGCAGCATCACTGAGAGTTACAAACTGTCTAAATTCTTTCATCTTTAATAAACTGATCAGCGTTGCTGCTTTACCAGGTGTAACAATTAAGTTTAACATCCAGCATCCATGAAAACAGAATTTATTACATTTAACGGATTTAGAAGTTAGCAGAAAGTTAGCAGGAAGTTAGCTCGCTAGCTTCCACCTAAACATGATATAGCATGTTCTGACTGAGAGATTTCTGAAACATTCAAACGTACAGCTCTGCTATCACTTCCAACATAAATGAAGACAGAAAACTAAACAGCAGTGACGTTTGTAGGGTTACTGAAGTTGGGCTAGCTATAATGATGTGCTACATGATCACTAGCGACACAGCTATGTTAGCATAGCATAAACACAGTGAAGCTGGAGGATGAACGCTAACTTTTTTCTACTCATAATAAAGTTAACGTGAGGGTTCCCGATGGTTAGGGACAAATGCAATCGCATGGCAGGATGCTATAAACGGACCAAACTTCAGTCAGGAGAACAACTGAGATAATCCATCCACAATACCAGGTTAGTCATTAATATACTGCAACAACATGGGAATAGAGCAGCTGCCAGAGAATTCAACATTAATGAATCAATGGTACGGAAGTGGAGGAAGCAAGAAAAATGAGTTGAATAAAGTTTGACTTATCTGACTGTTTTGTTTCACTTAATGCGCCTTATAGTCCAAAAAATACAGTAAACAATATCATTTCAAAATAAGACATTGTGAAGAATGGACTCGTCCCCCAACTCCCTGAACCGCAGAGGTTCTCATCCTGCAGTCGTGCTTAAAGTGGGAAGCCTGATCTCACACAGTGCAGCATCATCACCCGAGGTGGTTCACCTTAACTCAAATGTTAAAATTATGGAAATCTTAAACCTCTATGTATTATTAATCAGGCATGAATTTAATTTTAAGCCAAAAGTGGACATCTGAAGTTTGACGATCTCATGCACCGGCACGGTCTCGCTCCTCCTCGCTCTATCGGATACCGATGATTGGTCAAGATCTGGAGCCCTGTGAGTGCAATTTTCAAGAAAGTAGTCTAATAAAGTTCAGCATGAGTCTCCTAACGTCTAATATAGACACTGTGGGACTGAATGTCACAGTGCTCTGTGGTAAAACGGTGAATTTTAACCAAAACCATGTTTTTCCTGAAATTTTAGTGATTAAACCTAAACAAGTAGTTTTGTTGTCTAAGGCTAACCGTGCAGTTTTGGTGTAAAAATAATCTCATTACTCAGACTCATCTAGTTGGCAGTCACATTAATGTGCCATCAGGCGCTCCATCTGTGTCGCAGTGCAGACTTTAGTTGGTTGTTGTGTTCACATCAGAGAAAGTGCTCCTCAGCGTGTGTGATAAGGCACCTGAAAGGAACCAATCATCAACAATCAGTGCTCATTGCTGGGTCAGCTTTAGGCACGGAAAATGTTTTCAGGTAAAATAAGTACTTTGATAGGGTGAGGGAGGTTTGTTGTCATGGTTACGATAATTAACACATGGTTAAGGTTTACAAAACAATTATGGTCATGACTAAAATAAACTTACACTGTTTTATTTTCTGGAAATAAAAAGCAGACAGTTGCCTTCTTTTATAACCTGATCCTCCAACATGCCATCCTGTAAAAATCACCAGATTTTTCTCAAATCAAAAGAAAAAGCGAGTGAAAAAGATAAAGTAACTACAGCCTCCTGGATTTAAAAAAGACCTCATGATCAGTCGTCTGTTTAACATTTAAAAGACATCATTAAACTCCGGTGGCTGCCTCTGGCTTTGGAGAAAATGGCAGTATTTGACTCCCCGCGATGAAAAGGCACGGGTAGCACCGTGACCCCAAACACCGGTGTTTGCATCCAGGTTCTGATCTGTGGAGGGGTGTGAAAATAAAAGTGCTTTGAGTAAAGTCTGAGAAAAGATCAAGCTTTGATTAAAACTTTAATAAAGTCTTTGACTTTTTAAAAAAAAAAAATATTTAACCAAGGTTATGATCTTCTCCTAACCTTAAACAGAAAAAGTTCATCTTGCTTCAGTTTCTAAGACCAGCTGTTAGCAGGAATCCAGATAAAATAGACTGCCGATGAACAGTTTCCTTATGTAGCTCACTGGATAACTTATTTATAGCAACACAGATGATGTTGTTGCATTTTTATTTATTAACAGTCACATATATTAAGGCACATTTTTAGTCTCTTTTGCATTAGAGCTCCTTTCACTCTACTGCAGGCAACAGGCTCTGTGTTTTTGTACCTTGTACAAATGGACACAGGCACACAAAGGTACCACAAAATAAAGTAAAACGACACATCCAAACATGTCGATACACATGCATGCACTCTTAAAGGCAGTCATCTGTCACTCTCCATCAAGCAGTGAATAATACACCCATCTGTCAGCAGTCCAATAAGCACACGCTGCCCTGAGCTGCTGATAAATGCACAACACAGTGAAACACAAAAACTTTCTCAAACACACAAAGAAAACCACACAAGTAAGTACAAATAACCCTGCAGCACACACACAGACAAAACCCCACATACTGTACAAACACACACACACTGTGAGTCATGATTGATGCTTCGGGGCTCTGTATACATGTGAAGCCATGGGGGCATTATTATGAAATTATTGATAGTGGACTTTCATCCCCTTGAGAGGTAAAAGGAAACACGCACACGCACACACAAAGGAAACCTGGTGATGACAGAACTGGCCGACATCATACATCATTATTTTTTCTTTCCTTTGGAATCATTATGTGACATTTTTCATTAAAAAACATCACAGAGCACCGGAAGCCTCTTTTCCCTCTAAAGAATGACACGAAATCCTGCAAAGAGAACAAAGGCAGCTATTAAATCAAATTGATGCTGGCAGGTGGTAACAGTAGTTTCAGGCCTGTATGCAAATTGATCACAATAACTTGCAGAGTCCATCAGGAACACATTTGTAGATCTTCCTATAATATGTCTGTGATCATTCCAGCTGAACAAATTGTCCCTGACCCGACTTATATTGGTTTTATTTCCTCTTGGACAATATTCAGGCTTCCTTAATCCCTACTATCATTTACTAATAATCATACCATTCAAACTGCGTACCACAGGGATGAGCGTGTAGTAACTGGATACATCAAATGTCTATTTTTAACCCTTTGTTAGAAAGTCCTTTGCAAGCAACAACCATCTAAAGCCTGAAACTGATGGATGTGAGCAAAGAATGGGTTTCCTCCTTTGGCAAGCCTTCACTGCAGCTGTGTTCAGCTGTTTGTTTGTGACTCTTTTCCCCTTTAGCTTTCTCTTTAGGAAGTGAAATTTCTCTGAACATTTGCAAAATATTTGACAAATGCCCAGATTTCCCTCTCACTGTGTCTCTTTGGGTTATTCTCCATCTGTACTGGAAACTGAATGAAGAGCTTTAAATGGCGCCTCTGTCAGAAAATGAATGAATGATATTGAGTGAGAGCTCACACTATAATCTCTGTGTATTTACTTAATGGTGTTATTGAATTTAAAATCCTGCTCCTCACATACAAGGTCTTAAATAATCAGGCCCCATCTTATCTTAATGACCTTGTAGTACCATATCACCCTATTAGAGCACTTCGCTCTCGCTCTGCAGGCCTACTTGTTGTTCCTAGAGTATTTAAAGTAGAGAATGGGAGGCAGAGCCTTCAGTTTTCAGGCCCCTCTTCTGTGGAACCAGCTTCCAGTTTGGATTCAGGAGACAGACACTATCTCTACTTTCAAGATTAGGCTTCAAACTTTCCTTTTTGCTAAAGCATATAGTTAGGGCTGGACCAGGTGACCCTGAATCCTCCCTTAGTTATGCTGCAATAGGTGTAGGCTGCTGGGGGATTCCCATGATGTCACTATGTATGTCTTTATCCTGTCTTCCTTCTCTCACCCCAACCGGTCGCAGCAGATGGCCCCGCCCCTTCCTGAGAATGGTTCTGTCGGAGGTTTCTTCCTGTTAAAAGGACTTTTTCCTTCCCACTGTCACCAAAGTGCTTGCTCATAGGGGGTCATGTGATTGTTGGGTTTTTCTCTGTATGTATTATTGTAGGGTCTGTCATGGTCCTGGGTCGAGCGACCCAGTGTTTGAGTTTATGTATCTTTTGTATTCTTTTGTGCCTTAGCTTAGTTCACCTTGTTTATTTCTAGATTGCAGTTTAGTCTTGTTCCTCAGTTGTTTATGTCATCTCCCCCTGTACTAAGTCTCCCTGGTTCATGCGTCATGTCTATGTTTAGTTCATGTCATGTCTAGTCTCAATGTTTCCTGTTTTACTTTGAAAATCTGTATTCTATGTCAGTGTTTTTAGTTTCACCTGTCCTGTCATTAGGTTCATGTGTGTCAGCTGTGCTCCCATGTGTGGCCACTTCCCCTAATCATCCCTCATGTGTATTTAGTCTCAGTGTTTCATGCAGTCTGTGTCGCGTCGTCTGTGTTCCCACCTCCATGTTTTCACAGTCAGTCTTTGCAGTTATCATCATAGTCTCTGAGTCTTCTTAGTTTGTCACAGTATTAGTTTTCCCAGTTTAGTTATAGTCTAGTTTGGTCACTCTATCCCTGCTTTGTTTGTACACTTTGTCTCAGCCATAATAAAGGCTCGCTTTCTGTTAAATTCACTCCCGTCTACTAACTTGTGTACGCACCTGGGTCCATCACACACACCACCGCACGGCCTGTCTCCACAGACCGTGACAGTACGACGCGACCATGCCGGACCCAGCAACACAACAGAGGGAGATCATCCGGACAGTGGAGTCACTATGCGACAAGTGGCTGCACTGTTCCAGAGAGGAGGAACGGGAAGAGTTAGCCCGCCAAGTAGGAGTGTGCGTGTCCGTGTTCCCCTGGTTATGGGAGACGCTGCACCCCCTCATCAGTGACTTTCTCGTCTCCACTCTCCGACTCCGCCCGCAGCAGCAGCTGCCCGGTGTGCGTGAATCGTCGCCAGAGCCATGCAGTTGCATTGTTACCCCGCTGCCTCGCGAGCCAGAAACAGTCAGAGTCGGAACAGTGAGGCTCGCTGCCGACACACCGTCGGTTCGCGCTTCGTCGGCTTCCGCATCTTCGCCATCGCCTGACTGCACTACGCGGCGTACGGAGATGCCAGAGGCTATTGACTTCGGTGAGGAAGAGAAGCAGCAGGTGTTACAGGCGTATCGCGAGGACGAGCTCCGTTGGAAGCCCTGGCTCATCTCCGAGGAGGAGCTCTCGCCAGCCGCCCCATCTCGGACCTGCCGCCCACCCTCGCCGCCTCGATCGGACTACTCGTCTCCGGCTTCCTACCTAGCACGGATGTGGTCGGAGGACGAGGAGCTGGTCGCCGTGGAAAGTCAAGTTTTATCCACGGCCGCTTCAAGGAGGAAGCGGCGTTCACGCCGCCGTCGCGCATCGCTACGGCCTGTTTTGCCCTCCACTGAGCAACACGAGGATATTGTGGAGGGCACGGATTTCGACCTCGAGGAGCGGCAGCGCGCCGCATGCGCGCAACTAGAAGAAGAGCTCCGGTGGGAGCCGTGGCTCGCTCCTAACTACAAAGAGATTTTCCGCGGAACTCGCCTGGCTCTCGGGGGTCCCGTGAGCTTCCAGGAACTCTCACCTACCGCTCCGTCATCACCCAGTTCCCCAGCCTCTGCGACACCGGCTGGTGCGCATGAGGCGCCGCTGTCTGGTTCGTCGGAAACGACAATCAAGAAGAGATGACGTGCGCGTCGCCGTCGCACTGCACAACGACCGGAGGTGAGTGAATGCAGTCTCTTATCATCAGCCCCCGTTGAAACTGTAGAAGAACTAGATTCAAGAGTCAAGGTTAAAAGAGACTCATAGCGTGAAGATGGCTGACTCTAGTACTGAGAATGGTATGGTCAGTTCGTCTGGCTTCTATGAACAAGGAGTAAGACCCACACAGGCTGTGAATCCCAGCACTGGAGAGTTTCCGCCTGTGCTCTTGTCACCTCCACCCAAACAGGAGTTTGACTGTCCAGCCCCTAAGCCGATTTGGGAATCCCCGGTTTCGTGTGTGTCTGTTAACGAAAATAAAGAGACTGTTTCAGAATCAGCCAGTGCTAACTTTAGGCTGAGTAATGCACCGCTAACCGAGCCACAGCCAAGAGATTTTGTTTCAAAGACAATCATGGACAAACCTAGTAATCCTGTAGGGACCTCTGACACTACACTTAGTTTGAAAGAGACTTCCACAGACCTTAATGTTAATTGTGTGGGGAGTGGGGTGGAAGTGTTTTCTTCTGTGTCATGTAACGTGCCTGGTGTTCCATCACAGACTGGGTTATCTGTGGCTAATGCCTCCCTTCCTGAGCCTGCTCTGCCCACCAATAAGCTACTCGAAGAAGGCCCCTGTGCTTTCATAGCAAGTAAGGCTATGTCAGAGGAGGCAGGTCATGAGATAAAGTATGAAAGGACTGTGTGTGAGATGATGTGTGACCATGTTTTGCCTGCTGTTCCTATATTCAATGAACTGAAGACTGAAGATGCTGATCATGAACTCACGTTAATCCGCCAAGACGAAAACATAAATGCAGATCATGGTAACCTGGACTGTGTAATGCCACAACATGAATTCTGTCTTCCTGAAGGTAACAAACAGGGCGATTTTGAACTGTTTTGCTCCAGCACTATTACCTCCAATCAGGAGATGGAGGCTGACATCAGGGTTAATGTGACACCGTTTTCTCCTGTTTCCGTGAACTCATCACTAGATAAGGTTTTGACCTTGAACAACGGTGTTTCCACTCATTCACAGCCTGATGTGTCACCTGCTGCAGTTAAGGGTTCAAGTGCTGTTTTACCTGTGTCTGTCTCTCAACTCAATAGAGCTATCACTCTGAAGCCACAGATCACTACGGGTGCGGGTTCCAGCAAATGTGTCTGTCCAACATATCACAGTCATGCTACTAACATGCCATTAGTTAGGTCCATACCCGAGTATTTAATGTTTGTCCAGGAACCTCACCCTAATGGTCTAAGCCTTGTTTTTGTGGGTGAGGTGGCAATTCTTGTTTTTCGTATAGCTAATCCAGCCCCTCTGAGCCTTACACTGCCATCGATCAGGTCCAACAAGCTTAGGTCGACTCCTCCTGTGACTACAGAGACTGGGCCATTTGCCTTTAAGCCAGTTAAAACTGATGCAGACCCTGAGAACCTAAAGCTTGCTAGCACAGAACTGGTGGTCATTAACACTGCTCACTTCATGGACTCCTGTGCTAAGATAGTAAGCCCTATGGACTGTTTTTCACCTGCTCTCTCTCCGTGTGGGATTATGCCTCAACAGCCTGTTTTTCCTCAGCCTTTACCCCAGTTAGCAGCTCAGCTCCCTGCCCAGTTAGCAGTTCAGCTCCCTGCCCAGTTAGCAGCTCATCCTGCATCTGCTACTGGATGCCCGGGTGTGCCAGCCCGGCACCCCGCAGCATCCCCGCTGCTTCATGCCACGTCCGCTGGAGGGCCCGAGGAGCCCGTCCAGCCTCATGCCACGTCCGCTGGAGGGCCCGAGGAGCCCGTCCAGCCTCATGCCACGTCCGCTGGGGGTTCAGGAGAACCGCACCAGCCTCATGCCTCGTCCGCTGGGGGTTCAGGAGAACCGCACCAGCCTCATGCCTCGTCCGCTGGGGGTTCAGGAGAACCGCACCAGCCTCATGCCACGTCCGCTGGGGGTTCAGGAGAACCGCACCAGCCTCATGCCTCGTCCGCTGGAGGGCCCGAGGAGCCGGTCCGGCCACCACCTGCGGCTCCATTGCCTGCAGCGTCTACGTCGTTGCCTGGTCCAGCTTCGGCTTCGCCTTCGCCTGGTCCCGCCTCGTCAGCTGGAGGGCCCGAGGAGCCCGTCCAGCAACCCGCCACGTCAGCTGGAGGGGCCGAGGAGCCCGTCCAGCAACCCGCCACGTCAGCTGGCGGTTCAGGAGAACCGCACCAGCCCCACGCCTCGTCAGCTCGAGGGCCCGGGGAGCCCATCCAGCAACCTGCCACGTCAGCTGGAGGGCCCGAGGAGCCCGTCCAGCCACCACCTGCTCTGTCATCTGCGGCTCCTATGCCGTCGCCTAGTCCAGCTCTGGCTTCTGCTTCATCGCCTTCGCCTGGTCCAGCTTCAGCTTTGGCTTCTGCTTCATCGCCTTCGCCTGGTCCAGCTTCAGCTTTGGCTTCTGCTTCATCGCCTTCGCCTGGTCCAGCTTCAGCTTTGGCTTCTGCTTCATCGCCTTCACCTGGTCCAGCTTCAACGTCGGCTTCTGCTCCGCCTGCAGCAGCCACCTCTGCCTCGGCTTCGTCTGGTCTCGCCAAGCCACGTCCACGACTGTCCCGTCACCGGCCACCTTCCAGGCCACGTCCACGACTGTCCCGTCACCGGCCACCTTCCAGGCCACGTCCACGACTGTCCCGTCACCGGCCACCTTCCAGGCCACGTCCACGACTGTCCCGTCACCGGCCACCTTCCAGGCCACGTCCACGACTGCCCCGTCACCGGCCACTTTCCAGGCCGTCAACTGGACAACATTGCCGTTGTGGGCGGCCTCCTGAACTGCACCGCCGCTGCCTTCTGCACGGCCGGCCTCCTGATATAAGATGGCATGGCCTGTTGGGTTGCCAACCTCCGGGTCGGCCCCCTGAACTCATGAACTGTGGGCTGTTGTGTTGCGGCCCTCCAGGCCGGCCCCCTGACTTATGTTTGGACTTTTGTCATGTGCTCCAGTGTTTTCCTGTCAGCTGTTTTTGGTTCATGTTCTGGGCCCTCCGTCCTGGTCCCCCGCCGCCCGCCCGGGCTCGGTGGTCCGTTTTTTGGTTTGGGGCTGTCTGGAGCCAGCCCTTAGAGGGGGGGTGGTGTCATGGTCCTGGGTCGAGCGACCCAGTGTTTGAGTTTATGTATCTTTTGTATTCTTTTGTGCCTTAGCTTAGTTCACCTTGTTTATTTCTAGATTGCAGTTTAGTCTTGTTCCTCAGTTGTTTATGTCATCTCCCCCTGTACTAAGTCTCCCTGGTTCATGCGTCATGTCTATGTTTAGTTCATGTCATGTCTAGTCTCAATGTTTCCTGTTTTACTTTGAAAATCTGTATTCTATGTCAGTGTTTTTTAGTTTCACCTGTCCTGTCGTTAGGTTCATGTGTGTCAGCTGTGCTCCCATGTGTGGCCACTTCCCCTAATCATCCCTCATGTGTATTTAGTCTCAGTGTTTCATGCAGTCTGTGTCGCGTCGTCTGTGTTCCCACCTCCATGTTTTCACAGTCAGTCTTTGCAGTTATCATCATAGTCTCTGAGTCTTCTTAGTTTGTCACAGTATTAGTTTTCCCAGTTTAGTTATAGTCTAGTTTGGTCACTCTATCCCTGCTTTGTTTGTACACTTTGTCTCAGCCATAATAAAGGCTCACTTTCTGTTAAATTCACTCCCGTCTACTAACTTGTGTACGCACCTGGGTCCATCACACACACCACCGCACGGCCTGTCTCCACAGACCGTGACAGGGTCTACCTTACAATATAAAGCACCTTGAGGCGACTGTTGCTGTGATTTGGCACCGTATAAATAAAATTGAATTGAATTATTATTTAGCGATAACTGCAGATCAGTTTGAGTGTTTAATTTTGAATAAACAATAAGTTACATTTTAAAATTGAAACACGTCATTCAGTGTAAAAAGTTTTTATTGCAGTTAAAGTGAACTTACTGAACCTGAATAGTAGGAACCTGATAAAAAATGCTGGACTGAGGTTTTTGTTCATGCATTCAGTCTGTTATTGACACTGATGATTGGCTGGACCTTGTTGTAATGAATTATATGTCTGCCTTATGGAGAGTGCTCTTCATGTGGCTGGATGTTGTGAAGTGGTCTTCTTTATGATGCTGTGATCATATATCATCATGTTTCAGACGCGTTTGTGCTTGTGCTGCACAACTCCCCAGTGCAGTAATTGTTTGAATACTTTTGGCCACCCCTAATGTTCCCTGTTATCTCACTAAATCATTTTGTTTCTGCAGCCTAAGGATGGCCTGCTTTTCCTGTTTTTTGGTGGGTTTTTTTGTGCTGAGATCTCATTTGACCACATGTTGTGGGTTGACAGCAACAGCTTCCAAATGCAGACGCCAAACTTGGAATGGTTTAGAGACAGTTTAGCTGCTTTATTGATGAATAAATAGCCCACACCTGTCCATGAAGCAGCTTTTGATCACTGTCCAATTACATTTGATGCCTTGAAAACAGGTCGCAACATTTCCTGCAAACTCTGTCTCCAGTTTATATTTTGTCAGGAAATCAATATCCTTAGTATCCTTATTTTCCTGTTATATTGTTTTATGTACTTTAATAATGAAGGCTTGTAGAGCAAGGCCACCTTTGACTCACAAACTAAGTGCTCAGCCAGACTGAAAAACAGGAAGTTTTAGTGCACAGGCATATTAATTGACTATGTGCACGTTAGCATATGCTACTTCCGGTGCGGAAACTCCTGTGGGGAGCTTTGTTTCCGGTGTCCTATTCGTGCCTTGTTTACGGTCCAAAACAAGTTAAGCAAATGAATGAATCAAGCGGCGATTTACATTTCTATAGATGTTTTGGGCATTTACCCAATATATCTGTAAATGATGTTCATCGACTTGTCGATATTTTTCGCCCGCACCTCAGGGCAAAAGAGAAAAGGGATTCAAATGTTATATTTCTCAGCTGTCCCTCGTTTATCGCGGGTGTTATGTTCTAAAAATAACCAGCGATGGGTGAAATCAAGTAGCCAGTTTTATTTTTTGACGCGTGGACATCGTGGACATCCAGTACTGCATTTCAGAGTCACACTGCTAGCGATCGATGCAGCGATTCTGTACTGTACAGGAGAGACGTCACGGAGGAGATCGTCTGCAGCGATCAGGACGCAGGACACAATGTGATGTAAAAAAAAAAAGCATGCAAACTTGCACTAAAAATCTGCGAAACAGCGAGGTGAAAGGTGAACTGCGTTATAGCGAGGGACCACTGTAATTTTGAAGGTAAGTCACAACACACCCTTCGTAAATACTAATGTATAGAAACCCTCACCAGCAATCGTTCATTTTTTTGTGTGGCTTTTTTTCACGGTTTGTTAACATGCTGTGTAGGTGTGTACTTGACTAGCTGATATCAACATAATGGGGAAACATCTGGTTTGACTATTGTTCACCTGTAGTTTGAATGCTGAACATTTGCCTGTTTAAATGTCTTCTGCATGCAGTAATGCAGTTCTGCTTGTGTTGAGTGATGTAAACAACTGATCGATCTAAACTCTTTAAACGTCAAAATTGATCATTAGATTTTTTATGACACAACAGTGGTGAGTGTTCCCACCTTCTCCTCTTTGTAACTTAACGCGATCTTTCCGTTTTCGAGTTTTGGACATGATTTTGGAGTATATCTTCGCAGTAGCGATTGACCGCAAAGTAAAGCTACCGGAAATGTACAACCCCACATCCAGTCTCAAACCAGGAAGTTAGCATTTTCTCGTGCACAGGGTCAATAGATAAGACACAGAAAAGAGGAACTTTCCATATAAGCAATGTTTGAGACTGTGTGACGTGTAAAGTACCAAAATAACACCTATATGAGACACAGCTTATGATTCTAATGTTAGAGCTCTTGCAACTGGCATTTGAGCTGTGCAGGGGTCTCTCTCTTCCGGAAGATGATTGAATTAAAAGAAATATAAATGTTTTAACACACTATGAGTCGGTTTTCTCTGTTCTATCATGGGGACAAAAGGATCGGGGTTTAATAATGTCAATACTCTAGAATTAAAGCTTAAAGTCTGTAGGATAAGTTATGTCTAAAGGCAGAGAATGGTTTGTGTTTTTTTCTGTACATCATTTTAAATCTGAGCAAGAAAAGAAAGCTCAATAACAGATTTAATTGGTGACATACTTAAACAGCCGTCTCTGCTCATTACTTAAGCATAACCTCGAGAGCTTTTTGCCTCACATCAGTGAAATTATATACTGTTTCTATGCACCGGCCACACACACAGTTTTTCATACGTAGAGCCGTGCAGACTTCCTCCAAGTGTTTATTTTAACAAACATAATCAGAGACAAACAGGTGAGTGTCCAGTGGGGGCACCCTTCCCCACCATACTGAGAACCAGAGCTAAACCAGAGTCCAATTTTGTGCAACATTGAAGCGAACACGCAGTGAGAGGCTGCTCAGTAGGAAGATCGAGTTTGATCCAACACATATTGACAGGTATGTGTGGGTACGAGCCTTTGCAGTGAGGTAAAGTTGGTTGTGTGGGTTAGGAGAGGAAGTACAAACACAGGCTGCTGGTGCCAACAACACCCCCTGAAACGCACACGCAGAAACACACAAACACACACGTATGCGCTCACACTTGTGCCACCTACCCAGATGAAAGAGTTGGCTCTGTGGCAGACCACTGCGCGGCCCTCTTGAGGGTTACTGCTGCTATTTCTGGGATAAGGAGTCAGCAGGCAGGCCTGTGTGTATTGTACAGCATGTTATTTTGCAGGCATTTGAGTATGTTCCATATCTGAGGAGAATGTGTGCGAGTGACTCCTGCTGCAATCACACTGAGGCTTGAGCTTCATTATTAAGTAAACACACACACAGACACACACACAGTCCTCCGAGGGGAGAAACCACAGCCTCGGATTGCTGAAGAGTCTTAATGTCAACAACTGCCTCTAAAAGCACAAGTGTTTGTGGCTGAGCAGCAGTTTAAGATAAGCCAAAGGCTACTGAACGGAAAGACTGATATCATCGCAGCAGAATGTGCTTGCTGTAATGGTGACTGATGGCACGTTCACGAATTAATCAAGAGGGATAAAAAATGAAATATGGAAGCAGCAGGTGAAGAAGACACTTGTGATAAAATGTTTCATAAGAGAAGCGATGCAGGAACGAGGGAGGCATGTTTGAGATGATTTACAGTAAGAGAGAAGCAAATGGTGGAAGACATGTTGGGAAAAAGCACAGGTGGTAAAGGAAGAAGAAGAATGATGCAATGAATGATGCGATCTGCAGTCATGGAGAAAAGAAATTACACAAAGAGCAGAGGCTTAATTTTAACAGCAAATCATAGTTTTAGTCATGATTTGGGCATCTAAATATTTTAGTTTTAGTTGACTAAATATCACGAGATCATATAGACTAAATCGAGTCTCAGACTGTCGTGTTTTATCAGTGAGTTGCTCCACACAGTCTGCAAAGTTTTCTTGAGATCATTTATGAAATGTGTCCATGTGTCTGCTCTTTCTTCCTCCCAAGCACTGACGTTTTGTCATGCTTTCGTGAGAAACGGGGATCTAATTCATCGAATGTGCGCATCTGACTTTTCTGCACAAGGAGGCTACTTCTGATTGGCTCTTATCTCTCCAGAGTATTTTCATCTCATTTTCATTTGTTAATGAAAGTGTCAGCACATTTCGGCATAGTTTTCTGTCCTCGTGCGTTAGTTTTTGTTTAGTTATCTTGTTTTGATGAAACAGCTTATTGGTCAACTGGAAACCCTTCTAAACAAGTTCAGTCTTTTTCTACTTGTGCTGTCTTTGACCTTTAGCATGCTAACTGAGGTCTGTAGAGTCTGAGATGGAGCTCTGGGGGTTTTTCTCAGTTTCTCTGAGCAGTGCACGGTCTGACCTCCGGCTGAATTGGCTGGGACGTCCACTCCTGGGATCTTTAAGTCTGACGTCATTAGCCGTTTCTGGGTCCAAACTTCGCTTCAGGTCCCAAAGTCAAACGAACACTGCGGCATCACTGAGAGTTACAAACTGTCTAAATTCTTTCATCTTTAATAAAATGAGAAGCGTTGCTGCTTTACTAGGTTTAACTATTAAGTTTAACATCCAGGCATCCATGAAAACGGAATTTATGAAGTCTAACTGAGTTAGAAGTTAGCAGGAAGTTAGCTCGCTAGCTTCCACCTAAACATGATATAGCATGTTCTGACTGAGAGATTTCTGAAACATTCAAACGTACAGCTCTGCTATCACTTCCAACATAAATGAAGACAGAAAACTAAACAGCAGTGACGTTTGTAGGGTTACTGAAGTTGGGCTAGCTGGTATATAATGATGTGCTACGTGATCGCTAGCGACACAGCTATGTTAGCATAGCATAAACACAGTGAAGCTGGAGGATGAACGCTAACTTTTTTCCACTCGATAAAAGTTAACGTGAGGGTTCCCGATGGTTAGGGACAAATGCAATCGCATGGCAGGATGCTGTAAACCAGCAGTCCCCAACCCCCGGGCCGGTCCGTGAGTCGTTTGGTGCCGGGCCGTGAGAGTTGCGGCTCAGGTGTGAAATTCATGGTTTTCAGGGTTTTTTATCAGTTTTTAGCGTTTTTATGGTTACTCTGTTTCCCTGGATCTTTTCCTGTGTGTTATTAATAAATCTTCTCTTGTTTTTGGTACCAGTACTGGTTTTATTTTGTTATATTTATCCGCAACACCTTAAAGGCCGGTCTGTGAAAATATTGTCGGACATAAACCGGTTCACGGCGCAAAAACGGTTGGGGACTGCTGCTGTAAACGGACCAAACTTCAGTCAGGAGAACAACTGGGATAATCCATCCACAACATGAGGTTAGTCTTTAACATACCGCTGCATGGGCTGGGGTGTAGTTACATTGTAAGGTTTTAAAAACTGAGCTTTAAAATGAACAGTGGTAATAAAAACCGAGAGAGGCCGACAGTGATCAGATTAAATAGAACAAGATACAAAACATTAAAACATGTTAAAAACACAAGAGCCTTGTAGTTTGGACCAGGAACCAGAGTTCACACGTCATCACTTAAAGACCGGATCGGCAGCTGTTTTGAATGGTTTCCACTTGGGAATAATCTTTCTTACTGCACAATGATGGATTTTAACGGTTTATAAATGACCTTATAACCCTGATAAGATCAATGAGCAGCAACAGTTGCTTCTCTCAGATGTCTTTCCAAACTGCCAAAACATCTGCTTTCATCCAGGTGCCCACACTTACTGATGATCGATTAATTAGTACATGTGATTAGCATCACCTGGTTGCAGTCCAGGTGTACTTTGTTTTTGACTCACTACTTCTGCATTTTAGCTTAGTTTTTGTTATAAAAGAGACATAAAGACAAAAAACATTTAATTCCACACAACCAATTCACTCAGGTGAGTCGGTTTACTGCAACTTTTTAATTTGGCTACTTTTTCAGGCACACTTGCCAGCACCCGGCAGGAGGCCAAACAAATAAAAAGCCAGAAATCAGAAAGCAATAAACCTTATGCTGTGATTAGATTTACAGCAATCTTATTTGGACATGTGTAGCGAGGAAAAAAAGAAAAGCTTTTGTCTGATGAAACATAATTTGATTTAGCAGCGTGCAGCCAGTGAGTTTGGGACATTAGCAGAGCAGGGTGCTGGAAGCTGCCAAGACCGTCTCACCCAGGCGCCCACCCAGGTGGGGAGGAATTGATTTTATATGGTAAAGAAAATATTTTGCACTTAACTTCCTTTCTGTCCACTACAAAATGACAAAATCTGATTTAGCAAGAGAGACTAAAGCATGCAAATCAGATTTCTACTGCATTGTTTTAAATATCCTTTTCTGTTCTGTCCACTCCTCTAAAAAATCATTGCAGCTTCATTCAGTCGATATGATAATCATATAAAGTGCAATGGAAATGATTATGTCTATAAATGAGAAGTTATTCTGAGGGCTATTAAGGGAACAGTTATAATACATGTTTTTATCTGCACTTCCAACAAAGCTGAAAAGGATAAATGTCCTTCTGCACAGTGCACATCGCTGCTCTGCACACACATAAGAATGCAAGCTCACGGGGCTTTGTGTGAGGTCGTAATACAGCCAAATATTGAACTATTTAATGCACCTTCTTTTTACTGATATGATTTTGTTTACTGGGGTTGTTGCTGCCGTGGTGGGTTAAGGGAAAATGTTCCCAAAGCCGCTGGATTTCTGCTCGTCCATTTGATCCTTGAGTATGGATTTATGCACGTAAGCAACCCGAGCCAACAGCTGGAACAGTTTTATGCAATGCAGAGTCGGTTCACCTAGCAGCTCAGTTTTACTGTCTTCTAGTAAAAACACAGACTTACTGTATTCACAGGGCTGCCAGTTGGCTGATGCATGCTATTCAGCACAGAAGAGAAAAAAGAAGAAGTTAGGTACCACTTGTGGGGCATCTGCCTCCATGACATCTAAATGCAAACTTATAAAAGCCAGAGACGGATATCCAGACTGAGCTTTGCTCTGTAATAGCACCAAACTTTAAAAAACATCTATTCTAAAGCTCTAATTAGTCTAAGACAAATTGGCTTGAAATTGGCTTTTTCTTTATTTTTTAAAAATAATTTGAGCACTATCAAACAATATCATATGAACATATTATTACTATTTAAAATGTTCTTTGTTCCCGCTTTCTTTGTCTGATTTATTGCCTTGCTATCAATCACCAGAACAGCTCCAGTTCCACTCATGCTGAAACTTTTGGTTTTGATCAAGAGAAACAAAACGATGAAACATGGAATATGTCGTGTGTGTGTGATCAGTGATTCGTGCTTCTGAGAGTTAAAATCTGTGTTAGTAGGTTACACTCTCAGCAAATGCCAACCACAAGAGACACGCCTGAAGTGTGAGTACAAAGTGTGTGTGTGTGTGTGTGTGTGTGTGTGTGTGTGTGTGTGTGTGTGTGTGTGTGTGTGTGTGTGAATCTACAGGCTTGCAGACGTTCACACTGGTGCACTTGAGCCTCTGTTCAAGAGTGTTCACTCAGTGCTCGTGCAGAAACTTTGACTCTTGTGTTCATGCGTGTGCTGTTGTGTGTTTTTATGTCAGCAGAAAGCGTGAGAACCAGGTCGGTCTCCTGAGAAGAAGAAAAACAGTGAAATGATGGAGTGATGAATAAATGAGGGCAGGAGCAATGAGAAGAAAGAAGAAGAAAAAGAAAATGCTGATGCTGACAGGTCAGTGGTAACGGCTCTCTGAGCTAATTAGATGAGGCTAAGAGCAAACTTCAGTCGTACTGCACAGAGTTACAGCCAATTAAAAACAGTATAAAGTGGAGCAGATGGTCAGGGATGTTGGGCAGTGCAGGAAAAATGGTTTTCCTATATTGGACCTTCTCTCACTGTGGTTTCACATAAACTGCTGGTGTGCTGCCTCCGTCTTGAATCTGGTGCTTTATGATGCGCGCACACACACACACACACACACACACACACACACACACACACACACACACACACTCTTGTAATTGCACACAATCCATGCCGTGCCCAACTGTAAGGCAGTTATCCAAAACTGTTGTCACTTTGGGCCCATCAGTACTCTCGCTCTTAAGATAAATTATTTGAGTGGGAGACAAATTTCCTGCTGTGATCTTCCAGCTAGTCTCCATCAGGCGTGTGTGCTTTGGTGTGTGTGTGTTTTCATGGGTGCGTGTTAATTAGGAGCAAGCTTTCACGACTCGATTAAATGAAGAGAATCTTTGATCGTTCCTTCTTTGCCCTCTCACGGGTACAAACTCCAAAACACCCCTAAGACACAAAGAGTGTGAGGGTGGAGGAGCGAGTGGAGGTGAGGGCGAGGGGGAGCGTAGGAACCAGGAGAGGCAGCGCTGGTTTCTCTCGACCGTCTGTTGGCTCGTTCACGTGCTCACAGACGTCTGTGGTTCATAACACCTTCTGACCTCTGCGTCCTCTTCACTTCTCAGCAGCTCAGTTACTTTTGGTGAAGCTCAGCCCTGCTTTTGCTCCACTCATCCTGCTGCAGCACGTCCAACAAGTGGAGGTGTTCATACATAACAGCCAGCATAGCTCTGATCTGTCTATGGTGACCACTCAGTGATGTAATACCCAATAATAAAATGCATGTGAGCTAGTGAACGATCCATCAGCTGCAGCTGTGCCTAATAAAATTTAACAAATGTTAGCATAATATGCAAAATTAAACTTTAATAATGTCAAAATAGAGACATTATTATTGTTGTTTTTACACCAGGAGTAACCACAGTTGGAGAGAAGGATGGAGAGCCAGGCTCCCAGCTGGAATGCTAATAATCTCTCTCAGGCTATCTGAATGATCTCTTAATATAAACTAGCTGCCCAGCAAATCATGACAAACTAGTTGAGTCCAGTATTTGTGTAACTTGGCTTCTCGACAGCTGCCTTTCTGCTGAGATGATTTCTGATGAGGCTTCAGTGAACAGCAGATGGATCAGCTGAAGGTCCAAATGCAGATCTCAGGTCCTTGCTGGTGTTTTCCTGTTTCTTAAGGACGTGACTTTTAGGTGCCTGAAAATATCATTTCAAATTTCTTCCTTGCTAAGATTTCTGGGTTTTATGTGTAGACAAAACACCAGTTCACCCCATCTTAGTTTTTTTTTTTTAATTCCCTGAATGATTTATAGTTCAGAGTTAATTGTCTTAACAAGCAAGTAGACATACTTTTGAAAATGCTCAGGCAGGAGGACTAGACTAAACATGAGTGGGGGGAAAAGCCAGTGCCCAAAGAAAAACTTTTAACAGCCCTTCAGCTGAAGACCAATTTAAATGAGTCTGCATCCTTGGAAAAAGCAAAATACAGAGAATATAGAGACGCTGGCTCAAGACTTTTGCACATGTGATGGAAATGTCTTTTTCCTGAGTCTACTGATGTTATGTATGTATACATATGTATATAAATAAAGTCAAAACACCAGACAACTTGTTATTTAGCCTTTATTAAATAATAATAATAATAATAATAATAATCATAATAATAATAATAACATTAAAAAAAGAAATTTTTCTGTACAAAGTCTACAAACAACAGTTTGAATAATCTGGCCAGTGCCGTAGGTTTGTGTTGATGTAGTGTACATATGTGTGTGTCTGTCATTAGTGTGTGTGTGTGTGTGTCCATCGAGACAGAAGAGGTAATACTATCTGGACTTCCAGAAGGAATGAGTGAGTAAAGTCACGCAGGAGGAGAGAGAACTTCATGAGTGTGTGTGTCTCATTGTTTCTATAGAAGTGTTGTAATATATTCTCTAGTCACTGCTTACAATTCATGTTTGTGTGTGTGTGTGTGTGTGTGTGTGTGTGTGTGTGTGTGTGTGTGTGTGTGTGTGTGACAGAGAGAGTAAGATATCAGTTGGGAGAGAGAGAGTGAGAGAGAGCAAGCAAGAGAGACATAATGAGAGAGCTCCAAGGCACTTGGAAAACAGTCCAATGAAAACACAGTTAGATGGACAGAAAACTCTCCGTCTCCCTCCATTGTTCCCTTTCTTCATCTCTCTTTCAACACCTTTTACTATTCCCTTCATCTTCTTTGTTTATTTTTCCTTAATAGTCCTCCTGGCTATATCGATGCGTGCCCTTTAAAGTGGAGAGGAGAGAGGAAGACAGAGAGAAAGAATGGGGGCTGCAGGCAAAGATTCACCGAGCGCGACCCGTTTCATCCCCCCCCCCCGTTTCCTCTGCGCTTTGAGTTTACACTGTAGAAGACAACAATGTGATATTTCACAGATTCAAAAGAAAATCAAAACCTACTTCCTAGGATTAAAGTTTCATCTGTAGTAGAACGAGCACGGTGAAAGAAAGAGGCGGAGTTCAGTGTTTAGTCCTCCAGTCTGAAGTCATGTGTGTCTCTGTCCTCCTTCCGCTCATCTTCTGTTTTACTTTGTTTGCTCTTTACTTTCACGTCTTTGGATACGCTCACATGCACAGAATAACTGGATTGGATATTAATTTGATCAAACTTGATTTAATGTTCCCAGTTAAAACTTTTTGGATGGATTTTCTTCTATTAAAAAATATTAATTATGCTCAGTAATTTCTTAATCCATACACAGAATAACACAGGTGAAGTTTGCATTAGAAAAATCTATACTTCCCCAAACTTCTCTCTGTCTGAACACAAAGTTTGCAGATATATTTAACATCAGCATGTTTTTGTTATGTTAATAATAAAGTAGAGCACTTTGGGGAATATTAAAGCCGTGCTCGAGTCGGCAGGACTCCAACCAAACATGGTTTCTTTTTTAGAAATGTCAAACTGTCCATTCTTTGTATTATTGTAAGTGATTCAGTTAGATATATTCACTTGCAGCACATTCATAAATGATTAAACTTGTGATAAAAGCTGCATCTTTATCCTGCTTTTCACGTGCTGCATCACAAATTAAAACCTGTGTTTTTTGTAAAATTTGCATGTTTACCTGCTTTTTCTTTTGCAGTCTCACCACATGTTTTGCCTTATTACTGCCACCAATAACATTTCTTTATTTTGTGACTCAATTGCGTGCATGAAATACAAACAAAATAGAAACACAACAGCAGAAACACACCTGGGATGCTATCAGCAGTCGAAGATACCTTTAAGAAAGGTAAGAAAGGCTCAGTTTGGGCTAAATGATCGATTGCTTAGGTTTTTTTTTTTGAATAACATGTTTGGCACTTGCATGTAAGCACAACCATTTATTTGTCTTTGCCTCGGTCTTCCTCTCTACCTGTGTGTGTGTGTGTGTGTGTGTGTGTGTGCCTCCTCCTGTTTATCAGTCTCTCCAGCAGCACTGGCCCTCCTCGATGGCTGTCCTCCGATACAGCGTATACTGTAGTTAGCTTAAGGCTCGATTGTGTGTCCAAAAAAGTCGACGGTGCGATTTCCGTTCTCCTCCTGTAGTCTTTCTTCGTCTTTCATCTTTGAGCGGCCTTTGTTTAGAAGGGTAAAGTTAAGAGTGGTGGATAAGCGGCGTGACGATTCATCACTCTTAATCCCCGCAGCCCTACCGTGCACATACACAGCTCTTTGGCAATCCATAGGTTGCAATAAAACAATCACTGACATTTTGTTCACACAGTGTCTGTCCATCATTTGGGCATCATACAGTTTGGAAAGCAAAAAAATATAGATATATACCAAAAACAAACTCTAGAATACTGAATCTAAAGCACGACTCCATAACAGCATGTTAGATTTTGATAAACCTCTGATTTTCTGCCTTACTTTATCTTTCCTCTACTCTTTGTAAAGACTCATAATCTGTAATGGAAAATGTGCCAAAATAGCTAGTAAAGGACTGAAAGAACACTTAAGACCGTGGAGTCCAACACAATGCTAAAATAAAAGGCTAAAAAATGGCATAAGAGCTCTACAGGGCGGCTACGAACTGAAGCTGGCTTTTCTTTACCTTTTTTTTTTCCCCAAAGAGACACAAGTCTAAAACAGAACAAAAACAGTCACCATTACTCTTCTATGCCACTGGTTTCACGAAGCGCAGACCGAGGGCAGACAAAGGAGCGAGCGAGCGCCACATGGCAGGCTAATGGACGTTAAAAACTCACAGAACTCATATCTAAAACTTTCAGAAACAAACCAAAAAAAAGAAAAGAAAATGTCCTTTTTCATACTCCTTTCCTTCTTTGCCATTAGAAATCTAGATCATTTGAGTTGGGTGGTTCATATCTTTTTAAACTTTTTTTTTGGGGGGGGGGGGTTAGGCATTCACTTGATATGTGTTGATTTCAGTCAAAAATGACCCACTGAACCGACCCACTGAACCGACCCACTGGTGCCCTGTGGAACATGCTTCTGCTGTTCGAGCTGAAGTTTCACGTCTGCGTCAGTCACGAGGGCGGATCATCAAATTCTTTTCTTCATCAAGAATCCCAAGAATACCAACACTTTAGCCAAACAGCCCAGACTGTGCTGCCATTTGTAGTCCAAATGTCTAGATTGTCACAGTTGCTGTAGTCCATTCTTCTCGATGTCATCCCAGTGGCTCGTGGGTAATATTCAATGGTAGATCGATCATTAATACTCTTTTTTTCTTTCATTCCTTCATTCAATCACAGGCTTTTAGAATCGAGCAGGCTCTCTCCTGCAGGCAGAGGAGAAAATGAACTATAGGCGGGGGGAGACGGGGGTCACATGTTCCCCTAGTTTAGGCCTCGTAGCTTGTAGGGGAGATAAAGATCACAAGTTCCCACTGGCACATAGACAGTCGGGGAAACTCCGGGTTGACCCCGTTAGACATCAGAGCAAGGGGTAGCGGGGCATTAGGTAGGGGACACGGGGGTCGAGATTACAGATAGTGCTTCGTTTTCGTATTGTCTGAGAACAAGATGACTTTTGCGGGGGCTCGCGTCTTCCCCCACCATCACTCTCCAGAGTTCTCCTCTGTGTCCTCATGCCTCTGAGCAGCACCTCTGCTGGTTCATCTTAACTTTATGCTTGATCCCATCGTACAGCTCAAAGTTGTAGTTCTCCAGTGTCGTGGAGGAGCGCGAGGAGAGCCCGCTGTAGGAGCACGTGCAGTAGAGGAGGAATCCCGCACACACCGCTCCCAGCAGGACGCCTAACGAGCTCATCACGATGATGGTGAGGAGGATCGGGTCGAGCGTGTACAGCCAGGCGTTATCCTTGTCCTTCTCTGACACCAAGGTGACGGAGGGGGGGTCCATGTTGGAGGAGGGGGTGGAGAAGGAGGATGGCCACCCTGGGAACACATAGTCTGGAGAGAAAATAGGAAATCTTAGCAAGCTGATGTATTCAAGATCACAGTTGTTATTGATTAGCAACTTTGGAAAACGTAATGCAATTAATTACTCTAAAGGTACGATCTGGTGCATGTGGTGAGCGCTGAAGTGTGCACTCCTACTTAGTAAGGCAATCGGGCTAATCCGAATAATGAATGTGTACACACGAACGAGCCAATCCGCAATTACGTGCTGCATTTGGAGTGTTTTATGGAAGAACACACTGCAGACAAGCAGGAAAGCTGTAAACAGACAGTAAACAGACTTGTTTAGCGAGCTAAAAGCCGAGTACTCTCGTCTTGTTTCTGTCAAGGGGCTGAAAGAAACAAGGAGCAGTGGGCACACACACACATGTAATCTGTGATTGTTACAGACAGATGTTTTTCTCGGTGCCCAGAAGGAAGCTGTCTGTCTCACTTTGTCTGCCGTGGAACATGAAAGAGGAGGAGGACGAGGAAGAACGCACACCATATGCACACGCAGACATGCACTTTTGCCAGCTCGCTCACACTCGTCTCCTTTCTTTGCACACACAGCAGAGATTGTCTGTCACCGTTGCCACGGGCTCTTTTCTGGAGGAATCACAAGTGAGCGAGGAGCCATAGGCATGCCTGTCCTTAAAGAGCAATTTCACTTGTCTTTGGGTGAGACTTGTAAAACAGCCAGTATAGCCCGAGGCTGCGAGGAGAGAGGAGGATAACCTCACCTTCGTTGATGGGGGGCTTGTGGTTGAAAACAGGATCTTTTTCGAAATCTATTGGCCTGGGATCTGTTAAAGAGACAGAAAGAATAACAGTATTAATCTAAACCGTCTGGAGCTACTCGAGAGTCCCGCCGCGATAACGTCGCTCCGTGTCTGCGCTGCATTTGTAGATGGGTATCAAACAGCTCAAAGAGTTTAAACTTTCTGAAGAGATCAGGGAAGAAAGCTCCTCCAAACTGTTTTGTTCCGCGCTCGGTCTATCAGCGAAAAACAACATCCAGTCTTACTGAACTCTTCTCCCAGACTACCTGCGTAAAGCCAGCAACTTCCATTATGTGATAAGCATCAGTGCTCTTTTTTTATTTGCTTAGAAATGAAAAGAAAGTCAAGAGGAAAGACGCGAGTGGAGGCTGAACTTTAAAAAAACGAAGACACACAAAACAGTTTCATAGAAAAATATTACCTTTATTACCTTCACATTCACCACAATCTATTTTCTTTTTATTCCAAGACCGTGAAATTCAACAAGCTAAAATACCACTTTAAATGTTTGAGGCAGGCCAGAGTGCAAGGCTTTGGAGGTTTAGAGGGCTCAATTCTTCTTCAGTTTTATTCAAGGAAATTGACATTACAGTCCCCAGAAATAAATGGAGCAATATGTGAGCAGCTGATAATCATTTACTGCCGGGGCAGAGGAATCAAAAACACATTATGAAGTGAAACTGTAATAGATATTCAGAAGATAAAAGGTGAAAAACTAATTTAGAACATATGAAAAAAAGACACAGAGCTTCATTTCCTCAATTAGATAAAGTCGTTCGTCGGTGAGACAGTTTTGGCATCTTGCGATTACACCTTCAATAAACTGCATTTACAAACTTTGCATATTTTCTTCAAAGCTTACAGAGAGATGAATTCCTTTAAATGACACCTGCTGCACTATTCGCTCATGAATATTGTAGGACTGAGTTTAAATGAAAGACGTGGACGAAAACGGTTTTCTAAAAATTGATTTTCAAACCCAATTAGAGAACAAACTAAAGGAATTAACCAAATTTTAATTTCGTTTCAAATATTAAAATGACAAACAAATCCTATGCTAATTGAGTGTATTCAATTAAGTGAACAGTGGAGCGTTTCTAAATGTAGTTATTTGACTGACATCAATATTTAATGTCCTCAAAGTGCATGACATTGAAAGACAACCATCAAATCTTGACAGAGGCAGAGAAAGTGCACAAAAGCAATATAACAACAATGTGGCTTAGACCAGGGATGAAGAAGTTTACAGCCTCAAGGCTGATTTTATTCAGGCGGAGCGAGTGAACTAAATTCAGCTTCATCTGAGGCCGTGTTTCAAAATGATCAAGCCTCTCTGCTTCCAACAGATTTACAGAAGAAACATTTAATTGATTAAGAAATAAAAAACAAAGCTATACACTAAAGTAAGATAAAATCTCAACGTGTGGTTGTATCTAAATTTACAATCAAGCTGAAAGCATGAAAGGTTGCAAAACTAAAAAGTGATTAAAGAGAGCGTCGGCAGCAGACTTTAATGAATTAATACTCTCGTGTAATTAGATGTAGAAACAGTGCAGTTATTCGGAAGTTAATGAACCCGGTAGCCGTGCTGTAATTATGTTTTAAAGGTTCCTACTGAAATGCAAAAGACGACACGTCTGTAAATCTGCTGCCTGACTGCAGACCCTCCACGCTCTAAATTCTCCTTTTTCACTGCAAGCATTGACAAAACATTAAATCACTTAAAGAAAGATAAGAAGAAAAAATCAGGATAAAAACCAGAGGTTTGGACGCTCTTTGGATGACTGCTGAACGCTTTCTAATGATCCTGGCTGAAAGCCCTCGGGCGAGGATCCTGAGAAGAATCATCACATGGATCTGAAAGGAGATTAAAACTCCCCGTAGCCCCATTTTATCTCCCTTCTCCAATTAGTAAAGAGAAAAATAAAAAAGGATCTTTTTTATTCAGGAAGAGACAGGGATGGCTCTTTGGCACCATTCGCTGTTCCAGAGGGGCCCGAGGACCTCTTAGAGTGCTTGTACGATAATATTTCCACAGGAGGAGGAGGAAAGAGAGAAAAAATAGAGATGGCCTCAGGGCTAGAAATGCTTACCGCAGGGCTTTATGAATGCAATCAGCTCCATTATCTAATTAGAAATATTAAAAGGCTTCAAAGTAGTCTGTGATGGAGAAGGGAGAGGGAGGGAGGGAGGCTGATTTAAAAGGGCCGCATGAAAAGACGCCAGAAACTTGCAAAAAGTTTGATAGAGAGTGAGAGAGAGAGCGCAAGGGAAAAGTGCACGGGTAGCACAACATAAATACACCCGTATATCATTCCTCTATTTGAATCCAGCCCCACATTGATTGGGTTATGGCACAAGGCTGCTAGAATGAGTCATATAATGTGTAAATCATACGCGAGTCGATTGATATGGAAGGGAGAGGGGCTCGGCACACTGAAAATGGATATGCAAGCACAAAATAAGTAAAATACTTGTTGACTAAGGCACAAAACAGCATTTTATAAGATGCAGCATGATGAAATAAGTCAATATGGGGAATATCTGCGATGTGGAAAAAAATGCATGAAACAATGATTTAGATAACGGTGTTTTGAGAGCTTGCTGCAAATCTGGGTTCTTGGCTAATAGAGGTCTGCGGTGGTTAGATGGCGTTTGCTCGTCTGTGCGTGTGTGTGTGTGTGTGTGTGTGTGTGCAGTGCATATGTGAGGCTTCATCACGCTGTCTATTCTGCCAAAAGACTTCTTTCATCTGCTTTTGTGTTTGAAACAACCTGCCCTCCTCCGTCTATTCTCTCTCTCCTTCAATCCAAACCCCAACCTGCCTCCCTGTTAGCCTCCCTCTTAGAGTAAAAGAAAGATCTATCTTTAGAAAGTATAGAGAGCATTTTTTCTTTTACTTCTTTCATCTCCCTCCATCTCTGGGCACATTCTTTGGAGAAAAGGGGGCTCGCTTAATGGGCCCTTCTCCTCTGAGAGATTTTGCTCCCCTCCATTTCTGCTTCTCATTTTCTCTCCTGTGTTTTTCACTGGGAGGATTTGCAATGAAGGGAAGGAGTAGAACAGGAACAAGTGGGTTTTGATAAAAAGGCTCAGGGATTTGGGCATGAACAAAATGATGTAGGGGGGTAGAGATGCTGTGAAGTCCACTCTGATACATCGTCAACTTCACAATCTAGATAGATTTTTTCTGACATCATGTGAACATTCTTCATAAAACATGTTAATACTTTAGATTTGCTTTATTATGCGCTCCTATCTTATTCAAACTAGAAGCTTTAAAACAGCTTTCAAAGCTTTCAAAACACTAAATGACACCGAATAGTTTTTTTCATCTCAGTGTGCAGAATCAATATAATTTTTAGTCAGCAAGTATAAAAACAACCATTGTGTGACTAGTGTACACCAGCAACACAGAAAGGATAGAAAAAACATTACTCAACTTATGAAAAGATTCACAGTAAATGTAAGTAAATTAAGAAGAAAAGTGCTAATGTTCTCTACACTGCAAAAACATGAAACCGCTAATCAGAAATGCATCATGTTACACTTGCTGATTAAATATTCAATCAAACTTATAAAAGCAGTCCTGTTAAAATGCCAAGTAAGACCAAGATAAAACATTCAATTCATTTCAATGTTGTTTATATTCAAACAATAGTCACATCAAGGTCTTTATAGTCAAAAATAAAGACCTACAATAATACAGAGAAAACCCCAACAATCAGACATCCCCTATAACCAAGCACCTGGTGACAGTGGGAAGGAAAAACTCCCTTTACACAGGAAGAAACCACCAGCAGCACCAGGCTCGGGGATGGGCGGGGCCATCTGTCGTGACCGTTTGGGGGTGAGAGCTTTCAATTTAAAAACAAACTGAAAATGTTTCGGAGGGAATAAATAAATAAATAAATAATGAAATAATGTGGTTGCACGTCCTTTTGTAACAGGGGTTATGGTTGCATACAACCTCTGCATCCTTCACTTCTTCCATAAGCATGTGGGAAAATGTTCTACGGTCTGAACTCTGTGGCCACAGTCCAAAAACTGCCCATCACCAAAACAGACCCAGTGTGAAGCACGGTGGTGGCAGCATCATGGTTTGGAGCTGTTTTTCTTCAGCTGGCACTGGGGAACTTAAATAAATGGTAGTCAAGGTGCAGGAAATAAAGAACAGTCTAAAATACCAATCAACATTGGTGCGAAACCTTCAGGCATCTGCTAGAACGTTCTAGATCGATATGAATTTCACCAAGTCATCAAAAATATCGTCACCAGAAGAGTTGAACCCAAAGGAAACCTGTGGGGTGACCTGAGGAGGGCTGTGCACAGGCGATACCCTCACAACCTGACAGATTTGGAGAGGGTCAATAATGTTAATTTACGATGTGCCATGCTGACAGAATGCTACCCCCAAAAGACTAAATGCTGTGGGATGCAACCAGCTTACTTTAAATGTGAGATTTCCCTCCTTTTAAGGATTTTAGTTTGTTTTTCATGTGAACTGTACAGGATAAACTGTTGGTCACATTAAAGATGGAAAATGTTGGAAATTAATTATCTCGGTCTCAATAAAACCTGAAATTTTAACAGGTGTGTCGACTTTTTATATCCACTACACAGACCATCACTGCAGTGACAGATGCCGATTAGGGGTGTAACAGTTCAGAATTGCGATAGATCCACGGCCTCGTTCGTTAGACCTCAGCGATGCCGCGCTCTCATCTTGTTATTGATACGATATTGAGATCATGTAAAAGTTAAGTGCATCAACTCAGTGCAAGACTGTAAATACAGATGGACCCGGAGGATTACGTGACAGCCATGGCAGACAGACACAGGGATCTCCTGCTAACTGCAGGGTCACGTCTGGCACATTAGCCAAGCTTTGCTATAAAATCCACAGTTTACATGAGCGTCTGTTTACTGGAGCATTTTTGTGTTAGTATAAACAGCATGCGTTTGCAAATATGGGATGAATATTAGCAGCTGACAGATAGTTTTGGTAACTTGCATCCTGTAACGATGTGCTAAATAGACATGATTTTGTAGTGCTTATGATAGCTAGTCATGTGGAGCTGATAATACCTGGTTAAAAGCAGGTTAGTGTGGGGACAGCTGTTACCTACAGGAGAGGATTAGGCCCACTGAAGATGAAAAAGTGACGACCCAAAAATATTTTCTTCAGTGGCCCTAATCCTCCCGTCCAGTGATGTCCTGTGAAGGTAGGTAATCGTGTCAAAAACATGTTTCCTGCTTTTTCTCGTTAATTCAAAAGAAACATGAACTGTACCGTGGATCTGGAGAATCGTTACACCCCTAACAGAAAACACACAAATAAAAAGTTACAGTGTTGCTGCACTAGAATCAGTCTGCAGTCTTTAAGCAGATAAATGATTTTCCAAAAGGCTTCAGTTTGTAAAATGCTCTTTATCAAAGCACGTTTGGTCTCATTTATTGGACTGGATACCAGTGTTCGATGTGTTAGAAACAAAAAAAGCATTGGTAATTATGTGCAGAAAATAAAGACTTTAAGATTGTTGTATTTGCAGAGATTTAAGAAAAACAATATTCCACATTCAAATGATGCACGATAGTACTTCTTTTCTTTTTGTTTCATTCACCCAACCTAATGTGTGCAAGACATACACGGGTGTTTAGTTTGAACATTTACAGACAGGCATCAGAGTATCCATGAGATCCAGGCAACAAACTGTAGAGTAAAACTGCATCCATTCAGACTCTTACTGGACACCGAGGCACTACCTCATATCGGAGGTTATAGGTTTAAAGCACATTTTTTAAAAAGGCATATCCAGAATGTAATGAAAAACACACTCAAAGTAACATGTGAGACTTGAAAATCTCAGAAGTGTCCGTGCATATATTGGTGCGCGTGTTTCAGCTGATGTGATGCGACGTAAGCCGTCTCAGAGCTGCAGGGTGGATGTGCAGCTGTCTATCTGTCACAGCTGGACGGGCAACACTAATTCTTCCTTTCTTCCTGTTTTTTTGTTATTAATCTGTCTCTGTCACTATCTCAGTCTTGCAAACACACGTGGGCAAATAAAATTGGGCTTCATTCAGTCCCGGAGAAGCAGCCATCACTCTTAATGCTGCACACAAACACAGCGTGTCTTTTCTACCTGTGTGTAAATCCTTCCTCTGTCTGACGGGTATCTGGAGACAGGCAATGTCCAAGCTGCAGATCAGAGTGGGGCAGACAGACAGATCCTGCTCTGACATTTATTGAAGGTGGGGGATATGCTGTTACAACCCTGACATTGTACGCTGCATGTAAATGCAGTGTGTTGTCCAAGGGCTGTTATTCATACTACCTTTACTGTGATTTACTGTGGTCATAATCCAGCTCGCTTTCAGGGTTCAGGTGTAGAAGCCAGTATACGCTCGACATAAAAAAAAACCGCCCTACAGTGTCGTTATCAGGCCCTCTTCAGCCATCAGAAATACAACCGAAGCTCTGTCATCTGCTCTTCAGGGGTACAGTTTAATGTCAGGACTTCTTTCTACCAGTTTAGTGTACGCCGATCAGTTAATTAGATCAGTCATCAGCAACGTGCACTGGAGTGCCTCTGTGCAGATCCTCATCAGTGAAGAGTGGTGATTATGCTGAATACGGCTTCTTTTCGCACCCCTTGATCGCTTCATTTGAAAAACATACTATTAATTCAGATGGGCCTTTTCAACACTGGGAGTCGTAGCTGTCATCTTTCTCCAGTGATATGGTGAGCATGGGTTCCAGACTCGGCCCGGTGTTCGGGTTCAGGTTGTTTTGGTTAGGGCTATGGATCAGATTACAGCCTGGGTTTTGGCTCTGGTACCAGTTTTGGCGACCTTGCTGATATGGCAGTTGGTTGTTGCGGTACGTCACCGAATGATGATGACTACTGCTGGTCTTCTTGGTCGCCCAGTGGTACCGGTGGCAGCACAGTATCACCAGCACGGTTATACTGACCAGCACCAAGAGAGCACCGCCTCCCGCCAACACATAGTACCAGAAGGCAGGGACTGGCTGCACCACCACTGTGTCTACTGTGGGCTCCATTCCAGATATGGCACCCCCTGGAGGGCAGGAGGACACATTACTGGTTTGCTCAGTAGATGAGCAAGGCAGGCATGCAGACTGCATTAAAGAGTTCAGATTTAGAGATCTACGTTCACTTCACCCCTGTCAGAGTGAGTAAGCATGGCAGGTCTGTCAAGCTCTGAGCGTCTCCGCACAGTGAAGCAGTAAAACGGACACTTTTCTTTTAAACATTATAACTTCGAACTGCAACACTAACATGCTTGGCTAACTTTCCTATTAATAATAACGAGTTTTATTTAAGGCAAACACACTTTGTTCTGGTAATAAACCAGTAATAAACGTATGCTAATAGTCGTTTATGTTAGAAAAGGCTTAAATTCTCCTCATCTTAATTGATAATATTAACACTAAAATGACTGTTTAGTTGGACTCTAATTTGTGGTTTCATTCCTAATTCTACTTGGACAGAATTTTCCACCAGGATCCTGAAAAGGTTTCCAAATGTGGCTGAAATACCTGCTTTAAAAAAGATGGCAGCATTTGATATCTTCTTTATTTGCACGTCTTTCACATCTATAATTAAGGTGTGAAAATCCAGACTGTTTGTAAGGGGAAATTTAGCTTATTATATACATATTTAAAATGTGTTTTGCAGCACTTTAGAAGAATTAATTACAAAAACTGGAAGCATTCAAAGTCTTCTGAGGACTGAAGCAGAACATTTTTGCTTATTCAGCTTTAATTAGAGCTAATTTATTATAGCGCTTGCCTAAAATCATTGTAAACTTGGAGAGAACAAAGAGCTTGACAGACCTAACAACAGAAGCAGGGGTTATTTACTCTACAGGGCAGTGTGCTCAAACTCTCGTGCCTCGCTGCTATTTAAAGGTAAGAAAATAAATCAGGCAAAAACCACTTTAGCTTTAACATTTTGCTGTGTGTTAATATTTAAACAACCAATTAAAGGCTTCATTTCTTATAAATTACTTAACTTACTGTAACTCTTCTCTCTCTTTTTTTGATTTATGCAAACATCACAAGCATTAGCTGCACATTGACACGCAAAGGCCCATGCCATGCGTTCAGATTGGATCAGAGAATGCAAAGCCTTGATTATGCAGTGCCTGGGTGACTTGAACAAAGGGCGGGGAGTGTTAAGTGGGTGTATTTGCTAGGATGCGGCATTTTTATCGGGGCAAGATCAGACCGAAGTTGAGTGCAGAGAGAAAGAGATGGAGAGGGAGAGGGGGAAATTACAGGGGCAGAGAGGGGATAAGAAAGAAGGCATTATTGGAGGAAAGAATGGAGTGAAATAGAGAGGGGTGGTAGAAAGTGAGAGGAGAGAGGGTGCAAGGGTGGGGAAGAGAAGGCAGAGCGCTAATCCTGCCATGATATCTTTAATCCTGCATTAAAGGGTTTGTCTGAAAGTTCAATACTCTGTCAACTCACAGTGAAAGAAACCCGCTGAGAGAGAGGTTATAGAAGAGAGAGAGAGAGAAAGGAAAGGGGGAGAATAAAGGAAAGATGGTGCATGAGCAAGAAAGACAGAAAGGAAAAAAGAGGAAATAGAACTGAGGCGAGCGAGGACTAGATGGGATGAGAGAGAAGGAGAAAAAAGAGCTGAAATAAGAGATGGAGGAGAGTTGCAAAGCAGGATACAAAACCTCACAGAACCAGTAAGCTTAATTTGGTCTTTTTTTGAAGTTCAGACGCACTCTTTAAGGGTTTAAAATTGGCTGTGATTGTAAAGCTGCGCTGCACGGAGAGTCTTCCCACCGGTGGATTAACTGACAAATAATTTCCAGGGCTGAAAAAGTTGACCGTTACTTTGCTTTTTGAGGTAGCAAAGGGGAACCGCTGCTAAAGCTAAAACGTGTAGCTTTCAAGGGATGTTTGGTAACTAGAACTTCTGAATCACTTAATTAGCATCAAAGCCGGCCTCTCACTTCACACAAAAACCAGAGTAAGACCCTTTTCTCTGTGTATGAGTGTGTGTGCAATAACCAGCCTATAGCTTTCAAGAGACACTTTCAAATGTTTCTCCGAGTGTCATCTTAACATCAAACTTTTTCTAAATATATATTTTTATGTTGCGTTTTAATCCACTGGGAAGATTTTATAGTAAAAATCTTGCAGTCTGTCTGGACTATAATGTGTAATGAAGCCCTACGAAATTAAATATGAGTGCTGCCAAATCAGCATCTGACCAAATGCAATTTGTCACCATCGCCCCTTCTGTTCCTGAGTTATGGTTGCCGTGTAATGACCACAAAAGTGTTTTTGCACAACAGTATGATGTCACAGTGAAGCTGACCTTTGTCCTTTTGGATATAAAGTATCGCCGCTTTGTCATTTTATCCCATTAGACCTTTGTGTGAAATTTTGTAATAATTAGCATGTGACCTCTGAAGTCATGGCCAAAAGCTTGGTTTGTAAGGTGATCTTGACCTTTGACCACCAACATATAATCAGTTAACCTTTGAGTTCAAGACACAAATTTGAGGTATCAAATCACCGGACTGGCACAGATGGACAACCTGACAGCGCCTTGCACCGCGGCGTCGCCTGCACGGAGCCAACTGAGGCGTTTCACTGTGGCTCAGTTTGTGTCTAGGAAAATTGCTGGTTGCTTATGCAGCACCCACTTGATTGCACAGGTCACCTGGCAGGGGGCAACCAATCAAACAATCACTGACTGTCACTACGATGACTTGTAGCGACTGCAGTCACAAGTTTGCTGATATTTGCTGTCTTATTTATGAATGCAGACAGATTGCCAACACATTGCAATCTGAGTCAGCCTCCACTGATGAGCACAACTTGTCTGCAATATGTGTCTTTGCATTAGGGACTCGACTCAGCTGGCTGCCATCTGGTTATATTTGACTTGTGTATCTTTTTAAAAGGTTGCTGATGCCGTCCTGCAGCAACTACGTCACTGTGCATGGAGGAATTTCTGTTTTTCTCAGTTTCTTTCTGGATGCTGTATATGTAAACAACAACAGCTTATGTCGTCACAGGTGATCACTGTGATCATCTGTATTATCACAAACAGATTTAATGTGAATGCCGACTCAGTCTTATTATCGTTTTTTTCACCATCTTCATGCACTAAAGTTTCTTTGAAGATGGCATCTGACTGCCGGTGGTCTCACAGCTGGTAACAATTTCAAAGGTAACAAGACTGTAAGTTCATATAGTAACAGTTTCCTGGTTTCCTGTTTTCTTTAGTGTGGAGTTAAAATCAATTTAGAAATTCCGATTAAGCCTTCGTCACTCAAAATCTGGTTTCTGCCTCCTTTTAACACAAGCTTTCCATGAGAGCATGAATATTTCTCACGGTCGACTTTAAAACTGTCAAAAACAACTACGCTTTGTTTGTGTCACATCGAGACACTAGGAAGAATAAACGACACCTGAGGTGTAACTTTATCTGCTCACCCAGAGAGAAACCCTAAAGGGGCTGAGATCACTTCTTAGAAGGAGAAATTTAATCCGTCTTTCTGGGGGTCAGGATCAAGAAACATGGTGTTTGTCAGAACCAGCAGCGTTGTCATGCTGGGAGTCACATGACAGTTTAAGATAAAGCGAGGATTAGGTCAAATACTCGGTATGAGTCAGGTGATGTGAGTTTTCTGAATTTGTCTCCTGGGTTTCACTGGTGCGTGTATGGCTTTGGGTTTTCATTCAGCTGAATGTGCCGGACAACAAGAAGTGCTTCTCAGAGTTCACACTATGAACACACACACACACACACACACACACACACACACACACACACACACACACACACACACACACACAAACAAACAAACAGAAATATTTGAGGAAACTAGCCAAATGAAAGCAGAGTTCTCCGGGTTAAGCCTCAGCCTTCCATGAACCAAATCACCAGAAAGTCTTTATATACTCCAAGTGGTCAAATTTTTTTAGCACTTGGTAGAATTTGAAGTCCAGTTTCTATATGCAAGTCTTCAAAGAGACCAGTATGTGTATTTTGTGGGCGTCTAAACAAAAGCACAAACAGCCCGTGGTTTAGGTCCCAACCCAGACTTTGAAAACAAGAGATCCAGTAGCACAATCACTCTAAGACTTTTTATCTTTTTTCAGACTGGCCTATTTCTGGATGAATGAGAGGGGAAAAAAGCAAAGTTGGGTATGATCTGCTCTGCATTTCATGTAAGTGGGATCGGGGACCAGAGGAGAGGGGACGGCAGAGAGAAGAAAGTGAAGGACATAATGAAAAAGGAAAGACAAAATGAGGCGTAGATGAGTGTGGACCAGGAGCAGCTGGATGTGCAGGGAAAGAGGACGCTTAGCTGTTGACAGTGAATCAGGATAAAGGAAAATATGATGGGAAAGACTGATTATAAAGACAAATATGGATGGACTGATAAATAGCTCTGTAATTTCACTGACACCAAAGAAACAGACCAGAAGAAGCGATTCAACCCCGACCCTGTGATTTAACCTTTAACCCTACATCATCTGATAAATCGTTTATGGTGATGAAACACAACATGAAAACAACCTGAGTAAGAATTAAAAACTGTAACACATTTGGTTCAGTGCACTGCTCACATTACAAACACCCTCTGTTACAGCTGCACATTGTCAAGTGTTACTGTTGCAGTACGTATTCATGTGCATGTTTGTTTATGTGAAGGCAAAAAATCTATTTTTACACAAAAAAACTAGAAAATCGAGTGTTTCAGCCCAGCATGCAAGGAGTCATGCTGGAAAAATGCAGTGGATCCGTCCTCCATGTGCAAACTTGTCCCCTCACAAGCCCACTCCACTCTGGTTTTGTACATGTGCTACTAAAAGAAGTACTGCATGTGTGCAGTGATGCACAGTAATACCTCAAACTTTAGCCCCTACCTAGTTAACAGTGTGTGCTGTGGAAGCCTGTATGGTAATAAGGCACTAACAGGGTTTGCAGTGCTGCGAGCTGAGCTAAGCAACAAGCAGGAAGCACAGACATCTTTTGGCACAGGAAGTACAAATGCACGTGAAGTAGAACTTACTTTTCAGGCCAGGAAGTAAAGCATGCAAAGGCTCTGGAAAAGAAAGGAAAACAAATGTTAGTGAAGGTAAGTTAGATGATGAGCAAGAGTAAATGTGAAAGGATATGTGCCGCCCATTAAACCTGGCGTTGGAAGCTTCCTTCACAATATGAAATACAATAAAATAACAATAGATGTCCTCAGCTTATATTATATATGATTACATTTATACGGTGCTGATAGTTTTAATGACTGTCAACACAAATGTTTTTTAATAGAGTTGCAAAATTGCACCGCAGTCCTGGTTAAGGCGTTTGTAACTCAATAAAGCTTTGTCGAGTTCAGAGGTAGTTTAGGACTCCAAAGGCCCATATATCCTTCAGGATGACAGTTATTTTTACAAAATGGAAAGAAAATAAAGAGAGCCAGACAAGAGGGAGGGAAGAGGGAAAGTGGCTCTTGTTATGTCTGTCATTTTTCACCTTCTCTTTGCTTTATCATTCTCCCTCTTTCTCCGATTGCTCTTTTTTTAAAAGTTTTTTTTCTACAGCGTTTTCATCCTCTTTCTTTCCTTTGGGATTTTAACGGCAGAAGAAAAAGACAGACGGAAAACAGGGTGAAAAGGGTGAGGGGCAGAGTGACGAGAAGGGAAATTGAGGAATGAAGAGGAAGGGTGGAGGTAAGTTAAGGGGTCGTGGGAAGACGGACTGAATTTTACTGCTGTTTATTATTTGCTGGAGGACGTGACATCTTTTATGGAAGTGAGAAAGAGTGACAGAACGGAAAAAGAAGGGAAAACTAGTTACAGCACAGATAAAGAAGCAGTAGTGTGAAAATAAAATGATGGAAAGCCCAAGTGACTTGACTCTAGCGTCTTTGACTCACAGAAACTTTTGACTTAAAGGTGTACTAATGTACTACAGTACTAAAGGCAAATATATTCTGACTGGTCCTAAACTCAAGCTTGAAAAATCCCCATAATACAACTCATTTCTGCCTTTAAATCTGTGCTTTTTATAATAAAAACAAAGTTGTTTCTGAACCAAGGCTCACATACATTTTTGTGAAATCAGGAAATATGAAGGACTTCAAACTTAACCCAGCGTGTCGAGTGCATGGAAATTTGCCCTTTTTTCTCTGCAAAGCAAATTGTTACAAGTGAGCCGACAGCAGTCGCTGATAGCAGCCTCATTGGTTAACTACTGTCTCTCTGCTCCACAGTAGAGAGTCTCTCCAGTAATCAAGCACAAGCACGCACGTTATTTTCAGTGCTCGACTGCAGAGACTGAATGGAAGATAATGCTGGAGATGGATAAAGTGAGAGCAAATGAAGAAACGGCAGGATGGGGTGGTACAGGGAAAGACTGAAGGAGATAGTGGGAGATATAATAAAAGATAGTGAAGGATCCATGCCCAAAGGGCAGTTGTGACCTACTTTCTTTTTTTGCGCTTCACTTTTTTGATGTGTGTGTGTGTGTGTGTGTGTGTGTGTGTGTGTGTGTGTGTGTGTGTGTAAACGAGAAATATTATGATTTTTTCTCCCCCATCACTCTCGCTCTCTGGCGAAAACACAGAATAAATGTTCCGGTGTGAAGCAGGGAGAGAGTGATAGCTGACAGATGGAAACACTGACCAGCATTTTAATGAAGGTGCCAACAGGTGAATGGGACTTACGTGCACACTGCTCCAGGTCAGCGCTGCTGCTCATGTGGATGTTGTCTATTCTGATGTGTCCTCTTGTCGGGTGTTCAAAAAACCCCTCAAACACCACCTACACCAGAGAAGGTGACATACGGGTGATTACAGCTCAGCTTATGTGTTAGCTCCTTAATTCAGGGATTCACAAACATGCTAACACTCAGCAGTCACCAACCTGATATTCTCTGGGGCTTCGAGGCAGGATGGTGCGCCCCTCTTTCCAGTGACTGCCCTGGTCACCTTTTAATGCCCATAACAGGGTCTCTCCCTGGTCGCTGTCCCTCAGCAGGACCCTCAGGCTGCCCTGTGCCTCTCCCTGGAGCTGGTAGTAGAACTGGAGGCAGAGCGGGCCTTGCTCTGGCCCCACTTCGGGGCTCAGCAGCCGGGCTTTCTTGCGCAGGGTGTGGCTTCCGGCATCGAGGTGAAGGTAGTTCCCTGAAAAATCTGAAAGAGGCCAAAAAGTTGTGCTGGTTATGATACCGATGTAAACTCAGTAATTCATTTCACACTAATGGGTTGTAATAAAAGATAAATTAGCAGCCTTTAAACTGACACATCATTACTCTTCTTTGCACGAGGAAGTAAACATGACACCACACGTATGGCTTTCTGCGTGCTATTTGCATTTTATTCATTAACTGGATCCCAGTTTAATGTATTTTATGATTTGTGACGGTGCTGTGTAGTAATGCAGCAGGATGTGGTTGTTTACAGTTTAAGGCATTACTGCCATCATTCTGTGGTATGGGGCTTAACTGCAAATGAGACTGCCATTTCATCATGGCTGCTAATGGCTATGGATACAAATGAACACACACACATGCACACAGCTCTAGACTAAACAGCCCTAATCATTCTGAATGCTGACACCTCATTCTGCTGCTCTCCATGTTTTTGCTACACTTAGTCAGCACAGCCATCATACCGACGCCGTCACAATGCCTGTGCACGTGCGGTGTGTATCTGCGTGTGACTGCTTCCTCTACACACATTCACTCACTCAGGGTTTCTTTTTCAAATTCACCTTCTTTCTCTGCACTCGACCCAAAGACGGGATAGAAAGATGAGGAGAAAGCAAAGAGGCTGAAGGGAAGAGAGAATAAGAAAATAACAAAGAGTGAGAGAAAAAAGGCTGCGCTATAGTGTTTTCCTCCCATTCTGAACACAAGCATAATCATTAGCTTGCTGCTGTGTTTGGCTGTTTGTCTACTATGGCTGGAGAGTAAAAGCTTCGGTGGAGCTGCAAATAGCCTTTTTATCGACAGCCCGACACTGTGTGTGACACTTCTCGAGGAGAGATGGAGAAGAAAAAAGGGTAAAAAACACTAAAATAATATCTATCCATCCATCTATTCATCCATCCATCCGTCTATTTATCCATCCATCCATCCGTCTATCTATTCATCCATCCATCCGTCTATCTATTCATCCATCCATCTATCTATCATCAATATATCTATCCATCCATCCATTCATCTATCCATCCATCCATGTATTCATCCATCCATCCATCTGTCTATTCATCTGTCCATCTGTCTATCTATCCATCCATCCATCCATCCCTCCATCCATCCATCTGTCCATCTGTCTATCTATTCATCCATCCATCCATCCATCCATCCATCCCTCCATCCATCCATCTGTCCATCTGTCTATCCATTCATCCATCCATCCATCCATCCATCCATCCATCCATCCATCGTCTATCTATTCATCCATCCATCCCTCCATCCATCCATCCATCCATCCATCCATCCATCCATCCATCCATCCCTCCATCCATCCATCTGTCCATCTGTCTATCCATTCATCCATCCATCCATCCATCCATCTGTCTATCTATTCATCCATCCATCCCTTCATCCATCCATCCATCCATCCATCCATCCATCTATCCATCCATCCATCCGTCTATCCATCTATGCATCTATCTATCATCAATATATCTATCCATCCATCTATTTATCCATCCATCCATCCATCCATCCGTGTATTCGTCCATCCATCCATCCATCTATTCATCCATCCATCCCTCCCTCCATCCATCTGTCCATCTGTCTATCTATTCATTCATCCATCCATCCCTTCATCCATCCATCTATCCATCCATCCATCCATCCGTCTATCCATCCATCCACCCATTCATCCATCCATCCATCTTCAGCTAGGACAGAAAGAAAAACATTCGCCGTTCATCATAATGAATAATGGATTTGGGTTGAGGTAACTCAGCTCCTCACTTGGAGGCAATGGAAAAAAGGACCTAAATTACCGTTGCTCATTAAGTACAGTTAGAGAAAAGTTGCAGTGTTTTTCTGTCGTTCTGCGTTTGATCTTGGCGAATGTACAAAGGGAGGGAATTAATTAACAACTCTCCATGGGAGGGATAGACAGGGATGTAGAATTGGCTCTGAGGGAGGGAGGGAAGTGTGTGTGTGTGTGTGTGTGTGTGTGTGTGTGTGTGTGTGTGTGTGTGTGTGTGTGTGTGTGTGTGTGTGTGTGTGTGTGTGTTTACAAGAGTGCTGGTTCACTTTTAGGTATCTTTGTTTATATCTGTGTGTGAGTCTTTGTGCTCCTGTGTGCACGAGTTCTTGTGGTGGTGTTTCTTCATGTGCCATCCTCACACTTGTACAATAGGCCTGTACGTGTGTGATTAGGTTTCACGTGACACAGACAGGTGATCAATATTTTTCCCATCACATTTAAACATCAAGAGGATTGGATGCAGTGCTATGAAGAGAACGAAAGCGAGACAGCGCTGTCAGTTATCTCTTTTTGTCTCCTTTCAGCCCTCCTTATCAATAACTGTTCCATCTCCAACAACAACTTCTCTTTCGACGAAAATCTCCAGGGTGAAGAATTTCAGTCGTGTCATATCTGAGATCAAAAGAATAACTTATGAGCTCTGTTCGGGTTGGATTTTCCTCTCTTAAAAAACCTAAAAGGGCTCTTAATGACAAGGGCTGGGGATTTGATTTGCATATCGAGACAGCTTCCAGACAGGGTGCCACGCTAATGTTGCTGTAGAACAAGACTTAATGTCATGTTGCTGTCAAACATGGAGACAGGGACGCTGCTAAGTCAATTACATACACTCACAGGCGCACACCCATAAGGGTGCATACATTTACGTGCGCACATTCACGAGATGCTAGTGAGCTGTAGAGTTTTGCCTTATGTCACGGCCCTGTCTGTTTATAAAGCTGCTGCTCGTTCAACCATAAACTGGATGGTTTCAGCAGATACAAAGAAAACGTTGGTGGATGGCAAGGTCATATATATATGTGTGTGTGGGGGGGGGAACACACCCTTATGCCTTGGGTGTTTAATATACAGACAGTTCCACCTTGAGTTGTGGGTGTAAGTGTGTGTGGAGCCCCGGGGAGAGCTGAAGAGCTAAGGCAGCACTTCTGTCAAAGCCATCATCTGACTTATCTGACCGCTCTGGGTGTGCAGGTACAGTAAGTGTGTGTGTGATTGATAAAACAGTCCTCCTGCTCTCTGTTAGAGATGGACAGAAAAATGCAAGTACCACTGAGGGAAACAGAGGTGAAGCCAGTGAGAATATATGATATATCAGTATGAATCAACCGCAAAAGGAAATGAATGACTTGTATTAAAAGAATAATTCAGCTGTATGTTGAAGAAGAAAACACGAGATAACAAGGATTGAGAACAAAAAGACATTTGTAAGGAAAGATTAAAGGAAAAGAAGTCAGAAAAAGAAGAAACATGAAGCCTGAAGTCAGATAATTACAGCATTCAAAGACGCTTCAAGCACAAAATAAAAAAGATAAGCGAAGAAGAATTGTCGTGGATTAGATCTGAAAACGAGAAAAAACAGAAAAGACCCGACAAACAGGATGAGAAAGTAAGAAACTAGGGTAAGGAAAGTGAAACTGTTAAACCTAACGTTTTTTTTAAAAACTCCAATTAAGACGTCGTGCACTCTTTTTACAGATAAGAGTGAAATCCTTGCATCACGGTTGCTGTCAGTGGTTCCTCCCAGCACTGGGATGCATCATATTCCACCACAGGACGACCGCTTTGCTCTTAATTAGCTCAAGAAGTCTTTGTGCTGAGGAAGGTCAGACATTTCAGCGTGACGATGCTTTCTTTTATGTCTTTAAAAAAACAGAAATATTGTGAAATGAGAAATGCCCAGATAATAAGTAATGTTTTTCTGCTGGACCCATGGAGTTTTCAGAAAGTTTGAGTGTTTAATTAGAGGAGGAGGCCCACCCATAAATCCTTTTAATGGGTTCTGTGGAGATTTCAGAAGATGGAAGGTCTGCTTGGTGAATTTCTACAGTGTGTTTGAGAAAGCTAGCAGAGCTGTAACTATTAATTACTTGTAAGCAGTTTTATTTTGAAAATCTCAAGATCAGATTTCTTTGCGTGAAGATTGTTAAGTAATCACAGATATATGACATTATTACAATAACTGTACAGAACACAGAAGGCATCAGTGACAACACACAGGTGGGTTGCAAAGTGGCTTGCAGAGGAGCATGGGTATGTAGGCTGAGGCCTCAGTCACACAGGCCTAAAGGTGTGTGACTCGATCAGTTGGCGAGTGGTTTCTGGGTGAAATTAGTCGTAAAGAGGGCGCTCCACCAAAAAACTGACTGCAACTTGTTTGGTTGCTGGGAGACTGCTGTGGTTGCCTGTAGCTTTCATGGAAGACGTGTAAGCTCAATGCTAACCTCGCATGTTTTTAAAGGGAAACTCACAGGGAGCACTTTTAGGTTTTTAAACTGTTTTATTTCTTTGAACCTCTTGATATACTTATTGATCTGTGTGGGCATGTGTGTACATGGGGTATATCTTATTTTTTTAGGTTTGAATTTGGATTTTGGTAGCGCCTAGTGAGTAGTTGGCGAATATTTGCAGACCAATTGGCATCTTCTATGCACACTCTGATCGGCCGATCTCGTACCAACCAAAACAACTTCCTGCAATCACTTTCCAACTGGATGAGGAATCTCGGTTTTTCCCTTATCAACCGGTGGCTCCAGCCAGTCTCCACACCTGTGTGACTGGGGCTTAAAGCAGCTTTAATATTGATGTGCTTTGTAGCCTATTTAAGCTAACATAATGCTCAGGTTAACCCGACCAGATTCAAGATTTATTCAAAATTCTGTCTAAAAATGAGCATTTGTTCTGTGATTTAGACATTTGTGTGTCTGCAGAACCAAATGTCCTCTACAGATTGAGCCTCTTAGTTTAGAGGAAAGCATTATGGGTTGTTTGTAGCTCAATGGGCTAGCAAGGTTATTCTCACATAATGTGCAATCTGCTTTGTCTCACTGAGGAAATGTCAGAATTTTTTTTTTGTGGCAAAAGACAAAATCATTTGTCAAGCAGTCAAGAAATACTGTGAGAGGACATCGCGGTGAGAAACTTGAAGAGACGGGCTCATGTTAGAATTAAAGCAACACAGTTCATCAAATTGAATTATTCTAAAAATCACACATTTTATCCCCTTCAGTCTCCAAAGTACGTGTGTACTCACTTTCTGATCCCAGTGCCAGGTCCTGCCTTGTTCCATGAGCGCCATGCCCAGTGGAGCTGCTGCTGGCTGTGTGCAGGGTCCAGCTCACACCTGACTGGGGATCAGCCGACCACCCGCACAGGCTCTGCTCAAAGCCACACACGGCCGACAGGGACGGAGTGGTGGCTGTGAATCAAGAAAGAAAAACAGATTACAAATAAAGGTGTTTAAAAGTGTCTGTTTGGGCTAAAATACTGCTGATTACCACCCGAGAGCTTCTTCTGAGTGCTTTTAGTATTGTGTTGGATTTAAACAAATTCTTTTTTTCTCAGTTTTCTTGTGTGAGACTCGGTCCTATAATGGCAGGGTCTTTATTTTGATAGTGCCGTGAGAGACATTCGCATTGTGTTGAGATGTTTTGCAATAGCGCTCAATGCAATATGACATCTTGAAAATCATACTGAATACAAATATTAGAGTAAAGGAGAATAAAAGCCAGACTGAAAGAAAGAGTAATTGCAGCAGACTGCGGAGATAACAGAAACCAAACACAGACAGAAAATGGACAGAAAGAAAGCAGCGAAGCAAAGGGTGAATGATACAAAACTCAAGGGGTGACATGAAAGTAAGAAGATGAGCACAAATGAGAAGGAAAATGTTAAAATGATGCTGTAATTAGACCCCAATAAGCTGCTACCTTCAGTTGTGCTGAAACAAAAAAGCAAAGGCACTTCCTTAAACTACATCACAATACGCTCTGCATAAACTCCAGTGAGGCAGTCGGTGACCTATAGCTGTGAAATCATATTCCCAATATGTGAGCCTGTGTTTGTATGAAGATCCTCTGGCTGTGCGAGCTTATTTTCACTCAAACGGAGCTTCCTGTGGGACTATTGAATCTAACAGACTTCAAAGCCCAGAGGCCCCACGGTGCACACTGACATCATGAGTTTGACCTTAAGAGCTCGAGTGTGCACAAGTGTGTGTGTTTGCGGATGAGAGACGAGCAGAAATAAATGCATGCATGGATGCAAGAAATCTGCATATGTGAGAGCGCAGATAGCATGCACTTGAATGAAGAGAGCTTGAGTGTGTGTGTGTGTTACAACAAAATGTGAAATAGTCATGAAAAATAACCGGTTGGTTTGCATATGTTGATTTGAAATGGGACGGGCTTTTTTCCTGACAGTCAGCAGAACTTTGAAACTGACGTATTTCAGCAGGAACTATAGTTAGCGTGCGCGGCACATAGTCTGTCCAGACAAAGTGGGGACACGTCACCCCGGCAACCAAGAAAACAGAGCTGAAAAGAAGTGGCGACCGCTGCATTTTAAGTCACAGCGTGGTCTTTTTATAAACCGAGCTGTTTCGTGTGGATACATCTTCTCAATTTGCTTTTAATGATACATTATGAATGTCTTTTAAAATAACAACAAAAACAAAATATAATAAGTGGAACAGTACGCTACTGCGGTGAGCATGGTCCCCTCACGCCGACTGGAGTCTGTGTGGAGCTCTGTGTGTTCTCCGTGTACCTGCCTGGGTTATCTGAAGGTCCTTCAGCTTCCTCCCACAGTCCAAAGAGATGCGTGACAAATTAACTGACGACTTTAAACTGCCCATACGTGTGAATATAAACGTCTCTCTGTTTCTGTATTAGCCCAGCAACAGAGCCTCTACATCTCACCCTATGACTCCACCCACCCTGCGACCCTGATGTGATGTGAACTCGGTCACACCACCAACGCCTCCAACGTGGATTTGTCATGCTTTATATGTGAAAAACATCAACTTTGTGTGCATGGCACAAATGAGTGGATGTGACACCAGACAGATGAAAACACACTTTTAAGAAAATAAGAGGTGAGAAATTCAAGTCGAGGAGGCGAAAAAGGTGAAAATTTGTGTCCAGAAACACAAACCAATAGATCAGAGGTTGTGACTGTTTCACAAACTGTGTGTGTGTGTGTGTGTGTGTGTGTGTGTGTGTGTGTGTGTGTGTGTGTGTGTGTGTGTGTGTGTGTGTTTACCAGATCTCATCACAGAGGTCGTCTGTTCCACTCTGGGTGTGGTGGGGGTCACAATGTCAGGTACAGTGGTGGTTTCTATCAACACAAAAAATAAACACAATTACCATTATATAAACAATCATATATATATATATACATACACATACACACATATATATACATATACACATACAAAAGGAGGGGGAGAGGAAGGAGGGGGAAGGGGAGGGAGAGGGAGGGAGGGAAGGGAAAAAAAAAAAAAAGCATGTATTTAGTGCATGTGTTTTTCTAAAACATATGGGTTGTACAGCACTTGTTTCCTGAACTGAACAGCCAGGTTGTGTTTTTTATTTTTTATTTTCGCAGGGTATTTGTTTCTAGGATATAAAGCTTTGTTAAACAATGCAAACAGTAATTTCCATTCCATATTTTTGTGATAAAATGAATACTGTTGGATGAAACTATGCCTTTAATGTAAATCCCTGCCTGATATGTCTGAAATGTACAGAATGGCAATGTAAATAAATATATATAGTGGCAAAAAAAAAAAAAAAATAAATAAATAAATAAATAAATAAATAAACACAAAAAGGTTAGAATAGAATAGAATAGACAATAGATAATCTGTTTTATTGTTTTCTCTCTAAGACAATCAAACTGTGTAATAAGCAGAGACGATGCTGGGAAAAACTAAATCTGAGCTCGCTTGTTAAATATTCACAGTTTGTTCTGCGACGGCTTCGCTGCACAGTGGAAAATAGTAATATTTTAACAGTGCAGCTGTGATGTTTGAGCAAAGCCAGGCTTTGGACACAGTGCTAACTGACGATGCTTTTATGCTCTTCGCCGTTTTCGGGGCCTGTCGTTTGTCGGGATCCAGGCAGGGACAGAGCGAGCTGATGCAGTGAGCTGGCACTCAGCTCAGGACTGTGCCACACCGCTCTGTTTATCCACTGCAGGCTGGCATGCACGCTCACACAATGCTATGATGATAGATGCTGCACTCACACTGACCTTGGAGCACAGCAGCGTGCATTGAGTGTATGATAGATCAAACACACACACACACACTCACAGACCTGCAGAGCAAAGACGTCAGCATTCGGGTATGACAGTGTAACCCCGAAACCTTCTGGTCTTAATAAGCAGTTTTTCTACTGCTGGTTAAGATTCCTTAAATGGCAATGAATGCTTTCCCATCTCTCTCCCTCACACACACACACACACACACACACACACTGGTGAAAGTAGTGTGTGTGTGCGTGTTGACGTAAGGGAACAGAAGATTGGCTTGCGTGGCACAAGCCAGACACCACAAACCTCTCACCAAATTATTCTCAGAAGCTACTTTTTTCTCCGTCTTCTGTTCGTTTCATGGCTTTTCTTTCTTTCCTCCCTTCATATTTCTTTCCTTCTTTCCATCTGCTGTCTCTCGTTTGTCACAATAAATCGAACCAGATTCGGCTCTGCTTTGCAAAACCACTATTGACACCACAAAAAGCTCTAAACACACACACATAAACACACATGCTCCCTCTCTCTCTCTCCCTCGCCTCTCCTGCATAGAAGTGAAATCGTACCCAGTCTTGTTTCTGTTTTACCACAACCGCAATTTTCGTCTTCATAACTCTTTCCCTCGCTCTCTCTTTCTGTCGTCTCTCCCTGAGGTATATTTCGATTTCTCCTCGCCCCTTTGCAGCTCTTTCTTCGTCTCTTTGTTGAGATTGGGTCTCTTCCTGTTGCTCTTTCTTACTCTCCTCCACCTTTCAGCACTTTTCTCTGTGCTGTAACTCTGTCCACTGTTATTTGATGTAGATTCTAATCACCAGTTCAGTGAATCTCAGACTGCTGCAGATTTGCTTCGAGTGTAATTGTTGTAGATATTTCCATGACTCAGACGGTGATCTTTCTCTCTGTGTGTGTCTTGTTTAGTGTTAACTGGTAACCTTTGCAAGCCTCTGCTAATAGCTTTGAGTGCACTGCAGTGTCGGGGTTCATCCACTCTAATGTGTGTGTGCGCGTAACTTTGAGTTGTTTACACAGTCCGCTCACAGTCAAAGTATGCACGATTATTATGTAAGCCCAAACACTCATATTGCTCTTTCACACACACACACACACACACACACACACACACACACACACACACACACACGCGCTCAAAATTAGATATTAACATTTGATAAGCAGCTCCCAGCTGCTGACATTAAGCTGTTTTAATTTGGTGCCCTTTACCACTGTAATTAGCCCCCCATGTTGAGGGGAGAGAGGGAGGAATAGGAGATGAGAGGGAGACACAGAAAAGGGAACGTAACCCTTTCCACCTCGCACCACCAATTTCCTAATTAGTGACCACACACAGCTCCACAGCCTCCTATTTCTATCTCCATCTCCTCTCCACCTGCCTAATTCAATTTGGCTCTCCTTTCCTCGCCTTTTCTTAACTCCTTCTACTCCTCATCCTCTTCTTCAATCCACCAGGGTCCTCTCTGTATCAACTGTAAAGATCAGAAATAATTTAAACAAGATACTTTAATAATATTTTTAAAAATGTTGTTGCAGGAACTCGCTGAATGGAAATAAATGACAGGACAAATACAAGGTGGCAGAGTTCAGTCACTCGTGGGAAGATTTAAACAGACGTGCATGAGAAAAACCAATCCTGACGTATATATTCTGCAGATGGGTCATCCAGAGCTGACTTACAGAAACCTGCAGAGACCCTCCGACTCGATCTCTTCCACACACAGATGCACACTTTCTAAACTGAAGAACAGAAGGTGTCACAGGCCCAAGGGCTCATTGTAAAGCTGCTGACTGAGCAAGGCAAAGCGGAAACACAGAGACGAAAACTGTTCAATTATGGAAAGTGCTCTGGGTATAAATCTACCTCTGTCAGCCTAAATAATGACTACTGACATAGTGTGTGTGTGTGTGTGTGTGTGTGTGTACGTCTAAGAGACAGAGAAGGCAGTTGCTACTCAATTATTGGTGACATGGTGCATGTGTGTAAGTATGGAGGGGATTTCCTCCACTTAATGACTGAAAGACTGAAAGGCATGCCTTCCTTACAGACGAAACTGGCTAACCTGTGTGTGTGTGTGTGTGTGTGTGTGTGTGTGTGTGTGTGTGTGTGTGTGTGTGTGTGTGTGTGTGTACATGTTTAGACATATTTGTGAGGACAGAAAATTGCCGTGCTACTATCCTCGTGGGGACCAACAGTCACTTATGGGGACAAAACGCCCGTCCCAACGAGTTTGAAGACATTTTTGAGGCTCAAAATGTGGTTTTAGTGTCAGGGTTACCATTAGGTTAGGGTTGGGATTAGGCATTCATTTTTGATGGCTAGGGTTAGGGTAAGGGAAGGTATTATGTCAATGACATGTCCTCACTAAGATACGAAAACGAGTGTGTGTGTGTCAGGTATCATCTGCATAAACTCATATTTACTGCTATAGAATAGAATAGAATAGAATAGAATTCAACTTTATTGTCATTGCACATGCACAGGTACAGGGCAACGAAAAGCAGTTTGCATCCATCCAGAAGTGCTTTAGTGATATAGATATATTACAATATATATTAGCAATAATATAGATATGCAAGTATATTACAGAAATGGGTCTATTGTGGTATGTTATAATGTGCACGGTATGAAGTATGTTGTGAATATTCTATAACTATAGGTATGTACAGGCTGTAGTGAGTACAAGCTATGTACAGGCTATGAACAGGATATAAATATGAAAAACTATACAGAATATGAAATAAATAACTTTACAGAAATATGAGATATACAGTTATACAAACTTGCTACAGTTTCCATTCAAACTGAATATTAAAGACGTCACATTAATGTGTGCTGCTATAAGTGAGCGTTATACTTGGATGCAGAAAAAAGTAGAAAATCTGATCCTAGTGCTGTGCAATGAGTCTAAAGGAACATGACATCACATCACAGGTGATGTTGGAAAACATCTGAAGGTCAAATCAGACAACTGTTCTTAAACCCAGAGCTGTGGCTTCGGTTTGTACTGTATGTGGCTTAAACTCATTATGACTCCTTCTTCTGTAAATGAGTGGTTTGGAGAATGAGGTCTTTACAGCAGCGTATTATTTCCAGACTAAATTGCTAATTAGCGCATTGTACAGAAAGCTACCAATTATATAGTTTTTTAAAATTATTTCTTTAATGATAAGTGCTACAGTGGACCACAAGGTTTTACATTAGTAGACAGGAAAGGGGAGTTTCTGCAAAAACTGAGCACATGACTGTGGTTAAAAAGCTGCCAACAATCAAACTTCTGGTTAAAAGGCAGAGCCATGAGCTGCGCAGCTGAGAAGCAAAAGCACTCTTCATGTCAGGAAACTACAGACAGTAAATTGCTCATTAGCCCATTGTGCAACAAAGCACCACAAGGTATACGACTGTAATTGTAGCCTTAAGTGTCAAGACAAGTACGACAACAACTGAGATGATAAAAAGAAGCTGCTGGCAGTGAATGTGTAACTACATCAGTGAAACATGGTGAGCTACAGAGAAAATGAATTTAAGTGTGGAAAAAACCATTAAGCTAAGTAGGCCATTAGGATCTATGGAGAAGAGAAGGACAGCTTTCTTGCTCACCAAGCATTAATAAGCTGTTGTCTCCTTCCAAGGCTCGGGCGTGGTCGGATTAAACTGCAGGTGCAGCACATGATAGGCTGGACGTACGGTTTGGGACAAGGGAAACATGTTGTCTTTCGTCACTGAGCACAGAGATTTTTAGCTAAAGAGAAATTAAATCATTTTTAAACATTAAATATAGCGAGTAAGAGCGAGGGCAGTATTGTGTAGCCCTCCAGTTGGGTTTTTGCATGGTTTGATGGATGGAAGGATGAGGAAACAGAGGGGGAAAAGAGAAAGTCATATTTGAGAAACACTGAAAGGCATGCTGAGCCAAACTTAAATATTTATATTGGAAAAACACGAGCTTTCATTGCACACGGAGCCCTACCTGCATATACACACAGGCATCCGCAACCAACCTGGAGCGCGTCCTAAGTGTTTCCATGTGTGATATCTCAGAGAGGGGAAGGGAAGGAACAGATAAACTGAGCTGTCCTGAAGTAAACAAATCCCTGTTGTGTGGTTAAAATAGCTTAGATTGCTCAACACTTAACAGTAGAACATCTCTGTGAGCTGCAAACTTGGCCTTCTGTCTTTGCTAAAGCATAACCCCGAACCGGGAGCACAGCTGCAGGGCATTCGGCTTCTCCGCCGTGGTGGACAATTGATTTTTTGTCGCTCACCCTGGTGCATTGTGTTATCAGACACTTTGGAACATAGTGTGGTGCAAACATTTAGAACAGCTATCCCTTCAGGATCTTAAAATTGATTGCTGTTTATTTTTACATCCCTGTTCTTATGTAGAAGTTGTGCACTACCTGCGTCTGTTGTGCACTGATTAGATCGACACAAGTTTGAGTTTTTAAAGATGAGAGAGGAAAGTCACAAGTATAAAAACAGAGAAGGGAACTGGTGGGGACTCTGGTGGGGATGGAGTGTGTCTGTGTGGGTGTGGTGAGGGGCTTGTTGCAGGAGCCTTGGCAGGACACAGTGAAACCTGCAGAAGCCACAAACATGCACAAAACCTCTCACAAACCTTTTTTCCATTTCTGCTTTTCCATTAAAAAAGACTTTGGACAACCCAGTTAGAAAAACAAAAATCACAGTGACATGTGCAGCTCTTTCCCAGTATCTGAATACTATTAAAACATAAAATTACCCAATCTGCATACTAGTTATTGTTACTGGAAGCGGCATTGCATTCATAACCACTTTCATTTCTTCAGTGAAATGAGAAAAGGCAAGAGGAGCAGGGAGAGAGAACAGTGGGTGTAACTGAGGACACATCCTGCAGATCACATGAAAGTGTCTGGACTCAGGCCATGGCCCACATGTGAATGCGATCAGGAAAGCTGGACGTGACACACACACACACACACACACACACACACACACACACACACACACACACACACACACACACACACACACACAGACTTGGCTAAATCTGAATGACTTGCTGGAAAACACCTCCAGAATGTCTTTAACAAGGACGATCAGCAGCGTTCCCCTCCAGGGTGCCACTGTAACGACTGACATGTGTGTTTTCCCGGTCCAACTCCATCCGCGTGTCAGTGACTGACAAAGGAAAAGTTCTTGGCCATTAGTCGCCTGTGCATATTGCAACACTCGTCATAAAGTCACAGCCACAGTTAAGGCTTCCTACATGGAAATTTAATGCCGTACGCTTTGCCAACAATATTCTGAATCACATTCAATCCACATTTGCACCGGGATTTCTCACTCAGGACGATGTCCTCTTTGTTTTTTGGACAGTCTGTCAAACCCTCCCTGCTTGATGTACTTCCCCACATCCTGCAGAATTTCACACAGCACTCTTTTAGAGTCCATATTTTTAATAAAAAGACATAAACCGTACATAAAAGATACATGAGGCCAATGTAACATTATTCTGTGAAGCCGCGAGCAGAGCAATTTATGCCGTTGTCGTCTTGGTGACATGATAGGCAGGCGGTGGCGATCAGGCCAAGAAACTGCAGAAGTTCATGGTCACAGCAAATCAGCCATACGCTGCTCTTTCATCCTTTTTTAATCTAATGGGGATCATAATTTGCAAAATGAACACTGTGCAGACACTCATCAAGATCTGAGCCCATTGACTTCTTATGAGTCGCCCCCTGCTGACCATGAGAAAGAGTGCATGTTTGTGGCACTTCTTGCAGAGCTACAAGCCATGCTTATCTTTCATTTACAGTCTGTGGTGAAAAGCAGCATTCATCAGCCACGAGTGAGGCTCCTATCGCGCTAATCATTGCCGTTTTGTTGGAACATAATAATAAGGAAGCGTAATTTGTGTCACAATCTGGTTGGCGGTATTTTAAGACTTCCGTGATCCCGAGAGCAGCAGCAGCAGCAGCAGCAGCTGAATAAAAATAAAGCTGTTATTAAGCACTCTGAGGCTCCGGACAAAAGCCGCTTTCACTCTGTGTCTGTGTTTGTCATTGTCTCCATTATTTTCCTCAAGCACCCCGCCCATAACAATGTAGTTATCAAATGTGATGAGAAACTAAGCATGTATTTACACAACTAAAACCAAACTCACATCTTTGTGCCAAACAGGTGGTGTGTGTGTGTGTGTGTGCGCGTGTGTGTGTGTGTGTGTACATACGTGCCTGCCTGCCAACAGCTAGGTGTGGAGTGAAAGAGATGAGAGTGTAGCAGATGTTCTGATAGCTCACTCATTTAAAACATGAACAAAACTGGCAGCGTGCGAGCTCAGAGTTCAGATCCAATAGTCGGGGTTATGAGACCTAAATTACACGTTGCCTCCGTAGCTAGCGTGAATGATTAGAACGAGTCCCACAATAATATTCTGGCTTTTGTTTCTGTTTTTGCACCGAAGGTTTGGCACAATAATGAGATGGTAAACGACATGATTGCGTGCCCCCTAAGAGCCTCGGATCTGCAATTTTGGATTTCTTCATTGCAGTTGTGCGCTGAGATTGTCTCTCTCATGTGAGGAAATTGTTTTACAGCCCCGTGGCCAGGTCAGCGTGCTTCACTGTAAAATATGAAAACAACGCAGGGGCAGTAATGGAAAAGCAGTTTCCTTTTAAATTTGTTAAAGCTGCTGTTTAGAGGATGCGAGGTGTATGACTGACAGCGTGTTACACTGTCTTTGTCTTATAGTAATTGTGAGTACCACAGTACACTGTATGCACTTTTGTGGAGCATCTCAGTAAGGACGAAGGCTGAAAAGTTTCTACCAGGAAGCAAACTTGATTTCTGCAGTTCTAACATTCATACACTCAATAAAAAAAACTGTGATCTGAGCATGAACAGGCTCAGTGTAGATGCAAGTTCAGTCCCCAGAAAAAGAGAATAGTGTTAACTGAACATTAAACTGGCTGTTTGGATTGATTCCCTGGAATAAGTGTGAATGTTTGTGATTGTGTTGGAGAACGTATGACGGTGATATGCTGCTTATTTGTTAATGAATTCATTAATGCATGCCCACTATTTCCTGAGCGGCGCTGAGACAGGCGGGATGCGACTCGACTATTTGTGCTAAAGTGTGAGGAAAAAAGGCGGAATCCTAATTGTAGGTGGAGCTGTCTCTGTTTATGTTTGCTGACGTGGAAATGTTCCTGAAAAGGTCACAACAATGCAAAGCTTGGGAGTCTGAGGATGTCGATGTGTTGTTTCGCTAAACAAAAGAAGATTAAGGATCCTTTTTTAAAACGGGTAACTGTGTGCACGTCAGCTCGGTGAGAAGGACAAACGTGGGCCTGAATGTCTGCGAGTCTCTGACTTATGTGTAAACAGCTGTGTTCAGTGGACTGAAACTGATGCGCCGTTGAATATTTAATCTTCTTTTACAACTCAACACAACGGGTAGAACAAAAACACACAGGAGCAAGAAGGAAACAGGTCAGAATGACTGGATCGTTTTTGGATCGTTATCCTCACATCAGTTAGGATGGAGACCGTTTAAGATGCGGACAAAGTGAAATTTAACAATATTCACTTGCTCTAAGCCACTAACGTACAATTATCTTAGTGTGTGGTTGTGTGTTGTAGTTGGGATGGTTGCTGTGCTGTACACGTGAAGTGGAAGTGAACTGTTATCGTGTTTAATGCGCAGATTACAACCAGAAGGCAAACATCTGGCGCGCAGACATCGAAAGCCAGACCAGCAGACAATCAGTGCAAGCACAACCGCAGTGATGTTCATCTGCACCACAGTCATGGAGATGGTGGTGCAGATATCGAGTGCACGATTATCACACATGTAGTTTATGAGCAGGATAACCAGTGCGCTCGTGTCAGACGTTACTTCAGTTTATGCATATTTTACTTTTTTCTTATGGCCAAAAAAAAAGCTCTCGGCAGGTCCTGGCATTAATGAGTTAGTTAACTGGGAGAGTAGTTAGATTTGTGTTACGCTTGAACCAAAAGGTTTAACTGGAAAAGCTGTTAAATATAAGCAGATGGAGTTTAATGGCTTTGACTGCATATTTAATGTAGTATAGGTGTGTCAAACATAAGGCCCGGGAGCCAGAATCGGCTCACCAAGGGCATAAATTTTGGACTTTTAATTGTATTGTCACAGCTTTTCCTGCTGATAAAGAGTCAGTAAAGTCCCCCACGGCCTTTCATACTACACAAAGGTAATTAACTAACAGATAACCAATCAAACGCCAGAAAAAATCCTAGTTTTCACCATCTACTATAGAAATGCACTTGTTTTTTGTTGTTTTTTACACACTTTCTGCTTTATAATCACAGGACTGTCTGGGTAACGAGCTCCCAGAACTTTAGCTGAAACAGTCGTGCTGACTGATTTCTTTCATTTCCTACAGCCGCATTTCTTTATCATGTAGAAAAACTGAGACGTACTGTTGAACTTGCACTTTGTTGTATTATGTCAGAGATTAACTGTGTCGTTAAACTTCTTTACACTTATGCGGCCCACGATGTCCGATGAGTCTGACATCTCTGTTCTTGTTTCATGGAAGGAAAGACTAAAAGTTTCAAGAGGCTTCATGAAGAGTTTGACGTGTATGAAAATATCGAGTGCAAAGATGTAAATCACCACATGCCGCAGCACATCGATGGTGTCATGTCAGGACTCAACACCTCGTGAAACGCTGTGATTTTTCTGTATAATCTGCATTATTCTTCGTCCACGGTACTTGTTAGAAACTGTATTAACAACAGAAGAGGCTGCCCTTCTGTTCCCATCATCGCCGGCCTCCTGGTTAGGCCTGACACATCTGGGATATAACGTTCCCCTCGGGTTCCCCCTCTCTCTGTCGGAAACCCAAATGGACACACACGTGCTCAGAAACACAGAGTTGGAGCCATCGGTCGCAGCCAACAACCCCCTTCATGTCCACTGGGAACAGGTACGTGTCATTTCCTGTTCTCGTCTTCACCTGTCACAACCTGACTGAAGCAGTAAAATCTGAAAACGCTGGAAGCAGAGAGCACGGGGAAGGAGAGGACTTTGGTCATAACAGCAGCAGGTACAGAGGTCTGGTTATGAAAACACGATTTAACTGCTGTTACTGTGTAATAACTGGCTATCTATAGGACATGATCATATTATCATGCATTCAAATATCCCAGCTTTAATAACATTGGATCCATTGTCTCTGCTTCTTTTAGTGGAGAATTTATACAGCTCATTATTACTGCTCAACTTAAGCAAAAGAAAAAAGTGTCAGGTTTGTACAATGGATTGCTTTAATGCTTAAATTATTGTCGAGCTGAAAAAAATGCTTGCCACAGCTAACAAGGTCCATGCAACACTAGCATATTATAATAAATTGTGGTTACACAGCTCAGTAAAGTGGCATATAGAGTAATGGTCCACATTCATCACTTTACACACACTGCACACTAAAAAGCACTCCTGATGAACAACGGCTTCTGCTAAAATATTAAAAAACACAACAGGAAAAGGAAAACACCAAAGTTCACCTAATCCTTCACGACACACTAGCAACATGCTACTAACATAATGGGCTGGGAACACAATAAAGTACACAGCTGGCCACTATTAGTAAAAGTCCCATGACCTAGACATGTTAATCCCTGTCCAGACATGTGGAAAACCCTCCTGCAGAGCAAGATGATTAACTTTAACCCCAATGATATGTTGGAGAATCCATGACACAAGCACAAATACTACAGTTATTCATATATATGTACGTTTGTTTGGACACAGACACAGGTTTGTTATCTTAGTTGCTCTAAAAATCACAGCTTGAATTTTAGGCTCTTCACATCCAAACAGGGGGAAGGACCAAAGATCACAGTGCAGTTTTTATTAAGTTTAAGAGCTTAAGAGCTGAACTGGGAAACATAAAGAGTTCGATAGTCATTGCAGCTACATGTAAAGCTCAGCAAATGATCGCAGGATAGATAAAGAAACACTGCCGGGTAAACAGTACTCTCCTGGAGGTCAGCGCGTTATTATCCAAGTGCATCATCCACAGAGGGCTCGAAGAAGAAATGCAGAAGGTTCAGCGCAAGGTGCAAACCAGTGTTCAGTATCAAAAGCAAGACAAACCGCATCTGGAAGCACCCTTCATAATGATGGGCCACCAGTCTTTACTGATGATGCATAAGAAGAAAGAACCACTCAAGTGTAGGGACAAACTTCCTGCTCATATTCCACCAAATACAGCAAAGTTGCCTGGAAGGCAGTACAGATGGATAATAACCCCCAAATACAGTGAAAGCAACTGACACAATTTTGCAGGTAAACAAGTCAAATGTTATGTGATTGTCAAGCTGATCACCTGATCATTCATTACAACTGCTGAAAGCAGGCAAACAAGGAGCCTGAGAAAGGAGCAAAGCCACTTTACCATAAAGTCCACAGGTTCTGGACAAAGGTGCCAAAAAGTACTTAAAATTTAACATTTGGTTTCATATGACACGTTTGAATCCTTGAATTAAAGCTGAGAATCTGGCATTGTAGTGAAAAAAATCCTGCACCAGGAAAACTGTGTCGTGTAGAGTGGAACATGCTGTCTACACATGCAAAACCTACATATCACAGCACAAAGCCATAAAAAGACAACGAGGACAAAGACAAAAACCTCTGATTTAAAGGGCATGTGTATGCTTTTGAAATATGTTCATAGATCGTTTAATTTATCGTATATGTGCAGATGTATTCAACTTTCATTCCTGCTACTGTGTGGGATTGTTCATTTATCTACGCATGCAACTTTATTTCATCTGTGTGTAGTTTCTACCAGGCAGGTCACAGCCGAGAACCTCCATCCTCATGCCGATCCCGGCGGGCGACCATCTCTCTGGAAAAACTCGGATGTGCTGAGTCACTATCTCGTCAAACCTCCGCACCTCTGGAGTATCGTAGTGGCTGTTGCCCTCAAAAATCTGAGGAGAGGAAGAATGTGAAAGGTGAGCACGAAACAGTTTCACTGGTGTAGAAAGACCTGAGAGTTTAGCTCATTCAAGCATTTGATGATAAATTCTTTGACATCGTTTTGAAGGCAGTCAGTGATAAACTTTTGCCTGGTGCCCAAATCTGTTGGACCATTTTAAAAAATTCCTAAAACAAATTTTGGTATTTCACTATCCCGCCTGATGAGAAACCAATAAAAAACTGGAAGTCTTGATAAATAAGACACTAACTAGCATTGTTTCCCTGCTCAGAGCGACATGTGTCAAAAATAACAACAGAAAGAAGATGTTTACTTTGATTTCCAAATCGTCTTTGAGGCAGAAGAAGCCCAAGATTTATTACAAACTTCATACAGACAGGACTACAGCGATCCTTTCAAAAAACGTGGGCCGTGGAAGTTGTACTATTGGTTTCATTAATTGAACTGTATCCTCTGTGTTCCCCATTTCTGAAATTTTAAAAACCGTAAGATGAATTTCCCAGGATGCTCATTTAAAAAGACAGGCAGATGAGAGAGAACAGGATTTTAGCATCAGGAGAAAATCCAGGCACTCAGTAGTACTATTAAAGCGTTTTAAGACATAGTCTCAGAAAGCAGAACAAAGTTTAAAGTGCCCGTCTCTCAGTGCGTCAGACGCCAGCAGTGCTGAGTGGTGATGCAGGAAAGACATTTTTAATTAACACCCATGAGAGACAAATAGAGGATGAGAGACGAAGAGAGGGAGAGCGCAGGACTCGGGGAGAGGAAGACACAGAAGCACGAAGAATGAGGAGCGAGGTGATTAAATTGAATTATTATCGGAGCCGAGGCTGTAATAAAGCGCTTTTTTGCACAAAATGACAAGAATGAGAAAGACAAAGACGAGGAGAAAGAGAGGGAGACGGCGGGACAGGCTCGGCTGAGAGACGGCTATAAATAAACTACAAATGAGTGAGAAGTGACGGCGGACCAGAGGACAGAGGGGGCCCCGTCTGTGTCAAAAACAAGGAGAGTGTTTGTGTGTGTGTGTTCTCCTCTACCTTAGCAAACCCAGTCTTGCTGTCAGTGATGTAGGTCCAGTCTTTGCCATTCGAGCTGTGAGCCAGTTTGTACTTCCTGACAAATGCTCTGTTCTCCGCACTGCCCTCCAGGCCTCGTGCACCTTGGGTAATAATGCCACGCACCATCTTGGGCACACCGAGGTCCACCTGCAGCACACAAAACAAAGTTAAACAAAGTTAATATTGCTCGCTCACCCTCTGCGCCATGGAACCGATCAATTTCCAGATTCCCTGCCCATTGTGGCAACTGTGACTTTCCCGAGCATATAATCAATCAAACGTTGGTTTTCCATTGGGGAACTTTTAATAAGATTCAGGCTTTGGAAATGGGTTCTTCTTTCTATTCAATAGCAGTTCACAACCAAGGTCAGTTCACAAATGCAATCTAAACGACGGCTGAAAACTCCATCAGTGTTTAGAGACCCTGCACACTGTTGTCACGTGTGTCATTTTACAGTAATTTTGTGGGTTCGGTGGATGTTGTGATCGCCAGTGCAGGTGTGAAAAAGCCCGGCCTGCAGTATTTGATTGACCAAACCGTAGATTACATTATAAAAGACAGATGTGGATGCTGTGTCTTTTTTTTATGGCTCCTTTAGTTGCAAAAACAAGTCCCTGGGAAACTGACCCCACCTCCCGCTTGATTTATCACTTCAGACGACCTTTTCTGATGTTCTGACGTTTATGGTCTCAGTCTCTGGTTTCAAGTGTTCTCCGTTATAAACTGAAGTGCGTTCCTATACTATGTTACAATTAAGAGTAAAATATTTATGACAAAGCAGGTCAACGTCGTGGCTTCCTTGTGATTGGCAGCTCACCCCTCGCCCCTCACATGCAGTTTAAAAAAATCAACAGACAGAGCAGATGAATGACGTTAGGCTACAGCGACATACCTGCAGCCACTCTTCTCCAACTATGGGTTGTGTTGGGTTGGGAAACCAGCCTGATCGACTGGCCACCAGCCTGGCGGCCCCCATGGAGCCGTGGATGTCCCTCATGGAGGACGCAGTGATTTGCGAGTCAGGAAGCAAACCAGACAACATGCCCTGCAGCTCTGAGCAGGGGGCATCTGATAAATCAGAACACAGAGAGAAAGGAGCGCTTAATGCTACCGCTGAGGATTTTTTCTTAAGCTTAAGGCAGGAAAGATGATTTCTATTTATTCTCCCAGCTTATTACAATCAGTGCACAAAACAAACATTGATACCCCTTATTTCTTTTCTTTTTGTTAATAAAAGAAAAGCAATTACAAAGTAGTTTGGGAACTTTTTGGAAAACATTCCCGTCCTCTGACTCAGTGCCTCAAACATCAGTCAGCAGCTAAAAACATTAAAGCAGCATTATTATCGGCAGAGAACAACAACACTGGTGCTAAATGGTTGATTCTATGAATTTAAAGTTTGATGCAGTGATATGCTCTCTCCTGTCCTCTGCTGTTACAGCTCACTGTATGTTTACTGCTGGGAATTTCATGCTGCATATGAAACTAGTTATGCAATATTAGAGGCTGCCCGGAAGCTAAAAATCTGAAATCATCTGGAGTAATATACAGCACTCGGTTCTTTATATGTCACTTGTAAGAAACAACTGCAGCAATTTATTGAAAGTTATGCAAACATACATGGAAATATAGTCTATAGGGCAACAATGGAGTCTGTACAATGCTTGAAATTCAATATTTGGTACGAACACCTTCCTCGTTAAACAGGCTTTCTTCTAATTTCTCTGAGGATGTTTAGGAACAGTTCTCCAGGCTTCCTTCTTTGGATGTTCTCTGTCAGGATCTCAGTCCGGGCTCTGGGGAGACCCATCCATGACTCAAGCTCCACTGTGTGTTTTCTCAGTTAAGATATGCCTTCACTGCACTGGCACTCAATGTTGGACCGCTCTCCTGACCTCCTGCATACATACTGACAACGACTTGAACCAGAAATGTCCAATTTGAATTCATCGCTCCATCAGACCTGTTGCCACGGACACACCGCGTCTTCTTTTGTCCTCCACTTTGGTCCAGTTCTCTTAAATTTGTACGGACACACTGCACACCAGGCTGAGATATGCCAAGTTTTCAGCTAATAGCAGTTTGGGAATCACCTTGTTGGTGCAAAAATCCATTTTATGTCTGTCAAACTTTGTTATTTTTGATTGAGCCTACTAAAGAGATTTCTTTATTCTTTAGTTGAATTTTGGGACAAGCTGCTAGTAACAAAGTGACAAAGACACAAAATACAAAGACACAAGGAGTAGTTTAACACATTTGCACATGACTGTATCTGGTCAGTAATTTGGACATAACGGGCCATAATCTGATATTTTCACGATTCTTTAAACGATGCTGGACTGTCCAAACTGTTCTCCGTCTGCAGGCTCCTGCTACACCAAAGCATCTGTCTTTTAACGATCCTTCATAAATGAACGTCGCTTTCAGGTCTGGAATAATTCGGCGACACTGTTTGATCTAATCTGGGAGCAAAATTTTGTGTTTGTGACACAAACAACAACTTGTGTGTTACGCGGCGCGGCCCCTTTGAGCTGCTTTCCATCAGCCCATTTCATTATTTTGCCTTCCTGCTGCTGCAAAGTTGATGCATAATTTTAACCTGCCTACCAAAGAGGATTCTTCATGGGGAATTGAGCCCGAGAAGTCTCAAATGGAAGCACTAAATGAAAGCATGTTGGAGATCAAAGGGATACTGTTTATTACACTGACAAATGGTTTTTAGTCCGACAAGCATCAGAATATGGCACTGCCATGAATAATGACAAAACACAAATGGAACCAAAAAAACCAAAGTGACCAGTTCTGATCTGGGACGAAGACAAGCGGGAAAGAGCGACGGAAGAAAGGAAGACAAAGGTGAGGAGGAGGAGTTAGAGGACAAAGGGAAGATAAAGAGACAGACAAAAGGTCAAACGGGGAGATGGACTGAAAAGACAGCAAGTGAATAGGAAAGGGTGAGAAAGAGGGAGCGAGGGAGATGCAAGTGGGAAAGAGAGAGAGCCGGCTGACAGTGAAGGTTGACGGTGATTGATGGTGACATTCTTCAGGTCTTCACGGAGATGAATGTTTAATGCCGTGACGTTTGTGCCTCAGTATGGTAAATAATGAATCAACAATAAACAACAACAGCTCCAGCCAGGCTGGATGGCTCCTTCAAGCTCTACAGCAGACATGAAAACCGATTAGCTAGAAGAAAACGTTGTTCCCGTGTCATTTATTTTGTGTTTCTTATTTCTTGCATCAGTGTATTTTAGCAGCTCCTTTAATGTAGGAGTGCAGCATATCACCTCTACAGATAGCATAGCAGAAATAGTTTCAGCTCTCAAATGCACGCGCACAGAGAGATGCACGCGCATGCACACAGCAGTCGGACAGTAAAGCTGTCTCAGAAGCCCGCTTCCTCTCACGTATGCTCTGATGTTTCGCCCACACACAGGTGAACACAAACTCCCACTGTGCCGTTTCTGATAACGGGGTCTCACAAGTACGGCGCCGAGGCGCTACCTGGCTGATGCATACCCACACGGCTGGACGCACACGTGTGTAGTTTCCACAAATACACACGCTACACAAGCCCTGCTGGGAAAAGTAGTAAAAGGTGCTAAAAATAAATGATTGATAAGTGCTGCGGTGCTAAAATAAAATGAGATTAAGGAAGAAGCGATGGAGGGAGGAAGAGCTGAATGAAGCAGGGATGGGAAGATTTAAAGAAGGGATGTTGGAGGAAGGAATGGTGGCTGTCAGCAAAGGTAAAAGAAGGACAGAGGAAGAAAAACATACTGACGAGAGAGAGACGGAGAAAAAAGTAGAGCAGAAGACATAAAAGTGTGATTTAAGTTAATGACATGTCAGTGACTGACTGCTTTATGTCTGCCTTTATAGGCTTGTGTAGGGCATTATCACATTCCCCCTGGCAGTGTGTTTGACTGTGTGTTTGCCTGCATGTCTGTGTGCTCAGAAAAGATACTGCATGGCCATTAGCAGGTATGTTTGGGGTTTTTTCAGCAGGTTATGGACATTTTCCCTGAAACTGCAGCAGAACAGTTTGTGCTCCTCGCCATGAGCCTCGAAAATATCAAACTCTGACATCCCTCGTTACAAAAACCAGCCTTGAAAGTGTCAAGACTTTGCATATAAACTCAATGTTTTTCTCATGATGGATGGCAGGAATCGCGAGGTGGCAGGGATGAGCAGAAGGCAGGGCGATGCCCCAAAAAACGGGGGTTATATATGCTCTCACTCCTGAAAGCAGTGAAAAAGGCAGAGTGATATATAATGCAATTTCAGGTGTTAAAATAGAGTAAAAAAGTAAAAAAATTGGGCAATCAAGAACACAGGCAAGATACCTGATATATTCCACATCCCTGTCTATCTCTCTATCACACACACACACTCGGTATCATATTGTTTCAGTGTGATTGTGATTTGTGTGGGTGCTGAAATAGCCCTCCTGGATAAGAGCATATCTGTCCCTCTCAATGGCCGCTACGATGGCAGCAGAGAGAGGCCCTAACCTAATAATGATACAGTGGAGCGGGACACACATGCACACAGATATGCTCAAATGGATTGCAACTCTCTGTCTTTTACCATATACGCACAGACACACACACACACACACACACAGACAGTCTAATTAAGTTTTATCTATTTATAGTATTGAGCTGATTATGCTGGTTGAAATCGTGTTTGTTTGCCAGGGCTGCAGATGAAAGCTGAGAGCCTGTTACTCTCTGATGTTATCACCCACACATCACACTCTAGCATTATTCTATTAGGACTGAGTGTGTGTGTGTGTGAGATCTGTGAGTGGGAGACAGAGAAGGGGTGTATGTATATGAAAGAGCAAGGGCAAGAGTGCGGCCGCACACAAGGGTGGGTGTGTTCCGTGCATGTGAAAAGGAGAAAAAGACGAGAGGACGGCGTGAATAGAATTATGAATAGGAGTTAATGGATGGACAAATTACAAACCTGTTTATTATTAGATTATACAAATAAAGAAAAGCCTTTCACGTATTCCTGCTCCTGTCCAGAAAATGTCTCCAAGGGAGCTTTTCTGCACTGACCCTGTGTAACGCACGTATATCACTGACAAACTGACTTCTGTGTTTTCGCTGGAATCCCACGAGGAGATTGACCCCTGTCCCGAGAAAGTCTGAGAAACTCCGCAGGAAAACAAGCATCATCTGTCTTACCCGTGATCTGACAGCCGTAGAGCTCGAACCGCAGCGCAATGCCGTTCTTCCATGTCTGAGGTTTAATCCGCACGAAGCGGGCCAGGACCGGCTGTGGGATTCGATTGAGGACCACCTCTGTGGCGTCAGCGTTGGCATGGAAAACCTGCAGACAGAAAGGAACATTTAGCCGTGTGACGTTTGGAGTCTGTCTGCAGAGCAGGAGCTCAGTAAGGATAATGGGAGACAGCCCGATATTGCTGAGTCACAGTTCTATGTGCTGCATACAGCGATGTGTAAAAGTCCTCAGCCATCTCTCTTTTTTACTTATATTTTGTTTCCAAGGAGCCAGACTTTCTTGTCTTCCAAACTAGTTTTTTGGACATTGGCTGTTTTTTCACTAATTTTCAGTCTCATCCTTTTGCCTGATCCAGTTTCAGAGAAATGCTTTTTTTGTTTGTTTTTTAAGCTGCTTAATCCTGACCTATGAATCACTGACACATGAAAAAGTCATCTATTTCAAGGAATGAACAGAACAGGCAACGTAGCAAAGAACCAGCTTTAAGCTGTAACTTTGGCACACTACGACAGCCATCTGTCAAGCACGGTGGAGGCTCTGTTATGATCTGCTGCTGCTTTTTATCCACCGATGTTGGAGATTTTGATAAAACGGATTTTGATCAAACATGCAAAACTATCCAGAAAGTGTCTGAATGCCAACAGCTTCATTTTTTAGCACAACAGTGATCCCAACACTCTGACGGTGCTGTGAAAACAAACACAGTGGAACATTATCAGTCATGGACTGACAGCTCGAACCTCAACATCATTGAAGCAGTGTTGAATCATCGCGACAGAGAAAGGTACAAAAGGCAGAAACAACCAAAGAAGAGCTCTGAATGTCCTTCAAGCAGCCTGGAGAACGACTCCTGAAGACGATTTAGATTTGCACAAACTCAGTTGTTGCTGTATTTCCATTTATGTTTGCAAAATATACAGAAAATGAGGGCGGCTCAATATTTGTGCACAGTATTGTATACACATAATAAATCCCAGCTATTCTGTACAGCAGGATTAACCTTCAAATGTTTTAAAATGTTAATTTAATTTTAACACATTGGCCAAATAAACTGAAATTATTGTCCTTTTATCAGCTTACAGATATTTGAGTTGAGTTTTTTTCTCTTTTTTGGTTACTTTTTGTTAAATAAACAACGACACAGTCTAATATTGTTGATATTAATCTGATGTTGTATGTACTTGACCTGCTGAGGACCACATGATCATTTGTGTCCTGATATGTAAACTCTTACAAGTGAAAGTGTGAGCACTTTCTTTTTCCCCTGACTGTAAGTGGTAGAAATATGACACATATAATACAGCCATCTAGTTTCTTTGAGCTGTGGCATGATAAAAAATAATAATCTTATGGTTTGGAGTTAAGTTTGTGGCTCTGTCCACAGCTGTGATTCAAGACAACACTTAATGAAACTTAATGTGAGGTAAAAAGGCAGCAGATTAATGTTTCTCCTCTACGTGATTACATAAAGCCACAAAATTAATAAAGTGACTGTTCACGGAGGAGAGAAGGGGTGCAAAGGTTCACTCACACACACGGTCTGAGGGCATGCAGTGTGCAATAAATCACGGGCGTAAGTATGTGGGAGAGCGTCCTCTTCTCACGTCCTCTTGACTCAACCACACACACACATGCAGGAAAACAGCTCTAATCCCTTTGTGCACAGAGCACAAAGAAAAACACACCGTCACCGCCTGATGCACAAACACACACATGACATTCACTAACACACTGTGTGCAGACACCACTGTCCCCCCACATGCATGTAATGTGTCTCTGCTCTCACACGGTGCCCTCTGAGCTCCTGCACTCCCCACACTTCCTCTGAAAACACACACAAGTTCAGATAAAAGGAAACTGAATGCAAGTGCACATTGCTAGAAGGACCCTTTTTCTCTTTGACATCAAGACTTTATATCTCTGTCTATCTGACAGCATCGGGTCTCTCTCGCCAACAGCCATCTCCGCTGGTCTCTCAGCAGGACAGCACAGCTGGGTTTCTGCTCTCCTCCCATCATTTCGTTTCTGTCTTTCTCTCCGATGTCTCTATCTCGTCTCTCGCTGATGATAAACGGCTGTAAATTTAAGGAAAATAATCCATGCTGTTGTTTCATTGCAGGAGCAAATAAGCCTCTTTTTCCTTAACACTCTTTCTATTATGTTACATTAATGCTGAAAACATCATAGCGTGTTTATTATACAGAGCGGTAAGCCTTGTTCGACAGAGCCAAAGGCCTTGCAATTACTTGCTTGGCTACGCATTTATAGATGTTTGCCTTGTTTTAGGTGTGTGTGCGTGGGGCAGGGTGTGTGTGTGTGTGTGTGTGTGTGTGTGTGTGTGTGTGTGTGTGTGTGTGTGTGTGTGTGTGTGTGTGTGTGTAAAAGATTAAAATCACTTTTTTCTTCCTGTCTTCAATCCATTAAACAGCAGGACTCGTCAGGGGTGACAAAATGTGGATGAAAGGAGTTTGTGACTTGGAACAGAACAGGAGCAAGCCACTAGGCCAGCTGGGAATTGAACCCGTGACCCAGTGGGTGTACAGCACAAAGTCGGCCCCTGTGAACTCATGCCCTTACAAAAGCATTCATACTAGAAACTGTGACCTGTTAAATGATGGAAAAATGCCTACAGGCCCCAAAGACTTAATGGGATTGTGGTAGCAGACTGTAATTACAAGTGTGTGTGTGTGTGTGTGTGTGTGTGTCAGGGTGTGTGTGTGTCTGTCGCTGTGTAAAAGTGTAATTATGAAGTCTCACTCTTAGGAGTTGGGGGCTGGCGGGTGCTTTCTGATTTCCCTGGGTGCCCACTGAAACATTTTCAGTGTACACATATACAATCACACACACACACTTTTACGTGTGTGTGTGGATTCTTCTGCACACGTGTATGTTTGTGTGCAAGTCTAACCTGCAGCTTTTTTTGCAGCTTAATGTTTGCAGAAACAGTGTTTGGCTCCGCTGAGCTGTGCACACGAACTTTGACACGAACTTGGTTCTGTTACTGTTTCAGTTACCAGCTTTGTTCAGGGTCATCAGGGATGCAGCGCTGCAGCTTGTTGTACCGCTGAGCTACTGTCACTGATTGTCTTCATCAGGACTGTGAACTTATATCTTTACCACTTGCAGGGTCACGGGGCAGCTGGAGGCTATCCTGGCTGATATTGGGAAAAATGTGGGATACAGCTGCCCGTCCTTCACAGGGCTAAGACTCATAGACCACAAACCATGCACACTCCAGAATCAGTTCAGAAACATGCATGTCTTTGTGATGCAGGAGGAAGCCAGAACACCCGGATTTAACCTGCTCGGACACAGGGAGACCTGAGAGGCCATCCATTCTAGCTGTCAGGCACCTCCCCTGTTAAGAAATTGTCCCATAAATATTTATAACCTGACCGGCTTGTTAAAATTTTAATATGTTTTTCTACACGTCGGCCATATTTTATGCTGCCATGTTTGTTAAAAGTCAAACTATGTGAACTTTTCATTGTGTGGACGGGTACCTGTCCTCTGCAGAGATCGATAGCACACGTCAGTCTCATAATAAAGTGAATTTAAGAGCAGGGACACTTCAGAATGAAACATCTCAAAGATGAGACACACACATGTGAGTTTGCGCACGCATACAAACAAGAATATTCGTATTCCCGTAACTGCTCCCAGGTCGTGGCTCCGCAGCGAGACTCCACAGAGAGGAGGTGTAAGGGGATATGCAGCGTCCCTGAGGTCTTAAACCAAACTAAATTCACTGTTAACAGTCTCAGTCTAAGAGGCTTCAATAACAATCAGCTAATGGACTACACCTGCAACCCAGCTCAGGTTATTAAGCGTGTGTTTGTGTGTGTGAGAGGGTCTGTCTGCATTTGTTAATGGGCTGATGTTTCCACCAAGGTAAGAAGACAAGGGAAGCTGATACTGGCAAAGAGTAGGGTGGGCAGATGCTCCTCCCCCCTTTGTCTGTCTCCACACACACACACACACACACACACACACACACACACACACACACACACACACACACACCTACAAAAGCAAACAGAAATGCTCTTAACAAAATAATATAAAGAGAAACTTCAAATAGTACTTTTATTTCTCAGTGAAGCTCAAAGGTGGCCGACATGAAGTGAATACCATTTGTTCCTTCATTTACACACCTGCTCCGCTGAATAAGAATAGAGTTCTGGGTAGCAGATTCTGGTTTGCAGGCAAAAGGCAGCGAATCAGATCTAGTGAGTAACTACAGGAAAGGCGACTGACAAACGAGTGCGCTCACCTCACGGGAAAGTAAAGAACATGCAAAGCCACAGTCAGTCAGCCAGAGAGGGCCGGCACAGACGCTGAATTATTCAAATGTCCGTGCCGAGTGTGCGTCGTGTGCATGCGTTGAGTTATAAAATAATAAAACACCCCCCATCTCCTCTCGTTCCATCAAAGAAGGCCAAACACACGCTTGCGTACACGGAGACTTCGGGGAGGTAACCTGTCTTTGACAGCTGAATCCGAGCGTGTGTGTGTGGGACTGTGTGTGTGTGTGTGTGTGTGTGTGTGTGTGTGTGTGTGTGTGTGAGACAGAACAATGCACAAATCTCACAGACCAAACGACACACGGCACCTTCGTAATATCCCCTGTTGTCCCTTTTCTCGCTTTTTCTCTGAGCTTTTCTTTCTTCATTTGTCACAAACTCTTTTCTCCTGCTCTGCGTTGACCCGGCCCTCCCTTCTGCTTTTCCCTCACCTCCCTCTACTCTGTCGCTTTATTTTCCTTCCCTCTCCTGACATCCTTCCAGGCTGTGTTGCTGAGACCTCTGAACTATCCAGAGGGATTTGTGGTCAACACCCTTGTCTGCTATTCTCATTATTCCCCTCTCCTGCTTCATCCATCTATCCCTATTTCTTTTGCTCCGCGATTCCCCTATGAACACTTCTTTCCCCCTGCCTGCCTCTTTCCTTCACTCACTTGTTCCCCTATGAACCTTGCATTTCTCCCACCTCTCTTCCTCCTCCTGCTCGGTCTCTCCTCTCTCTATCAGCCTAACCTTTTGCTTTTTTCCATTACTTTTTTCCTGATTTTTTTCAACTTTTCTACACTTTCCTCCCATCACGATCCCTCTCTCTCTCCCGCTCATTCCACCCACGTCTCCATCCTCCATCCCTCTCTCTCCATCCATCCTCCCTCCCACAGATTAAAGTGGGAATAGGAGGTTTTGGTCTTGGCCGAGGTCCAGTGCTGTAATGGCCACAGACAGGTCTGCCTACAGCAATTCTGGGGGGCTACGTAATGACACTTGTCCCACGTCAAGCTCAAATGTAGCTATACAGAGAAGTTCTCAAGCTCCTAAAGATAAAAACTGCAACTGAGACGACATCATTTCTCACGCCGAGGCCTCGGGCTGCAGAAAACTGCTGCTTTACTTGTCGTGTGCACAACGCACCACACAGAAAGTTACAGGCACAAATCTGTATTGTGGCTAATGCAAATTCAAATGATCTGTCAACGACCTCTCGATTAAACCTTGGCAAGTCGCTGCTTCACAATAAGAATAAAAAATACATTTTCCCATCTGTCTGTCATTCCCCTTTTCCTCTGGTAGTATCTGTAAGTACAAATAGGAACAAATTAAGTCTGAATATTACTCCATCCTTGTGCCTGAAAAGTTTCTCCAAGTTAACATGTATTCCATATGCCCCATCTGGTTCACGACAGGCCTTTAATGACATTATCAAATACATTACAGATCACACAAATCATCACGATGCTGTGTGACAGCAGCACCGCCCTTGCAGGCAGGCTCCCAGATGTTTAAAGCCAGAGTGTGTGCGCATACTTTGTGTGTGTGTGTGTGTGTGTGTGTGTGTGTGTGTGTGTGTGTGTGTGTGTGTGTGTGTGTGTGTGTGTGTGTGTGTGTGTGTGTGTGCACAAGAAGTGTCTGATTAGTTAAGAGCAACAAACATTAATATACAAAAAGATAGAGGATGTAAATGCATCTATTCACATGTCTGCGTGTGCTGTTTGGTGTGTTTTTGCTCCACTATATATGTTTAATTATTTCATGCATGGTGGTTTTGCAAGAACAAACTATCCATGTGGCTTCCATTATTTTTTTGTCCTGCTTTAATGCCTGTTGCCCATAAAACACTAACTCAATAATTCTTCCAGATTAACGCACACAAACCAAAGCATCGCTGCTGCCAAGCACAAAAGTCATTTGTTTAAGCAGCACAAACGTGCCGGCGTATTTCCTGATGACTTTCTCAGAGACAGGAGGAGGAGGGAGCAAATGATGGAGCGCTGTGAGAGGGGAAAGAGTGTAAGGAGAGGCCGAAGGAAGATGTGAAGTGAGTGAATGAGGAGACATGGAGGGAGCAATTGATGGATGAAGAGATTCTGAGAGAACTAGTGAAGAGGCAAGTGAATGAAAATGTCAAGAAGGGGAGATGGATGGATAGGTGTACAGTCGGGGCACTTCTGTTTATTTCCTGGATGGCTAAAACAGCTACGACTTCTCAAAATTAATAACTTAGCCATGTTGATTTAAGGCTTCTGTGAGACAAAAGGAAAACCGTGATCCATCGCATAAACTGATCCAGGATCTGCTTTCAATTATGAAATACAATTTCCTTGAATTATCCTGTTAATGCAGACGCAGCGTTTTACAAACTGCAGAATAAAACACACTGCCAAAAAGGTCTTGGCCACCGCTGTGGAGTGATTTATATCTTTCTAGCATAAAACACACACACACAAACTCACAACAACACCCTGAAAGACGATAGAGAAAGTCAGCAGGGCAAGGCCAGTGCTGACTGGCCGTCTGAGGTGTGTCAACCGAGAAAGGACAAGATGCTGACATCATCGTTTCATCATCAGATAAATAACCATCATCCACACCGCCATTTTTTTCTGATCTAACATAACGCTGCCATAACACATTTACAATATTTGTACGTATCTGGGTAATATCCATATTATGGCACTGAGACAGTGGTGTGTAGTAGTGGATTAAAAGGGGTGCTGGACAACACTGAGCCGAACCATCAGATTACAGCACAGACTGGCACACCAGGGAGCCAAACAGATAGAAAGACCCTACCAATTGGTTTGCATGTGTGTGTGTGTGTATGTGTGAGTTTCTCTGTGTGCTGCTGATTTATGGCAATCCCCTCCTCTAACACACACACACACGTGCAACTCAATGTCTCCCTTGGTATTCAGCTCCAAACAGCTTTCCAGGGTCATGGCTGAAACAAGCAGGATTATGCGCAGTGACACCAGCAACTAGCCTCGACACATTAATCTGTTTTGCATATTGGATTTTTTTATTGTCTCGTTGCCCGATGTGACTGTGAAACTGGGCTGATGCTGCTGCATGTCTGCATGGACAGTATGATGGCTCATTATTCAGTGGATTTACTTTAGCGCCACTAAAAATGAAGATCTGCAGTTGAGTTATACCTTTGCAGTAGAGAATGATGCATGCATAAAACATGCAAAAGCATTAGAAATGAGCTTCAATCCAAACTTGAAATAATGAAGTGTTATATTAAAAATTAGAATAGCTAAAAAGTGCACAGTTGTGCGGTGTGCCTGTGTCTCCCAGCTCTTTGCACTAGCATGCTTGCTTCTGCAGTCCCAGGGAGACATTCACTGCTGAAAATTACACTATTGTCCAGCTTTGGTAGGCTTGGAGAAAGAGTGAACTGCATTTTTGGTAAGCCGTGGTGCAGGGTTGCACGGTCCGCAAAAACCCATGCATATGTTAACCAACGATTGCAGAACGCTACGGGATTAACGCTCTCGCTCCCACAGCTCAGCCTCACACTTCCCAGGAAAATCACAAGCCTCTCATCTCTTGAACCTGGATATTTATCCAAGTTCCCTACTGTAGATAAACTGCTGCGTGCTGTGAGCATTTAGGCCAGTGTCTGTAACTTATGATGGAGATATTAATCTAAAATATGATCGGTTGCACTTACACATGCCTGGGAAATATAAAATATATAAATAAAGAAGTTTTCTAAAAGCTTTAAACTTTTATTTTTGCTTAGATTTTTGTGGACGGTTAATGAGACCATCAACTTTGACATCATATTTGAGCTCCTATTATTGTAGTCCAAATTTCCACAGGAAATTTAAAAGATTATTCCTTCCATTTACTGTTAAACAGATGCAGTTTATTACCACATAACACAAATGACCAAAGATATTAGCTTTTTTCCTTAAAAATAAAAGTTAACTAAGCCCAATATGTTGTAAATATAACTGAAGAAACTCCCTCATTTCCTCAATCATCCATCATCCCCATCTTTTATTTTCTGTGCTGTTTTATCCCACCATCACTTCTGTGGGAGTTAACATTTGCTGTAAGTCTTGTGGGATCTCCACTAAGGAATTCCACATGGTTAGACTGGAGCTCCTGTTTCCCTCTCATAGCAAAGCGCATGCATATGTGACTGCGTGCATGCATTAGCGTTCATGAAGAAATAAAGGTTTACAGCACAAAGTCAGACGTGGCGTTAGACCGCAGGACAAACATGTGTGACCACGGGCAGGGGGAGAACGCCTCTGATGGAAAAACCAGCCAAAACCACTGGAATGTTCTTTTACTTTAATTGCAGTCTCAACCATTAAGACTCTTAATGCCGTCTGCTTTATTTCTACCTGGCTGGCCAGACTGCAGCGTGCACACCGATGACACATCATGCCTTAACACCTCTGAGAAAAACAGCTTGGAACTCGGCCCCGATCAGGTCAACGTTAGGCAGAGCTCAGACCAGAAACTAAAAGAAACCAGATGGGATGGGAAAAGCAGAATGTGCAGTGTAAATGCAGTTGCATACAATGATGTCAGATATCGCAGAGAGCCTGGAGACTCGTGCTGGTTCTGGCTCAGTCATAAAGCCTTAAATGAGGCCAACTGAATGGCAGTGGAAAGGCTGTAATTGCAGACACCAGTTAAATTTTGGGCTTGCGGTCAACTCTTGCTGCATATAATCCATCTCATATTTCCGTCCACCTCTCCCATCAGGATGCCAGTGGAGCCCGACGCCGGTTAGCAGCTCCTGCCTCGTGTGTTTGAACCTACCTTATGGTTTTTGCCGTGTCTGTAGATCATCCAGTCTTCTCCGTTTGTGCTGACCTCTAGCTTGAAGGAGGTAACAAAGTAATTCTTCTGCGTTTCCTTTGAAATGGCGCCCTGTGTGGCAATGCCGGTAAGCACCTTCAGAGTATGGAGGTCCACCTGTTTAGGGAGAGAAAGGTTTTAAACTTTGACTTAATAAGAAAATGACAAAATCAGGACAGATAACTAAATTTGCCAGAAATCCTCAAATTCAAACATACTGAAGATGTAAGATTTCATTCTAAAGCTATCGTTGATCAAAAGAAGTGTCGGAAAACCTTGTAAGTGTAACAGCAGTTGAAGACACACAAAAATAATCCCACACATATACACCTGGAGTTATCTGCATCCATCTCCCCCGTTCGGCACTCTCTTTTCCTCCCCTCCTCATCTACTCCTCTCTGTTTCTTTCCACTCTGCGGCTCTCTCCTGGCAGATCGATAGTAATGACCCGGGGCTCATTTTAATTTCCTCCCATACAATAGCTATAATCACCTCCCCGTCCTGATTGTGGATGCTACACTACGTGGCTGGCATGCTGCTCGCTGCGTTGCATTATACATGGGAAGCACTGTGTAGGATGTGAAGCTTCAAACTCCGGGATTTCAAGGTCCCTGAAGTAGACGCGCATTTATTTGCTCCATGGTGCCCAAAACGAGTAAACACAGCAGAGCGATGAAAGTATTTAAATAACAACGGAAAGTAACAAGACGTTGTTATAAAATCTCTCAATATGGAAGGAGTCTAACGAAACAATAAGTGATGGTGTTTAGGAAGACACCGAACACTGCTAATGAACGGCTGCATATTTATCATAAACACTGCCGGTCTGAAAATACCTGAAGTAAAATGTATTAATATAAATCAGTGAAGCTTTAGTGGAGCTACCTGCCAGGATCAGAGCACACCTGTGATTCTTTAACCCGAGTATTTCACATTTTTAAAGACACACACACACAGAGGAGATGAGAAAGGTTCGAGTGTAGATTACAACATTTGCTCTCCTCGACTGGAGCTGCTGAAACCTGCAGATTAATCAGAACTTGTTGTGTGTGTTTGCTGTGCAAGTGCGCGCTGTATGTCCCACTGAGGTATAGTACAAAACACCAGGGGAGGTAAAATGCTGCGTTTGTTATCTGTCAGAGAGACAGGTGTTTCAGATTACTTCCACCAAACACACACATGCCTGCACACCGGTAGGGCCAGACAGAGATCCACCAAGACAACTAATCGATAATACGAAACCGAGGAGAGGAGAAGGCGGGGTGAGGAGTGAGTATGGGAGGAAGAGGGAGAAAAGAAAGAATGAAACCCGGGGGGTGGGGGGGCTAAGTGAGACTTCCCAAAGAAGGAAGGAAGGTCCCTCATCAATCACAGAGCTGTTAGAATAACAGAGCCACCAGCACTCGCATCATCAATCTGCACCACATCTCAGTGAGCCAGAATAGAATAGAATAGAATAGAATAGAATAGAATAGAATAGAATAGAGGAGCTATCCTAAATTTATTAAAGCACGCCTGATCTGAAAACTCACCCCTGCACTCACAAGCACTAAGCTGTAAGACTCCACAGGGTGCAAGATACAAGAAGGAGAGGCACGTTGGCATTTATGACAGCTGCTCATCAAGGCACACACACACACACACACACATGCATGCATGCATGCAGAGGCATTGCTCTGTGCTAGGTGTTAATGCAGAGGAACAGCTGAGAGCCTCTGTGGAACTTGATGCCCCGACCACAGCACCGCCGACCAGAGAGACACAAACCCAGCACACACCGGGAGTTTCTCCCTGTGAGATCACATCGTCTGTCTGAGCGTCCGAGGAAAAACATGAAAAACATGGAAATGAATTCCTCCTGGCCTGAAATGATGTGTTTTATACAAATTGTTTTCTGTCAGCTACTTTTGAGAGTGGCCCTGAGGGTGTGAGGTTTCAGCTGTGAGAGGCATTGTGCACTGCCTCTTGGCCACAATCTCTTCCTGTGTTTTTATGAGGTCTGAAGCGCTGCTCCTAATCCACATGTCTGTGACTACTGTGTTTGTGACTCTGGTCCAGCTAACATAAAGGAGACGTTTCTCTGTGATAGACAATGTGTGCTTAATAATGTTTAATCTCTGCAGCCCGCCACTAAAGACACGTGCATTTTTCCCTCTAAAAACATTTAATGCATAAATATCTGAGTTACTGTCACTGCTAACAATCAAATGGATGCTAGACTCTCATAGCACGCTACAATCTTATGGCACTCTGACTGCAGCTGGCAGCCAGGCGAGTCAGAAAACTGTAGGAGAAGGTCAGCGGTTTGCAATCTGGCGTGCAGCATCTTGCAAAAAAGGTTCCAAGATAAAGTTAAAATAAGTAAGGAAAGGAAAGTGTAAATGCCATACGTCTGCCACAGGAAGTTGTTTCCCTTAAAGGACTAAAATAAACACAGAAAGTATGCAGCGGTTAGTCAATCCATGCTTGTGCTGATCCTAACTAGTTGACAAATGCAACCTGTAAAGAACGTTCGATAGGCAATGCTTTAGGGGTCGTAGGTCAAACAGGTTTAAGTGATAATCAATCTTGAAAGTCACTCGTCTGCTGAAACAGCCATATCAGGGTCGAGTCTCGCTGTTCTGCCTGCTCTTCACACAGACTAAATGCATCTAAAGTCAGATTGATCAATAGAAATCCCGAAAGCTTCCTTATCCCCGCCGCCTTAAAATGTGTGTATGAATATGAATATATAAGGATATATATGTGGATACATGTGTAAATGAGTCCAGTGATACTAAACCAGACTTAATGGCTTTAGAAACAGAGTCGTTTAAACATACTGGTAAGATATAAATGCTTTCTCCTTTTAAAGAACAGGAAGAAACCCCAATAAAGATCCCGTGTTTACTACTTAGTTACATTAAAGGTTAAAGACTCTTCTACAAAACACACCTGTAGCAAAACCAATCCCCCCTAAAGGTATTTGTCCCTTTGCAAAGCGCAACACTAAAGCTGCGTGCTGGCTTTGTGAGGCTATCCCTACGTGACAACCCAAAAAGTAATCTGTTGTTTACAAAAGGTGTCTGGCTGAAAAGCACCCCTCTGACCCGCCTGAGTCTTCCCTGTCTTAGGGGGTGAGTCGGCCTCGCCTTCCCTTCCCATCTCACCCAGACAGCCTCATAACTCAAGCTCAGGGATGGCACAAGGTTGGCACAGAGCTACAACACAGGAAACAATGCCTTACCCAGGCATCGAGCTGCTAAACCTTGATAGCGCCACACCTCCCACTCGCTCTCTCTCTCACTTGCTCTCCCACATACGCTGACAAATATATCTGCGGTAGAGTTATTATGTGTGATATGTCAACACGAGGAAAAATATGGTGTTAAGATGGGAGCACAGTCTGTTTTTAGTTTAGGCAGAGTAAACTTCTGCATCTAAGGATTAGGGTCCTGAATTTGTGCCCTGGTCTGGAAATAAAACAGTGAAACGTCCGTGAAATAATCTTTGTAGAGCTCGAGGTGTTTGAGGAGTGGCTTTTTGAAGCGTGTGAGGTTTCTGGATGGACACACTCATACCTGTATGTACTCCTTGTTGCTGTCGTCCGAGGGCGTCCACGCGTTATCGTTGTAATTGAGTCGGGCCTGTCGCGGCAGCCAGCGTTCGTCGGCGAAGGTCGACGATGCCGTGATCTGGTCGTCGGTGATCTTTCCTGACTCCATGCCAAACGCATTACTGCAGTGGAAGGCTGTAAGAGGAGAGGAGGAGCAGATTTTGACCAACATTCGTGTTTCTTTTGCGTTATTTTGAGAGAAAACACGCTACAAACTCCAACTTACTCTCGCTGACTTCCTTGTGCGTCATGTTATAGCGAGCCGAGAAGCCATCTTTAGCCACGGCCATGTCCGTGTGGAAGGACAGAGAGAGGATCCCAGTGGATGACTGGATCTCGGGAGGCACCCTGGTCCCACAGTATCGACCGATCAGAGGGCCCACTGTCAATCAAACGGCAGTTATTAGTCATCATTTATTTGTTTGTGTGTTACTGAACATCGCACTCGTCCAAGGGTCGAGATTTTAATCTTATGTTTCTTCATGAACGCCGTCATCTTTTAACCTCACACTTGTTTATTTGTATCTTCATGACTTGCACTGATTGTCCTGCATCTGCTCATCACTCCACCCCCTCATGTCCTCACCTCCCTCCTTTCATCCATCTGGACACGGTTTGAGAAAGTGCACTAATATATACAAATACACACATACTGTACATCTGTGTGTGTGTGTGTGTGTGTGGGTGTGTGTGTGTGTGTGTGTGTGTGTGTGTGTGTGTGTGTGTGTGTGCAGATCTAAGGATCTAAGTGATTCCTCTACTGTCTCCTTCTCTAATACCACAACTTGTATATGTCAACACAAACAGATGAGTGTGATTTAAAGCCCAAGGGTCTGTGTGTGTGTGTGTGTGTGTGTGTGTGTGTGTGTGTGTGTGTGTGTGTGTGTGTGTGAGTGTTACACAAATAGTTGACTCATCCTGCTACTCCCTCTTCTTTTACACACACACATATACACATGAGAAGGTTTGTGGAGGAGGAGAGAAAATAGCCGGCGATCGATCAGTGCTATTGATTTTTTCCCCTTCCCTTTTGGAATGGGTGGATATTTGAAATAGGGCTCTTGAGCAAATAATGGTAATAACTCTTTTCTTGATTGTGGTGAGGAAAAAGGAAAACAGGAAAAGAAGACGAGAGAAAAGAGAGGAGGCAAACACGTGAATGTTTTTAAAGATTATATATATATTTGCCATATAAGCTTCCATTTTGGGTTTATGGGTTTAGATTTTAGGAGATAAAAACTAACTCAACAGAAATGACTCATACATACATGTACACAGAGGAAAAAGTAAAAACAACCCTTTGGTGTCTCTAATCGAGTGAGCACTGTTTTATCGTCTGGCTCTCGTTCCCTTTACATTTGAATAAATTGATTTTTAGGTCAGCTGGCTGTCTCTCAGCATCTCCTCCCTCCTTCCCACTCCTTTCACCTTTTGCTGTTTAAAAAAAACAGACTCTTTCCGCTTGCCTTTTCACTCTTCCTGTCGAAGATTTTTTTATTCCTGAAACTAAAAGTCCTTCACCTCTGACTCTCACCCAGTAATTTCCTTCCCTTTCCAACCCTCTCTCTCTTCATCTCGCTGTATTTCCCGTTGCCTCCCTCCATCACTCAAAGCAGAAGTCTTTCATTCTCCTCTCTCTGACCCCTGAAGAAAGTTGGGGATTTTTTTAGTATCCTTTCAAGCTGCTTCCTCCGTAATGTGCATCGTGTCTCTGTTTTTCCATTGTGCCTAAGGCGAAATTCATGTTTACAGTAAAGTTCACAGAAAGGAAAGCGCTGTGTTATTCCAGTCAGTCTTTGCTTAATGTTTTTAATGGCTTTATAATACTTGTTTAATATACTCTGTGTCTATACTCTGACAGTTTTTAAAGCAAAGTTTTAAAAGTTCAAGTAAAATTGGCAAAGTTTTCCAAATATTTAAATGCTTCTTTCTGGACGTCTTTCCAGCCCAGCTTTGTTCTCCCACTCCTCCTGTCGAAGGTAGACCAGAGGTCATTCCTTTATTCACACCAGCATCTCATTCCTTTGCTCCAGCGTTCCCAGCAGTCGATGACTTTTCTTTCTCCTTCTGTTTCTTTCTACCTCTTCCATTGCTTGAAACTCAGTCCAAGGGTTGTGCGCCTCGGAGTTGGAGTCCTTCTAAACTTCCAGTTCTTGTAGCAGTTAGACCAGAAATATCCCACCCTCCACTGTTCCTCCTCTCACTCCCTTTCTTTTCTCCCTTTGCTCAACAGTTGCTATTTTTTTTCCCTTGAAAAGTTGCATTGTTTCTCCACAGTGGGTGCCAGCATCCTGCCTGTAAGCTTAGCTTTCATCTACCAACGCATAGCTTCTAAAATAGCTGCTACTCCACCTCAGTCAATACTGATGTAGGCAGGGCAGAGCACATATATTACTCACTTTGCTCTCTGTACTGACTCATGACAGGGCTGAGATATTGTTTGACATCTCCATCAGCATCATCACAGTAACCGTGACAATAACGCAGTGATCACGCGATCCGACAGGAGATCCGAAGCATAAATGTCGTACCTCCCGGGAGCCCGTCCCAAACTTCCAGCCAGTCGTACTTGCAGTCTCCATCTCCACCTGGCAGAGGATCGTTCTCCAGGTCAAAGGTGAGGAAGGTGAGGGTGACATCCATTCTGGGCGGGACAATGATGATGAAGGCGCACTCGAGGTTGTGGGGGTATTTGTCGGGAAATCCCGGGGACTCGATGAGACCCGAGGGACTGCTAAAGTTACGGGAACAGTCTGAACCTGGGATGAAGACAGAGAAACAAAACATTGTGTACATTAATCAAAAATTCATGTTAATAGCAGTTAAACGTTGATTTAAATCATTAACTGGAAAAAGCTTGGAACAAGATTTGTTTAGAGAAGAATGTCGATGCTCATTGTACTTCAAACTAATGATATTACTCTGGGCAGACACCCAGAGGTGCTGTTTTTAGAGGCGAGCACTTTAAACTCAACTCAATGTATGTTCCTCTGTTTCATAACTCCCAGCTCTGCTATCTCAGTTTTATTTAGATACTAAAACATCAACTTCTCATAATACATGTCTATGATTGGGGCTACAGAGTGTCAATGTGTGTGCTTAAGTAGCTCGAGTTCACATAAAGGCCAATCTTATGGACAAACGCAGCCTGAGGGTTTCACAGAGGACAAAGCTGTAAGATAACAGACGGCTAATTTCTTTTTTTGTTTTTCCAGCTCAAAAAAACAAAATAAAAAAAGTCAACGCAAATTAAATAGTGCCTTTCTAAGGTGGTAAATCCCCAGCTTTTCCATATTCTCTAAGACCACAAAAAAAGCACTAATATTCTGCACCGAATGCCAAGTTTCAGTATGCAGAAAGAAAGGGATCGGCCCATGTTTAAGTGCACTTAAGCCAGACTTTTTATTGCTGACAATTTCTGGGAAAAAGCACAGCCGCTGTAATCTTTAAGAAAAATGAGCAACACTGAGCTGGAGATGGTACGAGAGAAACAGAATAAGAGGAGTGAGAGAGACAGACGGTCTGCTGACAGTGTCATGGATGGGTGGTCCAACAGTTAAGAGGAGCTTTAGACATCATAATACATGCACACAGTCACGCACACATAAACATGCTGTGACAGGGCTGTGTTGCCCTCTCTATTAATGCACGCACACACACACACACACACACACACTGAAGTGAGTGTGCTTGCACCAACTGGACCATTATTCCAGGCCACCCAGCCATAAGACCAAACACTGTCTAAGCCTCTTAGGGTAACCCATGTCTCTCATGAGTTAATGAAGAGAAGTTAGCAGACACTAAAACACAGTGTGCTCTGTGTCATTGTAAAAATGAACCTAAACTACGTGTGTTTGCAACAACCTGTACAATAGACACATTTCAGCTGAATTCTTTAGTGCTAACAGCTTGTGTTTTATGCTTTTAACAGCAACCCAAAGGGTTTTTGGAGCTTTAAGTCTGTTTCATTCTGACTTACATGCATAACTAAACAGATGGCGTACACTCAAAAAAAAAAATCACCCTAAATAAACATGAAGCAACATTTTTGAGTAAAATCCAAAATATATAAAAATATAAAATCAAAGGTTTATTTGTTCAAATGCTTAATCTTTAAGGAAAATGTGTTTGGTATAAACTGAATCTATATTTTATCTGATCAAATTACATTAAAGGTAACATTTTACTTTGTACTTGTGTTACAAAATTACATGGAATTTAAGCTGCAACAATGTTTCTTAATGTATCAAAGTACTGTGGATAAACAGACCTGCTGTAATGTATCACTGCAGCTAATAGTGAGTGTAAGTCAGCGTGTAAAGGAAATTTGAATGACTAAAGACGAGTAAACATTTTAACCAAATGTTTCTGCTGTTCATAGTCGACACTCGGCCCTGATGACACGCACACAAACACTTCAGACACCACAGATGCTTAGTTGTTCTTACAGCATCGTCCACATGGTCACAACGATCGCTCATCGTAGCTTTCTGTATTTGAGAATGAACAAAATACAACACATGTCTCTGTCTCCTCCCTGCTTTTTTTCAGTCTGTGGAATTTCACTCAGCAAATGCATAAATCTGCCGGGACATGTGACTGATTCATGCCAGCTCTGATAAACCAAAGCATCGTCTGTGGACTTTTCTCACATTCTGCTTTGTTTACCCATCTGCATGAATGTCTCCTTTATTTCTGGGATCATTTATTTTCCACAACATCATCTATTTTTAGTTTGATAAAGATCGCCTGTATGCATATATCCCAGTTTTTCCTCTTCCTCCCTGGTCTATTTTTCTTGTTATTGTGACCTTTTCCCTCATGCGGTGACCTTAGATGTGAGCAAACACACGCTCACCCAGAGACAAACACTGTCTCTCTTTGCGTCTGGCCCCCCTGCAGAGTCCATCACTGAATAGCGTGAGCCCGTGTGACTATTAGTGCGAGTGCCCGCGCATGTGTAGAGTAAACGCCTGACCAGTTTTCTGCCCGCAGTGATTTTTTCCCTTCTCATTACTTCACGTTAGTGGACTCTGCAAAAACACTTATGCCCTCCTTTCTCCCATCTTCCTCCAGTCTGTCCCGTCTCGCTCTCTACCTCCACCTTCTCCAATTTCCTTTTGTGTTCACCTTCCTTCCCATCTGTTTGAAGCGGGTAGGTGTGAAAGAAACACGTGTTTAACTTGTAAGGGTTGGGGAACTGCGGTTAGCGTGCCTGTGTGTGTGTCTGCATGAGGGTGTGTGTGTGTTGCTGGGTAGATTTGGTGATGGTGCTTAAGGCTCGCAGGGCACTGAGAGATAGGACCAGCTTTCTCAGTTTGTGTTTTAAAATTATATGCTTCTGAGTGCATGTAAACACTTTTATTTATCTAAAATGTGAACATAAAATATAATTCCCATAAAAATCTGCACGTTTTTTTATGTGAAGCTCTACTTTTCAAGCCCTTTTCCAAGCCTTCACCAGGCTCTCGGACTCTCCTTTCATCAATCTCTAACAAACACACACACGTCCACATGCAGAGCAGATTTACTGTAACATACACACCGAAAGGCGACCACACACAGTTTAACAGCTCCAGCGTAACCACAGCCTTGCTTTCCATATGTGTTTGGATTCCACCGCAGCGTTGTTTAAGCTGGAGGCTCGTGGTGCTGAAACTCTGACATTACATTTGAGCCTCTGTCACTGCATCACCGGGGATTTCTCTTTATAAACTCACTCTGACATGAAAACTAACTGTCATGTAGTCATCCCACTCCAGTTTGCTAAAAGTTCAAAACACTGTGATTCTTCAGTGATGTGTAACACAGCGAAATATTTGATATTTGCATCTGTTTTGGAGCTGAAGCCCTGCAGATAAGTGAAAGATTCCTAATTAACTGTAAATTTATTGAATATTTTAAAGAAAATTCTGCTCTTTGTTGCGCTCCTTTAAGCTTGGGGCACATTTGCTTGTTGCTAGGTCAGATCTGGATCCACTTTCTTCAATAAAATTCAGCGACGGCAGGAGGGAGCGATGTGATTGGTTTAACAGTCTAATGAACTGACTCGATGGGTAGCCGGACAGAGGCAGAGAGGAAGTGCCTGAAGCCATTAGGCAGAAAGTAAACAACAGCGGTAATCGGAAGGATCGTCACGACAGCTTCCACATTACACGCCTAGTGCATGTATAGAGAGAAGTGTCTGAGTGTGTGCATGTGTGGGAAGGTGTGTGTGGGTGTGCTTGTATTACTCACAGAAGTTGTTTTGCTCACTTTCACTCACTTCACATTTAGGTCAGAAACTGTTGCCCACGAGGTCACGTTTTTAATTCAGTGTTAGTGTGTGCGTTTGGTGGAGGTTAGTGTGAAAGGTTTAAGGTTAGGCTCGGCTGAAGTTCAGGCCAGGGTTGGTCTACACTATTAATTAGTGAAATGTCCACTAGAGCAAAGATAAGCTGTGTGTGTGTGTGTGTGTGTGTGTGTGTGTGTGTGTGTGTGTGTGTGTGTGTGTGTGTGTGTGTGTGTGTGTGTGTGTGTGTGTGAACATCTCCATGCAGACACGCAAGCTGCCCTGCATTTGTGAGTAACCATTCAGCCTGCATCACTGAATTCATGTGTGTGTGTGTCTGGTGAGTTCTGGGTCACAATAACAGCTGGGGGCACACTGCCTAGACAGTGAAATTTGATTGGTCGTCACATAACAGCGGCTGTGTTTTCATTGGCTGGAATTTTACTACAATTTCCATAGTAACAGGGCTGTAAACAATAACAACAGTATCACGTCGTTTTGTTTTGACATTTCAGTTGTTTATATTTTATGTTTGTTTATGTGCTTCGACTTTAATGGCGGCTACTGGCGTGCACGCTTGAGCCTTCCATGTTTGTGTACATGTACGTGTGCATGCATTACATGTGCCTGTGTTCATGCAAACCCACCCCTCACTCCATAACACACCCCAGTAACAGGAAGGGTTTGTGGCCAAGGCGTCCTCTAAATGTTCAGCCAAGCGAGTTGAGGCATTGAAAGGGGAAAAGCAAAACCATTATTAATGCTAATAATCCAACAACACAGGGCACTGAAACCAAGCAAATCACTGAACTTTCTTATAACAAAGACTTCAGTGTCAGCTTCAGATTCACAAAGAATTTTTTTTGAATTGGAAAGATTCAGTTTAATTTAATTTTGAACTTTATGCTCCTGAGAAATCAAGCCTTCCTCTTCCAAGAAACAGCAAGGCTCTCACTCCAGTAAACAGTGTCTCAGTGCAACGATGTTTACCGCTACTGGAGGCAAAAGAGGACAGAAGAAATCAAATAAAACGTCAAATAAGTGAGAGAGAAAGGTCAACGAAGTGAACGGATGAATTACATCAAAGCAAAAAATAGTCATAAATTCAAATTTGGAACAATTTAAAAGAAGAAGAGCTGTGATTAATGTTTTTTTGGGGGTTTTTTTAAAGACAATGCATAAACTTAAAGCTCTTCTCAAGAAGTTTCTGTCTTGTTTTGTTCCACATATTTCTGTGCCTAGCAGTGACACTATATTTACCAGTAAGTGGAGGCCGTGAAAAAGCAGGAAAAGAGGAGAAGAGAAGCTTTTTCATTGAACAGAACTGAATGTGCAGGTGCCAAAAACAGATATAAATTTAGATGGTTCTCCATGAGGGTATACAGATTGTCTAGCACACACTCACACACAAAATCTAGTCATCCACACAACCAGACGCTCAGTTGCACCTTCCAGGATAACAAGATCTTGTTAGCCGTATGACAACAGCTTGAATTTTCCAAATGGCTCCATCATTACTGCCAGAAAAGGCTGGACACACACACACACACACACACACACACACACACACACACACACACACACACACACACACACACACACACACACACACACACACACACACACACACAAACTTAGAAAAGTCCTGCAGAGGATATTCATAGGAGTTGGATTTAAATGGTTACATATTAAAAGTTGATAAGTAGAATGAGTTAAAAGTATTTCTCATATCTCAAATAAAATGTAACATTTGACCATTTAAACACAATAAATGTGTGATTGTAGTTATGGCAAAACAAGGTATTTTTAATGTTTTAATGTCAGCCAAACTGCACATATCATCAGCATTTCCAAACCACAAATGCCAGAAACTCAGAAATGCGATGAACAAAGAATGCTTTTCCTGCTCATTAAGCTGCACATTACATACATTTTACTGAATAAACTACAGTAATGTGTTGAAATTATGGCGTTAAGATCAAAACAGAGACAAACGAGTGTTTACACACAAAGAAAAAGAGAAATGACTTCATGATAAATTCAAAACAAAGTAACTGATTCACAAATCTGCCTTTCTCTCTTTTTTTTGTCGCTCTCTATTTCTCCCTCGGGTGCTTGAGTGTGAACGCTGACACTCATGTTCATCAGGTGGACTCTGTCATGTGTAACAGTTACACACACACACACACACACACACACACACACACACACCCGCAGAGGGAAAGACAAGAAATCCCAAAACGGTGGTGCCAGCAAGTGAGAAACACCAACAAGCACACGTGTTGTGTTAGTAACCTCAGCCCTCTGTGTGTGTGCGTGTGTGTGTTTGTGTGTCTCAGGGGAGCAGGGCTCAGGACTCAATTAAGCAGGCATGTGTGGAATGCTTTCAGGGGGAACGGGACAAGATGGCCATGGGGCCGACGCTACGCGCCTCTCTGTCTCGCATGCCCTTGATCTCAATTGGTCTCGCTTTGGCTGACCCGTAGCAGCGTGAAGGGGAGCCATGTCGGATACACACACTTCTACACACACACACAAAGTGCCATAAAGGGAAGAGATGTCTTGCCTGGACAGACTAAAGAGCTCTCGAGGGTCCTCGGCTGCGTCTCTCGTCGTTTTCTCTCTGTCTCCATTGACACCAGGGAGATAAACGAGTCTTGGTCGCCTAATGAAGCATGTTCAATCCTCTGCTAGCTTGTAATACAGTTACTAATAGCCTATTCATGGGTGCAGTTCTTAAAAAATCCTGTTCACTCACTGTTAAGGCTGCCCGCGTGTGCGGGTCATTTACAGTGATAATGTCCTTTTTGGGAGTGCTGGATAGACTTTATGGGTGCAGATGAAGAGGGCTTTGTCAGCCGTACAACAGTGTCGTACTGGGGTTTTGCTGGCAGTTTAAATTCTAATTTAATAAATGTCATTACAGGTTATTAAGTTTGAGTCTGCAACCCGTGTCACCTGGGCTGGAGCCTATCCCAGCCAACACAGGGGGAGAGGCTGGAGGATGACAAAGGCAGGCATCCACACTTATTGTCAATTTAGGAACACAAGTCAGAAAAAAGTAGGTTGAGCGACTGTGGCTCAGGTGATAGAGCCGGTCATCCACCAATCAGAAGGTCAGTGGCCCCCTGATTCCTCCACTCTGCATGTTAAAGTATCCTCAGGCAAAATACTGAACCCCACGTTGCCCTGATGGAGTGTGTGATGATGGCGTGTACTTGCAGGGACTCCATGAGTACCAGTCCATTTCATCATGTCTTTGGACTGTTGGGCAAAACTGGAGCAGCCTGGCTTAGGTAGAGCATGCAAACTCCACACAGAAGCCCAAAAGTGCTAACCTCTGCACCACATCAGCCCATGATTCAACCACTAAATATAAACTTTTCAATGTCAAATGAAAACTTACCAGTTTTGAAGATTTCATAGCGGAGCGAGAACCCCGCCCCCTGGTGGGCGTAGTCTGACACAAACTTGATGTGGAGCGCAGGCCCCGACGAAATGATCGGTGGGGGGGCAATGTTGCTGCAGTGCTTCCCCAGTAGGTCAGCTGACTCTGAGTTCCCGTCATGGATCTCTACATAGTCATACCTGCAACACACAAACACACCTCACTAAACACCTGGACAGAATTTCCAGTGGCGATTCAGAGATCCGTAGCTGGCAGAAACACACATGCACCAATCACGTTCAGCCTAAAATATCCGAGTATATTCGTGAACATCTGAAGCCATTACATTAGTAGACTGACGAGGTGTTTAGAGGAGAAGAGGAAATGATGGTTCAGTTACAGGAAGAGAAAACTGTTAAATTCCCCACAAGCTGCTTTTACTCTGATCTTATTAGTTTCTTCTCCTTTCTTTTTTGTTTGGCAGGCATCACATTGGATTTGGCTGTAAAAAGGAAGCAAAGAGCAGATTGTTTGCATCTATAAGGGGCTAGAGGGACTTCTGAAAGCACAGTTACTATCAGCGGCGGCATGGGTGTCATCGCGATTCAAATAAATACAGCAGAAGAAGCTGGCAGTTCACATATGGTGCGAGATGAAAAGAACCACCTGTGTGAAGGAAAACGGAAAAAGAAACCTTTTTAAAATTCTTAACCGACTGATCACATGCTCCAACAGCTGAGCTTCGTGGTTTGCAGAATATAACTACAAACAAAAGGAACGTGTGAGTAATATGGCGAGCACTCTTTTAGTCTGCATGATGTCACACACAATGCAGTTTAGAAATCCCCACAAACAGATTCCCACTTTCATACAATATATTTACAAGTTTGATGGCTTTCAAAGCACAAAACAACGCAGCACTTATACAATGATCGATCTGTTTCCCATAAATCACAAGATTTCTGGTTAAAGGGTCAAAGTCACAAACGTACACAAAAGCCAAACTGTTTGAACCGTGAACGGACACTACGCCCTTTGATGGTACAAATGAACTAATGTGGACCGAATGACTCTGGTTTACGTCTCGCAGAAATGTGAGTGGATCGTGTTTGTTGCTCGGCTTGTTTTCAAATACAAATCCACATTTTCAAAAGGATTTAGGTCATGTCTGTGCTGTTCCCTCCGGCTGTGTTAAATCATTATGTTTAAATAAGAGAGAAAACACTGCGATCGACAATTAACTACAAATGATCAAGAATATCAACAACTAAATGAAAGTTTCCTTGTTTTTTCATATCGAGTACTTTTTAATAGCTGAGTCTCTGAATTTCACGGTTATTTTCAAAATTACACATTTATTTACCACAGATCAGCAGACGGGTGCAAGCAATTGTTTTTTTCCTCTGTAAAACGTTGGTACTGACTGCACATCTATTTTTATTCTTCTTTCTTTCATGTTTTCTGAGCACAAATGTTACGGCCTATCTCCAGAGCGGCAGCAGGAGTGTTGCCTCTGTGTCTGAATACCAGAGACACACCTGCCCGGCTCTAAAATAGCTTCCTGAATAGAATTTCCTCCAGCAGCTAAATACCTTTAATTCAGTATTTTCTTACTGCAAAACAAAACTCTGGCCGACCTCTTCCTGTAGATGTTTGTCCATCACATCGCCTACTTCTGACCACATGAGTCACATGAATTGCTTCAACACTGAGCTTTCAACATTTTTCTAAAGTAATCAAATGGACACGCTTCTATTTACCCTGGAGTTTAAAAGGTTTATATATTTCAAAAATACTTTAAAGTGGAAACAGAAAACCTCCCAGTGAGCCAGTGGATTAATGGATCATGTACCACTGCATATTAAACATGTAGTACAGACATATTAAAGTTAAAAACATATATAAGGGTGGTTGGTCTCTTCAGTACTTGTCAGCATGCATTAGTAACGCAGAGTGTTGCGTGTAATGTGTTAGTCTAACCCATTACTGTACTAAATTCAGTAATCGCATTAAAGTTACACTCATGTTGTTACTTTGTTACAAAGTTTCTTCAGCTCTCTGCAGGATGCGCACACATCTGCACTCGCGCTACGATCAGCTGATTTCAGTTCACGTGCAGGGAGGAGGAAAACTACAGCGTGGTGTCGCGAAATCGATCAATGTAGAGCAGTGAAACAAACCACGGAGGCCCCAGAAAAGTGCAATCAAACGGTGAGTTTATTAATACAGAACAAAAAATTACAGCATGAGTCTTCTCTCTCTCTCTGCTAAAAATACATGTGGAGAACACTTTTAAAGCAATGGGGTATCCGCCCCCCCATGGCGTCAAATACAGGTCAAAAATACATTATGTACAGTCATTGTTTACAGACAAGGGTACATCTTGTACATCTCTAATAACTATAAACAGACATGTAACTTCTCTTTTCTATAACACTTTCCATGCAAAGTCATAGTCTTAAGCCTTCAGGGTGTCTGAGGGCTGGTTATCACCTCCAGTCATCTGTTACCAAGTAGGTAAAAGGGCAGCCGGTTCCAAAAAGGTCAAAGACACTTGGGCCTTCGCTCAGGCCTGTTGCTAGATTTATGTATTGTAAGCATGCATGCAATCAACCTGCTATGTTCTCATCCTCCCTCAACATGTATCACCTGGACACTCTCACCAGTGAAGCTTAAAACCCTCTTGGATGGAACATCAACTCTAAACAAGCACATATGCAATGTGTATAAAATGAACTCTACCTGTGAATAGAATGAATGTGATGACAAACATATTCAATGCAATATGAACCCTGTAAGGAATATTACTAATCAAATAATGCTGTAAAACATGTTATTAATGCAATTATAATAATGCAGGTTATATGGCAGCAATAAAAGAACTTCTGAATCTCCACAGTGGTCTACAGCTTTTAAGGAGCCATGATGTGAGAATGATTTTTATTTTTATTGCATGAAAGGACAAGAGTGTGATGGTAAAGTGCAAATTGCATCCAAAGAAGCAGAGTGTATGCAGACCCCAGCATAGCAGCCAGAGCCTGTAATTTAACAAAGGCAGTGCTGAGCCGTCACACTCAGCGCTGAAGCCTCCATTACAGCCTGTAAATGCTTCTACAATAGAAATGCAGCGACCCTAAAAGAAAACACTACAAGAAAAATCATGTCCTCAGCAGGATAGGGATTAGTGTTGGTGTGTCGGACTGTAGCCTAAGGTTTATATTGTTAACTTCATGTGCTACAGTGCATTACAGGCCATGGTATAGAGGAATGCCAAGTAATATAACAGAGTACTTTTTCCAGGGACTAAATCCATTACCTTTTAAAAAAAAACCCTCCAATGCTGGCTATGAATGCTACTGTTTGTGGACAAAGAGGCCAAAACACATTCACAGATCCATTGTTTTTGTCATTTAGAAGGATAGTGATAATTCTACAAAGACTATTCAGCCCAGACTCTAAACCTCGTAATGAGGTGCCAGGATTTAAGAGAGACGCGACCTCTGTGGTTGAAAAATGTGTGACAACGTGACAAAAACTGCAGTTCGCCAAATGGCCACTCGGGGCCGGCTCCATGCACTCCCATGTTAAAATACTCCACTTTAGAGGAGAAAGGCCTACAGACTGATCCAAAAACATGACTAGGTCTGAGGTTAAGTGTACTCACAGCATGTCCAAACAGTCCCTGCACATCCATCCATCTATTTTCTTCCACTCATCTAATACGGGGTCACAGCTGTGCTGGAGCCTTTCCACTGTAATTCCAGTAATTTAATACTATGTTACTTAGCCCTAATTAACAACTACAATGTTAATTAGGGCTAGCACTCATACAATGTATAAATGTGATAAATGATCCTGATAAATAAGCACTTCCCTCATCCAAATATGATTATTTCTGGTTCCAAATAAAAAAAAAACTAAAACTAATACTAAAAGTTTCAAAACGGGGGTTTGCTAGCCTACAGGTGAAGTTGAGGTGGCTGTGTCCATCTTTTAAGTACAGTTTATGCCTTTAACTCTAGTCAGCGCCTTCTAGTTTGTGCTCCTCGTTACTTGACACATCCTGCCATAATAAATAGGTGGTACATTTTTTACAGAGTAACATTTTCAGACATGTTCATGCCTTATAACATTTGCCTTGTACAATAAACCCCACGAACAATAGCGATGAAGAGGAGGAAGCAGACAGCTTTGTAAAGTGTGTGAGCGTGCAGTCTGACAGGTGAGCCACCTCCCAACATAATGAGGGTCACACACCTCCCACTCTCCCATCGTGTTTTGTGAGGAACTAACACAGTTATGACGCAAGCTGTCAGCGCACGGCGAGCATGTGTGCGCGCATCTGTGTGTGTGGATGCGCACGCATGTGTACGTGTCAGAGTTCCTGTCATATTTCCCCAAGAGAACGCCTCATTGTGGTGACAGTTTCCTCCTCCCCTCTCTGGCATTGACAACTTTGTCTAACAGTTACTCATACCCGCACGAGATCTCCTTTTCTCTCTTTGTTCTGGCCTGTGCTTTTTCTAATGATTTCTATTCTTTTCTCTCTACTGTCATTCTTCCTTCTCTTCCTCTGCGTGGCTTGTTTTAATGTGTTGTCAGGCACATAACCAGTGGCTAAGAGCCAGTGTGTGGGTAAGAGAGAAGAAGCAAAGATGGTGAAGAAGGATTAGTAGAGCTTTTACATGTTTTAATGTTTAACTCTGCTTCATTAATAGTACTTATTGGGGGGGAAACATGAGATTACGAGCGAGATACATAGACAGGTGGCAAAAAAACAAAACAAAAAAAACGACATGATAATTTTTCCGAGGCCCAGCTGTCCCCGAGCCCGGCATTATTCACTTTTGGAAAGCATTTTGGAAAAAGCTCCATTTTCAGGTGTAGAAGCAGGGTCAAAACGAAGAGGAGAAGATTTGAGATTTAGCCGGTGCAGCGTGGATGTAGTCTGGGAGGGAACATGACACTGCATTCACTCTGCCAGCTCCACACCTAAGACAGACAGAGACAGGTGTGCTTCGTGCCGCCCGTCCTCCCTCCAGCTCTGTGCTTTTAGTAGAAAGCAAAGACATACACGACTACTACACGCTCGCATGAGACCTGTTTCCACGCACATGTAAGCACATGTACACACACACAGAGCCTGTGGCCATGCACACTGATCTATAGAAGGGTTCCCAATCTGTCTGTGTGTAGGAGGTTCACAGCTTCTAACAAACTGTTTAATCTTACCCCATCACCCCAATACATTTCACTGCAGGCCAATCAGTGATGTACTGAAACTTGCCACGGGGAATAACAAGAACCCCAAATGTGCTTCTCCCACACTTCTCCCTAAAATGTGTTTGTTAACGAGCTGTTTGCATAACATGGGAGGGTACACTGGAAACCAGGACAAGTAAGGATTGTGAGCACAAATTGAGCTGTGAAAGAAGGCCTTAAACCACCTCTAACATTTGACACTCAGAGATTTGTGTGCCTGCGCTTGTTTGTGTTTTGGGAATGTTTCAGAAGCGAGAGAAGCCAAGGCTTTTCCAAAGCCTGCCTGCCGGGAAGCAAGCAAAAGATTTGGATACAGATGAACTTCCACCCTGCTTCTTTTTAATTGCCTTTCACACATTCTCTCTTTTTGGGTTGGGAGTAGTCTTCTTACACCTGCACGTTTCTTTCAAACATCAGGGGTGCCCTTAGCAGCAGACGGAGCGTCTGCACAGCACACACAGCCGGTCACAACAAAGAGAGCTGAAGCCGGGCCAGGTGGGCGTCAAGTGTGACAGGATTTTCACGGAGAGAGGAAACAGAGAGGACGAACGCCTGTTAAAGCGTTGGTGCAATTTCAATCTAGTAAATATTTTTGAGGGGATGATATTTTAGCTTGATAGACTTCTGAGAAAATTTTTAAAGGAAATGACATTAACCTCATATTCAAGCAATTCACACATGCATGCAGACACACTTTGCAGCTTTAGCCATGTGAATAATGCAACGGACTCTAAGCTTAGCTAAACATATATAGTGGTTCAAAAGGAAGTGAATAAAACTATCGACTCACTGTCAAGACAAAAAATAATTATAGGTTTGGTGGTTTTAGCAAGCCTCTGGGAATCACAAGTGCTTCTTGCAACAGCGCATGTCCACAGCCTGGTACACTCAAAGTGTTTTGCTCTCTATAGCCACTTTACCCCTTCATAATAGCTCTCCATGGGCTGTACTTTTATCATAAACTTTATTGTGTAAAGTTAAGAGCATGGCTGCTCTGGCTGGCTGCTGGATGCTGACACAGTAGCTGTCTGCTGTGCTTTACCCTCACTGACCTGCACCTTCCAGCCACATTTGTGGTTTGTTACCTTTTTAAAGCATTTTCAACACAAATCTTAAATAATGCAGTTTGTTGTGTGTTTCATTGTACCAACTGACTTTCAATATAACCTGTGCCACACTTTCATTTTCATGATACTCAGCACGAATTAGCAGCTGTTAGAGTCTGTGTAATGCACTCATTCAGACTATGGATGTACCTTTTTAACCAAGTGTGCTAATAAGTTAATGCTCCACCAGTAAATATGTTTACTCCTGAATAAAAAGATGAGATTGAGTGGCAGTGAACTGGCCCAGAATCAGATCCCAGCGTGCCGAGGACGGTCCGGTTCGTTGGAACCAGCTGCCCGCTGACCTGAGATCAGTTACATCTGTGCCGACATTCAAAAACAAACTCAAACCCTGTTTGTTCACACAGGTCTGCACTCAGTAGCTGTGTGTGTGCTTGTAGTTTTCACCACTGTAACGTATTCTAACACCTACACACCCAAAGGCAAGGCTTCAAAATGTGAATGCAAAAACCAAAAGGTGGTGCTGCAGCTGCTCCGCCCATCTTTTTTATACAGTCTGAGGCTAAATGTCAAAACGAATTATTTGTAAAGCATTCAGAGAACGGAGGAAAAGATCATGTAGCGCTCCCACTTATTTCTTATTCAAAATATTCACAGGTGATTGTTGTGGCTCCGTGTTGTGTGTATACCTGTGTGTATACCTGTGTGTATACCTGTGTGTATACCTGTGTGTATACCTGTGTGTATACCTGTGTGTATACCTGTGTAAACATAAAGCAGCAGTGAGTTTGTCACCAAACCCGTTAATAGAGAGTAAGGAGGATGACTGACTTCACTGATACCAAGTAATAGGACTGTTACTGCAGACAGCTGGACAGCGTGTGTTTGTGTGTATATATAAGAGCGGATGTGTATGTGTCCACCAGTAGTCTCCACGACAACCAATCGATTCCTCATTATGGCTTTAACACACATTGATCAGGATCAGTCCTTCACTACTGCACACACACACACACACAATATTATTACACTAACAGACTAGATAGCAGGGACACCTTCAGGGCACCGGGGAGTGTCTGTAAATCAGAGCACTGATATTATCATTATTACCTACGCTACCTGAGGCGTGTGTGTGTGTGTGTGTGTGTGTGTGTGTGTGTGTGTGTGTGTGTGTGTGTGTGTGTGTGTGTGCGTGTGTGTGTTCATATGTGTTTCCTGAAATCACTACCTCGGAGCTCAACAAATCTTCTAATTTCTTTTTCTGTAACATCAGGTCACTCAAGCAGTGGAGGATAACTTAATCTCACCTTCCACTGGGGTTGAAGTGTCTGCTTATTAGTTCTGCACTGGTTATGTACTCGAGGCATTTTCTCTAGTTTGGAGAAGAATAACCTGAGAAAGCAACACTTTGACACTTTAAATCATTGTTGTTTTTGGTTTCTTACTTTTTTACACATGGAAACATTTGAAGAGACAAAACCAAACGGAGGAAGTCTCATTAGTCTGTGACTGTGAGGCTCCACGCTGCACACGTGGACTGAGCTCGTGACAAAACATTTGTGTAGGTCTCGTCAACTGGCTGCGTTGCTCACCATCCAGATGTGCTGCCCTGCATAAAGTCAGCATGTGAACATAATTTTAGCACAAATAGGGCCCTATACAGGAGCTGTAAGTAACTGCAGATGTTGTTTATTGCTTCAGCATACAGAAGCTGCTGTTATTTGGTCGCTTATGTAGCTCAGTGGCAGACAAGTGATGAACAAATGACTATGCAGCAACAAAGACAAGACCCCTCTCTCTACAAATAAATTGGCAGCACGGCCGTGATCCAACCTGCAGCGGGGGAAGGCATCCGCCTGAAGGTTTGCCTGGCCAGGAGTTTTCCCGTCTCAGAAGCAGGTAAATAAACTCAAACTATGTGTCGTGGCACAGATTCAGGCTCGGAGAAGAACCCTCAGCTCATCTGTGTTGGGATACTTGTCTGGACGCTTGACTCTCCTGCTTGTAGTCACTGTGATGTTAATTCAAACATGCAGGCAGCTGCTAAATGCCCACAGCTGGTAATTGAACAGCCACTGTCACTCCATATGTTCTTCCTCCCTCTGTCATATAGGCTTTTCATCTTTCTTCCCACCTTTCTCTTTCTGCCATCCTGCCCTCAGGCTAGTGTCACATCACATCACTCTCCCTTTACTTCTTCTCTTGGTCGCATCACTGGGACTTTCGCTCACCAGACAGGTATGTGTGCGACAAAATAACAGTATCACAATACTACTGATTAAGCAATGTTTGTGTTTGATACACCTCAGATTAAAGAGAAGAGAAGGAAAGAGAAGAGAAGAGAAGAAGAGAAGAGAAGAGAAGAGAAGAGAAGAGAAGAGAAGAGAAGAGAAGAGAAGAGAAGAGAAGACCTTAGACCTTTAACACACCTTTATTACATCAATACTTCAACTCACAACCAGAACTGAAAATGAATGCCAAATCAACATATTAACAACCCTCCCCTCCCACCATCAACCCCACCCAAATACAATAAACACAGAAACCAAAACAAAACCAGAAAACACTCCATTCGGCACTTTTCAAAAAGTCAAACCTAAATTATCATCAGTTATTTTACACAAAACCCCATTAATGCCCCAAATAGAGACAAACTCTTCAATGTTGGACACCATCTTATAATAAACAAACTCCACTTTCAAACGTGCACCCACTAACCCTTTAAACATAAGTTCCAAATTTACAGATCCCGTTCCTTCATTTTGTTCCTCCTTGTGAGCCATATACTCATCTTCGCCTGACCTATCAAAAATTAATCAAACAAACCTTCCTACGCTGCGCTGCAGAGTACCTCGACCCAGGATAAAGAGACCCTCCTCCAAAACACTCCCAAGGCCAGCAAGCCACTGCCGCAGCAATGAAAAAAGGCCAGCTAGCCTGGAACAGCCAAGCCACAGGTGCTGCAGTGTTTCCTCGGTCAGACAGAAAAGACAGTGGTTCCCGTTCGTGGATCCATATGTGCCACGTGTCTGTCAGTAGCCACGGCCCCATGCACGATTCTCCACTGGAGATCCGCACTGCGTTTCTCTATGGGAGGTTTGTACAGGGACCTCCAGCTGCCCCTCGGAGATGACCCCGAGCCAACACACCTGACCACCTCGACTCCAGAACACCAGCCAACAATCCCTGTTCAGCACCTTTACAGCCACCTCATATATAGCCTTCTTTGAAATCCTTGACAGGTCACCCAGAACAGGTGTTCGAAAGGAAAGAAGAGAGCCTCCTCCTCATCCTGCTCCCCAACTGCAGCACAAACAGACAGCAAAGGGAAGTCAGCTGAACTTGGTTGACCACCTGCAGAGCGAGTCCCCAGCGCAGCCCTTACGAGTCCAGGAAGACCACCCACGACTTCTTCCACCAGCTTCTCCAGAAAGCGCAGAGACCTGATCCCAGTCTCCTGAGCCAACTTGGCAGCCGTTTTCCACCACTGCCCTGCCGTCCTCAGGTCCGCCAGCTTGGTAAGACCAGCATTGACGAGGAACCTCTGCACACTAGCAGTGCTGAGCATCCTACTTGGCACCAAGGAATTGTAAAACAGAGGCTCCTCACCAACATCACCATAAAATTGAGAACAGTCTCTCTGTACTTTAAAAACAGTCTTCCAAGCAGTCAAAACAGACTGGTAAAAACAGAGGTCTGCGAAAGGTCCATGCCAGTCAGGTCTATGAGAAACAGGTGCTTGTCATATGTAAGTTCCTTTATCCTGTGAAGCAGCGTAGATGCAGTCTTGAACCAGGGTGGCTGTTGTCTTTGATAAAGATAACGCTGTGCTGTCTGAAGACGGAACGCTGTGACACGGCTGCGAAGGTCGATCAGACTCTGACCCCCTCTGACACAGGTAGAGACAGCACAGCAGACCTGATCCAGTGAAACCCTCCCAAAAGAAATTAACCAGTCGTTTTTGTATCTCCTTGAGAAGAGAGGCTGGAGGTTCAACAACAGTGGCACGGTGCCAGAGTACAGAAGCGGCCAGGTTGTTAACAACCAAAGTCCTTCCCCTGTAAGACAACTGTGGCAGGACCCAAGTCCATCGAGACAACCGGGCAGCAATCTTTTCAACAACACCCTCCCAGTTCTTCCCTGAAAAGCATCAGTTCCCAAAACACCCCAGACACTTCAGTCCCTCCCTGTTCCACTGTAATTCTGCCGGTAACACTGGCTCCCCTTTATCAACCCACCCTCCCAAAATGAAACCTTCACACTTTGACCAGTTAACCTTTGCGGAGGATGCTCGCTCATACAAGTCCAGTGTCTTTCTGAGTGTTGTAACATCACATTGACTGGTTAAAAAACCGTAACATCATCAGCATAAGCAGACAATTTTACTGGACTTCCTGCTCCGGTAAAGGTAAAACCTAAGAGTCCCTGTCTAAGATGGTGTAAAAGGGGTTCAATGGCCAGTGCATACAACATACCAGAAAGAGGGCATCCCTGCCTGATGCCCCTCAGAGCCGGAACAGGCCGACTCAAACCTCCCCCACCTTTAACATAACAGCAGCATTTGAATACAACAATTTGATCCAAGAAATGAAAATGTTCCCGAACCCAAAAGCTTCTAAAGTTTTAAACAAATAGTGGTGATCAACTCTATCAAAGGCCTTTTCCTGATCCAGAGATAAAACCCCACATCCAAGCCCTTGAGCTTGGCCAGATCAATAATGTCTCGAATTAAAACAAGTTGTCCATAATAGTTCTTTCAGGGACACAGTATGCTTGATCCACATCAACAATCATGTCAATACAGGTCTTCAACCTGTTAGAAAGACATTTCGCAAGAATCTTGTAGTCCGTACAAAGCAAAGAGACAGGCCTCCAATTTTTGAGCAAGCCCAGGTCCCCTTTCTTCGGCAGTAAAGTCAAAACTGCCCTTGTGCAACTTGTTGGCAAGATCCCAGTGGTCATACAGTACGTGAAAACCTCATAAATGTCCTCTCCCATCAGCGACCAGAATTTTTGGTAAAATTCCGCAGGAAGACCATCAACTCCTGATGACCGACCACCGTTAAGTTGTTGAACCGCTGAAGACATCTCCGCAAAGGAAATAGCAGACTCCAACACAGCCGATTCAGCCTCATCCAGCCGTGGCAGCCCCACCAGCATCTTCGTCACACATTCAGGGTCTGCGCGCCAGCACTAAAAAGGCCGGCATAAAAGTCAATGGCAAGCTTCCTCATTGCCACTGAGTCAGAAGTCACCTTCCCATCGGGAGCCTTAGGTGCAACATTTGGTGTGACTCTCGAACCCTTTTCTCCAGCTTAAAAAAGAACTTTGTCGGGGCATCTATTTCCTTAATAGTAGAAATCCGAGTCCTGAGAAGAGCACCCTTTGCTCTCTCGTGAAGAAACTTGCCCAAAGCCTTCCTCCTACTGCCCCAGGCATCATTTCTATCGTCTGTCCCACTTAAAATCTCAGTCTCTAGCCTCTTGAGCTCTCGTTCTAAGTCCTCCAAGTAATCTTTAACAGTAGCCGTTGCATGTGATGTGTATTGTTGACAAAAAAGCTTAATCTGTGTCTTCCCCACCTCCCACCATTGAGCCAAATTGCAAAAGTCCGTTTTCCTCAGTTTCCAGTGGCACCAGAAGTCAGAAAAAGCTCGACAGAACTCTTTGTCATGAATCAGCTGCACGTTAAAGCGCCAGTGCGAACAGATGGTAGAATGCACCAATAAAGAAATATCAGCAGTCACTAAATGATGATCAGAAAAACCAACAGGTGAAATCTCTGCTTTAACTAGTCTATTATTATACGTCTGGTTGATATATAATCTATCAAGCCTAGCTGCCTTCACATTGCTCTCAGAGACTTTCACATATGTATACTGTCTGGTTGCGGGATGGAGCTTTCTCACACATCAGTCAAATCATGCTGAAGAATGATTGTAGACAAAAGTGAGCCCGAAGGTGGGTGAGGCTCTCCTGTGTTTCTGTCAACTGAAGGGTGGGTTGTGCAATTCCAGTCCCTCCCAGCACTATTATTGAACCACTATTTAATTTTGCTAACCCATCAGTAATTTTTCGAAATAATCGCACACGACCCGCAACTGAGTTATGGGCGTAGACATTCAGAAAAGCAAAAGATATCCCCTTGATAGTTGCTTTTACTACCTGAGCCCTTCCCTGCTCTATCTCACAGACAGAAACATGTGACAGGTGAAGGTGCCTAGAAAATAAAATTGCTACACCCGCACTGAGGTTGGTACCATGACTTAAAAAAGCCTGCCCACTCCAACTCATTCCCCATTCTGTCTCATTATCTACAGTGCTATGTGTTTCCTGTAAAAAGAACACATCAATGTTTTTGTTCTTGCTAAGCTCCACTAAGACTGCACGCCTTTCCCTATCCCTACCCCCATTAATGTTAAGTGTACCTACTCTCAAGCTCGCCATATAAAGAGAGAAGAGGAGGAGAAAAGAGAAAAGACAGTGAGACACTTCCAGAAAGACACCCTTAGTGCTCTAAACATCTCACTATGCTTTTAAAGGAGTTTTTCCACGTTTTTCCCTCCTCAACTTAGTCAGGATCTTCTTAAGACGGAATCTTTTCTGTTTGCTCAATTGTTCATAACCAACAACTCTTCTGATTTTCAGAACAGATTTTATAAAAAGATCAACATCTGGAAAAAACTCAGTGACATCCACAGACTGCATACCAAATGTCTCATCCAAAAAGCGATTTATATCTTCCAAGGAATACGACTGCTGATGGTCGTCTTGTGAAACAATATCAGAGCATTGTGACAGGGAATCATCTTCCAACAAGTCGTCTTCCTCATTTTCTGCGCTCAAAGAACCCGAAACTACATTTGCAACACCCACCTCACTTGCCGCTGCTTTGGTCTGTCCACTATCCTGATTTTCCTCCACACTTTCCCTGACCTGTATGTCATCACAGCCATCCTCCACCTCAGTAGTCGCCTGTACTACCCCTGTTCTTCTAGCGCAGCCTGTGGAGCACTGGCTGCGACCTCCATTCTGTCACCCTGCGCCGCTAGCGGCTCGCCGATGACAGCGCTGCTCGTGAGACGGCCGCTCGTCCGCATCGCTACAAGCCGGCCGTTCTCCCGCACCGGCAGCGCGCTCCTGCTCACTCGCCCCACTAGCATGAGCCTCTTGCTCACCTGTGTCACCACGCACCTCCTGCTCTTTGTGAGGGCAGGACGAGCGTTATGGCCAACATCACCACACTCAAAACACTTCATGCTACCTGCACTGGCGTAAACAGTATATAAGCCGTTTTCATACCGTACTTTAAACGACACTTCCAGTGTCTGCGAAGGATCGTTCAGGTACATGAAGGCCTGCCTTCTTAGTGACTGAACGTGCTGCAGTCTGGCGTCTTTGCAGCCAAGACGAACAACCCTGAACCCGCTAGCAAACTTTCCAAAGCGGGTCAGTTCTTTTCAAGTAGCTCATTCGGGATGAACGGCGGGACACCGGACACGGTGACCCGCGTAGACGGCACAAACAGCGGCGAAACACCCACAAACAAATCATCCAGAATGATCCCCTTTCAACCAACAGGTGAACCAAGCGCTCCTCACGGAGAAAAGCAACCACAGCCTTGTTCATCCGAGAGCCATAAGTTATATTCTCATGGCCCACCTGTTCACCAACAGCTAGCAGAACCTGCTCCACGGTGTACTGCTGGGTGCCACCACCCTGGCCCCATGTCTAATAGACAGGGGAGGCGAACCCTCACTGGGAGGGACGCCATAACCCAAGGTAAAACCGGCCAATTAACTAAAGTCCTTCACTTCACACAACACAATGAAATAAACGTGCCTTACCTTTTAACCACCCATAAGCCCAAAGTTTTCTGGAAAAAAACAGTCCAAACGTCCCAAACTCACTCAACAGCTCCACGCACTCACCACACACCTTCACACACCCATTCACTCACACTCCCAGCATGCAGTGCAGGAAGGAGAGGAGAGGAGAGGAGAGAAGAGAAGAGAAGAGAAGAGAAGAGAAGAGAAGAGAAGAGAAGAGAAGAGAAGAGAAGAGAAGAGAAGAGAAGAGAAGCTAGCGTGAAGTGAAATGATTGATTGAGGCAGAGTACAAAGACAAGGTCTAAATCATTAGTGAAAGCATTAATGTCGGCTGGTGCTTCTCTGTCATATAAATCACTTTTTAACTCACTGCTTTACTTCGCGCTTATTGTTTAAGCCATGCAGCCGTGAAAACGGTGATGTGACTGTCTGCCTTTTACACGCTATAAGGGTTTATTTTAGAGCCAGAATACACTCACAGCATCTGCTTCTGCTCCTTACGCAGGTTTATGGAAGCCTCATGCTGCATGTCATTTCAATATTAGCAGATAGCATCTTAACAGGGTGTGGTCCTGCTGAATAAGAGGAGGCTGACTTAGACACAGACACAGAAAAGGAATTTAAGTGATGTATAGGCACGAATCATGAATAAGAGAGAGCAGATGCATTTAAAGCTGGAAAGAGGGAAAGGAGAGGAAGTTGAAAAGGAATTAGAAGGGTAGAGAGATGTTTGGCAGGTGGTTTGCTGTCTATGTTTTCTGATATGCAATGCTCAATAATGATTTGGTTTAGGAGGGACAAAAAGTGGAGAAATTAGCTGGAAACAGAGAGAGGAGAGTTGGGAGATGAACCCAAAAGGAGAGAAGAGGACAGGTAAATGAAGGTGGGAATGACAAAGTTGCAAAAGCAGATAAAAGATGATAGATGGGGTCTACTGGGCAGCAGTGTGAGGGTGGGAGGGGCAAGGAAGGGTGAGATGAATAGTGTGAAGGGAACGGGAAAAGGGCCAGACAGGGGAAGAGGAGAGGAGGGAGCAGGAGAGGAGGTAGCTGTCAGGATGATTTGAGTTTGCCCCCAATGGACCCTGACGCTGCACTTTTCAGTGTGTGTGTGTGTGTGTGTGTGTGTGTTCATTCCAAAATAAAGATCTTGCTTTCAGAGACAGAGCAGTGCAGTGAGCTAACAGGAAGCTCTGAAGCAGTGAACCAGCTGTTGTCTCATACGGTAAACTTCAGGAAACATCTCTTTGAAACTCTACCTGATGATCCCAGAACACTCTACACACTGTGAACACACACACACAGAATATATTTAGGTTACAATCAGGATGAAGAACTACAGCCAAAAACCAGTGAGAGAGCTGGACTTGCTGCTGTGTTGAGACTTCTTTACCATCGTTTGCCTGGTGCTCGACAGTTTTTCATAAATCTGTGAGGCTTTCAAAAAAACTTCCCTCTAAATTTTCTAACATTCGGCTGGAGGAGAAACCTAGTCTGGTGATTTCTGATGGTCACGCTCATCTTCATGCCATATTCTGAGGCTGGGTTTGAACTCCCTCCTCCTGGATATTTTCCATTCATTACAAAACTATTTTTGTGTCCAACCAAGCACAACGCTCAGAATGTCTTCCAGGAGAGACACATATCCAAACAGCATTGTTTCCCTTCGCCCTCTGGGACAGCTGGCATTTCAGTTTTGAGCAATTATAAACCTATTTGATTTCCTGAGTGCTTCATACCGCACTGTTGGGTGTGGTGAATAACAGCGACTCCAAGCATGCGTGCCTCTCAGGTGAAATAAAGCAGAACATTCTCATCTCAGGGCAGCAAGTGCTGTTGTTGTATGAGAGGTCGATGGCAACGCAGATGAAGACAGCAGTCGTTTGAAATGCCTCTGAGGGCATCCGTCATCAGTGCTGGTGACGGAGCAAATCGTGGGTTTGTCACCTGGGAGACTACAGTTCGGTAAAAAGCTGTGATTTTGGTTACACATACCAAAAACATTTAAAAGTGTCTTATGTGTTCCCTCGAGTATCCGTTTATCTTTTTCAAATTTTCTTAGTTCCTTTTTTTATGTTAAGGTAAGAGAGAAACAGTATTTAGTCTCCTCTGTGTATAGACTTGACAATAAAGTCTCGAACTGTTATAAATGAGTAAAGGTAACAAACTGGGAATGAGAACGAGTGAGAATGAGTTTCTTAAATAATTGAATATGAAATATCTTTCATCATCTAAACAAGCTGCATAAAGAGACACAAATAGCTACAGTTTCAGTCAGATTATCGAGTTCAGACTGACTCAAAATACACACAGGTATTACAAATACAGCAGACTTGCATGGACATACGTGTCACCACGGTGACGGTCACATGATGCACTAAGGGAAGCCATGTTGATTCACGGAGTTCCCGATGTTCCTGTTGTTCCTTCTCCTCTCCCTGAGTCCCCTCAGCTGTTTCCCTGCACTTAAATTACTGCTGTACATGAATCTTAATGAAAACATCTCTCTTTGTTCTGGCTTCCACTCCATCGATTTTCTCTGCAGAGCCACCGGAGTGCTTGACAAAATGTGATGCATTATAGATTACAGATTCCCATCTTAAATTGCAATCAGGCCCATAATAGATGAGATTGCTTCATCATAGTGACATAATAAAACAAGTCCTGCCTGGCCGGGCATGCAGATTCATAACCGTGCTGTTGTCGCAGCTCAGTGTTGGTGGAGAGACAGATGCTACTGTATGGTGAGGGGGTTGTTTTAATGATAAAAAGAGACGGGAGGAAGCATATGCTTGTTCATAATGTACTCTTTGTCTGTGACTCCTTTGTCCCAATAATGTGAATGTCTGTGTTTTTGTCCCCACAAACTAAAGATTAATGGCGGTTTTCACTTGCTCAGAGCTGAAAATCTGCATGCCCAAGAAAAGAAACACATTTATAACGTCCTTATGACCAAACATGAAAGATACATCAGGGGGCTGTGCTGGTGTTTGTGTGTCCCCCCACAAACACAGACGCACACCGGCAGCCTCTTCTCCTCGGCCTCTTTGCCCTCTGAACCTAACAGCTAAATTTCAGCCTACCGTTACACAAACACACACAGACACACATGCACGCACTCGGTGCCTGTAGACTTAAATAGCTCTGAGTTGTAGGGCACTTGTAAGCTTGAGATGTTGCCACCAACAGTGTGAATATCTCCCTCTTAATGGCATAATCTGCACGGTGACTTTGCAAAAAAGGTGCTTGTCATCACTGGGAATAAACTGGAGTTATTTAAAGGCAGTGTACAAACACATATGTACACATACAGTATGCATGCGCCACAATAAATAAATCAGCTGCTGGCGTTTCTTGTAGATTTCCTCCTCCTGGGAAACGACCGGAGTTTAAATGGATGCAAGAAATTCAGAGAGGAAAGGGAAAGAAGTGCAGATGTAGCAAAGAAGGGAGGATAGATATGTCAGAGAGACAAAACTGAGAGAGAAAGAGCATCTAATGTATCAAAGTGAATGCAGTAAAAGTGGAAAAAAATGTTGGGGGCAGGGAGACAAGAGAGAGAAGTATGCTTTTCATTTCCACAGCACAGCGCGAAAGAAAAGCAAAACTGAGCAAAGCACAGCGGGCTTTTCAACCTTTCAGCCTCTCAACAAACAGGCAGCCGGTTGAAATATTGATGCTTCAATTCCAACAAAGGAATGTCTGAATGATTTTGGTACATCTGAGTGGGGAAATTCACCTATCTATAATTGATACGGCTGAAATGTTAATAACTGGATGGGAAAGCACAGGAACGGAGGCGTAGGCTGAAAAGCGTGCGCGTGCGTGCTCGTGTGTGCGCGCTCACAGCGGCGGTAATGCCCCAAAGGGTCTCCTCTGCTGTTTGCAGGATGCATTCACTCATGATGTGACAGTAAGTAGTTTCTTTTAAGACGAGTCAAAGCTTTGGACAGTTAATACATTCATAACTTGAAGTGAGAACTTTCTGTATGACTTTGGCATATCATTCCCTCTGTACTCAACTGTTTGCAGTCATAGTGGAGGTAACAGTAGACTCAAACCCCGGTGGAAGCCTGTTCTTCAGCCTGCCTTTATCACTGCTTGCTGTATTTTTATTTCAGACTGTCAAAATGTCCCCGTTCTGTGAGCCTCGGTGTGCAACCGAAGCCAAACAGCCAAAAAACAATGACGGACACCAAATCCTCTAATCTGTGTTAATTCTTCCAAAGTGTGAAAACCATGCTGGAACAGTAAATGTGTTGTAATTAGACCCTGATAATTAGAGACAGGGGACCAAGGGAGGTCCCAGAGTGATTATTATGGGATAGCTAAAGCCAGAGAAACAGGAGGAGAGTGGGCTGAAGTTCACCGAAAACACTCTGCAACTCTCACACAGAGAAAGGCTGGCTCACAGAAAAAGCCGTCTGCAAAACTTCTCGTCTTTCCTTAGCTGCGACTTAGCGAGCAGCTTTAAATCTCTTAATCTGCTAGTTTTTACTCCTTCTTTTGGCAAGCTATATCAAGTCCTTCGTGCATTTTTCGCTTACCTGCAGTCCAGTTTCTCTATTTCAAAGTGCGGGTTAAAGTTCAGGACGATGCGCTGCGAAGGCTCAGGGGCCGTGATGACCCAGCGGCAGTTCTGGTGAGGTGGATACTCCAGAGGGTAGCCGGGGGTGGTGATGTAGCCCGCATCGCTTGCATCCAAATAGCCGCCGCATGGTTCAGATGCTGGATGGGAACAGAGAGCGATAAGGAGAAATCATGTTATACACAAGTCTGGAAAACTCAAGTGGATAATATGGTTACTTATAGGCTTTGGTCCATCAGTAAGGAACCATCATCAAAATCATCCTGCGTGCTTGAAACATTAACACAGGTCAGTAAACGAGTTCACAGGTTAGATTAAGGTCACTGATTCACATTTTCAGGGAAATTCAGGAACAAGAGGGCAGAGGCTACGTGACCCAGAAGACTAAAGGTGAAAAAATAAATTACAACTGGAAGACAAATAATAAAACAATGAAGGGAGATAAACTTCCATTTTCATTTTTAACTGTAATAACCTTCCCAGCAGTAGGCGGGGCTACAGTTCTGTCTGCTTATCGATACTGACCAGGAGGACGTGTGAACTTCCAGTTATTTCAGAGCATATTTGTTCATCGTGCATGAATTCTCACAACAAATGAAGCAAAACAGATAAAATGCAGATACGAGCAGTGTGTGCAGAGACAGGATATGAGTGTGTCTCTGTGTGTGCGGTGATAAAGGTCAACACAGCATCGTGAAGCACAAAGGCTTCATTCTGGCCTGGAAGGACTCCCATGCACGCACACACACACACACATGCACACACACACACACACATGCACACTTCCAGATGCAGCAGTTACTGTCACAGAGCGGATCCACTTGTCAGCACTCATACGTCTGTGTCATATCATAAACAATACTCCTCGTTCACTGCCGCAGATGTACCCTGACATAGATGGGTAACTCATACATATCTGTGACACCCAGCGGCACAACACACACAACTCCACTGTATGAAATCTTTGGCACTTATTGTGCACAACGCTGGTTCTCCTGTTTGATGGACTGCGCAGGCTAAATATGCCGAGCTTCTTCATTGTTTAAGATCTGCAAAACACAAGTTAAGCCGTCGTGGCGAGTATGTGCTGAATGCGAGCTTTGTTGAGTCCGATATAATGGCGCAGTCTGAGCCAGCGACAGACAGAGAACAGTCGAGCACCACGTCTGCTCCAAAATAACATCCACCCAAGTGATGCAGGTTAGGGTTAAAGTATATAACATGAGTAATTCATTCTTCGGCACTGGCAGAAATTTAATAGTAAGTGATTTTTGTTTAAAAAAAGAGACTATTATTTCAAAAGACGTACAGTATCCAGGGAAGAATTTCAGCCCAAAAAATGTGATCAATCAGAGCATCTCCAACAAAGCAGATGGATTTTCTGCAAATATTTTGGAGGAAGAAAAGATGGCTACAATAGGCCAGGTTATTCTAGTGAAAACAGCATCTGTGAGCGCCGGCTGCTTGATGGGAAATATTTGGCCGGTGAGCAGACCCTAAAAATAATTTCCTGTTTTCGAAAAGAAGGAAAAACAAACTCACAATCAAGCTCCTGATAGTCAGTAGCTTATTGCTCTTTCAGCTGTGACTAAATATGCATCAAGAAACTCGCTTCAGAAGAAAAAAAAACAGAGGAAGAGCAGCATGAGGAGGTTAGGTGAGCTGTCTGTGCTACTATCTCGCCTGCTGTGCTGTGACGTTTTATTTATCGCCACTGTGCTGAGAGGGGTGACACAGCCAAGTCAAACTGCTCGGCAGAATGCAACATGTTTTAAAGCCATAGCTATTAATAGTGTGGCTACTGTAAACTTACTCTGAGTGGAGTCAACATATGCAAACATTAATACACGCACGCATAAACACTTTATCGGGCACCATCTTCAAAACTAATTAAAAGAAAAGGTCAAACAAAAGCGCACGTCGAAAATATCGCTTCGTCGCCACGCTCACATGGCTGACTGCGTATCAGACGTTTAAGAGTCAGTAAGGGAGGATTAAAGAGCCGGTCAGATTTCAGCGCTCAGCGCACACCGTGAGTGACACTTTGGCATCTGTATCTGGTGTCTACCTCACTCTGTCTGCAAACAATTAGTGATAACCGCTCCGTATCTCAGCGTTTCTGCCTGCCTCTCTTTGGTCTCTCACGCTGTGAACCAGCGAGTCCTGTTTATGTCCTCCTGACATACAGTGGTACAGGAGTAGGGTTACATGGGCGATGTACCCCAGCCAGATGGATTTCATCTCAGCACCACCTGGATTAGTGTTTAACCACTCTGGAATCTCACAACGACATCAGCCAAACACCGATTTTAGCACACGCTGCTTTGCTAAACGTATCTAATGAAAACTCTTGGAGAGGTGATGCAAGGGGTGTAAAATCAATGACTGTGGATTCAAATCTGACTGATAAATGAACTCCTGCTTGGATGTTATCGAAAAGATAAGACAATCGACTCTGGCACATCCAGTGTTTTTTTTGTTTTTCATTTTTAATAGCTGACCAAATTGTTCTTTCCATAGACGTTGACTCAGCTACACATGAATCATTGTGGTTAAAGTTGGCTGGACAAATACCTGTGCAACTATACACTTCAGCATTTACCTCAGGAGCTGCTCTCCATGATTTTAATGGCATCCTTTAGGACCATTTTGATTAAAAGAAGGTTATTCCTATTTGAAATGTGTATTTGGCAGCATAGTTTTCTGTTTTCCACATGTGGAAAGCTTAGGGTGGGGGCGGGAGCACCTAAACTCTTGGTACAGAGCAGAGGAGAGCTGGCATCTAAGACATAAGACACTGACTGAGTCAAAAATGGCATGAAAAGGAGAAACTGGAGTGGAGGTGGGTTGCAAAGTGGCTTGCAGAGGTAGCAGCACTTGTAGCATAATATTCGCTATATGAGGTTTTCCAATAGGATGTGCACAAAGGTATCATAGCTCTGGTATCAGGCTAGCTCTGGTATCAGCTGTCAGCTGCTAAAGCTAAATGCTGAATATATATATGTATTCTGGCTGAGTCTCACTACCTCTCCTCTCCCTGTTTCACCTCTGGCATACGGCCGATAAAGACAGCACCTCCAAGTGTCTGATGAATAAGGCTGGTGTGATATTTAGGCAGGCGCCGTGTGTGCATGAAGTATAGTGTCTGCTTTACTTTAAGGGTCTATTAATCTCCGGACGTGCACACATACACAAAGTCATTCAACAAACACTGCATCCAAACAGAGCAGAGAGTGACACAAATTGAGGCGATGAGGGCACGGATGACATCAGATCCTCTAGAATGAAGTGCCATTCATGATGAATTTCATATTGCACACGAAACATGTAAATATACAGCCGGTGAAACATCAGGCCCTGCAGCGACAGGCCAGCGTGCAGAGGCAGGGACACCGCTCCGGGTTTATGTCTGTAAAACAGGGAGGTGCATAAATACAGCCTCCAAAAGCAAACCTGTTATAATCCTAATTTGTATTCCCCACCCAGATGTGCACACTGTGAAAAAGTGCAATGTGTGTCAGAACAGAGAAGATGCTGAGTGGGGGAAATGCCTGACTTCACGTCAAGAATTACCAAACAGGTTAAAGACAGAATCATCCGTTAACTGTCACAGAGCAGCCTGCTGCGAGCAGCTGCAAAGGTGACGGTCCATCCCGGTGAAGTGGGGCTGGGCAAACTGGATGAATGCAGCAGCTGCCGGCGACAGGAGACGGGGATTATTTTGGTTTTATTCTGCTGTTTTAGGGAGCTGCCTCTTTGAAGGCTTGGTGAATAATTACTTTGTAACTGGCGATTACAAGTAAACGCTGGAAAGCAGCAGCTTAATTTGGTCCATATTACCAGCGTTCTTTCTGTGCTTGTCCCGCAATGCTTGCTTTGCTCATTTTTCTTTTATTACACTAAAGTAGAGAATAGAGTTTATAACAGCACAGGTTCTCTTCATAGGTTTAAGTCTCTTTTCCACTAGATTTGATTCAACTGTAATTGTTGGTTTCCATTACAGTTGAGGGGCACTTATTGAAAGTCCAGTGATGTCATTTGTATGCGACACAAACACAACACAAGATTGGAGGAGACTGAGGCGATGGTGCGCCTGCTGCTCGGCCTGCAGCTTTCTGTGGGACTCAAAGTTTGGGTGTGGCCGTGTGCGTCGTTGCCGAGTTTGATTCCTGTGAAGGAGTGCTACCACCTAATGGAAAACTAGGGAAAAAGCTAGCTAGTGGAAAAGAGGCTACAGTGACTGTAGTACCGCGGAAACCTGAATCGGTTTTAAGTCCTGTCTGACTTTGTTTTTTATCATTTGGTCTAATCCTACAGTGTAGCAACAAACTAGGCTCTGGCCGACACTACAGCGCTGAGCGGGTACTTTCACAAGGCGCCATGTCAAAACATCGCCGTATTCTGTGGCGCAGTGTGTCCTTGCCTTATTCAAACACTTTCCTCCTCTTGACCCTCGTTTTCACACAGTAAAGCTTTTCTCTCAACCCCATCAGCATGTGTGATCTTCAGGGAGAGCCTGTATTTGCACCACACATTCACAACAAATGCAACCACTGAACATCCCCACTTCTGGCTTAGACACTGAAAACAGACACACACACACACACACACACACACACACACACACACACACACACACACACACACACACACACACGATAAGCAGCAGTAAATGGTGCTAAGCAGTCGAGCACAGATATAAGACAAGTCATTGCATTATTTATGGCTCTCTGCCACGTTTAGTATTGCATCCTTGATAACACCTATTCAGCAACTTTTCCCCACATTCACACCTCAGCACACACATACACTCAGATCTACCCACAGAGAAATCTATGACACTTCCCACAGACCCAAACTCGTGCACACTCTTCTACATGAAGCTGGCTCGCACAGTTGAACCAGATCCTTGTTTGTTGGCCCCAAATGCAAATTTTCTGACCTTGTTTTTAAGCTCTCTTACAGATTCGTTTTCCCTCTGAGGGAGTCTGATTTGACTCTAAGCAGACACTTTTCAGCTCGCAGCAATCGATTTGTTGTCTGTGAGAACTTTGCCAATCTGTCAGAGTCCACATTTCTTCACGCTGGTCCGACCCCATAATGAAAGCATTAGTGGTTTAGTGAGTGTTTGTTTATGAAAGCACTCACTACACAGCATGTCTTTATCCTGTTTTCCTTCTCTCACCCCAACTGGTCGCAGCAGATGGCCCCGCCCCTCCCTGAGCCTGGTTCTGCTGGAGGTTTCTTCCTGTTAAAAGGGAGTTTTTCCTTCCCACTGTCGCCAAAGTGCTTGCTCATAGGGGGTCATATGATTGTTGGGTTTTTCTCTGTATTTACTATTGTGCGATCTACTGTACAATATAAAGCGCCTTGTTGTGATTTGGCGCTATATAAATAAAATTGAATTGAATGTGTCAGCTAACCAGAAAAGCTTGTTAAGAAACTATCAACCTGTTATCCACCAACAGCAGCGAGAGACTTGCGATCTCATTACGGTGACCTTTAAAGAGTCGGGTCCTTAAATTTATCAGTATGTTCTGGCCATCTGAATCAAAGCCTGAGGGGAAATTCCCTGGTTTTCCAATCATTTCTATGCATTTCATTCACTATTTACAAAGACTGTGAAACACCTACAAAGGCTGTAGACACTGATGCCTTAAACATTAGAAATACAAACACAATTAAAAACCTTTCGTGTGACTTTGGGAGTATGATAGACACTGAAAATAACAAAGTGAAATGTGTTGTTTGGATCAAACCCAGGTGCTTTTAGGCCCCGAAACCTGGGAAACCTCAGGAATGGACGGAGAAAGAGAAACGAGAGCAAAGGAGAAAAAGGCAGAGCTGGATGAAAGTGAGGAAGGGAGAGTAATGCAAGAACATCTGTCTCTCATCAGCTGAAAGGAGAAAGTCAGCAGCTCAGAAAAAGCTCACCGGACAAAAAAAATTATAACCTACACACACATACTGTACTCACACAGACACACAAACAGGTGGGGCTGTTTTCTCCAGGTGCCCTGCATTACGACTCAGTGGAAAACCACAGAGTGAGCGTGTGTTTATATCTGTGTAAAACAGAGGGAGGGATGAGTGGAAGACTACAAAGGATCTGAAAGAAAGGAAAGAGCGATCAGAGAATGAGGAGAAGGGAGAAAGTGACTCATAAAAAAAGCTGAGCGTGTGATACAGAAAAAGCACCGACATCAGATCAAGCTTCTCTGCTCAGGAGCAAAGGCACACCCTGATCTACGGGGCTTTAGACAGTAGACACAGAATCTAACAATAGACAAAATAAGACACAGAGAAAGACTTTAGATCAATACCAGAGCAGCAGCGGCTAATTGGAAAAACTCTCAGAGGCAGAGCAGCGTGAGGAAAGCAGACCGTTAAAGGTGCAGTCAGTAGAATTCCTCGCCCTGGAACGACTTGTTGTTTTTTATTGGTGCTGCTTTGGTTTGGCCTGACTTTCCTTAAGTTCTCTAAGCAAACGAACGTCGGGGCACCGTGTGAGCGTGCCAACTATAGCTGAAGAAGCTAAAGATCTGAGTTTGGAGCTGGGAGTGTCAGCTGATGCTGATGGATGGCTGTGGGAGACGTTCTAAGTGCAGGTGAGGTGGTACAAGGTGAAAAATAAACCCTGGCTCTCTAATGGCTGCAAATGCAAATCCATCGATGTGTTTACTGACCGTCTGTCGATGACTGTGCAAAAAGACAAATACAGTCTCTGTCATTGTTGTTGTTAGTAAATAAAATGAAATAATAAACAAAAATTAAACTCAAAGGCAGAGAAAATATAGTTAGTTTGCCTGATGAGGCGATGATGGCTGTGATTAGTGAGACTCTGGAGTCACTGCTTTCAAAAAGTTGTGTTTTTATTGTAATACGTGCACTCATTTCCCTAAATCTCACCTCTGACATCTACCTTCCATACAGTAACAACTAAAAAACACCCAAACTAACATTGAAACCAATAAAAACGAGTGCTGTCAGCGTAAGTCTGGTTAAAATGACGTTAACGCCACAACCCATTAACGCGGCAAATCTCCATTAGCGAGTTATCGTGGATCGCCCCGTGCGTGGGGCTGCATGGCATCAACACGTTAGCGCGGTTAGCTCGTCAACGCGTTAGCGCCGTCCAGCCCCACACACGGGGCGATCTGCGTTCACTCGCTAACGGAGATTTGCCGCGTTAATGCGGTTGCGGCGTTAACGTCATTTTAATGAGATTAATGCTGACAGCACTAATAAAAACGACACTGAATTAAAAACAAAAGGTCAAAATAAAGACTGATTAGAAAATACAAAACTGGTCTTTGGCCTGCACCACGTTTCGTGTTTGTGTGCTGGACTGAAGTCTGGAAGCTACAATGATTTGAGCTATCGCTGCAATACAGCGTATGCATGTCACATAACTGGTCATTCTTTACATTTTTATCAGAAATTTAGTGTTTCCAAGCCAGTAATCTGACATATTCCACATTTAACACAGACTTTTTATATATTTAGACATTTTTTAGTCAATATCTTCTTTAATCTCCGTAGCTGCATCTAAGCCCTGCTGTGTAGTTGAATAAAATTGCTAACTTTGACATTATGATTGTAGTGAAGGCTGCTATCAATCATCTTATATCTTGTATATTAAAAAATTGATTATGTAAGGAATGTTTTTGCTGATCGGTGGGCTGTAAATGTGACGCATTCCTTTAAGTCATTGAAAAGGGCTCCTTTTAAGCAACGTATGAATGAGCGTCTCTAGCGAGTCGTGTGAATGGATTTCCAAAGTACAAGAAAACACAGACTGACAGAGTTCCAGGGACCAGACAGAAAGTGAGCGGCTGAAACAGTAAAGAGATTTTCCACCGTGGCGAAGTGGGCTAAAAGAAGGTGAGGGAGGTTTCTTAATCGGGGTGAGGGAAAACACTGACAGAGGGAGGTGTGGAGAAAGAGACAGAGCGCACTATTAAAGAAGAGCTGGAGTGCCATGAAAAGTAGAAAACAACAGGATGATTCGGTGTGACGAGGAGAGAAAAAGGAAAACAACCTGTGGCCTCGTTGCACAGCGCTCCGGAGGGACTGCTGCAGACACAGAAGGCCTGGCTTACTCACACACGCACACACACACACACACGCACGCACACACACACGCACACACACACACACACACACACACACACACACACACACACACACACAGGTTTTTCTTTGTGTGCGAGGATTTTAAAAGTAGTGGGAACAGCAAATATCCTCATTTGAAAGATTTCCATGATCTCCCTTTCCCTCTGAGGACAAATGTTCTTCACAAGGCTGCAAACACAAGAACACCCACTCGCTCCCAGCATCCTCTCTAATTACTCCAGTCATTACCAGTGGCCAATGAAGACACTAGAATACTAACAGTTTACTAATGGCATGATAACTGTAATTAGAACATCCTGCTGGACCCACTAATTGTCCTTTCCCTTTTACAGATGAGAGGAGAGAAAGAGAAGGGGCGACTGTGCCAAAGGTTAATTGGGTTAATGTTTATTCGCTCATTGCGGCTCGGTTGTTGATGTCGATGGAAAAACTACTCTGTTTTTAGGCTATCATTATTCTAATGACTGAGAGACTAATGTCATCGTGCTTGATGCATGTGATTTTTGTTTTTCTTCTAGTTGCACGGCTCAGTAGCATGTAATGCGTTTTTTGTTTTTTGTTTGTTTGTTTGTTTAAAAAAAAGGAAAAAAACAAAAGGAAAAAAGCCGCCGTGGCGATCTGAGTCACTGATGAATATGTGTAACGCTTAATCCTGAGGCCTGGTGGAAAACACCTGCTGCCTGCAAGATGATTGAAATGAAATCAGTGGAAAGGCTCTAAGGTGTCACCTGCAGCAGCTCGGCAAACTCAGCTATCTGATCAAATGTTTTAATAAACCTGACCATCACAGGCCAACGCAACGTTTAGTCTGATCTGTTCCCTGATATCTGCAAAAACGGGTGAGCAACATTTCATATACAGTGTCAAACATCCCTTTATTATAATGTCATTTTATACTTATCAAGATCACATGAAGAAAATTAAATCCTTCACCTTCAGTGTATCATAATAGGAGTACATATTTATTAATAAAATGTGCAGTACCTTGCCCAGAAACTCTCTTGTGCGTTTCAGAGGAGAAGAATAAATCTGGGTTAGTTTACTGCAGGTGGCTCCACTCAACTACTGCTTCACACGCTGCTGCTTTCCTCTTATTTCACTAATGCCCGTAACACTTTCTCCCTTTCATTTTCTCTCTTGTGCACGTCCAAACTCTCCTGATTTCTTGCTCAATGCATCTCTTTCATTTTTTTTATTGCTCCTTTTTTGTGTGTACTTTATGGGGAGAAAGGTTTCCAATTGATGTTGGCAAAAGCTCGCACGTTACACATAATCTCCTGTTTTCCTTCCCTCAGAATCAAAACAAATATGACATAAAGGAATAACTCAAAACAAATAGAATATTTCAGACGATTGTGGAGAATGCACACAAATTCATAAAGAAGCTGATTTAAGAATCATTCATTGCTCTTAATGATAAGCATGCTGTTTGCTGTTTGAGTTTCTACACAGCTCTATAAAGGCCTGCGCAATTATCCATAAACAAAAAGGAGAAAATACAGTTGAATTCATATTTGCGTACTCTAATATCTGCAGTGTTTCAGGTTAAAACCTGGATTTTTTTCTAAAGTGAAGTAATTATGTGGAATGACTGTTTGTGGCAGCGAGTCAGTTCATTAGGTTCTGAGCTAAAATGGGGTATAACCCCATTATGTGAATGACATGGATGATTTGTTTTATTGATGGCCAACTGACGCTTACAAAGCATTATGACCCAAACTGATGTAACATTTAATTACTACGAGCTGACCCCACCGGGAAACACAGACCCACTCACACCCACAGCACACGGTGCACGTACAGGAAAAGCTGTTTCATGTTCGGTGACCAAACTAAAACATCTTCATGTGGATGGTGAAGCACCTGCTAGACGGAAAGCCTTTAAGTCTGCCAGACGCTCTTATTTATTCCCCTGCATGTAAATGGAATTGTTAACTTCATCTCCTGAAATTCTTCCCCACTGCTCACACTTTTAAAATCACACCAGGCCGGTTGGAGCCATCAAAAACAATCACATAAACCAAACCTTAATGCGTACCTGTGAGCAATTCACCACCACCGCTAGCACACTTCTTACACTTAGTATCATGGTGATCCTGTTTCATCATCCACCATATTTCAGCAGAGACACTATGGAGGCAGACAGCTGGTCTTGAGTGGCCAATTATGTCCGTTTATCTCCCTTCCAGGCACAGCTGTGATCAAACGGAATGAAGAAACAGGATCAAACAGCGAGGCTAAAAATCATTCTTCCGTTTCGTTCACTGCTTTTTGCTGCTTCCCTCTGCCTGTTTCTGTCTCTGCTGTCTCTGTTACTTCCTCCCTCTGTACTTCCATCCCTCCCGTGTCTCTCTATATATACACTTCTTAGTCTCACTATGCCTTCCTTGCTCATCTCTCCAGAGAGAACAAAGTAGAGGCATCTATAAAAGTTAACTGCTGAGAAAGCTCCATTCTGCATAGCCTACTGCTCAGAATGTGTGTGTTTGTTCCAGAGATGCTCAGTGTACCTGCAGGGAAACCTCGAGGGGAGCTTGAGGGGGTCCCCAGGAAAATCAGGCTTCACCTGCTGTCAGCAAACATAAAGTAAGAGGTCAAAAAAGAACAGAATATCCACATGTTTTCGTATTTAACCCCACTGTCAGCCCCATTTAGCTGGAAAAAGAACAAACTCCAGTCAGTGGCATTGAAGTTAAACACCTCATTCATCTTCCTTGAATGCCACAGAGTTTCCATCTGAATGTTTCCTGTGCTGGACTGCAGCGCATACTTCCTGCTTTGGTGTTGAATATAAATATGACTCGTTTTAAGACAAACAACTGCTGATCAAATGACCTGCTGTTATTTCTTCTGGACAGGAAAGCTTCAGAACCGTTGCATGCTTTGTACAAAGTCAGCAGTTATTAATTATTTGTGAAAATCTGAACATTCACATCACCTCACACAGGCCTTAAATTACTAGTTCAGATTTAACCTAATGTAGAAATATCCACAGATAGCAGGATGTTCCACCACACACAGTTTCTCACATCAGAAGTGAATCGTATGTAAAGAATGCCCTCCCTGTGCCTTCTGTACAAAGTGGTTCTCCAAAACAACATTTGGCAATCAGGGCCACTCAATCCAAGTCATGAGATCTGCAAAAGCCCTCCAGAATAAGGCAGTAAAACCTCGAATGCCACCAAGCTCCCTGCAGCTACCCCCTTTCGGTTCTCTCTCCCTCTCTTTCTCTCTAGATTTACACATATGCATTCACCACAAAGCACAAAGTGAAACTCGAGGAGAGACTAGAAGTAGCTCTCCAAGTATTCAGGTCTTTACATAGATAGCAATGGGAAACCAGTCGTAACAATCAGTGTGTGCAGTGAAAACAAAAGTCATCAGTCTCCTGGTAGAGGCCGCAGTAGCTAACGTAAGCTCCTAAATTTATGTAAACTGAGTCAGACCACTCGGAGTCCTGAGTCTCCCCACACACCCCTGCCTGTGACAATGCAACAGAGACTTTAGGTAACGAGTCTTTTATGTGGTGACAAGTAGGTTTGTTGTAACCAAAGAGACTTAAAACGTCGTCTGTGCATCAAGTTCACATATGGAAAAAGATTTCTGTCGCTATCCTCCTCGTGCGTAAAGATTGTCTGGAGACGAAAACGCACACGGCGATAGATTCTGCCTCTCCACATTTAACAGAGCGTAAAAAGCAAATGCGTGTTCCGCTTCTCACATCAGATTCCCGCTTATGCCCTCGAAGGTGAACTCGTGGTCGGGTTACACAGCCGCAAATCCCGTCGCTCACACGGGCTCAGGAAGTTGGAGGGAACGCGAGCCTCCGTGGAGCGCCAGGCCGGACCTGACCTCCGGTACACGGAGTCAGCAGTCCCGTCACACCGGCCGCCACCTCTCCGCGCTCGCGGGATGACAGGCTGTCACCGTAAAGAAATGCATTCAGCTTTTTTCCTTTTAGTAAAAACAGTTTCGAGGAATTTTAGGAGAGCGCATGAGATGGAAACGTGCTGGAAGAAGAACTGCTGACAACAAAATTACTCCCGACGGGAATTTACAGAAGATTTCGATTTGTCATCTTGTTATTATTGAACATCGTTACTGATGTTTTTCAAGACGATAAAATCAAAGCTGATTAAACCGAAATCAGCCCTGGGTTAAATAAATTTAAAAAAAAAAAAAACACGGCTGGTGACAAAGATACTTCATCTGTAAAATCACCGTGACAAAATCATTTCTGCTGCACGTTCGTACTTCCTAACGTTTGTACCTGCACCGGACCGACAGAGCTGGCTCACAGGCCATCCAGCAGCACGGATCTGTATCCTAAATGTGATGAAAGTAATCAACGTCCCTCAGCAGTGCGCCGTTTCAGCGCATTACTTGGAACGGAGCGTAGATTTGGCTCGATACCGTAGTCACCAAATGCGCAATGATGCTTTCCCTGAATTTACTTTCTCTGTTCTGAAAGAAAACTTTTATTCGTTTTGTGATGTGTAACTGCTCTTATTTTCTGTTTTAACACCTTGTGTGACGCTTGAATTTAGGCGGACAGCAATAGCATCAAACTTACCTCCTTCCCCGGCTTTTACCGCTGACGGTAACAGAAGAGCCAAAATACATCCACAGAGCCAAACGAATAAATCCATCCTTCCCCCTCAGAATAAAACACGTCTTCTCTTCCTGTGTGGTTTTATTTGCTTTATCTGACACACGGCTCCAGCCCAGGTCGCACTTTCCTGTCCGTTTCCACAGTTATCTGTTTTTCTAACGTGCAACACGGTTGTGTCCAAAATCCAAAAGCCGGGACAGCGTTTACCCGACTATCTAAGAATATCACGCCGGAGAAAATAAACAGTTCATGCGGGCAGTGTGAGTGCGTGCCGCCACTTCTCCTCAACCAGAGCAACTTGTCTAGAAACGCAATTTGAACTCTAAACACAGTTTAAAATCCATTGCTGTGCGCACAGTCGGCAGCGCAGGGAAACAGATCAGCAGAGTAAATAAAGAAAATTGTGCATTTCAAATTAACTAGAAACCAAAAAGATCATCAGAGAGCGCTAACTGCGACGGAAACGGGGAAAAGTAACTCGCGTCTTTCCTCCTTGGATTCAAAATATTTCCAAATGTTTTATGCAAAGGCGCATTTTCTTGGTAAGGAAATTAAATGTGTTCCCATCTAGTTTCCCGGTAATGGTCCGTTCATGCGCAAAAGACAACGCAGGATCTCCGAGCAGCTCGATCTGCGTGCGTAAAGCTGGTAGGCAGAAAGAAACGTGGTGCCTCTCCGCTGTCTTCCCACAACTGTGCTTGTCTTCACTCAGACGCTCTGCCCTGTTCCCTCTCTCTCTCTCCCGGTAGCACGCGCCCCTTCCCCTCCGCTCTCCGCCGGGTTTGTGGCAGCGAGCAGGACCGCTCACTCAGTCCCCTGCCTTGGTGCGCGTGCACGCCGTGCGCGGGCGCGTGTATCGGATTACAGTAGGCACCTCGGCCCGCCTCCATATAGCCCCTCACTGATTAAAGAGCAATTTCATCTCCTCTCTCACTGACCATCTCTTACCTCCTACATATCTTTCCCACTCTCACCATTTCTTTCATTTTACCAAATTTCTTTCTGCCTTCTCCCCAAAATTTTTCACTTCATTCTCTTTTCTTGGCTTCATACTTTCGCCTTTCTGCTCATATTTCTTCCTCCAGTCCTTCTGGTAATAAAGAGAATCGAGTTTGAAAGGAGAGAGGCAGAAAACTGGGAGAGAAGATGCCCACAGCACAGCTTTATGAGCTTTGTAGGATAGCACCAGGAGATTTAAGGTACCTGGTGCTGGTTTACAGCATTACAGGGAAACATTGATCCATGTTTGGTTTGCATGTATAGACCAATCAAAACAAAGGGGAATCTCTCGATCAACCCGGGTAAAGTAAACTTTGACTCGGGATTATTATGAGAGAGATTTACTTGTCATGCAGAGCAGCCATTGTGGTTTAAGGGCTGAATTCCGGGATGCAAAAATTCATACACACCTTTATGCAAACACATAAGCCCTTGTCTACAAGCCAGGGCAAAAAGCTGTTTACCAAGGGCACATGGGTCAGTGCCGAACAGAATCTAAACGATTGCTGCTGGTCATGATGTCGGTTTGGTTATCTGGTGAGAGGGAAACATGAAGATGAAACCAGGAGATGTCCTTACTGAATCATCAGAGCTGAACAGGTGATGGAGAAACAGGTTTACCTTTTAGGTGACATGAATGAGTTGAAGGGAAGTTATGAACTGTTTCTGAGAGACAAATAACACCAGCATCCTTTTCTACGTAGCTGACAGCTGGTAACTGTGCAGGGGCGGGTCTAGCAAAGCTTTGCCAGGGGGCCAGGTAGGGCATTAACAGGGAAAGGGGGGCACAAAGAAATACTTTTCTTTCTTATTCTCATTTAAAATGTCTCGCTTTTAACAAATAATTATCTGAATCTTACAACAAACGTTTTCATCTGATGTAAAATGTATAGAAATCCATTATTGTACATAGTACTTTTTTTTAGGGTCTCATCATATTTTCTTCAGAAGTAGCTAAGTACTGTTTATGATGCCAGTATTTTCCCACATTTTCTAGATTCTGTACCAGTACTGTGTGTAAAATGCCATCAAAAAGTCAATTAAGTTTTATTCTTTCTCACCTGTCTTTCTGCCTCCTTTCACTTTTTAAAGGTTGCCATGTTAGAAAAAATATTTTGCCCTGCCATGCTGTTTATTGATGTGGCAAATGAATGGTTTATGAAAATATATCTAAATCTGTCATCAGTAATCAGTAATGATCATGTCTCACCTCTAGTCTTCTCTGTCTTAATTTCAGGTTTTCACCATGTGTTGTAGAAAGTTCAGGAGGTTAACTCGACCAAGCAGTCTACTTTCAGGTACTGTTTAGAATACCAGAATAGGGAGGATGCAGGTTTAAGTTTATTAGACTGATACATATATACCAACAAGACAGTGTACATCACTGTGACAACAGCGTTTGTTTTCATTCAAAGGCTTTATGGTTTTTCCTATAATACCTGGTGGGCCGGTCTCTAGTCAAAATGCCCGGGCCGATTTTTTGTCCCAGTCCAACCCTGCACGAGTCCAAACCTTCTGGACTTCCCCTCCGCTCGTTCTTCTTTATGACTGACACAGTGTTGTGAAACTAGGCTCTGCTGATCCATGACACCTTTGCTGCCTGCCAAACAGTCGACTGGGTTTCCCAGAACTTACCAATGACATCATCAAGACTCAAATTTGGGGAAACTGACAGACTTGTTGCTGGTTTGCTCACAGCACCAACCGTGCCAGTGTTTCCACCTCAGTGAGAAGGTGGAAACCTGCCTGTGATGAAGGTACATTTGATTACACAACACAACTTGGAGTCACGATAAAGTGACATTTGGGGGGTACAAATATATCTAAGACACTTACCATTGTTTATTATTTAGTTTACAAAGAGTCATTACCATGCACTGATGCTTTGGCATTTCTCTTATTGATGCATTTTCCATAAATATTTGTTCCTTACAGCTACCTGCTGTGGAGCAGGTGTTTCGGTCAGCTGGCCACAAAGCACACGTGTTAAAGTGTCTGGACTGTATGAACTCCTGGGTCCTCCTGAGCTCCTAAATCCAGATGTTCAGCTTCCATGGCAGCCATTAGTTTGTGTGTTTAATGAAGGAATTAAATAGACTGTAAAATGTTTTGAAGAAAAGATTTTAAAAATGAATTTTAAAAAAGTTAAATAATTTAAAGATAAAAATGAAATAAGAAAAAGTTCAAAGATGCTAGAATAGTTCAGACCGTTTACACTTACTTGAACCAAAGACTCGATGGAAAGAAATATCATCTTGGATCGAATATCTTGGATTTTTGGAGGGAATAGCAATCATCTTCAGAACATTGTTTGAGTGATAGGTAAACTAGAATTGTCATCAGAAGACTATGGTCCAGATTATTTGATCATGTGCTGTTACAAATAACACAGCAAGACATAATATTTGTCAGATAACTGCAAATATTACAGCGGCTCCGAAAACCACCAACACCTCAAACACAGATGAGAAGTTTACTTCAGTGTGAGAGCCACAACAAAGGCCTGCGACTTGAAGAGAACAGCACTGAAGTTAACACATTTTCACCAGCTCTCAGTTTTCCCCACGTCGGCTTTGTTTCCCAGACCTGAAGTTTACTGTTCAGCCTGATCCTTCATGGAGACGGAAAATCAGTGTGACAGACAGTCTGTGTCTTTACAGGATTTCAGTGTTTGATTGTAAATGGAGGAAAAGAAACCAAGTGTGTGCTCAGTGTGTTCAGCAAAGAGATTGTGTGGACTGAAAGTTTGTCTTTGAAAACATCTTTTAAAGACATGAAATGATTAAAGTGCAGCAGAACAGTGAGCACACGTTTCCCTCCTTTTGATTTATAATAAATTAAATGTGTAACTGTTATCACAACAGAGGAAACACTGTAGCGCAACACTGAGCTGTGACGTTAGCGTGTTTGCATTTCTCTCTCTCCTTTTCCCGAGTCAGTTACTCCTGCAGGTAACGACACACATTTTTCTATGTCTTAAGTATAAGAAGTCTCTGATGCTACATTTTAACAGTGTGGCCATGATGAATCATTTACTGCTATTTAGTAACTGTTACATTTTATTATAGGTTCCACAGTGTCGTTTTTGCCAGTCCTGATGTTTTTACCCGACCTGCTGGGTTCAACATAAAACATCACCGCATCCTTATAAAAAAGTGTTTCTGCAGAGCTGTGAAGCCAGCCGAGGGTAAGGCGATCCCTGCTCTGCGTCGAGGGAAGAACTTGTCGGCGGTCTTGTCGACAAGCAATGCCGGGCCTGTCCACACCTCGCCAACACGCTGCACCTCTGCTATTCTCTCTCTCTCGTTCACTTATTCTGACGAATGATTTTATGAATTCATGTCTTTCACTCCATTGCTTTCTCAATTTGTGTTTTCGTCAGCACCATCGCTCTGCTGCGTCATGTCTCTTATTTTGCCACCTCTTTATTTTTAGGCTTTTCTTCTCTATTCACTTCTGCTCTGTACTTTTTTTCCTTTCACATATTAATCGTGTCCTTCTCTTTCTTGTTCGTTGTACTTTATAAATATTATTCTTTCAATATTTATTTCTAATTTCCACTCCTAGTTTTTTTTTTTTTTTTTATCAAAACAGCACATCTTTCCAATCTGTTTTCCCAAGACCTGGAGTGGGAGGCACATTTTTCCTGGGAGGTGAATGATGTAGATCAGCTTCTTGGCTTTTTCCTCTTTCTAATATCAGCAATATCCATGTTTTTTCAAAGCCCCCACCAAAGAAATTAGATCCCAGGAATCAAGTTCAGCTCTGCCAGGTCAGCTGGGAACAAATGAAAATCACACAAACTGTTCACACACTCAGCTAGTCCTGCCTGCAAGGGCGCATAGCAGCGTTCTCCCCAGATTTTTTGATGCCCTCTGATTAACGCTCTGAAACTGCTTTTCTCCTCTAAAGCTAAAAGCCACCACAGAGGGATCAGCAGCAGTGTGTCCATCAACCTCTCCTCATTTGTGCCTGTGAATGTGCCAGGGAGTAAATGTTTGGGCAAGTGTCTGTATGTCAACGACTTTAAAGATTTCTGAGTGCATAGTTGGAAGCTGTCAGAGTGCTAGATATTTTTTATCTTTGAGTAAGTGTGTGTAGTGTCAACCTGTTGACGTCTGAAGGCTCCGGGGACTCTGCGGGGCTGCACTTCGTCCAGGTTTTCACCGCAGCCCAAAATGAAATTTCCTGTCCAAGATCTCTCCCACATCGTGAATCAGGTTACCTCTCGTCTCTTCTTTTATTTTCTCTCCTAAAAACAACAGCCATAAATATGGTCCAAGCACAAAGCCAGAAAAACGGAATAACAGGAAAAAGGCACTCTGTAACAACAATGTGGCACACACGACATGATGATACCTCACCCACATCTGCCAGCGAGTCTCATAAACACACAGAGTCAATTCAATTTTATTTATACAAATCACAACATCAGTCACCTCAAGGCTCTTTATATTGTACAATAATACATACAGAGGAAAACCCAACAATCATATGACCCCCTGTGAGCAAGTACTTTGGCGACAGTGGGAAGGAAAAACTCCCTTTTAACAGGAAGAAACCTCCTGCAGAACCAGGCTCAGGGAGGGGCGGGGCCATCTGCTGTGACTGGTTGGGAGTCGCACACAGCAACTAAATCCAGGTGTAACAAATCATGACACAATCATGACACGCTGCTCTCCCCTACATAAGCTGCCTTTATAAGTTAAAAGTATCTCCATCAGCATTACTGGCTCAGTATGTATTTGGTGTCAGATCGATACCAAAATTTGCAGTAACACACACCACTAGTATTTACCCATTTAGCCCCACGCTGAAAATTCTCAGTAATGCAAACACACACACTCCCCGCGGCCTCATCAATAAGCCATATTACTGAGCAGATCTTACAGGAGGCCACTGTAAATTAGTGTGTCAACAGTTAACACGCGCTACACTGACATACTCATTTAGCGCTGGAGCTGTGTCGGCGTGCGTGTGTGTTTCTGTGTGGGTGCGCAGCTAAGCAGCGATAATCACAGTACAGCCTGTGGAGACTGCAGGGAGTCCACTCAGCTATTAGCAAGGACACAGAGACGATAGAGAGACACTAATATACGCACAACCCCACACACAGACATTCATTGATCACAGTAGGCCGTCAGAGCTGTGGGGAGTTTGTGAACGATGCCGACACTCTTTCTAAAAATGGTATTGTCCGGCTTTCTTTAGAAGCGTCTCATCTCTTCCATCTTTCTCCCTTTTATCTTCTTTCTCTCCGTCGTGTAACTTTTGCCCTCTCGCTCTTCTTTATTTCCCACTCTTTTACAATTTCTGTGCTTTCCTTGTAGACCTTTCTCTGTCTGCAGGCCTCTTTCATCCTATACCATTTTCTTCCATTCTGCCTGACTTTCTCATTTACTCCTCTCTCTTGCTATATATATATTTTTACCCACTGCCCTCCCTCCGTTTCTTTTCTCTCTGTCTCTCTGTGCAGTTTGGAGATAAGGGTGTCCTCTCTGGATGTTTGACTCAGCTGGTAGCACAGCAGCAGCAGCAGTTAGCAGCTTAGTGTTCCACAGTGGGGAAAAAGCAGGTGCTGCTAAGATGTCAAACTGACTTTGTAAGTACTCGTCTGCGTGTGGAGTGGGTATCAAACTGATATTCATATCGTTTAAGAAAAATAAAATGTACGTCTAGCAAGAAATCCTAGCTCACAACTTTAGAGTTTTATTTTCACAACTTGTTTTACGCTCGTAGATGGCTCTACAGGTGAGTCTCTAAATGACTTTTATCTGCTGAGTTGTTGAAAATGAAAAAACATTTTATTTTGTCTTGGTTGTCATGCAGATTTTAACCCTTGAAAGCCTGAAGCATCAAAGAACTGACAGAAAATTCAATTTTTTTAAAAAAACTGGAGTTTTTATTGAACATTATGACAAATGTGAAAAAATAAACCCAATATAAATTGGCATATATGAGTTTAATTTGTGTCATTTTTGCTACAGAAGACAGTTTTTTCTCTTTTTTCGGGGCAAAAAAATCACACTGATGACTCACAAAAACTCATATCAGACATGATACGTTTGGCATTAAAGGTTATGTCATGTCTGTTTCCTCTTAATTGTTTTGATCAATAATGTCTAAATAATCACAGAACCGTCGCAAACAACAAAATATTTTCATAAACATGCTGCAGCCTTAAATATTCAAAGTTTATCATATGGTAGAGAAAAATACCCCCGCTTCCAAGTAAAGGCGCTAATTTTTGACATCAGTCTAAACTCAGCCTCCTTCCTGAAGTTTTACAGTCACGTGGTTTCCGTGTGAGAGCTGAGGCTCTGTGTTTAGCATCATCAGTCACTGTCTGACGAGACAGCTTACAGTGAGGGGGGAAGAAAAAAGCCCTTTACACTCTTTACACCCCTTTTCATCACCCTCCATTGTTGCCCTCACTCTGTTATTATTCTAACTTTAGATCACTTCATTGGTCGCCCCATTCTTCTCTCTTTAAGCCACTGCCGACACAGTTTCTGTAATTAGAACTAACTCTACTTTTACTTATGGGGAAGAGATGCACACATGCACATGCACCGTTTGCACGATCCACCACCTTCCATCTGCAGACAGAGCACTCCTATGTATGGTGGTATTGTTAAAGGGAAACAAAGGGCGGACCTGTTTATGGGCAAGCTGCTCAACTGTAACACTGGAATTAAAGAGAAGAACGGGTCACTGCTCACAAGTATGTAGAATGCACACACACATGACAGGATGCTGAGAGCCCCGCATCCTTCTCTGTCTAATGACATCATCAGTGACAACAGCCTTAAGGGATTTGTTAGTGAGTCTGTCTGTGTTTGATGAGTGGAGCCTTCTGGCTGTGTGAAGCACAATAGCAGTGGTTTTCTTGGTGGGGCGACTCTTGTTTGTCTTAGATGACACACACTGATAGGATTATGGCTAATAGCTTAATCATGAACTCACAAAAGCACACACGCGCGCACAAATGCAGAGAGAGAGAGAGCAGCCTCTGATAATGATAAAATGATGGGTCAGGAAACCTAACGCTGATTAAGTGGCCTCTAACCCCTCAGAGGCTCATTACACAAACTGTATCAGTGTGTGTGTTTGTGCGTTACAGTATTTGTGGCACCTCTCTGTGTCTTAGTCAGTTCTTCCTCTGCTTCCTGCTACCCTCTGTGTGCTAATCTTGACTGTTAACACCCTGAACTCATCAAGCTGTTGTCCACACTCACAAACAGATACAAGGTTTACAGCACAGTGGGGCTCTCTCTTTTTTCTTACCTGGGGACTTGTTCTTAGAAAGAGCATGTCTGGGCAACATGCACTAAGTCTGCTGTAAGCAGCTCATATACAGTACATGTGGCATTTCCATCTCCTATAGGTGATTTAAAATATATACACTTTTTTGACCTTCATGCAGCGGTTCCTGTAGGATTGGGGGAATATGATGGAGAAGGCTGGCACAACCGGGGGATGGAGAAATGGCATGACTATCATATCTGATACAGAAATATAAGAAGCTAAAAGCAGACGGAGCAGGGCGAGGAGAGATGGAGAAGGATATTGGCTAAAGCAGTGTTAAGACTGAAAATAACAGTGTTAAAAAAATGCGAGGGACTCTGTTGGCGCTGGCGTGTCGCTACGCACAACGAAATCTGAACCAGGGAGTCCACTTTAGTCATACGTCCGTGAGCTTAATGGATCATAAAGTGCCAAAAACACGGCACAGAACCCAAAACACTGTCGTAAACATAACGCTAAGGTTTGAACAGCTGCGTCGATTAAACCCTTTATCAAGTCAGCAGAGATGTCGGTCGAATTACGCTGTTTCCTTCGAGGAATGTGCACAAAACGTTGCACTGCAGCAAAATCTGAGCCAGATTAGAATTTTGTGCCACCAGATTTCCACGGTGCCAAATTCAGTGGTCACGGCGCATTTGCATGAATTTAAGTAATCAGGTTATAGAAAGGAAACAAGATTATTCAGTGTGGTTTTTTTCAGGGGGGTGCACGCCAATTCCAGAAACAGGATTCTCATTTACATAATTTTCAAGGAATCACTTTAACAGGCGTTCATGTAAAGGCAGAAGACACGCTCTTTAATCCAGTGCTGGTGAATGTGAAGTACTCCTAGGTTACTTACAGTTCGTATCCGGTCATTGTTTAAACGACTAAAACCTCAACTCTCCTCATCAAAACTATATTTTTGGCATGAAAATAATTCATTCCTGCCTAAAAAAGTGCGCTACACCTTAACAGGAGGAGAAAATACAGAGAGGGTGCTGAGAAAAGGTCATAGGGTGCTTTAAGAAGCCCACGATACCTGGAGTACAATGGAGAACAAAGCATTTACTCAGATTAACACTTCTTAACATTTACAGCAAAGGAATGACCTGGTGTCAGCTTGAGTAATGCAGTCATACCTTCACCTGTCTCTCCTTTAGAGGACAGACAGCAGGGCAGCAAAACAGCAACAGACACTCGTGAGTCCAAATGAAATACACACCATGGTGCTGTCACGGCTGCTTGTTCTGCTCCAGCATATCAGAAAACAGACAAACACAAGCATGCTAACAAGGTCAAAACTTTTTATTTCACAATAGGGTGCCTTTAATGCACTGCAGAATAATAACACGATGATTCACTCTGGCAAGCAGGAAGTAAGCAACTATTTCTTTGGAACAAACATGAAAAAAAGTGGGAGGATGACATATGCTCGCAATCACAGATTTAAAATAACTCCACCTCCAGAAACACAAAATTAAAATTTTAAAAATAAAATAAGAATAACTTAAATATCAAGACTGTGATGATGTCAATTAGAGAGGGAGTTACCCGCGAACAGTTTTGTAGCTGGGTGTCTATTTATAGGACAGAGGGAGGGAGAGCAGCGAGGACTAGAAGGGGGAGGAGGTGATATAATAATTGGAGTTACTTCCAGGGAAAATCCTATTTTCGCAGTCTGGCAGAGATAGACAGTGAATGGAAGGAGGATTGGGGGAAAAGGAGGAATACAAAGTTGCTTCCTGGAGAAAATCCCATTTTTTCTGTCTGCTTTAGAGGAGAGGATAGACAGATGGCTGGCTAGCTGACTAGCTGGACGCATGGGTGGATGGATGAAACTGTGGTGGTGGGACAGCTGATGAGACCTGATAAAAACAAAAAAAACAAAAAATGGATGGATGGATGGAATGTGATGCTTCTTGTAAAATCCTGTTTCTTGCAGCTGGTAGATTGAACACCTGGAATTGTCAGATTACAATAATCTGTGCAGAAAAAAACTAGAGTTAGTGTGGATGTGTGTATCTACTGTTGTAAGTCTGTGTGTGTGTGTGTGTGTGTGTGTGTGTGTGTGTGTGTGTGTGTGTGTGTGTGTGTGTGTGTGTGTGTGTGTGTGTGTGTGTGTGTGTGTGTACTGAGCAAGAATAGATGAGAAGGGGAAATGAAGGGTTGCTATACTGGCCCACAAATGTGATTTGGGGGCCGCCACTTCACTGACATGGTTGACTGCATCCTCTGTCACCCCCTTGCAACACACACACACACACACACACACACACACACACACACACACACACACACACATATATACAGATATTAGTGGACACTAATTGATTGAGGAGCTTTGGCTGATGGACAGCATCTGAGATCAGTGCAGGAGATGGGGTGGGGTGGGGGGGTCAACAGCTGTTTCATTTCCCAGACCTACTAAAGTGTGTTAACAGACACCAAACACACACAATGACACATTGAATGGCTTGATGACACAGACTGAAGACAGATACACACACACACACTCCTATAATGCTATCATACAAGCTTGACTGAGCACGTGTGCTGTTTCTGAGCGGATACAAAAGGCAACACACACACACATGCTCGACCATGGGAGCGTAACATGTGCTGTGTCAGGTCACCTTTAGATTGATAACAGAGATCTGGAGTGATCGTGTGTGATCATTAAACCGTCACGCTGAATTCTGGGTCAGAAGCTCAGAGGTCATTAAACTCTGCTGACCGGCTGCAGACCAAACAATAAAAGTCGCACATGAACAACAACTCGATTGTCTCAAAATCACACCGACTTCAAAGATTTATGAGCTGTATGAGCTCATTGGAAATAACAGTCATACATTAAGTGGAATCTGAAAAATATGCATAAATTGGCCACAAAGTTGCTTTTATTCACAAAGAAGATGTCCCTGATGCATTTGTGTAAGAAATGAGCTGCAGTGTATCCCAGTGTCATTTACCACACGCACATTTCTCATGTCACACAAATGCGTTACTAATTAAAGCTCTTCTCTCCAGTTTCTCTCACTTTTTTTGTTGTTTCAACAGTTTCTGCTCCGTACGTTCGTGCTCTGTCCAGTACTTGTCGTCACCTCGATTCTCTCCCTCATGCTAAAAGAACGCTGCCCAACTGCCTAATTCACCTATCATGAAAAGCTCAGTCAGGATTAAAAGACTACTAGAAGTAAACTGTGTGTGTGTGTGTGTGTGTGTGTGTGTGTGTGTGTGTGTGTGTGTGTGTGTGTGTGTGTGTGTGTGTGCATGAACTCTTTGTATGAGACTGCAAAAACTTTGTGCACTAAACCATCTTGAATTTATGTCGGATGTCGTATTGTGACTCCTGTTTCTTTGGGACGTGGCCACGTGCTGCTCCTTTTTTAAAGGCAGGGGAGTTAATCCGACAGAAAAACTGCCAAACCAATTTTTCACTGACCATCGTGTTCTCACTCTTTTTCAGATATGCTTATCTGCAAACGCTCTCTCCCTGTCCTCCTAAATTCTCTCTACCACTTTCAAGCAATGCATCTTTTCCGAGATAAGAGTACATTTAGCAGATTTATTGATAGAGGAAGAGTGTAGATGGAAAGGAGAAGATGGAGGGATGAAGAAGACCACTGTAACTCAGTCTTTTATGTTTTCTTCTTTTCCATTTGTTTCTCTCTTTCTCGTCTTTATGGCTCTGAATGGTGTTAGAATAAGGCACAGGATGAAATACAAAGGATTTAATGAAGCATCTCTCTCACACACACAGACACACACACAAAGCTTCTCCTTTTACAGCCCTATCTTTTTAAGGTTCTTCACTCACTGCAGAGTTTTACGGTGGCGTAATAAAACAGAGGAAAGACAAATGGTCAGTGAAGAATTGCTTCTGCGAGGGACGTTTACCGTTCACTTGGTCATTCAGCTGGTCAGTTAGCAATTCGGTAAGCTCAGAGTCAGACAGCCAGGGCCCAAACCAGGTGGCCAGGCAGCCACTTTTGTACTTTTAACTTTCTTTATAAATGGTAAGTTTGCTCTGAAGCAAAATAAAAGAAGAAATACAATGAAATTAAAATGTGCGATTAAATGCACTGAAGAGTTCCCACAAAATCACAGTTTTAAGAGCTTTTTTGAAGAGTTTGACTGCTCAACAAGGGTTAAATCGCTGTGAAACTCAAGTCCTCATAATCACAGTTAACCTCTAAGTGTGACCCCCTGCTGCTGCCCCTGTCCGTCAAGACTAAGGCTAATGGGCTGTGACTCTTAAAACACAAACAAAATAAACAAGCATCCAGTCTCAGCGAGAAAGCACTAAAACACAAGGTCTGTCTATCTGCATCAGCAATCTCTGTGACCCCATCACCCTTATAGTACTGCAGATACACACATGCCAAGTCAAAGCTGTGGAACCCAGATTCAAAAGTTTCATTACAGCCGAAAAATTGAGGAGCCTGTGGAACCCATCCAGGCATGCTGGGAGATGTAGGCCATCAACTGTGCCTTGAATGTTTTTATCAGAAGTCCAAAATAAAGAAGTTCTGTGTAAAAATATCCATCTGTTCATGTTTCTGCAATCACATTTTTTAGTGACAGTGCTGTACTCTAAAACAGGTCAAACATAAGGTCCGGGGGCCAACATCAGCCGGGCAAATACTCCAATCAGGCCTACAGAACGGCTTTTGGAAGGAGGGCTTAGATTTTGGGCTTTTAACTGTATTTTCATAAGTTTTACAGCTTTTCCTACTGATAAAGTGATAAAGACCTGTCCCATGGCTGTTCATACTATGCTAAACTAAATAAATAATAAATAAGCGATTCACTGACAGAGAAGTTCCTGATTTTCACCGTCTACCACAGATATTTGTTTTTTAAGCCAATCTTTAAAAACAGTTAAAAACATTAAAAACAGTTTCTTTCTGTAATTTTACAGAATTATTTATTATATTATTATTATTATTATTATTATTATTATACAATTTAACCCTAAAGAGCCGTGCTGATAGATTTCTTTCATTTACTATAGAGATTGAAAATGTGACGTCATTCCGGGGTAAAACCGCAAAGGATTCTGGGAACGCATGGCAAGCGGTACTAGCACACGCAGGCTTTCACATGAAAACAGTCACACAGCAATAAAAAGAAACACAAAGAATGGCAAGAAGCTGTTGTATTATTAACTGCAATAGCCGGTTGCATGACGGGTAAAGAGATTGTTTTTTATCGGATTACGTCGTGGAAGAGAAATCGTTCAAGCCATGTTTCCGAAGTAACAAAGAGCCGACGGATGGCCTGGATTGCAGCCATTCGAAGACCAAATATAACGTCCCAGAACACTCCAGCTCACATGTTAGTCTGCTCCAAGCATTTCCACAAAGGTAAGTCTTCTGTTGTAGTTATTACGTAATTTATCATAACATAATTGATGATGTAGGTTACAAATAAGTCTTATATTGATTTGAATGTAATTCGTTGCGCTATGCTGCTTTGTTCACTGTGGCTTTGCGGGCTAATGTTTGTTGTGTTTTGTAGGAAAACCAGCCTACAAAATGCAGGAATGCGATCCAGACTGGGCACCTCTATCACCCTGGGTCAGACCGAGTTTAAAGCTGCTACCACAGCCAGATTTGATCGGTTAAGAGAGAGAGCGATATCAAAACAGCCACGAAACGTCCCGCATATATGTGCCCAAGTGATGTATTGAAGCAATCAAGTGATGAATAACTATTTTCCAGTATGTTGTTTTGCAATGTTGTTTTTTTGGGGGGGGGGGGGGTTTTATTGTTGATTTGTTTTTCACCGAAGCAGCTAATAAAGCATGATGGATTTTTACAATTTTGCCTCTTTCTTGTAAGATTCTATAACAGAAAGAAACAATAATGCCAGTTATAAATAAAGAGCCGTTGTAGGTAGGTAACCTTCATTTTGCTCTCTGTCAATAAAAGATTATTGAAGCCATTAACTGCAATTTGAATATGACCAAACTCCTGTACCTCATTGTATTTCATATATGAGTCGACCAGTGTAACTCCCACAGAGGTCGGAGTTTGCTAATCAAAGCTTTTAAAAGTTTTTGCTCAAGGATATTAGGCTAATGCTAGCACGCTATGTTAGCCTGGTCGCTAGAAGTGAGTAAAAGAAATCTCTGCCGCTCTTTTATCAGAAGACAGACACACAAACACACTCAGCTCGTGTTTTTCTGTGTTTCAGGTATGGAGATATTTGTGTTTAATTGATGTTTTAAAAATGTGGCTTTCAATATTTGTTTTTTATGCATTAAGTTGAGTTGCTATGTTTACCAGAGGTTATTAAATGTAATCACAGAAGTCTGTTAGTATGACTTTAGTGTATCTAAGTTTAAAGGTAGAACTGTAATTTTTATGTTGTATTTCAGAACACTGAAATCTGGGATCCTGTTACTAATTAGGAAATTGATTGCCTCATTTATCATTTGCTTTTAAGTAATATTTTAGTGTTATATTATTTTTATGCTTCTTGTTAACTTTAAAGAGCTTGCACTTTGAGGAAGCACTTTGGCAACAGTGGGAAGAAAAAACTCCCTTTTAACAGGAAGAAACCTCCAGTACAAACAGGCTCGGGGGGGCATCTGCTGTGACTGGTTGGGGGTGAGTGGATGAAGACAGGACAAACATGTGTTGGGGAAGAGAGCCAGAGATTAATAATAACAAATAATTAAATGCAGAGAGGTCTATTAACACATAGTGAGTGAGAAAGGTGACCGAAGAAGAAACACCCGGTGCATCATGGGAATCCCCGGCAGCCTACACCTATTGCAGCATAACTAAGGGAGGATTCAGGGTCACCTGGTCCAGCCCTAACTATACGCTTTAGCAAAAAGGAAAGTTTGAAGCCTAATCTTGAAAGTAGAGATAGTGTCTGTCTCCTGAATCCAAACTGGAAGCTGGTTCCACAGAAGAGGGGCCTGAAAACTGAAGGCTCTGCCTCCCATTCTACTTTTAAATACTCTAGTTACTCTACTACTCTAATTTTGAATTCAGTTCTGGATTTAACAGGAAGCCAATGAAGGGAAGCCAATACAGGAGAAATCTGCTCTCTCTTTCTAGTCCCTGTCAGGACTCTTGCTGCAGCATTTTGGATTAGCTGAAGGCTTTTCAGCGAGTTTTTAGGACATCCTGATAATAAAGAATTACAGTAGTCCAGTCTGGAAGTAATAAATGCATGAACTAGTTTTTCAGCATCACTCTGAGACAGGATATTTCTAACTTTAGAGATGTTGCGCAAATGGAAGAAAGCAGTCTTACATATTTGTTTAATATGTGCATTGAAGGACATGTCCTGGTCAAAAATGACTCCAAGGTTCCTCACAGTGTTACTGGAGGCCAAGGTAATGCCATCCAGAGTAAGAATCTGCTTAGATACCATATTTCTAAGATTTTCAGGGCCGAGTACAATAACCTCAGTTTGATCTGAATTAAGAAGCAGAAAGTTAGCGGCCATCCAGGTCTTTATGTCTTTAAGACATTCCTGCAGTTTAACTAATTGGTGTGTGTTACCTGGCTTCATGGATAGAGCTGCGTGTCATCTGCATAGCAGTGAAAATTTATGCTATGTCTTCTAATGATGCTGCCTAAGGGAAGCATGTATAATGTAAACAGAATTGGTCCTAGCACTGAACCCTGTGGAACACCATAATTGACCTTAGTGTGTGAAGAGGACTCTCCATTTACATGAACAAACTGGAGTCTATTAGATAGATATGATACAAACCACTGCAGTGCAGTACCTGTAATACCTACAGCATGTTCTAATCGCTCTAATAGGATATTATGATCAACAGTATCGAACGCAGCACTAAGGTCTAGCAGGACAAGCACAGAGATGAGTCCACTGTCAGAGGCCATGAAAGTACTTCTGATTTGAGGCTTTCTTTTTTAGAGGAGCTGTAGTATCCAGATTCATACGCAGTAAAATTATTAACAAGATAATCGACCTCTGTTGGAGCAGCTTTCAGGTAGCTAAGATGATAACAGTGGATGAATTATATTCTTAAACTTAGTTAAAGCACTCTCAAAAAGTGCTTTGAGGTTTCTGATGGTTAGAATGACTCGGGGGTGTTGATTCATTTAAACTAACATAATCATCCTGCTGCAACCAGGTTTCTGTAAGGCAGAGTAAATCGATTAGTTGATCAATTATTAAATCATGTACTAACAGAGACTTGGAGGAGAGAGACCTAATGTTTAATAATCCACATTTCACTGTTTACTCAGATGGTTCAGATGTGGATACTGTATTGTTCTTTCTTTATGATTTTTTGTGTTAAAATCGTTTTTTGTTGGTTTTTGTCATGGAGCAGACACATCTATGAATGCATCCGTACTGAAATCCAACTAGCAGTGGTTAAAAAGAGGTACTGTGGTTGATAAACGAATACATGATTGAAATAACATCAAATTAGACTGTAAGTTTTTTAAATTGGGTGGTATTAGGACGACCCAGTGGGGAGGGGATAGTGGGTGTGTAACGATGTCCTCCATAGCAAGTTTCACATAATCTCCACTCTTCTTCTACCAAGAAACGTAGAGATTGCTGCCCATTTCAACCATGCAACTGTTTTCATTCATCTGACGACGGTTTAACGTGTCAGTCTTGAATAAGTGCAGCCAAGCTGACAGATAGGCACGCACAAGATTACAAAGTATTGGCTTAGGATGTTTTTATGGACGCGGTGCCTGCCAAGCATGACAGCTAATTCCAGAATTTACTAAATTTGTGGAGGTATTGTTTCTCTGTGGATGACATAAGCAGGCAGCTTAACAGGACCACAAGAATGTCCGTCCGTGATGCAGAACAACATGTGCTGCCTAGTTTGTGAGTTAGATGGTAAATAACGTGCACTGTGGCTCCTTTTTCAACACATTAATGTCTGAAAGACATAAAGATTTTTACTTCTAAGCGGCTGATCCAAATGTAGTTATTTTAGCCACCTGTGGTGAGGAGTAGATTTGCCAACGCACACTCGACTCAACACTTGGAGTAACGAGCTGTTCAAGTCCACAAAATTTGATTTATTGAGCAATAAACTCTGGATGACTTTTCCAAGACAAAAAAAAATAAAAGATTAAACATAAATATGACATAAAGTGTAGTTAAAAAAAATAAAAACTGTTGCCATATAACACCAAACAAACATTTCACTCACAGATTTAAAGGCTCCCAATCAGGCCCGTATCAGAATACAGGAGCAGCACAATGTACACAAAATCATCATCATGACCAACTTTGATCTACACTGGACTACATGAGCTGCTGCTACATAAACTAAAGGTAATAATTATTTTATCACATTTTATCAGTGTTTTAGAGGAAAAAGATAAATATACAACTATATCTCTCCTGTGGGATTTCTTGACTAAAAATTGTTAGTGTGGCTCCAAGAAACGGGTTAATAAAGCGTTTCATCTCTTAAAAAGATTTATGTCACATAAGCTAACCAATCAGTGTCAGTGTTGATAATCAAGCCTATAAAACATAGACATTTTTTTTTCCCTCTTGCCTGTGTATGACATCAGTAAGAGCAGATAACCCTAATGAGGTCACATGAGGCTATAAGTACTGGTGTGAGTCAAAATCTTTCTAATCCTTCCAACAGTTTTTACCCCTCAGTCGGCTGATGTCATCATCCCAGTGGGCGTGCGGGCGGTGTGGACATCCAACTTTACGAAGGTGATCATTCGAGAATGAGGTGACATAGAATGTTAAAGTTGATACGTTTTCTACTGAAAATCTCGGACGAGTTCAGATCTCAGTGACCTTGACCTCAAAGTCAAGGTCGGAGGTCAAATTCTTGGAAAATCTTGTGAATGTGATACCTCAAGAAGTCACCTAGGATGTTCAAACTTTTACCACAAGTGCATCTAGCAGAAGGCTGATGGGTAGCACTGGTGACTGAGTATTTTTTCACTTTCAGGTCTCTGTGATGTCATTGAGAGTGGACGCTTTTGTATGATGATCCCAGCCACTGTGAGCTCAGAAACCCCGCCCACCTGCACTTCAAACTTTCTATTTGTGAGGGCAGCTAATCAGAATAGTTTGTTTTAGATCAAGGATGAAGTGACAGGTTGAGTCACGGCCAACACAAGTACATAAGAAATGTTTTGTAAGCCCATGAATTAAAGCTGGAAGTAAGCTTAGGCTAAAACAGCAGAGCAAATTAAGTAAACCTTAAAAACATTATTTTCTTCAGTAAAATTTACTAACAGCTCACTTAATAGAGGTAAACTTAAAAGTATTTAACACAGCTGAATAGATCTGAACAAAAGTGAATTTAATTTAAATGAAATGAGCGAAATGGGAGGGGGATGGAAATAAGTCTTCCACAGGTGATGAAAAGGCAGCGTGCGAGCGTGTCATTTAATGTATTGTTAGGCTAATTTCTCGACAGCCTCCTGCAGAGACACATTGTTTCATTTCAATATCAAACGCCTGTGAGGAAAAGCTTTTTAAAAGGCGCACTAATTGTTGTAATGGTCTGTTCTTCTGCACCTCTCCCGCAACCTCTCTCTCCTCCTTTCACACTGTATTATAATGACCCGCTCCCGTCTTCCTCTCTCTCTCGATCCACGCACACACCAGCACAGATTTTTGAGTGACAGTTTAATGAGAAGTGCTTTTCCATTAAACAGACAAAAGGAGAGAACGCATCAATTAACACCCACTTACAAACAACACACACGCACACATACACATTTCTAGATGCGTGAGATTTTGTGCTTCGTTCTCTATCACACACACACACACACACACACACACACACAGAGATTACAGATGAATTAATGAAATAACTCATAAGTAAACCAATGCATTGATCCCGGTCACATTTTATATGTCTGAACGCTGTTACATCTGCACTAATATATGTTTATTTTAAAACAATATTTTCAGTTGAAAATGATCTATGTGCAGATCTTTATCCAGTGTACACATGTGAGTGCTGGATTAAACAGCAGGCAGAGAGAAGATGGTGTAAACACTGAGACTGGTGAATTCTTCCAAGGACCAGTGATGAGATGGAACTGAAAGTTGCACATGGGTGTAAGGCGGTTATGGAGGTGGAAAACAGATTGGAAGCTGCTGCAAAGCAAATATGACAAAAGAGCAGTGCCAGCAGGAAGCCGTGGCAAGGAGGACCCACACAAGAAAGACGGAAATAATATATGTCAGTCTAGCTACCATGTGTTGGCTTAATTATTGTGATTGGGAAGATCCAGTCAGGAAGCAAACATCTGTGTCTGGAAATGCTCATTTTCTTCTTTTGTTTTAAAACTTTTTACACATAAACTTCAGACTATGTTTACTAAATGAGCTCAATCCTCACAGGTGTGGTTAGCAGAGATGGGCAGTAATGCGTTACTTGTAACGCGTTACTGTAATCTGATTACTTTTTTCAAGTAACGAGTAATGTAAGGGATTACTATTGCAAAAACGGTAATTAGATTACCGTTATTTTCACGTAAGGAAGCTGCGTTACTGCGTTACTAAAACCGTGATTTTTTGCAAGAGTGTCTCATGACAGTGACGTAAGCGAGTGCGACGTTCGTGACAACAGCTGTCTGCAGATCAACAATGGATAATATATGAGTGCGGAGAGAGTATGAGCGTGCAGCGTTTAAAGGGTGGAAGTACTGACCTTACTTTGAGTTTGATTCCATAAAAAGTGACAAAAACATTAGTGTCCGTTGTGCGTGGGAAGAAAACTACGACTGTAATGGGAAATTCACAGAGAAACTCTCGGATTTTTCCACTGACCGCTGCGGCACACCTGCACCAGGGTAAACCTCCACCTACCCCACTCCTGCTTTACAGGTGAAAATAGAGCAACAGGACCGCTAGTCTTTGATTTTATTTCTTTTCTGCTGTGTTTTACTTGCATTTATTTGAAAGAGTGAGTGTAAACAAAAAAATATTTTATTTTATGTGCTGGAATGTGCAGAAAATAGGTTTAAATGTTAAACAAATTTCTTCCAGAGAATGTTGCGGATAATTTAATTTTTGCTTGATGCATGAAGTTAAAAGATTTAAAGTTTAAAGTTTTAATAAGAGACGTTTCCATTTGATTACATTTTGTATGATGGATTATGCAGAAAAAGTAGAATTGGGCTGAAAGATCTATCGCTTTATCTATTCAGGTTGTAAATCGTGTTTTTAAAAAGTAACTAAGTAATTAATTACTTTTGAAAATAAGTAATCAGTAAAGTAATGGGATTACTTTTTTGGGGAAGTAATCAGTAATTAGTTACTGATTACTTTTTTCAAGTAACTTGACCAACACTGGTGGTTAGTTTTCATTTTTGCTGTTTTGTTTTTTTTAATACAGTGCAAAACACATTTTTTCTGTGTTTTGAGAAAAGAACTCCCAGAAGTACATATGCAGCATGGTCAGTCACAAAATTCAACGAGTTCCCGCCTCCTACACATTCGTCACTGCGCTCTCAACGCAGCCGAACGCTCCATGACATCATTTGTATCCGACAGAAACAACACGAAGACAACCAGGTGACCGTATATCTGCTGCATGGCTTTTTGTCACACTTGTGCACGCATTCCACTCGTTTCAAAAATTAGGATCAGATCGCTTTGAACCCCGGGCGAGTAGGTACTAATAAAGTACCTGGTACCAGGTACTACCATCCAATAGAAAAACGAGCTGAGGAAAAGGGTTGTTTGTAAATACAAGCAGTACTTTTTTCCACCCTGATGCAACCTGTTAGTAAATCTGACCCTTAGTCAGCAAAACGTTTCCAAAAGTTATATTTAAGATCTCGGTCACACAGATCTAGAGTCCAGTGGCTGCTGGAGGTTTCTGGCTGCCATCAGGTGAAATTGCTTGCAGGAAAGGCATACACCTTTTTGCAGCTGCTTTGGTCACTAGCAGATTGTTGTTATTGCCATAGTTTGATAGTGTTTACAGGCAAGATGCCAACCTGCCTGTAAACACTCAACAATGTTGAAGAAGTGCTACTCGAAGAGCAAAAGGAAAATATTCACATGTAAAGTAAAAGCTGTGACTTACTGCTGAAGCCTTTATGCAGATTTGATGTGTTTCATCCATCTCTGTTCCCAGTTTATATTCAACTTTTCACAGTTTCACTGCAGCTTGGCAAGAAGTTTGCAAGTGTTTGCAGACAAATTGGCAAACAACAGGCAAAGAAAGCAAGTGCAAGATTTTCAGTGCAGCACCATATTCCTATTCCTGTGCCCAGTTTCATATTACACAAATAAACCTCCAGAAATCATTCAGCCACCGGCTGCAGAATACAAACTTTTCCTCCAGGCAGAGTTTGCAGCTGGTTTCTGAGGGATTTCTAGCTTTTGTGACTGGAGCCTAAGGTGTCCTTAAATGCCAGGAAAGCATACATAACACATAACGAGACATAAAACTTCTACATTTTCTAATGAAAGCATCAGTGTACACATGTCCTGAATGACTATTTCACTGCCTCTGCATTTCAAATCAAAACAATGTCTTTACTTGATCCTTATACAGAAAAGCATGTGTGTGCACTTGCTTTACATTTAAAACTGTAAGGATATTAAAAGCTGAAATTCAGCCTAGTAAATCAAAAAGTAGCAGAGAAAAGTCAGAGAAAGCAACTGAGATAAAGTCTATATTTGGTAGGAAAAAATCTGTGCATTTCTCCCTATATATTTGGTTTTCTTCATTTCCCTTATTCACTTTTCATTTCCTGAAAATATTCTGCTTCCTCTGAGCATATGCAGAGGGATTATAACAAATACTTCTCCACATATATTCTGTGGTGTTTGTGTTTATTTCTGGAACACAGCTCAGTATATTGCCAGGCAACTACAGCAGTGCAGAGAGTTTCAATTTTATACTCTGTGTGCTGTAGGTGAGTAATCTGATGGTGTGTGTGCTCTTTGTACGAATTTATGGGTGTGAATATTACTCAGACTAAGAAATACTTGAGGTCTAGTTATGAATGTAAAATACGTGAAGGTCAGCCACACCTCATCAGAATAATGACAATAAAAATTGATTTTGAAAGGTGGGGTTAAAAATGACTCTTTATGCAGGTGATTTCTTGCTGTCATAAGCAAATGGCTGTTGAATGTGCAATCACCATAGCAACCAAAAAGCTGGAGGAGAAGCTTGTTGGAGATGCGGCACATTTTTTTAAATTTAAGACCCACATGGAGACGTGTAGATGAAGCAGAAAACACACCTTTGTTAGGTGGAAGTGAAGTCCAGTAATCAAATAACCAAGTAAAATAAATCCAGAGAGATGCAGGAAAACACACCAGAGAGGCAAACGGGCAAAAGACACACACAACAATCAGGGTAGTGGACACAGCAGGGTGGCAGGTGAAGACAAGCAATGACAAACACAAGACAGCAGAGATACATAGTTACCAAAGTAAAGCAGGAAATGAGGAACAGTGACTGAACTGAGGAAATATGAAACATGAGCTTTCATGAGAGGGGAGGGCGGATGAGGTAAAAGGGAACCGTGAGGGAACAAATAACAAGTCCAGTAATACATACTAATGCCCGTGGCTGGACTGGGACAAATCGGTCCTGCCATATTTGGTTTTATTATCGATATTGGAACAGTTTTCCTTTTTAATCTGGTTAGTACAGTTGTTGCATTAGTTCTTAGCTTTAGCTTTTAGATGTGGCTCATGGTCAAAGTCGCTTGAAGTTATGTGAATCTGTCCCTTTCTAATTACGTCCCTACGTCCCCTGTTAATTTCACCTCTGTCTTTCTCCTCCTCACGGTCTCCTTGAGACTGCGCTCCCTCCTCCTGCTCTTCTCTACACAGTCACAGCCTCCTGCGACTGTGAGGACTTGTTGCTGGTACAGCTGTTGACGATGCATCAGCAGCAGCATTTATTTTTACTTTCGTTTTCTGTCTTGGCTTTTCAGCTCCAGCTTTTTGCCACTAAATTCTGTGTCAGTATTGAAAATGAACCAATGGGCTGCTGTCAGTGCTTGTAGGGCTTGTAAGTTTAATGCAGTCTCACAGCAGCCAATGAAAAGGTGAGCTAGTTCCAAATCTTTGTATAGTTCGGAATAATGCTTAATATTTTATGCTGGGCATTAGTGCGGTTCACTAATGTGTTCCTCTGTCTGAAACAATGTTCCCACTAAGCCTTGTTGTGATTGACCCCTGAACTGAGCTGAGTGGCGCTGTGTGCCAAAGACAAACATACAAGCATGCTCTGACCCAAAAGCAGGAAAAACAAAACACCAGAAAGATAAACTGAGCATTTAGATTAGTTTTAATGTCAGTGTATCTACAGAAATACAGAAAACAAGAAAAAGCAAATAGTTCCACTTTAGGAGCCTGTGGGTGAATATTAGTATAGTTTCATTTACTTTTTCTAGAGAGGTCATTGAATTAGGAACATTCAGACCGAGAAGAAGATGATATTCCAAAACAAGCTCTGGAGATTTTATGGATAAGCATCAGCTCAACAGGACTCAATAAATGATGACAGCCACTGAAAGAGCTGTGGAATAGCTCCAGGTTGAGTCGTTTTCATGCGATAATGCACAGCAAGTGTACATGCGCCTAGAATAAAGATAGCAAAGTCAGAAGGAAGCAATGAGAAAGGAAAGCAGGAGTAGTCAGTCAGGCACACATAAGATGAAAAAAGATGACGTTTCAGCGTTCATTTTTCTCTCCCTCAGAGAAACTGTGTTCACGTATATTCATGTGCATACACACTGAGACTGAGGAAGCAGGAAAGGGATGATTGGACTTCACCAGGAGTTCATGTCCCATTAAATGAATATAAACAAACAAATGAGTACCGGAGGTCTTTGCTCATGGACTGTATTCAGTCTAGTCTTTCTCCTCCAGGAACACATCCTCTCACAGCTCCCACACAAAGAAAAAATATACATATTAGTCGCTGATAATATGAGGCATCAGCAGCCTGACCCAGTCAAATCAAGCAGGTTGCTCTCAGAGGTTCGTGTTACTATTCCTCCTTTGTAATTCAGTGAGGAACACAACTTTCTAATAAAAACTGTAGGTCAAATAATAAATTTCCAATGTGTGACTGATTACTCTGTACTGGAGTGGTCACAGAGAAAAGTCAAAGATATGAAAACCCAGCCTGTTCTCATTCCCAGGGCGTGAAATACTGCAGTTTCATCAAAGTCGCGGTTGTTGCAAAAACACACAATAAGCGCCCTTAGGCATGACTTCCATGATACACCCTCTTTAGGTAACGTGTGACACACGTCTTTCACTCCCAGCTCTTATGAAAAAACAACAATTTGAGCATTAAAATACACCAGGTACACACAGTGTTGCAAAAACAGTATTTTTAATCCAAACCATAAATTTCCTGTAACACTTTATAACACAGCCCACAGATAAGGGTGTAATTCTCTTGTAATTAAGTGTAATTACAATGTAATTATGACTACTTAAAGGTAGGTGCACTAGAGCAGGGTAACAAGTCAGGTTTTTACAGGATACAAAGAAATAATTACACTGTGCAAATAATGCATAAGTAATTTTAAATACAGCATAACTCTGTGTTTTTCACATCAAAGAAGAAATAGTTACATTGTAAGTAAATTTAAGTAGTACATAAGTAATACATTCTGGTATTTTAAGAAAGGAGACAAATTTTAGTGTAAGCAATTTGAAGTACTACATAATTTCTTTGTAATTTTGCAGAAAAATAAACAGTTTTCCTCCATCTCACATCGTAAATTCTTTCTGGGTGCATGCACTGTATTATAAAGTGAATTAATCTGACCTTTTTGCATCTTTACTTTTTCTTTTTTATCTTTTTTTTGTAATATTTATCATGTTGATGTGCATTATCAGTGTTCTATGATTCAACTGTTTTTTTATTTTACCAAGACAAACGTGATTAAAAAAAAACAACAACAAGAAAAAAGAATACCATCAATATTTACTCACCTATGATGTAATCGAGTCTGTGCTTTCCTGTAAAACACCCACAAGTTAGGCAACACTAAGCCACGCCCTATAAAACCTGTGACTCCAAGAGTACAGTGTGCTTACAGTTTGTTTACAGTTGCAGCTTACAGTTGTTTGGTTTTCTTAAGCAAACAAAACTTACTTACACTGTACCTTTAAGTATTTGTAGGTAAATATAACTACAAAATAAAGCACATTGAAATTGCATTCAATAACAGGGGAGTTGTGTCCTTGGTCGTTTCTAACCCAGTCGTGGTGCCGAACCAGCTCACAAAGTAAAAGTTAAAACAGTGAGCAACATTCAAACACACTGGGGACTGAAAACCAAAGGAACAAAAGAGCCAACACAAAAAGCTCCCAAACTGGACACAAACCACATTCTCCTGGCAGACGGCACTGTAACGTTCTCCATCATCACTTGTCCAGCCTCCTAACGCTGACACTGTAGCTCTCTGAAAGAGGACCGTTGTCTCTGCCATCCATTATTGCTGCACTGGCTCCAGCAAGGACACCAAAGGACACCACTCTGTGAAGCCAACAGCACTGCAAGGATGGCAGTATTTGACACCCTGGGCTGTGAGTGCATTGGAGAACCATGACCACCTTTGTCAAAGTAGTTTAACTATTAAACTTCGCCACACTGATGATAGTAACCACTTTGTTGCTGCGCCATTGTTAAGCCTGCAGAAAACTTGCCAAAACACGATATCAGCGTCATTTTAACTTTTATCCCCAGCAGAGTGAAACTGGATTTTAGCTCCAGCGAGTCGTCAACTTTTCCCTTCTTTGGGTTCAATTTCTCACCTTTTTTTTTCATTTCTGGTTTGGTTTGAATCTTTAACCTTTCTCTCCCCTGTCTGCGTATCTGCTTCAAAAGCAACTAATTCAGCTAATGAAATCAGCCTAATGAACACACATGCATCCACAGGAGACGGAGAGAACATTTCCATGACAACACATCGCAGTGAAAAACCAAAGCGAACGCAGCAGCGCTGTCTGTGTTCAGCTCAATCTGCTCGAACATACACACAGATATTCCCGGCTGACTCAGAAGCAGTATCATTTTTATCATTTTTATTTTGGTGTGAAGTTTGAGACCCCGTCTCTCAGTAACAAACCAGAACTACAGGATAAAGGCCAAACCTCTCTTCCTCTCCGTTTGCCTTTTATCTAAGCCTTCGTCCTCTTTTCAGGTGGCAAACGACAATATTGGGCAACACAAACAACATCTGGTGAGGAGTGGAAGAGACACAGCCTCGATACGCTGCTCCCCCTCTGCAGTGTTTCATTCAGCCAAATTCACAGTTTAATTAGTCTCATTTACATGGATTTTGTTTTCTCTTCCCCAAAAACTACAAAGCAGTTGTAGTGGTGATTTAATGATGGTGGCTCATAAATGTTACATCTTAGCCACAGACTGTATATTAAAAATGGATGTAGTCACAATAACATCAGCGTCATCTTTATTTTTATTTATTAATTTCAAACGAGAACTCACAAATGAGGGATGAATCAGAGTAACTAAGGACATAATGTGGTAACAACGTATCAGTCACCTGATAGCGACACCCTGAATCACACCTTACTTGTGTGTTTTACTCTTAACTTGATCAGAATTTAGAACATGAACATCACGGGGAGGAAAGGTGAGCTAAGTGACTTTATAAGTGGCGTGCCAGTGAGCAGCGGTTCTCTCAGAGAGACGTCAGAGGTCAAAGAAGAACGGCCAGACTGCTTTCGAGCTGATGTGAAGCAACAGTAAGTCAACTTTTAACCGATGGCCTACAACAGCAGAAGGCCGCACTCCTCAGCTGAGAACAGGAAACTGAGGCTACAATTCACACGTTGCCTGGTCTGATGAGTGCACAGTAATGTTGGGATGGTAAGGTCACAATTTGGCGTTAAAAACAAGAAGGCATGGATCCATCCTGCCTCATATCAACAGCTCAGGCTGCTGCCGGGGCTGTGACACGCTTTAGCCCCCTTAGTACCAAATGAGCACCGTGTAATCAGTTCAGCCTACCCGAACAGCGTTGCTGACCATCTCCATCGCTTTACGACTACACTGTACCATCTTCTGATGGCTGCTTCCAGCAGGATAACGCACACATGTTTTAAAATTCAAATTCTCTCACACTTGTTTCTCACCTTTGGGATGTGGTGGACGGGGAGATTCTCATCATGGATGTGCAGAAGACAAATCTGCAGCAGCTGTGTGATGCTGTCAGGTCAACATGGACCAGAACTAACAAAGTGCCATTAATGTAAGTGATGAAGTGACCGGTGAGATCTGGTTCGACTCCCAGATCCACTCTCAGTTACAGAGCACACTGGTAGCTTATATCTAATTTTATGCTGTCATTCAGTTCTTGAAGAGTTTCACATTTACTTATGAATGCATTTCTCTCTCCATAATCCTTTTAGATCTATGAACAGCTTTGTGTGCACACAGATATATATATTTATAAAAGTATGCACATATGCATGTCTGAGGAACTGAAGCTACTGTGAGGGCTCTTTCATCGTGCCACTTCACACAACAGCCGGTCCATGTTGGCGGATGGAGTGTGTATCAGAGGGGGAAAGAATAAGTCTGTGTGTTAATGTGTGTGTGTGTGTGTGTGTGTGTGTGTGTGTGTGTGTGTGTGTGTGTGTGTGTGTGTGTCAGGAAGGTGAATGACTCTCAAAGAAGACATTCAGGCTCGCAGGCAGTTCTTTCTGTTTCGTGTGTTTTGAGAGGAAGCAAGATAAGAGGCGCCACTAAAAGCTTCCTTACTCTCACACACTGCGTTGCTTGTTTATTGAACAGGGTCATTTTTTGTGTGTTTGTAGTGTCAGCCTTGTGTGTGTTCATGAAACAGCGTGCAGGGAGAGAGAGGGAGCATGGAGAGTGATGGAGAGGACAGCTACAGAAGTCTCTCGGGTGTCAGCGTGACAGAAGGGAGGAAGAAGAAGAGAAGAGGGAGGCAGAAAGAGCAGCAGATGAAAAGAGAGATGGGTAAAGGTCAAGTGTTTGAGAGGAGGAGGAAATGTGTGAGATAAACAATCCCTCATCTCTTTTTCTTATTTCACAACTTCTCTAAGAAACGGATTTTACTCTGTCATGATGACTGGGAGGACGGGCCCTGCTCATCCAGCCCTCTGACCCGAACCTTTCTGTTTGACTTGGAAAGAGAGACAAAGACAGATGTATGCACTCAAAGAGTTTCAGCCACGTTGTCTTCCATCTATTTCCTGCATGCTTATCTACATTTTTACCATACAATTTAGCAACTTTTTATCTTTATGTCTACAATTTGACTTTAATCTGCAGATTTATGTGTTACAGAAGTTCACAGAAAAACAGCTAGTTACAAAATAGCCTGCGACCGAGATAAAACAGTAACCCACTGTTGAGTCTGACTTGAAAGTGAATTGAAATTGATGGTCGGAGTTGCAGGGCAGTGAGAAATGTGGCAGAAAATAAAAGAATACAGAGGTAGAGTAAAGCCGGTGTAAATTAGCAGCAGTATTTAGAGAAGCAATTATAAGCAAAAATAACCCCGAGATAAGAAATTTTAAACATTAAACTTGTCCATACACCCAACTTTAATACCAGGCCCTATTTGTTCTGGCTGAAAAAGAAGCTTTTTTTCTTCATGTTTCGGCTTCTTTCAAAATGTGTATACAGACGTTGGCAGATAACCAAACAGATAGGGAGTGGGGTCAATAAAAGAACACTTTCATTCAACTACTATTTTCCCTCCAACATACACACAGACTTAAGAGCACAGTTAAATTGCCATTTTCTCCAGTGCTAGACCAATTGAAACACTGTAAACAGCGTGAGTGCTGCTTCACCCGCGTTTGTCAGTACCGCTGAACTGTCCACATGACTTTTATTGACTTCCGTTTTATTGCTTTGGAAGAAAACCTCGCATTTCTGGGTCCATTTTGTCGTCTGTGCTGCTGCTGTATCCTCACACAGACTAAAGGACGCCTTGGGCACATATTAGTGTTCTGTAGCAGATCTGTGCTGCAGTGACGAAACACATCACGTTCAGAAGCACCGGTTCAATCGGCGAGCGCACCATCGCCACTGAAATCTGTGGTGGATTGAAAAGCATGTAACGATGCCCCGAGGTGTCTGTAAGACTGCAGGTAGATCTGAGCTCGGCGATGGATTTTTAAATGTTCGTTGTATATACAAAAAGATGTCCAGGTGTAAGGAAGCCCTCGGTCAACTCAGTAAACATTTTGGGATTAGTCTCTGAGTTCTAGTTTTTATTGCTGTTGAGTACAAAACAACGTTTGTTTGGACGTAACGAACAAACGACGCAACAACGGAGACGATGGCGTATACCTGCTGCTAGAGGAAAAGGGCTGCAAGTGTCAGAAGCTGCTAGAACTGTTAAATTTCCGCTAAAGCAGGGGGTTTGTTAAAGGTTTGATTGGCGAGGGCCAATTTAGGAACACTGTGTACCAACTGATAGCGACACAGAACGCACACATTCAAAGTGTTTGTGTTTGTTTGTCTCCGTTCACATAATTGTAGTTTCTGCTGGTAATTGTCATTTTTCTACCAGTTCACAGTTGCAACCATTAACAGGTTGAATTTCTTAACAGGAGCTGTATTTGTTAAAATATGACAAATTTAGTAGGTATGAATATTAGACGTGAAGAAGTGAAACTGAGGGCAGATGCTTCCCTTTGCTTGTTCTGTTGTTTGACGTGTCGCCTGATACGAACTGTGCTTGTTTGTCAGGATCTTGGAGGACGTTGGCTATAAATGTAAACTACACTGACTCTCAGTAGCAGTTGTGCAAAGTTGAAATTAAAGCAGCAGAGGGCAAATATTCTGAGCATCAGCCTCTCGTGCAGATCAGGCATGTTAAAACTCCACTACAGGTTTTAGATGAATCCCAGGAAGTTGATTGTTTTCATCACTCATCACAGTGACTCCTTCAGGATGACTGAGCATGTGTGTAAGTTTGCAAAGCATTGGGAAAAGTAAACTAACTGATACTTGTGTGTGAAATCAGCGTGCAAAATTTAAGTAGTAAATTTCGATAAATCATAAATAAATACTAATATTTTCTACAGGGGTCACAGAGGCTGGACATCTCAAAATGAATTCATTGTCGTGTAATCGTCATTAAAAACACAAACTAGGCTCTTCTTCTTTTTGTGTCTTGGTTTTGTGCATATTTTTGTTTTTTTACTCAGTGCACTGAGGCCAAAATGGCCAAATCATTTAAATTCTAAATCATCATTTGGATTTAGCAAAAGTAAACGAATGCTTTCTATAAACTGGGTCTCTGTATAGAGTAGAAACAGCTGAGAGAGATTAACCAGAGGAGCTGAAGAAGAATGGTTCATTACTGTGTGTGTGTCTGTGTGTGTGTGTTTATGATTATTATTCATGTGGAGTTGCTATGATACAACCAAGCCAGCTGGGGAGCAAGCACTACGCTCAACCTTTGTTGCCCTTCCTCATTTATTCAACACAGAGAAAAACGCGTGCAAGCAGGACCCTAAACACACACAAATCAGACAAATCAGTAACCTAACTGAGCAATGCAAACACAAACATACAGCCCCTGGTACCCTCACTCGTGTTAACATTCAGTTTATAGGAGCAGGCTTCCTCTCCGCCTACATGCATAAAGCCGTCCTAAGAACAAAAGAATGCAGGAAGATGTGTCTGTGTAAATGTATACGCTGTCGTTCATTTGCATTTCCTTTCTTTATGGTCAAAATGTCTCCTTGTGGTTTAATTCTGCCTCTTTTATGTCTTTTATGTGCAGTCAGATGTCTCCTCTTGTTGCATGTTGTTGGTCACACTTTACGGTATTTGCATACAGCCACGTGTGGCCTTGTGATTTTATGTCTTTAAAACTGTGGCCAAGACAGATCAGTATGCAGACTTTCTGTTGTTATATATATCTAACATTTACCCCTTTTTAAATGAGTGTAGTTTATTTATCAAATAGATGTGGAACTGTTGGATTATTTATAGGAAAGGGGAATCTTCAGGCCTGCACAGACTGTCAGTGCCATTCAAAATGACCTATATACATATTTTTGTGATTAGTACAGATTTATATAGTCTGGATAAGTAAAGTGAAACTGCTCGGTTAAGGTCTGGGGAGCATTTTCTTTGTAGGAGGTAAAAAGTGGGACGTGAATGAGAATAGTTCCTTCTGTTGTAAACAGTCTGGTGTTGGAGTTGCTCAGACGACAGTCACCGTTTGGATGAGCACAGACATTAATCTGTGAGGAAAAAGTAAACGTAGGTTGTTTAAAGAGGTTGAAGTGAGGACAGACTCAATCAAAACTTTAAGATACAGTTTTGCAAATAACAGGCAAACGTATCCATCAGTGCTTGAATCTGTGGAAAAAGGAAAACGGTGACTATTGTTGTAGAGTTGTGATTTGGTGCTATTGAATAGTGCAGTATGCATATTTTAGATTTTAGATCTGATCTTCCCTTACAGGTCATGTGCTCATGCCCCTCTGGACCCACTTCCAGTGCTCCTGTTTTTACCACTCATACATGCAGATCCTTAGGTTCCCCGTCGACATCAAATCTCCCCAACAAGCTTTCCATGTCACACTGATGGAGATGATCAGAGGTGAGACTGTTGCTACAAACTATTAAACGTCCAGAGCAGCCAAGCCTGACGGCAGCGCATCACATCCCACCCAGCGCTGTCAGGAGCGTGCCGAGTTCTCCTGTAACGTCCTGAGAGGACATTTAATGGAAACCATACAGCCTGTGATACTTGCGATTGTGTGTCAGCGCACAGAGCAGTGAGTAAAGCACCAGCTTTTTAGCTACGCTAACAGTATCATCACTCATCACCTGCCCTGTAATTGACCTCAACCTGCAACTTTGTCCTTTGTTCCCTTCAACAAGTGGAGGTGATCCATCATACTTCAGAGACACCTCAAGAGTGCATGTGGTGAGACTGAGACTCCTGAGAGTGGAGCACAAGAAGACAGCCTTAAAAAGGAGATTGGCCAAAGTTTAAGAATATATATATCCTCCTGAGACCCAGCCTGTTCATTTATGAACTCTGTAATGGACATTTGTTTTTTGACTTACTTGAGCTACCCTACTAAGCCCTGATGTACTAAATAGAGGAGATCCACACGGGTGAAAGCAGATGGGAATATAAAAGTTTACATTAACTTGAGTTTTAAGTGTACTGTAAAGTAGAACAAACACACTTTCAGTCATGGACACACTAAGCTGAGTGAGAACAAACTGAGAGACGGAGCCGGATCCTCCACAGGTGATCGCGACTGTCTGGCACCGTGCTCGGGAAAGAGCAACAGTCCATGACCTGTCTGGACAAACATGCACACGCAAAGAAAACCCTGCAGTGACATGACAGCACGGTCAACTAGGACCTCATTATCACCTGGCTCTGAAATGCACCGCTGACCATCCTGGAACAACACACACACACACACACACACACACACACACACACACACTTGGACCAGGCGTTAAGGGTTACTGGATAAGATTTGAACCACAGCTCTGGAGCTCACAGGAGTGTGAGTGTGTGGGTTTATGTGCATATATTTGCAAGTGAGGCTGGGAGTGTGTGCGTCTTCAATGTGTGTGTGTGTGTGTGTGTGCAGGGCCAGCCAAACCTGCCCCTGCTACCGATACCCTGGCCGTGTCGCACACGCCTGACTGACCAGCTACAGGAAAGAGGAAATGAGGGAACATTTGCGCCTGCATTTAAGAGACTGCATGGCTGTATGCTTGAAGCCGTATTTTCTCGTACGGGTCAGTGAGACGGTCTGTATACAGTAAGAGCGAGCGATCAAGCGTTCACTCGTCTCTCTGCTTCACTGCGAGACCAAGAAGGTTCAGTGTGTGTCAGAGTGGCAGCGAGCGACTCTAGCAGGAGCAATAAACCGAGCAGAAGTAGAAAGCGTGGATGAAAGGGGCAAAAGGGGGACGGCGCTGAGAAGCAGAACATCTCTTTGCTTGATTTATTTCTCTCTGGAAATGTTTTCAACGAGTGTTGTGAAATAGGCTGCGTGGTCGTGGCTTATGTTTGTGGTTTATGAGCACAAGAAGTTACAAAATAACTTGAAAAATGATTTTGTGAGGGACACAAAGTGGGGATTGTGCAACATTTTCCTGCTCTGAATAGGACTGTGAAATGATGAGAAAGTGTGGGTGCCAGAGAAAAATCTTCAACCTGCTGTAAGGAGTTATAAGTGGGTGCTTTTTTGGCTATTACAAGTGTTTTTTAGCTTCGCACTTTGGGGGAAAATAGCCTTTAAAATTTGAGCTGGTGCACCGACTCGTTCCAAAAACGTACTGCTGTTAACCGTTTTCAGGGGTTTTGTCTAAAGAGACGTTCTGAATGATTTCGTCCTCTAAGAAAGTCGAGGGAGAAAGAAGACAAATTGGGAGTGACTGAAAAGGTGAAAATGACAGGAAGGAGAAGCAGGGGAAGAAAAAGGAAAGAAGTAAAGCGAGTGAAGGGTTCTTTGATGAATTGGTTTGGAATGAGAGCAGAGTGCCGCAGAGACCAGTGAAAACAAACTGGACTGAAGCATTTATTTACACTCTGCGTCTCAATTAAGTCAAATAGGGCACTTTAACGAGTCTGACATTTCAACAGTGTAATGAGATACGGAAAGCCGAGGGTCCTTCTGCAGGATGTTCTCTAACCACGGCTAAGTGTGTGTGTGTGTGTGTGTGTGTGTGTGTGTGTTTGTGTGAGTACAGAAAAGTTGCACATGTGACTCCCTGTGCAGATCAGGAGGCACTACTTTCTCATCAGTGCTCCGTCCTTCCACTCCTCTGGCTCGGCACCGCTTCTCTGTGGCACCGTTTGTCTAAACAGAACAATCTGGAAATCTTCAGCGGCCCGGCTCGGGAATGTTAACGGGCTGCGCCGTAACATTACACCTACAGGAGTGTGTGGGTGTCGGCAAGTTTAAGTGAGCGAAGAAGGGAAAGAGGCTGAAAAAGAGAGAGTGGGGGAGAGATAAGAAGGTGGGGTGTGGATGCTGGTGAAAGAAACAGAGTGGAAAATAAAGGTTCGGTTTCTCCTGCCTGTGTGTGTGTGTGTGTGTGTGTGTGTGTGTGTGTGTGTGTGTGTGTGTGTGTGTGTAGGAATGCAGTATTTCGGAGCACGGGGAAACTCCCTCAGCCTCAGTGTAATGTTTTAAGCAGCAAATAAACTCTTGTGGCAGAGTGGATGAAATCCTATCCACACCAGGAGAAAACCATTTCTCACGCTTTGGTGTTTCGATGTGAGCAAACGCAGATTCTTCTGTGTGTATCGGTCCACGCGTGACTTTGGGCCTGTATGTAAATACAAGCGCGCGTGTTTTCTTTCTGAGTCTCCACCAAGGTGTCGCATTTTAACACAGAGAAGAGTGTTCATCAAAAGGCTACGAAAAGCTTCTGTAAGAGGACACAGAGGCTACATGTGTAGCTAGCCTTCATACTGGACACACGATTTAGTGCGAGAGAGTTTTGAGCTGGCTCAGCCGTCCACTCGTAACACTTTTGCCTAAATAACTGTGGTTAGAAGCTTCTTTTAAATGGCTTCTAGTTTAAAGTGATAGTTTTTAGAAATAGCAAAATTTCTCTACTCCATCCACAAAAATCCATTATTTTGCTTGCTTAACAGATATATTAATTTGAAATAAAAAGAAAGAAAAAAGTATCACCTCCCAACACCCAACGCACGATTCAGCAATTACAGCAAATTGATTGAAGGGGCTTTTATCAATCAAAATGCCTTTCCCCTTTCAGAGCGTCAGTATTTTCCATCACATAATCACTGTTTGCTGTGTTTATTCCAACAACTGTGAATGTTTCCACTTTTCAGCCGCAAACCAACAATGTTTGCACAAGTCAGCCAAAAGTGGAAAATAAGCATTTCACGAGCTGTTATCAATAAAACATTTCAAGTGTTTAAAGAGTGACTGCGGAGGGACACGTGTAAGGAAGGACGCTCAGTTTTAACTGGAGGAGTCGGTGTTAGCATACCTGTCAGGGCTGTTTACGTTCCCCTGCCCTCTCCTGCTCTCTGGACTCCGTCTGTGCAGTTTGGTAAATGCCTGTCAAGTGTTTGTTATGACAGCGTCTGAGAATCCTCGCTAACGTGCATGTACAGCAGCATATTTGCACACACTCCTGCAGCTCCGCGTCTGTCCTCAAGTAAATGCATGACTCTTCAATCGGACCAGAAGCCTCTGCACGAGAAGGTCAAAGGTCACCAGCAGCAACATCAGTCCACACATGATTATAGATATGAAACATAAAACTGTATCGAAATCAAATATCGAGTCAATATGTTTTTAAAGACATTCAAAAAATGTAATTATACCTTAAACCATCTGGACTGACAGCATCATTTTCAATTAGATGAGCAAAGCACTGTTCTCCAGCGATCAAACTACAGGCGAAACCTGGTCCTTTAAACAATTTCAGTTTATTTGCATAATTAAGAACCGAAAAACAGAAATAAAAAGACTGAGAAAGTGTAAAGAGGGAATAATAGGTACACCTTGTTACTCATGTTTCCCTCCGGAGATGATTTAATCCTTCATGGCAGAGATGCTGGAAGCATTCCCCACAGATTCTGGTCCATGTTGACATCACAGCATCACACAGCTGCTGCAGATGTGCCAGTTGTGCTTTCGTGATGGGAATCCCCCATTCACATGGATTCACGTGGAAGCTGTTCGTGTGCAGTGAACTCATCGCCATGTTCAAGAATCTGGTTTGAGATGATTTGAGCTTTAAGAACGGACAGAGTGTCCCATGAAAACCATCGTCCACACCACGACAGCAACAGTCGGGACCACTTGTGCAAAGCAGGTTGAAATTATGCTTTCTTGTAATTCACACCAAATTCTGACTCTAACATCTGAACGTTGCAGCAGAACTGGAGACTCATCAGAGCAGGAAACAGATTTCCAGAGTCGACTGTAGCCTCAGTTTCCTGTTCTTTGCAGGGAGCAGTAACACCTGGTGTGGTCTTCTGCTGCTGTTGGACGTCTGCTTCAAAGGTCCACAGGCTGTGAGTTCAGAGATGCTCTTCTGCATACCGTGGTTGCTACAAGTGGTTATTAAAGTTACTGTATCTTCTTGCCACTCTCCTCTGACCTCTGGCTTTTCTCTTTTTCAAACCTGAAAGTGACTCTCTGTAAACCCTCGACATGGTTGTGTGGGGAAGTCCCAGCAGATCTGGAGTTTCTAAATCCTCAGAGCACTGAGCTGCTGCCACGTGACTGGCTGCTTAGATGTGTGCATTAACAAGCAGTTAGGCTACGTCTACACTAATCCAGATAAATTCTAAAACGGTGTTTTCATCTAAAAACGCTCCACGTCCACACTATCGTTTTCAACAGTTTCAGAACAGTTGTGCGTCCACACTGAAACGACGGATACGCTTACGTTCCTGTATTGCGCACGCGTGAAACATAAGACGATTCGGCCTGCGTTATTTTTGTCTGCTATTTATTTACTTTCCGGCTCTTTGAAACGTCGCCGCAAAATGTCGAGGAAAAGTTTTTTAAATGGACTAACAATGAGGCGGAGTTGTTGCTGCGAGTAACACAAAAGTACAAAGTTGCAAAAGCGAGTGAGAATGAAAGAATTTGAAGAAAAGCTCTCTGAAGCATGTACAGACTGATATTAATCTTTAATAGGGCTGTCAAAACTGAGAGCAAACAAAACAACTGCTGTATAATGCCCTCTGCTATCTTAGTTTAATTGGTCACATGACTGCATCATATGATTAAAATGCGTCATCATTTCCGAAAGCCTGCAATTACGCTGTCCACACTGCGACACGAAAACGGCGTTTTTAAATGTATCTGCCTTGGAGAGCGTTTTCAAAACGCTGCGTTTTCCTTGACCAAAAACGGCGTCTCAGTGTGGACCGGAGGCCAAAACGGAGAGAAAAAGATGCGTTTTCAAATGAAAACGTATTAGTGTGGACGTAGCCTTAAACAGGTATACCTAATAAAGTGACCCGCAAGTACATGTCTAAGCATGAGTAAAAAAGAAAAAAGAAATGAGGAAAGGTAAACAAATACAGAACACATGGTTATTTTGATTATGTATTTATTTCTTTTTGGCGTTTTCTGTCTTCCGTACATGTTACAGGATTGAATTTCTGTATTTTCCTGAAAGAAAAGTGTAATTAGGCTCACGATGGCGTCTCTCTCTCTTTTTAATTTGGTCAGTCAGATCTTTATCACATTACAATAATCACTGAAGTGAACGATGAACAAATCACAATTGCTGCAGAGCTTAAAATGAAATGACAAGAAGAATAATGTCACACTTTGCTTGTTAGCTTTTTGGCATTTCTGACTCGGCTCACAAAGCAGAGCTGCGACGGACGTCGCATTCTTGAAAACTAATGAAGTCCCTGTAGACTATAGAAATTGTTTCTCAGTATCATCACTGCTCTTAAATGCTTGTTGGAAATCTAGTGCTCTTAATTCTCTCGTGACCGTAGTGTGTAAGATGTTTCTCCATGGAAACTGTAAGAGTATATCTGCGTGTGCGACTGTGTTCAAGCGCCGATGCACATTACTGAAAAGCTTTCTGGAGCCCGCTCGGTTTTAAATGCTTTGGGCTCTACGGATTAATCCCATATCAGTTTCTCTGAGGGGGGAAAAGAAACTGTGGCCACTGCCAGCGGTCTTTCATCATAGCATGCTCCAAAACGTGATTTGGCACAAATCGAGAGGCTTTGTTGTCGGTTTTACCCAAACTCACCAAACCCCCCGTCACAAAGTCCTCTCATACCAAAGAACACACTCAGAGCTTGTCGTTTATCCGCACGGAGAGTGTCAACAAAAACACGTCCTGACCTCAAACAGCACGCAGACCTCCTCTCTGGAACTCGAGCGCTCATCCTCGCTCGTTGTTTACTTTCTTCTTAATTGTTCTTAAACAGAGCGATGTCATTGTGCATCCAAACTCACATGCACGTAATTACAGCCAATAATCTGTCAGGAAATCTTTCTCACAGGACACCAAAACCAGATTCTGGTTATCCTCTGGATTTGACAGGATTTCACAGCATCCACATTAACAGAACCATCTTATTCTATAACAACATTAACCGACAAATTTAACATCAAATAATATGAAATATAGAACGAACATTTGCTAGATTTTATTTTTTTCTCCTTTTAATTTAATTACATTTAATGTAATCACACTGGGAAAAAGTGAAAACCTTGATTTTTACAACATTTTTCTTTACAACCAGCATTAAAAACACTATTAGAGCTTCAGCTGGGTTTGTTTTTGCTGTCAGTATATATGAGGACAACACAGTTACACAAAGCCCCGTCAGTGTTTGGAGAGGACACTGGGTATTGTCTGGGCTGCTGTATGCACTTCACACACCCACCGTGTCATGGTCCTGGATTTATATAAAGTATCTGCTCAGCCCTGGACCCTCGTAGTCTGAACTCACTAAACCATCATATCAGTGGATTCATTTTTAACTGACAGGTGAAATTTTCATTTTAATGACAGAAAATCAACCAAAACATTACATAAAAGTGATGAATGTCACTGAAATAAGTATTCGATCCCCAACAACCCAGTCAGATCTGTGGATCACAGTTTGGTTGTGCGGCGATGTTGCACAAAGATTACAACGAGTCAGTTACAGATAGTTCTGATTGTAACTCGGTATGTGTAAAGTACACGTGTCCACAGACTCACGTTCTTCCTCTCCACCACTCTGGGCAAGACCAAAGAGGGACCAGATTTTAGACTGTGCAAGTCTGGACGGGGCTATAATAACCTTTATGTGACTTTATGTGATTATTCTGAAATGGAAGAAAAATAAAATGACCATCAGTCGCTCTCAGTCTGGACCTTCATGCGAGGTCTTGGCTCATGGAGTGAGTAGATCATGAGAAAAGTGGTGGATTAGCCTAAAATTACATGTGAGGATCATGTTAATGATCTGAGGGCAGCTCGGCCCACATTCACCAAGAGCACCACTGATAACATGGTATACAGAGCAGCGCTTGCAAAGTTCCCCATCCTTAGAAGGCACATGTACAGCCTTGTTTTAAGTCTGCAGTGAACATCTGAATGATTCAGAGAAGCTTTAGGAAAATAAATTGAGCTCTTTGGCCTCGACTGACCCGCCATGTTTGAGAAAAAGAGAAAAGCTGAGTATGAATAAAAGAAGAACTACTCTTCAAGCGTATCTTAACCTGAGTCATTAAGCCACTTATATCCATGAGTAGCTGCAATAAAAAAGCACAAACACAGAGAAGTGCAGCTAGTTTGTGGCAGTCAAAGCATCACAAGCTAAACATTCAACGTGAAAAGAAATGTTAAGAAACTCCATGATGGCCTGGATCTCCTTGTAACATTTTACTGTTCGCTGTCATCGTTTTGCTGAACGAGAACAACAACCAGCAAAAGTCCAAATAAAGCAGCAGATGGACGACTTTCAGTCCTGCGTGGGATTACTGAGTGACACAGCGGAGCACCTTGACCCGACAAGCCCTGAAAGGGAAACGTGGAAGCTACGAGTACCAGTCCAGTGAGAACAGGTTCGTTTTGTAGCAAATTATCGTCATTATCATGAACTCCTATGAAGGAATCATTTAAGGCTTCTGAGGAAACAACTACAGCCCCTCAAAGACCAACAAACGCACACAAAGACTAGCAACAAACCAAATCAACAGCAGCTAATCCGCTTCCTGTTGCACTCCTTATCCTTTTATAACTCCTTTATCCATATTTAACTCTCCTTCTCATCCCTTCCTCAGTCTTCAAACTTTTTCTTTGGACGACTGAGATGCTGATACACACCGTAGACACACCATAGATCATCCAAGTGTCTCCAAAACACCTTCAGCTGCTGCGCATTTGCTAAGATTTACTGTTCAGAAAGGAAGCGAGAGCAGGACTGCATGTGTGAGAGAGCCAACAGAAAGCTACAGAGAGACAGATGGAGAGAGAAAAAAGCTGGTGACATTTGGAGGGTCCTGACCTGACAAACCCCTCTCCCTCAGTCTCAGCATCTCTTCCACCCCGTCCTTCCTGCTCCATCGCAGCCTTCCAGAGGATAAAACGGGCTTCAGGAGAGAATCTGTCCACCACTTCCCCATGCCAGCACATGGCTCTCATTGTCACTGTGAGAAGATCAACTTATGGCACCACCAACCAACTGGTATCAAACGAGTAACCGGGGCTGGACGGGCCATCTGGTGTATTAGAGGCCTCAGATGGACAGCATGCAGGTTTTACAAACTCTGAACCGAACTCGGAGTTCTCAAGATGGCAAACTCGGTTGCACAGGTGGCGATGAGATTTGGTTTAATCAGTTAACAATACATTTTAAAAGCACACGCTAACTTATAATCAGCTCGACTGTCAAACGTAAACAACCGAGCCTCTCGTCTTTTTCTGGTGGAACTCAAAATAATTTTGCATTCATACGCACAAATTTAAGGAAGTACTCGGTGCTTTTGCAACCCTGCATTTCCAAATTCATTAACATTATTTCATTATCATGCAATTTTTTTCAAACTTCATTCTTCCCCTTTGCTGCACAGGCAGAATTACTGAGGTCACCCTCTGCAATCTGTCAAACATTTTTTCCCTCCTGCAGCATCATAAACCAAGTCAATTAATTATTAGTTAGTCAGGCTTTTTGATTACGATTGATTATTAACAATCTAAGACACTGAACTTCTCGTCAGCCACGACCAGTGTTGGGAAGGTTACTGTTAAAATGTATTCCACTGCAGATTACAGAATACGTGCCCCAAAATGTAGTTTGTAATGTATTCTGTTACGTTACTCAAAGTGAGTAACACATTCTGAATATTTTGGATTACTTAATACAGTGGAACCCCGGTGTTCTGAGAAACCATCCTACTCCGACAAAACGTCCTACCCGTATTATAATTTGACGGTGACATGCGACTAAACCTAACCCAACCCCTAACCATAACCCTAACCATAACCTTAAGAAGTATTCCGGATGGGTGAGAGAAAAAGAAGTTAATTCGGCGTTGGTTTTGTGCGCATGCGCGGCGTCTGCGCAGAAACATTGGGTAGGATGTTTTGTCGGGTAGGATGGATTCCCAGAACACCGGCTTACGAAGACCCCATTTAACGAAAAATTCAAGTTACGAAGGCACTTAACGGCAATATTTCTGCCCGTGGTACGGCAAAATGCCCGCATAACGAAATCCGCTGGCTGAGCCCAGAATGCCCAGAATGCCTTCCGAATCATGTGATAACCCCTTGGCTTTCGTACTTGCATTTCGCTGTTCCACGTGAAAGACGTATTGTTGTTGCAGTGCGCTATTTCGTGTGCTTTTCGTTTGCAATTAGCCTATTGTTCATTCATAGTGGGAGCCGAAAAAACTTTCTGCAAGTGATTCGAGTGAAAAGAAGAAGCGTAAAGTGCTCTCGATGGAAACAAAGAGAGAAATTATTGATAAATATGAGCGAGGTCCTCCTCCACCAAGAACTTCGTCTTCAGCCAGCATCGCCTTACTCAAAAGGCGAAGGGAAAAGGTGCTTCGACTTACGAAAATTTTGACTTACGAAAGACCCTCTGGAACGAATTTATTTCGTAAGTCGGGGTTCCACTGTATATTATAATGCTTTTTACAACTACATGAATGTAATATTGCTGTGTGATTTATTACTAGAACTGCACATGATTATTTGCAGCTAGCAGGTTGTTAATGCTATCCATCAAGTCTAACAGAACTAACCTCAGCTAATGCCAGCTAACAATGTTAGCTCAGTGGCGAGTAGCCTTCAGTAATAGTAATAAATCACACAGCGATAGTACATCGAAGATACTGAAGTGGCACCTAACCAAGTAGCTACCACAACTAAAACAAGGTAGCTGCAGTAGGCTAACGTTAATTTTTAAAAAAGAACTTACTTCCAGATGTTTCTTTAGGTTGGAGTCGTTTGACACTAAGGGCAGCTTGGTTGCTGGCAAACAGAGTTTTCATTGCACGGTCTGATTTTGCCGTGTTCTACTTCTTCTTCTTCTTCCAGGTAAGAAATGCATTCCTCCCCATGCACTGCTGGCTCTGTTGTGCTGGCACCACCAACATTAACAGGACGCTTACTTTAAAGCCTCTTATTGCGTGTTTTGTTTGGGTTTCTGGCAATGTGTGGAATCACCAAAATTAGAAAGGGGATGGTCTAACATATGAAGCAGGAAAAGACCACCATGTAATCCATTTTTTTCAACAAAGTAACTGTATTCTAATTATCACCTGTTTAAGCGGTAACTGTAACAGAAACTCATATTTTGTATTTTAAATACGTAACGCCGGTACATGTTCTCCGTTACTCCCCAACACTGGCCATGACAGAATCTGTGTGTTAATCCAGCGACAACAGTGATTTTACAATTTAAGTGATTTAGATTATTTGTTCTTTATCACAGCTGTCAGAAAAAAGACATCACAGAATTAAAGACTTTAAAGACACTAACAACAAGAAAGTGCTGCAGTAACATCGCCGAAAGACAAATACAGCTACATGCAAGTGACACTGTAACATACCACATACGTGACCTGGATTTGTTCAACAGAGTCAGCTAATAAGGTCTACAAGACCTCAGGGTATGAGATGTTCACATCTGCGGATGGGAGTAAGGTATATTCACCATGGACAGGGTGTGATGACCCGTTTCCCACCACTCCTGACTCCCAGAGTTGCATCATACTATGTTGTTGTGTCTTATGAAGCGAAAGGACCCGGCGTCTTTGTAGTGCTGTTGGAGGCGTTATACTGCCATGGGCTCGCTTGTCCCCTTTGGATCAGAGAGAAGTCACTTCCAATCGAAACAATATTAGTCTTTAGACTATCAACAAGGGTCTCAGTCATCTGAGTGAAAATGATCATACGCCTTTTGGAGAGACCATTCTTCCACCCGCTTACCCAGCGGGCCTTGAGCTTATCCGAGTTGAAGGTGAGAGGATGACAGGTGAGGAGGTCGCAAGCACAAAACCTTCAACTTGCATGTACGATGCTGGAAATGTGGACATATAATGCATTTATATATACTAGGACCAGATAATGGGGGTAGGGAGACCTCACCCAAAATTAGATGCCACTTAAAGAAGCAATAATAGAGTAGCTCATAATTTCAGAATTGACATCAAATTAAATCCCCACTGTGATTTATTATTGCCTGTTGCATGAATTCTTCATGAAACTAATAAAAGCAGGAGAGATAACAGATCAGTGGCCCATCTATATGCAATATCCTTTTCTCGCCATTTCCCTCCATCTTTCATTCCCTCGCTGTCCCTGTGTGCCCCGGTTTTTAAAAACAAAACCCTTTTTTCTCCTTCACCCTCCGGCCTCCTTTAATATCTCTTGAAGCTTTGTTTAGCTGTGATACGTTCAGGCAAGTTCATCCCTCCTGTCCTGTTTTCCCGCCTGCCGTCCTCACAATAAAACACGCCATGGCCGCTAGTTTGAAATGAACTTTGTGGTTCGACAAACTGAGTGTCAGAGAGAAAGCAGAGAGAGAACAAAATCACCAGCTCAGGATTAGCACCTAACAGCCATATTTTTTCTTCATGTATGTTTATAGCCTCTCTCTATTTTCGGATCCCTGTCCCGCTTCATTCCCTCGAGCGATTTGAACACAAATCCTCAACAACTAGACTCTATTAGCTCGGACAGGGTTTGAAGAAAGGAGGAGATGTATTTTGGGAAGATTATAATTGCTCATGTCATGCTGGTCTCATCCCTGTGACTGACTCAAAGATTTGTGAGTGGCTGTGTGTGTGTATAGGCTGAAAACTCCCCATGGCTGTGTGAAAAATGCGTGTGGGTGTGTGAGTGTGTGAGGCAGATCGGTGACCCTGACAGAAAAGCTTTCAACTTGGTAGAAAAAAGTCTTCTTTCTCTCCCAAAGTTCTTCTTTCTGTTCATTGATGCACTTTCAGCATCGTGTCATCCAACACGTTAAACTCCTCCTAGCTTCATCTCCAGCGCTCAACAAATGCTGCACCTTTATAGTATCTGAAAAGCCGAACTACTGGTGGCATTTTGTGGGTGGATGGTCTGTGCACAGCCTCTGTGAAATTCACAAACTAAACTCGGGCCAATCAAGCCATCGGGTCTTGTTTGGTGCCACGAAATTACATCTAACAGGGTCATCAATAACGCCTCTTTTCAGATATACAGTTATGACTGATGAACCAGCCTTTGTTTGAGGAACAAGCCCAACAGAGTCCAACAGCCCAAAAGTGTTTATTTCACAAGAGTTTATACAATACACACATCACATTTAGCTCTAGACCCCTGGAAAAATACCGCGCTCCTTAGCAGAAATTTACGTAGGTGGAACTTTGGTTGCTTTTGCTGAAAGACAAATGAAGGCGTGCAATCAAATAAAACAAAGATCAGACTTTCAGTTCTGTGAAAAAGTATAAATTCTTTATATTTTGCTAGGAAAGTGGGAAATAAGTGCAGTGATTTATTGAAACGTGTGCAAACATAAAGGGGGAAAAGGCAATAAACAGTTTGTACAATTCTAACAAACTTGAAAGTCAATATTTGGTAAGGCCACCTTTATTCTTCAGCACAGGCAGCGTTCTTTGGATGTTTCTGTCTTTTGTTGTGTTCTGTAGGATGATCTCACACTGCTTCAGTAATGCTGAGGTCCGGGCTCTGGGAGGCCCGTCCGCCACTGGTGGTGTTCCACTGTGTGTTTTTCTATCCAGATGTGCTTTCGCTGCACTGGCCGTGTGTTTGGCATCATTGCCATGCTGCAAAAATGAAGCTGTGGCCAATCAGATGCTTTCATGATGGTATTGCATGGTGAATCAAATTCTGATCCCACCGGCTGAAATGCAGCCAGTGTGTTACAGACGGCTGCAGACACTCATCGTTGTACGTCTCCTGACATCCTCAGTGCACAGCGACAATGATTCGAACCAAAAGTGTTGAAATTTGATCACACATCAGGACCTGTTTACTGACGTTCACCCCAGTTCTTGTGTCATTTTCATACCTCAGCCTTTTCTTCCTGTTTCCCTTCATTCACACTGGCTCCTTCACAGCAGCCCTGCCACTGAGACCATTCCTGATGAGGCTTCAGCCGTCCACTTCTTCTTTTGTCTTCCACTTGTTCAGTTTCCTCAAACATTTTAAGAACACGGTGCACAGCATGACGAGATATGCTGAGTTTTCAACTAATAGCTCTTTGGGAATCACTTTGTTGGTGCAGAAGTACTATTGGATGCAGAGCATGTTAAAAAATGACAGGAAAGTTTGGATCCTTTGAAGCAAAATATAAAGAAATCATAGATGACTCTGAAATTTTTCTGCAGTATCATATATGGTGAAAACCCCCAAGGAGGAAGACCTGGATATAAAAGCAAACTGACTTCTAATGACAGTTCTGTGTATCAGCATAAAAATATATCAACTCTGTAGGTAACAGATGTCTGCGTAGGTTCGCAGTCGTCCAGGTCATAGCACGATCCTCTTAAGGTACATCCTCCAGTAGGGTTTATATACCTGAAGAAGCTCTCTCCTGAGAGGTGAAACGTCTCCGTGAAACTTAAAGAAGTCCAGTCGCCTTCTTTCCAAGCTCTTTACACAGTGTGAGCAACAAAACTTGTTATCAGGTTATAGTCTGGGAAGGCTTTGTTTGCATGCAGGAGTCCATGTAGATCAGAACCACTGGATATTTTCTGAAGGTGAAACAGCTTTTATCAGAATTTTAAAAATGTATCTGCGTTCAAAAACAATAACCAGTGTAGGAAACAGGAAGTCCAGTCTTGACTTGGATATCTGCTGTCTGCGATCCGGACATCAGGACTGGAAGTCAGCAGAATGACTAACATTTTTTGGGATTACATGAAAACAGTCACTTTGGCATCATTCTGAGCACTAACAGGACTTTAACACAGGTCACAGTAACCTGTTACATCACTGATGTGCTCTGTGACTTCGTTACACTACTTGTTACAGGCGCACAACAGCCTGAGGTGTACTGTAACAAACGTAGGCTACACATCCACACACTGGCACAAATAACACACACGAGACCTTCCTTTAGGTTTGTAAGTATGAACACTAATCCAACAGCAAAGCTGAAAACCTGCCCGGAGAGCACTTCACAGCACGATGCTGCAGAAGCAGGTACGGCTAGAAATAGAAGTGGAGTCTCTGCTTTTGTTTCCTGCAGAAAAATCAAGCCTTTAGCTGCTGGGCTGCAGATGGCATCCACTCAGCTTTGGGTGAAGGATTCTTTGCTGCTAGCTTGGTGTCTGTGCAGATGCTTGGACAGAGATGATGCACTTGGGTTTGACTCCACCAAGGCCACAGACCTGTCTGTGAGGCAGCGTGATCTCCCCCTGTGTCTGAAGACATGCAGTTAGTGGGGTTAGGTGATTGGTGGGTCGAAATTGCCCACAGGTGTGCCTGTGAGTGGGAATGGTTGTCTGTGACACACCTGTCCACGGTGGACCCTCGGCTTCCGGCAGCTGGGATATATTCCAGCCGCCGCATAATCCTGAATTGGATAAGCGGAGGAAAATGGATAAATGCAAGTTCATATCTCTGCTCCTTAAAATTTTTAGCAGTACTTTCAACTGCAGTACACCCAACACTGGTTATTATCATACCATATTCTTGGTATTTAATGCATTTATTAGAGAGGTGACATCATAGACTTGGCATGTGCTTCCTCTGGATTGGAGGAGAGGGGCTTGTTCTGAGCTATCGTGGTGAACAGAGCAGCCCATCTGCGGTCATGAGCTCTGGTTAGAAAGAGTACGCTCACGAATACAAGTGGCTGAACTGAGTTTCCTTTGTAGGAGGAGGAGTTTGGAGAGATCCTGGAGCGGATTCACTGCTCCTTCATGTCGAATGAAGGTCAGCCAGCTGAGGTGGTTCAGGCCTCTGGTTAGTATGCCTCCTGGGCACATTCCTTTGGAGGATTTCCAGGAATAATCAACTGGGAGGAGACCCTAAACTCACTGAGCAGATTATATAAGTCATCTGGCCTGTGGATGCCTTGGATCCACAGTGTTGCTGGGAAGAAGGAAGTCTTTGTCGATGGATGAAACTAGGTTTTTCTTTGACACGTCAGGTGTTGAATAATACTACTGGGCTGCAGAAATCAAAGGAATTTTAAATTTATTATTATTATTCTCCCCTGTTTTCATTTTGTGTTTTTTCAGCATGACTTTATTTTTGCCACAGTAATTCTTGCCTCCGCGTTAAAGGCTCGGGTCAAAGTCTGTTGTTTTAATATGTTGGCAATAAATAAAAATGAGTTGACTGGTCACTCGTGTAATTAGGGAGGTTGGTCAGCTCAGAGCTGTTGTGCTTTTCTTTCTCGCTTTTTCTGCTGTAATTATTTTACAAAATGAAATATTATTCAGGAAAAAAACAAATTGTCAGATAAAACAATGGCAGCGCCGTCACGGCCGCTGAGTGACAGTTTCACAATTACAGATTTTCTTTCTCTAATTGAAATTTCACATTAGCTTGTGTGCTGAAACTGCCGTGACCACGGAGTCAGCCTCCACTGCGAGCTCTGCAGTAAAACAGCAGCTTTAATGGAAAATTAAGCCATTTTTCCGTTTAACAACTGGATCATAATAACAGCTCCACTCTACACCTCTTTAAATAATGACAGCGAGCGTTAGAAGATGCACGAGTGATTAAAATAAGAGGCGTTTAAAGCGTGGCGCAGTGTGAAGATAAAAAGAGCCAAAAGTGACGAGAGAAAAACAAAGTGAGGCGAATCTCATTTCACCTCCATGCAGACAGACTGAGGCTTTCATACGGATACAACTCAAATACTATTCAATGATATTACAGCAACAAATCTCCCAGCTCGTTATTAATCATTTAGGTTTTTGTTGCTGATGTAAACGACGTCTGTGAGTGTTGCTGGACTGACACACGGGAGCCTTTCCACTTAACCCTCATAATGTCCTCCCGATTTCCATACAGCTGTTGTCCTCAGGGGTCAAAAATGTCCCCACTTCATTTGAGTGTTTTTTAAAGAATAAAGTATAAATTGTCAATCAATTCAGTGTTACATCTTAGTTTTACTTAAGACCAACACATTAACACAAAATTTACCCAACATTACACATTTTAGGGCCACCAGACCTTGTTTACAAAAAATACACCCTGTTTTTTAAGCGGAAATAAAACAAGAAAATAAAATATTTAATTGTTTAGATAATTTTGACTATCTGACTAACTACAGAGTGCTGTATGTTGAACTTTAGTGAAAAATTTGTTTTGAACCATTTAACATTTTTAAATGGCAGCACATAATCACACCTGTGTGGTCCTCAGGGTCAAAAATGTCCCCACTTCATTTGACTGTTTTTAAAATATAAATTATAAATTGTCAATCAATTCAGTGTTACACCTTAGTTTTACTTAAGACCAACACATTAACACAAAATTTACCCAACATTTTACATTTTAGGGCCACCAGACCTTGTTTACATAAAGTACACACTGTGTTTTTGAGCAAAAATAAAATGAGACAATGTAATATTTAATTTTTAGATAATTTTGACTATCTGACTAACTACAGAGTGCTGTATGTTGAACTTTAGTGAGAAAGTTTTTTTTGAAGTGTTTATAATTTTTAAATGGCAGCACATAATCACACCTGTGGTCCTCAGGGGTCAAAAATGTCCCCACTTCATTTGAGTGTTTTTAAAGTATAAATTATAAATTGTCAATCAATTCAGTGTTACACCTTAGTTTTACTTAAGACCAACACATTAACACAAAATTTACCCAACATTACACATTTAAGGGCCACCAGACCTTGTTTACATAAAGTACACTGTGTTTTTGAGCGAAAATAAAATCAGACAATGAAATATTTAATTGTTTAGATAATTTTGACTATCTGACTAACTAAAGAATCCTGTATGTTGAACTTTAGTGAAAAAAATTTTTTGAACCATTTACATTTTTTAATGGCAGCACATAATCACACCTGTGGTCCTCAGGGGTCAAAAATGTCCCCACTTCATTTGACTGTTTTAAAATATAAAGTATACTTTGTCAATCAATTCAATGTTACATCTTAGTTTTACTTAAGACCAACACATTAACACAAAATTTACCCAACATTTTACATTTTAGGGCCACCAGACCTTGTTTACATAAAATACACTGTGTTTTCGAGTGGAAACAAAACAAGAAAATAAAATATTTAAAAGTTCAGATAATTTTGACTATCTGACTAACTACAGAGTGCTCTATGTTGAACTTTAGTGAAAAAGTTTTTTTGAACCATTTATAATTTTTAAATGGCAGCACATAATCACACCTGTGGTCCTCAGGGGTCAAAAATGTCCCCATCTGGTTTGATTGATACTTAATTACTATGAAGTGGATTTTTCCCCACTTTTAATTAAAACTTAATTCAAACATTCTGACACATTTTTTTTTATTCCATTTCAAATTTAAGTCTGTTAAAAACCTCATAAAATGAATTTTTTCTTTGTTTTCGGGTAAAAATAAATCAAATCATCAGTTATTGTGATTATCGTTTCACAACCAGAGTCAGTTGCTTTAGCAGATGATCACAGACGGTATGTGTCAAAGTTAATTTAGAAAGCTGTTTTTAAACTACTTCAAGTTTTTTACTGGCAGCAAATAATCACATCTGTTGTCCTCTGCGCTCAAAAATGACCCTGTTTGCTTTGACTGTTTATAAAGCCATAAGTATAAAATATCATCCATCTCTGTGTTTCAAGGTTTTATTCAACTTTATTCCAACTCATTACCTGACAGTTTTCTATATTTTGGCATGGTAGGACACCAGGCATGGGTCTGAGTGAAGGTAAACTTTCATGTCCATATTTGACACAAGTGCAGGAGGAAGCTCAGGTTTATTCCTCTGCACTGGTCCCATCATGGACAGCTTTCTTTTCTGCAGTTGCAGGCAAGGGTCATATACAGTAAACAAGTTGTTACAGATGATTGTTTTCTTTTGGAAACCTGCAATGTTAGGGACAACTCGCGTGTCCTGACTGCAGGCCAGACGCTTGCCATCGGTACACTAGCATGTTCCATGTACAGCTGGACCTGGCATGACATTCTGCCATGTTTTTATCTCATAGGTTTACTTGGGATGTTCTGTTGGAATGGACAGAGTCCTCTGAACGGGACTTTGTGCTCATACAGTCACATCAGTATCAGGATCTTACATCACAGCAGGAGAAACACCCACTTGTTCCATACACCTCAAATGGGAGCGCTGCGTTTGTGTCATGAACGACAGGGCTCGCAAAATCGCGCTAGCCCAACGTCGCGGAGCTAGTGATATCTCCAGTCGGGCGATCATATAGCCCGACGGGCGGGCCCTGCACGATGATCATCTATTGTGTCTTTATCAAGAAATTATATCCTTTTTGCGCTTCTATGATTAATCTTGTGTCACCTTTAAAACTGCTCTACCAGACTCAGGATGTCATAAACTGGCTGTAGCGACTCCACTGGATGTAGAATCAACATACCCACATAAGACTACAGCTGCATTCGATCCATTTTTTCCCTCTCGTTGTCCCTCCTTGTTCATCATTGAGTTGGCTGTAGAGCAGCTCATCTGCTAATTGGATGGTTGTTGGTTCAGTCTCTGTGTGCTCTAGTCTGGAGTTCTTACCAAGGTGTCCTTGGGCAAGTTACTGAACCCCAACTTGGTCTCTGATGCATCCATTGGCATGTGAACGTTAAAAAGCAGAATACAAGCAGAACACTGTGTATAATGCGTTCAGTGCTCGAGTAGAAAAGCCAATGAAGGAGTATGGGACCTGGCATATGTGCTTGGACTGTGATAGATTATCTTTCTCTGTGGGACATGAGAGAGTCATGCATCGTCTGTCATTGGGATGTTAGAAGACCAGATCAATGTTTCCTCACATTACTGCAAATATTCCTCCGTCTCAGCTGACTCCTCTTTCCTGCTTGATTCTTTGTCTTCATCATAATTGAAATGGATGATGTGCAGTCCTCTGACACATCTTCTATTCCAGTTTCACATTCTGAAAACTCAAGAAACTTCAAGAAGCCCAGTCACTTTCTTTCCAAGCTCCTCAGACTACAATGCCCTGGATGCCCAAGAACCTACTTGAACATAGTTCAGATTCTTCATCACTTTTCTTCACTTCATAGCCTTCTTCCACTTCTGCAGGTGGGTGATGTGCTTTTTCAGAGAAAGGGTAGCATGTGCTCTAAATATTGACAATATTTTCTATATCTTCTAACCCTGGATCTTCCTGAACATTGATTCTTCCTCTCCTCATTATACTAGAGGACAATATGTGCTTTGTCCTACTGGTCATTGCTTTGCACAACATGGTTAAAAAAAGTATGCTCATCAAAGTATGCAAATCTCTAGTGCAATGGAGGCTTGTGAGCATACTTTCTGTGTATGTATTATTGTAGGGTCGACCTTACAATACGAAGCACTTTGATGCGACTGTTGTTTTGATTTGGCGCAGTATAAATAACATTTTATTGAATATAGAGCACCTGCCTCCTCATTGTGTTGCCTGTTGTTGTTGTTGTTGTGGTTGTTGTGGTTGTTATGACCAGTGCTTGACCCCACACATCAGTGATCCAAGATCAAAGATGTTTGAAAGCAGTATGTTGTGAAAATACGGCCTTTGCAACACTTTGTACTTTGGGGTCATTTTGTCCACGAGGACAACAGGTGTTATAAAATCGAATAAAACCCCATAAATAAATCAAATTACTTAAAACTTATTCCAATCATGCATAGTATAGTAATGAATAACTTCTGTTATTTTCAGACCATTTGATGAATAAAAAACATATTTTTGATAGCAAAAGATTTCTGTAGAGGACAAAAATGACCCGTGGACAACACAAGGGTTAAAATATCAACATAATCGCTGGTGTTTAGTTTGGAGTGGTGGAAAAGTCAGAAACCACAGAGTTGGTACTATTCACCACACAGCAAAAACAACACACTGAAACACAGAGAGGCCTGCGTCAGTGACTCTGTTTAGCTGGGGTGAAGTGTAGCGGAGCCCCTATAGAGCTCGTGTGAAGGTCTAAATTATCTGTAGAAAGCTAAACTTGCTATAAAGTTGGGCTTTTTCATATGACAGCCTGTGGCGACTAACGCTTAACTTATGCTGCTGCGGTTGTGTCGGTTTGCAGAGGTGCTTCCCTGCAAAGAGGAGTTTTCAGCCACTGCAAACGTGCATCACCTGTGCAGCAGTGTGACACTGATTGACATGAGAGCGGAAGGAGGGGGTGAAATTAGAGTTCAAAGATAAAAAGATAAAAACATTCAAGAAAAATATACAACATGAAGCGTGGCTGCAGAGGACGCTGCTCGTTGTTTCTCACTTCTAGGAAAACACGGTGCCAGAGGTTTGGCCGTCTAGAGGTGATGACACCTGCTAGAGGCCACCTCACTTTAAAAGTGTTTCAAATGTGCCTACAGGTCGAACCTGAATAACTACAGGGACTGTTGTCTGTGGGAGGTCAGTGGGAATTTTTTTTAAAGCCAGGCTGGGCTGAATAAGACAGAAACCATCAACCACAGTGCAAACAGCAGCATGATTTTCAGTTATAATTTGATGTAAATCAATACAAGCTGACAATATTTGTGTGTGTGATTGCAGGGAGGGAACAGAGAGCAAGCTTTGCAGTATAACTTCATAGATAGTATTTTTCCTGCGTTACTTTCTCTCCAGAATATTTACTGCTGCAAAAGTTATGCAAAGAATTACTGCAGCACATCAAACTGTTATAGAGTAAAACTGATGACACATTGAACACTGAGCACTGCACATACGTCACTTTTTCATTGGTTCATAAGGTTGCTCTAACCAGCAGCATCAGAACGTGGAACAAAGACACGCCTGTCACCATTTTCTTCTCAGCGGCCTGAAGGACCCGCAAGAAAGACAGAGTGAGTGTGTGGGCTGGCAACATGCCTCAAGGTTACCACTGGTGGGAGTGTGTGTGTGTGAGAGGGGTGGGGACGGAGTGGGCGATGGGAAGAGGGGAAACAGCTGCTGTGGAGTTTACCACAAGTCATCAGTGTGCACAGGGGACAAAGGAAATGTAATTTTTTACACACTTAATAGGAGACACTGCGCTCTTAATGCAGAGTCCATGACCCTGCCGGGATGTGAATCTTAGAGCTCACACACACAAAACAGGATTTACTGTAACCAGTGCTTCACCTCTGCTCTCTCACTGGTTCTCACCATTAAGTGCTATCTGCATTTCAAAGGATTCATCTGATATAAACAGATTTCTTACACATTTCCAGCTCGCCCGCAGATTCCACTTGAGGAGCTTTGCATTATCTACATGATCCTCTTTGCCGCTCTAGCTCCTGCCTGTTTAAGGCCCCTTCATCAAAGCACAGTGTCTTCTGATTGGTCACAGTCTCTGTGCTTCTGAGGGGCAGTATATGCAATAATTATAAAGGTAATTGCCAGTTATTATTATAGGTTCTCTAAAAAGAACTTCAGTTAATCCAAAATGCTGCAGCAAGAGTCCTGACAGGGACTAGAAAGAGAGAGCAGATTTCTCCTGTTTTGGCTTCCCTTCATTGGCTTCCTGTTAAATCCAGAATTCAAAATCCTGCTCCTCACATACAAGGTCTTAAATAATCAGGCCCCATCTTATCTTAATGACCTTGTAGTACCATATCACCCTATTAGAGCACTTCGCTCTTGCACTGCAGGCCTACTTGTTGTTCCTAGAGTATTTAAAAGTAGAATGGGAGGCAGAGCCTTCAGTTTTCAGGCCCCTCTTCTGTGGAACCAGCTTCCAGTTTGGATTCGGGAGACAGACACTATCTCTACTTTCAAGATTAGGCTTCAAACTTTCCTTTTTGCTAAAGCATATAGTTAGGGCTGGACCAGGTGACCATGACTTCCTGTGATACACTGAGCCCTTCACTCTCCACATGTTTATGCACCACTGCAGCGTGTCGTCACACTTTATCTTCTCTCTCCTTTACTCTGAATCCTGTGTACATGTGGGCTTCCTTTAAAGCTAAGCTCTCTTTATCGTTTCTCTCTCGCCTCACCTCCAACAGGTCGCAGCAGATGGCCCCGCCCCTGCCTGAGCCTGCTTCTCAGAGGTTTTTCCTGTTGAAAGGGAGTTTCTCCTTCTCACTCTCACCAAGTGCCTGCCCATGGGGTGTCATTTGATTCAAATCACCTGGAGTCATCTGATTTGGTGTTATATAATATGTTGATCTTTTAAATTTTTTGCAAGCCTCAAAAAGTTTGTTGTAAACGGTGAGCCGGTGTGTAGGCGGCGTTTTTAAAAAGAGGTTCACATCAACACATTTATGTTCTCTGACAGGAGCTGACCGTACGACAGAAAAGGCTGCCAGTGAATAATGCGCAGGAATGTCATATGGACACTTAAATATTTAGACGCGCTGTGCGATAAGCGTTTGTTTCTCCAAGCCCATTTTCACTTTAAAAACAGAGACGGCACTAATCCGTCTTTAAAACGTGGATTTTTCCAGCTGCGCTCTGTTGTTTCGGCCAGATCTCATAATCTCTCCCAACAACCCGACCCAGCACACAGTAGTTCTTATATTTTTCTGCAGTGACCACAAAGTGCTGAATGGGATTATGAAATCTGATGACATGGTGGAAAACTGATACTTGGCCATGTGTATCACTTCTGCATATCAGTGCTGATTTCTACAGAGTTGAAGTGCACAAACAGTTTAGGTCCAAGTTGAACTCAAGTTCAAATTCACCAGCGATCCAAAGAACATGAGCAGGGTGCTAAATGTGCATGAACAGGCAGGAAAATGCACTCCTGATAGGATCTGTGCATGTCGTATATGATTATTGGGAAAACAGGGCTGCTAGCTGGCAGTAATTAATGAGGGTTTTCGGGGGTTGGCAGTTCCAAGGAAGCCCTTCACATACAGTGTGTACACGAAGAACAATCACAAGTCAAGGGAACAAAAAGCAGCTGCCAGGGCACCAATAATAGCTATGACTGAACAATACCTTGCCAAGCAGACACACACTCACACGTCCACAAACTGGCAACCACTCATAATAGGAAATCCTAATTACAATGGTTTACAGTGCTGATTAAAACTACTAATAATAACTGCTAATAATTACAGCATGCCAGACCTGCACTGGGAAGGAGGTTGGAGCAATTACACACCCAGTCAGTCAATGACTGTTTCGCAGTCAGTCAGCGAGTCAACCAGGCTGGCTGACGGCCTCTCAAACACAGCAACAGCCACAAAAACCATCAGCACATGACAGCGACGCTTCCACCGGGTCGGCCGGAGGACTCGGGACGCCAGGCTACGTCTGACTGCCCGGTGTGGGCGACCTCGAGCCTCAGATTCCCGTTCTTGATCAGCTGTTGTAGTCCGTCCATCTCAGGGTTTGAATTGCTGTCTGTTGATTGACGTGCCCCACCCACTCGCCCCCTCCGGTGTCAATCGCATGATTTTTGAAAGTAACTTGTAACTTTTGAAGATTACTGCATTAGAAAGGAATCCTTATTGTCCCAGTATCGCCCCCAGAGGCAACTCCTCAGTTACCTTTGTGTTCCCCAAAATACTCACATCTTCTTCAGCGTGTAAAGAGAAGCTCTCCGTAAATATGTCATTGTGGAGGGCGTCCACTCACTACGCAGCTGCAGGATTAGATACACTCCACTTTGCAGCATGCATCTGCAGAGCATTAGGGATTTCACTTTTGTCCCTTTGTTAGAAGGAAAGGAGCGGGAAACATATCTAACAGCAACAGAACGCTTATTAGAAAAATTAATAACCAATTACTTGGACTGTAAAACACATTTATTACAATGAAAAAGTAATCCGAGTACTCTAACACACTGCTTTGTAAAGTCTCACACATTGCTGTTCACTGCAGACCAGGTTACTGCAGTCAGTCTGTTGGTTTGTGTCTTCAGTACTGCACTTTCCTGAATGTGGGTTTGATTCACGTCCAGTTTTTCCAGCTAAAATAATAAAAAACATCATTAGTGCTTAAAGAGAGAGGCGGCAGTACTCCTGCCATTCTTCACTGAAGCAGGAGTACTCATACTTCTGTTGAGGTATTCAGCTGTTGTACTCATACATCTGGTAAAAGCTGAAGTACTCCTTCAACTTCTTTACTCAAGTAAAAGTGTAAAAGTACACGCTGTGAAATGTACTTAAAGTTTAAAGTAGCTCTTTGGACATTTCTAACAGCTATTTTTGTGCAAAGCTAACCGACTCATATCTTTCACATTAGTCACACGTAACTAGCTCTGGTAATCGACACACCAGGAGACGGCACGTATGCCAGACTCAGCCCACTCTGATCTTCAGTGGGCTGGATCAGTCAAACTACACATTTATTTTTAATGTTGGAAAAAAGAAGTGCAGAAAAGGCTCGGCCACGTCATTGCCAGGACTGTCATGTAAGTATAAAACAAAGTTTTTGTTAATTCACAGAAAACTTTATTTTTTAAACTCTGAAGAGAAAACAGAAATTCCTCTGCTGGACAGTTAAAAAAAACTTTAATGTCATTTAATTATTTAACTATCACTTATTTACTTTGGTTAGTGTGAAACGTCATGGTGGAAGTCTTTAACATTAAAAGCTGCAACACTTATGAAAACACGGTTACATTTCCAACATTTATCTTTTCCTTCACGCTCTCCAAATCAGTCCCATGGGCCAGGTTGGTGTCTTTGACGGGGCGATTCTGGCCCCTGGACCTTATGTTTGACACCCCTGCCCTGAAGGGTGAAGCAGAATGAAGAAAAGTAGAAACACCGGTGGGATTTTCCTTTAATGCAAGGAAGCGAAAGGAGCAGCAAACAAGATATTTCTGTTGAAAAGAGAGTAAAAGTAAAAAACTGTCAGAAAAATAAATATGAGGTGAAGCTCACAAACCTGAGAGGTTCAATACTTCCTGCCTCTGGCTAACAGGCGGGTTTGTTTGGAGCTGCGCTGGATTAGGAAGCACTGCTGAGTCAGACTCTGCTTCCACCCATACATCACACACTTCTGATATACCGAGTACACCAGCTCCTCCTGCATTTAACAGATTTAACATGTTTAAGCTGAATCAGACGATCAGTTCTGTTAGAAACGGAAACTTTGGTCTTGTGATAATTTCCAGGTGCTCAGCTTCTGTCTAATGACCTGCTCAGCCGGGTCATCGTCACCGGGACACCGTTGATTTTGTTGCTTGGAGGTGGGAAACAACAAAGAACAAATTACTGTACCTGAGCAGAATTTTCAGGTGTTAATCTTTCTGACAGTTTTTTCCATCTTTACACAAATATCTGAGCTTTCTACTCCTCACGTCCTCAGAACAGGCTTGTTACATTTTATTTGACATCATGGCACGTCTTCAAACATCAGTGATATGACTCAAAATGGAGGGAACGATCCCACGGAAAAGACCATCCTGTGGGTGTATCCGTCACTGCGGTGTAACGTAGACTTACTTTTGCTTAACTTCAGCGACACGTTTGATCTGGGCGCTGAGAAGAGTCCAGAGGTGCACTGCAATTAATCTCTTAAACTAATCCGAGTTCTAACATGCATTAAAACAAAACACCAGCACCTGCACAGACACTACAATCAGAATATTGGACACACACACACACACACACACACACACACACACTCAGCAGATCCATACTGAACCTTGGCAGTGACTCAAGAGAATTTAATTACTTCCTTTCGCTCTCTTCCCATTGGCCAACAGGTCTGGGATATTCTAATTACGCCCTGCCTGATAAAACGCTTCCTTGGCCTCTGTGTCTCATTACTGCTAACTTCTCTGAGCCACAGTCCAGCACCTATAGTGTCTGACAAATAAGAAACCACCTTACGCTACACACGGCCACTAAATACTTATTAAGCTGAGGGAAGTGACCTCGCAGCGCGCCGGCAACACGCCAGAGAAACTAGGAAAACTTTGCGCAGTAATCAGCGTTCCTTATCTCCTTTTTCTAATTGATAATTAGTCTTACATTAATTTGTGGCCATCTATCTCTTATCACAAAAGTACAATTTATCAGCTGCTTAAACGATGGACTAAATTGGGTTGGCAATGTTAATGATTCACCTTGCAGGGTACGGGGGACACGAGGGAAATAATTTCTCCTGACTCATATTTAATTAACCTCAGCAGATGTGCTCGGCATGCATTGTGTCTTAAAGAGAAGTAAAGTATGACATCGTTGACCAGATGTGTTCAAAAATGAATACTTTAATGCAAAAAAGGAGAAGTTATATACAAAATATAAAAAAGTTGGAAAACAATGACAGAATTGTTACATTATAAAATGAGATTTGACTTTTTTATATATTCGAGCATTGTGATAAAGCATGTTATACTTCTAGGTAACAGAGGTTATTAGTTGGTTCCTTCATACACCGATCTCTTTAAAAGGAGAACCAGGAGTAGCAGGAACCCTTCGTACAGAAGATTCTAGCGAGTACCTTCAGCTTGTGCAACTTGCTAAAGACCAAAGAGCCCTGCAGGATGCTGGATGCGTTAGCCACGCTGCGCAGAGTCGCCAGTTTAAAACTGCTCGTGCAGTTTAAACAACACGAGGAGGAAAAAAGCGATCGAAGCTCTGCAGCGTACCCGTGGCAACAAAAGCCAAACATCCTGTGGCTCTGGTCGTTTCAACACCATCAACTAGCATTAAAAAAAGAAACATGTAAAAATAAATGCTTGTGAAGAGTTACATATGTGAAAACTGTGTAATGAGATAGATACGCCTTCATGCAACGTGTCACATTTTTCAAATACTGTATGTTTAAAAGCTTCTCCAGACGCTGACCCAACATTCAGGTACACACAGCGGGGGAGACTCCTGACATGTTTGGCATGAAAATCCTTCACGTGTTCTCAAAAGGATCATTTTCTCAGGTGCTGCACGCTCACTCTGTAACATCATCAACATCATCAGCGACGGAGAAAATGATCTGAGGGGACGCGAGTTGTTTTAGTGTTTCTGCTCTAAACCTGGCAGGTGATTTGTTCATCAGTCTCTGAAAATGTGCTTTATTACTTGATTTGGAAGTCTGATTTTCACACTGGTGAAACGTGACAACACAAAAGGAGAAATAATTATGAATACTTCACAAAGTCACTACATTCAGTCCTGCAACCCTCCTCTTCCTACAGCACAACTAATGCTGCACAAATTGCACTGCATTTACCTCTCTGACCATTTTTTCAACCGTTTCCTTTTCATATTTATTCTGAAATATTACACATTCCTATCATTTCTCTCTTTATGTCCCTCTTTTTCTTTTCTACCTGTTCCTCACATCTTTCCCTACCTTTCCTTAACCTCCCTTTATCCAACTCTTGATACACAAAAACCTTTCTGATAAAATCTACACGTTACATTCTTTTGCAATAATCTCGACATTAACGTTAGCGGACCTTCAGCCTCGGCCACACTGAGAGAATCGCAGTCCACCCGATACCGAGATGTCATTTTAAACATTTAATCTCCATTGAAAGTAATACTGCTGAGCTTTGTGGTGTGAAACACAGATGTTATGCAAGGCTTTAACTCTTAGTCACACTTAACTGATGGTTTTGCTAAGTGGCAAAATGGATCTGCATTATGGTGCAGCGCTGACAGCACTCTGAAGCTCACTTCATGTTCGAGCAGTGATGCCTACACCGTCGGGTCACTGAAACGTCCTTCAAATCCAAAGCGGAGCGCACGGCGCAGAGTAACACAGTGAAAGCGACCTCTATCCCCGCTCTGCAAAAAGCTGCCCAAAAAAGAAAATCCTCTCTGTCCGGTTTACTCGACGGTGTGGAAAAGCAGAGCTTAAACAGCTCCAACACATCGGAGACGCTTTAAAAGAAGACAGAATTAAAACAGCTCCACCTGTGGAACACCCGGTTACCTTGATTACCCCGACTGTGTTATTGTCGTCCTGCCTTTTCCGGAGCTTCTTGCAGGTAGTAGGAAAGTGAAATCACTCCACACAGGTGGATGTGTCTGTAAAATGCAAGCTGCTCATACATTCGTGTGGAGGTCTTTTTAAATAAAGCGACCATCCAAAGATAATTTCCAGTTCTGCTAAAATGAGATATTTCGTACTTCTTAAGCTGCTTCAAAACGCAGCAACAGGGTCAAACAAACGCGGAGCAAACCACGGAGCAGACGTGGGCTCCGCCTCGTCCTGCACCGAACAGCGAGGACAGATCATTCATATAGTGGTCTTCAGTGTGATTTACACGTACCAATAACTCTTTCTGATAACACAGGATATGATCAGATTACTCTTGTGCTGGTATTAGTGGCATGATCCCTGATTGGTCACTTTAGACATCGGCCGGCCTCTAAACGAGTATTTTTGTTTATCTGGAGGAATAAACCGTTCCAGAGTGCTGATTGGAGCGCTGTAATGACTTTGTGTTCCAGTAGCCATTACTAAGAGAGGAAAGAAGTAATGTTTTGGAAAAGCGGAGGCGCTGCAGTCGCATCTTTGCCCACATAAATGGTCGGATCTCGAGAATAAATACGCTTTCATTACACAAACATAATAAAGTGTTATTCATATCTGCGTGAACCTCCATCTACAGTCAGCGTTAGCGCGTTACTTTAGGTTGCATTTGTGGATATTTTTCTTTATCCTGCTGGAGCAGTGGCTGTGAATGTTAATTTAAATGGATCCAATTACCTCTGCAGCCCTGACAGATTCTTACAAGAGACAACTTAATCAGAGTACAGTGAAAAGTAAAAACCTGCTAATTTTAAACTCTCCGAAGATTCAAAGCAATTTAAATGACTTCAAACAACAAGACATTACGCATCCTCCACTCTGTAATTAACCTCCTTTACCTTACCGTACACTCCTACCAGCACACACTGTTTGATAATGACGGGGATTCGGATCATCGCATTATGAGGTTTTAACTCTGCTTCAGTGGCGAGCTAAACGCAGGAAAGCTCAGAATACAAAGACGTCGACTTTGTGCTTGTTTTCATGTCAGGACTCGATGTGTCTGCACAGCTGCAGTCACGCCGTCTTCTGCTTTGGGTTTGTTTGCTGTTGCCGTCCTCCTCCCTCCCGAGTAAAGCCACGCTGGTCTGTACCGAGCTCCCACTGGTGCCTGTATCCAATCAAAGGTATTCTTAAAGTTACAGCGGGCTGTGCCGGATTACTCGAGTACAGCGGCAGAATTTTATTCATTATTTAGGCAGGAAGAAGCATTTTAGAGCATTTACCTGGAATGGGCTTCATCCACCAATCGGCCCTACCTGTAACCCCCACCCCCAGTTCCACGTGTCATCGTGTCGTACCGCAGTCCCCGAAGAGGCGGGGTGGGAGATGGGGGCACGTCCTGCCGCAGGGGCCCTCTCTGCTGAGAGCTAGAGAACAACCTTTGATCAAAGAACAGCAAAATACTCCGAGATGGAAAAGAAGGAGGAGTCAGACGAGAGGGAAGACATACTTAAACAGAGACGAATATGAACGGCAGTAATATGAAGCATGATCACATCTGCAATATGATCGACGCTGAACCCCAAAACTGCAGTTCCTGCGATCGGGCTAATTTCCCTGACACGTGTGCAGGGTGATGTTTTGTTTAAACGTATTAAGGCTTAAATTTCAGGGCGTAGCCGCTTTGAGTGACAGGTGGATGATGATGATGGAGGCAGGTGTAGGTAGCGGCCGTCTACTGGAGGCTGTTGGTGTCTTTAATGTTGTTATCTGTCAAATAATTTGGCTTTCTTTGTGACTATTTGGACTAACAGGCAGCCTGAGAAGTCTGAGCTCTAGTTTTAGTTTAGCAGGCAACAGCTCATGATCTAGAGCTCCGCCCCCTTGTCCAGGTACGCTGCACTGGAATCACAAAACCAGCACGACAGCATCATGGCGGTACGTACAGTACACATACAGGTCTTGGTATGAGGGTATTTTCCTGCATGTAATTACCTAGGGTGGGGGTAGTAGCCAGGGTCAATGCCTCGAGGGTCTCCTTGCCGTGGGTATGGCTGACCAGGTGGGTAGTTGGGGTAAGATGGGGCAGACTGGGAGGTGGGGTAGGATGGTGCCTGGGAGTATCCCTGCTGGGCGTGCGGAGGCCCCGGGTAGGGACCTGACCACGGCTGCATCGGGTAGTCAGCTGCATCTAACGGACCTCGTCTGGAAAAGAGAATTTTATGAGAAAGAAATTTGAGAGCGCAATCAGACTGAAGCAAAGAAACCGACGGATGTTGCCATTGGTAACGTTGCTTCCTTAACCAGTCAGTCATAAGGCAGATGCAGCCAGTGGCTGGATGGTTCAAAAACTTGTTCTGGGGAAAAACTCCACGACTGAACTCGTTTATAGTACGAAACGTCCTTTTTTCCAACTGCTGAGAAGTCGCTCAATGAACCAGACCCGGCCAAACACAGGAGGAGGAGTTGGCTCAGAGTTCACTGCTGTGTGACTCCGATGGCTGTGGCAGAAGAAGAGCTGTGATCATTTGTTGCTGTTGTCACATAAAATCAACACAAATACACGAACAAACAAAACAGACAGTGTTATGAAAGGTAATCAGAGGAATAAACAGGAGACCTGAGCACAGACGCAGCGTTAACCTCCCGCTCTGCCCCAGCACCTTCACTATAAAACAAATAATCAACCAACCGCTGGCACCGGCACAGCGCCGTCAGAGTGATGCTCTCTTCACGTACCTCAGCAAAGAGCCTACCAACAGCGACCGCACTGAATCTGAAATATTCAGGAAAACCTGCTGAAAACAATTTGTTGCGGGCGACAGAGGAGAGAGAGGGCGAAGCACGCGCTCAGCTCGCGGCTCATCCCGGCCAAACATCACATAGCAACAGAATATAAGTGACACGTGACAGTTTTAAGTAGGCTAGGGCTCAGTTAACGCAAGCGAAGACACACGCACAGCTGTGGTAATCCAGCCGCGTCCCCTTAATAGATATCGATGTCCTGTGCCGGGGAAAGCGAGTACACAAACACATGTTGTCCACATAGCAAACATTACGAGGTATTAGATTTTATCTCTCCGTCTTTCTGTCTCTTTCATTTGTCTGCACGCATCTCTCCATCTACTGCAGGATATCCATGCAGTATTCATGTTTATCATATAAATATATCTCACTGAGTGAGATGGACTCTGGAGCTTCTGACCAATCACATAATTCACCTGCTGACCTTTGTGTAATGTACATAAACGCTTGCACAGGTCCTGAGTCCTGGTGGTCTCCATGCTGATGCTTGTGTGTGTGTGTGTGTGTGTGTGTGTGTGTGTGTGTGTGTGTGTGTGTGTGTGTGTGTGTGTGTCAGGATGGGTGGTCAGCAGTGGGAAGTGTCTAACTAACTGCATGCCCTTCATGTTTGGGATGTCTTCTTCTGCCCCACCCGACTCCATGGTTAGCATGTTTATGTGTGTTTCAGCACACACACACACACACACACACACACACACACACACACACACACACACACACACCTGTCTTCTTCACCATACGTCGCTCCGGGTTAGCGTCTCAGCCGGACGGCTCAGATTTAATGGCTGCAGCCGTTTTGTCTGCTCTTCTTTCTTTCACGTCCGTCTTCTAGCCGTCTGTCCATGTGTCTGTCTGACTCCATGTCTCTCTCTCTCTCTCTCTCTCTCTTTTTGGACGTTTTATGACTACGAGTCTGCCTGCCCGCCAGGCTGCAGGGCTTGCTGTTCACCCCTGAGCCTGTATACCTGTGCCCCGTATCAGTCAGCCCATCTGTCAGTTAGCGTTTGGCCGCCGGACATGATAACGTCACAGAGGCAGAGATAAGAGCGGTGGAGAGGTAATGGGGAGGTGAAGAGGGCAGGAAGAAAGAGATAAGGAGGGGGGCAAAGTTAAGAGGAAGGTATGGGAGATGAAAAACAGGGATAAGACGAGAGATGAGGAGGATCAAAACAGGAGCTGGAAAACAAGACATCATCTCTAAGATTAAGATGATGAGGATTGATTAACACGCTTACACGATCACTTTACTGTAGTCTGTGTATTTTCTTATTTAGGGGTGGGTGAGGGGAGATTTTAGGCTGTCAAATTAGAGTAATTAGTGTCACTTTTTATCAGAAGCTATCAGCCTCTATTTGCAACAAACCTACACACAGGGAGAAAATCAGATAAAGCAGAAAGGACCAGAGGTGATAAGACAAAGATGGAGTAAATAAGCACAGGTGGAGGGTGCAGGGATTACGCAAATAGTGCCGATGCACGGTAAAAGAATGGAGTATCATGGAATAATCAAGGTACCGCAGAAAAATCAGCTTCACATTTCAGTCTAGAGAGAAAATTCAAATGTTTCCTAAAAGATGAGAATAATTTTTTTTTAATGTTATAACCAAAATGACCAAACAAGTGCAGGTCGTCTGGATCAGAGGTCCCCAACCTTTTTTGCTCCACAGACCGGTTTAATGTCAGACAATATTCTCACGGACCGGCCTTTAAGGTGTGGCGGATAAATACAACAAAATAAAATGATCCAACCGAGACAAAAACTGTGATATTTTGTAAATAATAATAAATGCGAGTTCACTGTGTAATTGTGTAACTTTATTAGCAGCGTCCTCCTGAAATGCACCAACAACATTGAGAGTAACATCCTCCTCTCTGCCCTTTAATGCTCTCTGGTCGCTATGGTAACGCGTAAATATTTCTTTCAAAATAAGACACACAACTACAACACAGGAAAAGACCCAGGGAAACAGAGTTAACGATAAAAACCCTGAAAACCAGAAATTTCACACCCGACACTTAACTCTCGCGGCCCGGTACCAAACGACTCACGGACCGGTACCAGGCCGTGGGCCGGGGGTTGGGGACCGCTGGTCTGGATGACACTTGTGTGGTAAAGGGTCATGGTGGCCCCGACTGTTCTGTCCACCGACACTTTGATTCCAACTCTGTAGCTTCTCAGTGGTCCCAGTTATGAAGTACACACTGGTTTGAATGGCTCTGTGCAGCTGTACTGACTGCTTGTGGCCGGCTCACATTTCTATCTCATGCCTCGACCCCAAACCTTTGTTACTCCAGCAGTCGAAGACGGAGCTACTGGAAACCACGAGCGGGGATTTCTGAGGTTTACTTGTATTGGTTTTTGTAAATGAAATTTAAAAACGTAGAACACACACACTCTTTGTGCTTTAATATAAGAAAAAAGCATCGTTTGACTAAAAGATTCATTCGTTCAAAAACTTACTGACCAGTTAATGAATAACTTGAAAAATAATAACATGATCCCTAGTGTGTTATGAGAGTTTCCATATTGGGAACGGGGCAGAAATCCAGTGGTAATCTGTAGAGAATCCACTGTAAATCCGGTGGCAAGTTTGGAATTCTCCCTCCAGGAACCCAGTCAGCACCGCGCGGCAGCTGGGGATTAGGGAGCGATGTGGATGGAACCCATTACTGGCATGCATACACACACCCAGTATGAGAACTAAAACACTTATGTAGACATGCACACAGTGAGAACATTTATCATCAACACACGAAAGAGGACAGGCGCGCTGTTTAAATACAGCCCGTAACTCCTAATCACCCCCCTCCCGAACCCCACGCACTCTGGAGGAGGCAAATTGGCACACAGCTGGAGAAGAGTTAAGACCAAATGAGGGGCTGGTGGTCTGTGTGTGTGTGTGTGTGTGTGTGTGTGTGTGTGTGTGTGTGTGTGTGTGTGTGTGTGTGAGAGAGAGAGAGAGAGACAGACACAGAACGAGAGAAACAGATGTAATGAATGAGAACAGCTTCCTGGCTCATGCAACAACTAGTTTAACATAATTGAGAGAGTCATCAAACCAAAACGAGGAATTGAAAACATTCCAGGCAGAACAGAAAAGCCAGTGAGCGCTCAGTTTGAAGGGAAATTCAACTATGTAATACCTGTTTAGGGATGACTTCCTTAATGCTGTTATGTGGATAGCGCGCTCACAGTTACACGGGTCACATATTCAAAAGGATAATTGGAAGGATTTCTCTCCGTGTCTGACAGTAATTGAGAGTAATGTGATCCTTACTAATTCCCCGGTATTTAAGAGATTTCTGATGGATTTCAGGGGAAACAAGGACTTGTTATATGTCATCTGCACCTGCCCCGCTCTCTCATAAACACACACTTTCACTGACTCTTTCTAAAAGGGCTGCTTACAGCTGTTCGGCCGCTGCACACACATGCACAGAGTCATCTATCACGCAGGCCTGCCTCTCAGCAACTTTTAAAAACAGAGACAAGATGCAGCTTTGTGTCACAGCGCATTAAAAAACTCCTGAGAGCCAATGACAGCCCCGGCGCAGATAGATGGCCTCAATATAACCAAACAGCGGAGCACAAACGGCAGCGGCTCGACGAGAGGAGCCACAGACAGAAGCTGAGGTAAAAAATAAATAAAGGCGGGCGGGGAGGCGAAGAGTAATATTTAAAGTAAGCGAAGGAGAAGTGGAGGAAATGAACTAGCGAAGCTTTAATTCAGTTATATCTTTATGAGTCTTTATAGAGCCGAAGCCTCACTTCGTGTCGATATCCACTTGAATGTGATTTGAGATTTTAAGCTGGGGAAGCGCTTCATATTTTCAAATTGCATTCAACAGTGTCAGATTCTTTGTCAATGAGAGTCATGCTATTTTGACAGTGTGGTAATAAAACAGATTAATAGCTCAAATTGTTCTGCGACTGCTGTCGTAATGTCATTTTGTGAGTCGCGGCGAAAACAGAGCTGCCGTGGTTTAATGTTGCCGGAGTTAAACTAACTTTAACTTTGTTTCATCTTCCTAATGTGATACTTCATTATGAAGCTTTAATCACAGACGCCGCCGTCCAAACAATGAGGCAATAAAAGCTTAAGTGGAAAATAATGAAGGGCAGAGAAATATCTTATTATCTAAGGAAGGCAAGAGAAAGACAGTAAAGCCTGTTTATCGGAGGACCGCTGGAGGAAGATACATGATTTTGAGTTGTTTTATTTTTGCCAAATAACATTTAATATTGTTTTAAACTGTTTTAATATGTTTAGATATTGTGAATTAAACGGGCATATTACCCACCAGTGGGAAGAGAACGTGGCCCAAAGATGTTATACAGCTTCTTCTTCTTTTGTAAGGCAAAAAGCTGCATTTCCTCAGCTGCATATTAACATTATAAGGTTAATGTAGCTGCAGAGCGACCGTGCTGGCTGTGGAGCATTTTCACTGTAACAAATAATATGGCACATCCACCTTACACATGAAAGCTCCCCAGTTTGAGACTGGGAGGAGTCAGTGAGGCTGTGTAGTCCCAAGCCTGGATTTACACATTTACCCTTTCATTTTACAGTAAAGGACAAATAAATAAAAGTTAGTTACGCCTGTCGTAATAAAGGCTGAAGCTCTGACTGCCTGATAATCCTGAAAACTTTTAGATTTACGTTTCCTTCACATATAAGGCAGTGCCCCTCCCCTCACGCCGATCCACAGGGAGGTCACCGAACACTGAGCTCAACAAGTGCTTTTACATCCTTGTGGCATAAATCTGTAAACACACAAGTGCTTCACAAGCTGATTATTTCACCTGGGGTGAGGTCCTGAGATGTAATTATGAGTTTCTGTCATGCATTGTTAGTTATTCTATGAACAGAGGCACCGAGATGCTGATACAGTACCAGGTGTACTGTGTGCAGTGGCGGGGCTGCAGAGAAAACTGTGAAAAACTTTAAACTATATTTAGGCAAAAGAAGGAATTGTTCAGAGCGACTGGCAGACGTCGTTGTTTGACTAACTAAGACCAAGCGAAGCTGCTGTGTGAGCACACTGCACTGCTGCAGGTGAAGCAGCAGACAGAGACTCTGTGTTTGACTGAGGAGGATGTTTCCCTGCTGTTGGTTCAGCTGTGCCGGTGAATGTCTCTGAGCTGGTCTGAGGGTGACTCCTATACCTCTCTTGACCTCTGACCTCTTGAAGTCACATGACACTCCATCAGTTCCCACCAAACACTTAGAAGATGGGGTCAAAGGCTAAGCAAGGGTACTGTGAACCAGGATTAGGGGGCATACCATGTTCATAGACATACACTGGAACGTTTGACACCATTTGCTAAAGCTAACAACCAACTGGTTCACGTCTGGGTGACAGAGCAATAAAGCTTTCAGGCGTTTTTATTTTTTTAACACATTTCACTGATAAGTATTAAAAGCTGTCACATGTGGGCCTTTAATATCATTCTAATCACAAAACCCACAAAATCTTTAGTAATTTTTAACCTACAGATTGTAGAGTTTCTACAGTTTTGTATTCTTTATTTTGTTTTGATTTCACTTTCATTTTGCTTTCAGTTTTTATTGTTTGAAAATGTTCGATTTAGTTTAGTTTTATTAAACTAGTATTATTAATATTAGTTTTATTTTTTTTAGAAAATTTTAAAAGACTTTTTAAAAGCAGTGACTCATTCTCGTCCTCATCAGGAAAGTTGTAGTAACATTGTAACCAAACAGAAGCTAAAACGACTAGTTTCCTCTATAGTTTTATTTTATTTTAGTTAAGTTCAAATGATTTCAGTTAGACTTCATGTTTGTCACATGTTGAGCTTTTATTTTTATTTAAGTTAACTAAAATAAATAAATAAATAAATGTAGTTAACCAAAAAGTTCTAGCTTCAGTTTCTGGTTTAGTTTAAGTTAACTACAATAATCTTGGTCAGTGACATCATATTTTATAAAAGGTGGGTTACCCAGAAGTGACAAAACACTTTACACAGCCACAAATGACTTTGAAGTGTTTCCAGCTTCTTTGTTATAAAACAACACGTCTTAAAAAAATATACATTTTATAATACATGTTTGAGATAAAACCAGCAGGTCAAAAAAATCATCCTACTTCATATCTGCTGCCTAGATGTGATGCAGTGTAAATACAAAGCAACTCTATGACACCTTTAAGGGCAAAACGCCCGAAAAATCGCTCAATCAGCAGAGCAGCTGTCCTCTCAGGTGTTATAATTAAAGGTAAGCTGAGTTAAAAGTCTGCATGAAGCTGCACATCCACCTGGCTGATGTTATTTTCTCACTACACTATTTCTAAAATAAATTAAGCACTGCTTTGATGGTGAGCACGAGAAGAAGAAAACCTACATATCATCCAGCTTAAAGATGGTTGACTTGATAAGCCCCACCCTGTGGCTACCTACAGGTCAGCATAAATATCGAGATATCAACACAGATGATATGACGTCAGCAGCAGTGTTAAACTGTTTACGCCAATCAGAGGAGACTCTTCTGCGGTAAGATGAAGCTCGATTTGGTGCCATGTTTTCATTATTTATGCCGAGTCTTATTACAAAAACAACCATCAGCATTTGTATTCAAATGTTGCATCGTTTCAGTGCATAAAGAGGAGAATAATGCGAACACCCGAGGTAATCGTACTCCACTTTGAACGAGTCGCCGTGGTTTAGTGACCCAAGTCGTCAGGAGGGCAGCTGAATGCAAATACCGAACAAATTTAAGTCAAGAGGTTGAATAAAGAGCTGAAAATGTGCAAAATAAATAAATAAAAAGAACACATTTTTTCCCTCGGTACCGTTTTATCAACTAAAATGAAAAGTATTTATTTTGTTTCAGGACCTGCCTACTAATTCCACATATCCTGTGAGGACCTCGCATTCGAGCGAAATTTGTGTTAAGAGTACCAGCTGACAGTTTACAGGCAGAGAGGAGACCGCCGAGGAATCACATGTTCATCTGTATGCAGAGGAACGAGCAAAGAGCAAAGGACAGAGGGAAGGTAGATGAATGTAGAGAGGATAAGAAACCACGTAAACACAAGACAAAGAGACGCGGCCACAGAGGGCCACGCCAGACAGGAGAGGGAGGGAGAAAACAGGAGGCGAGGGGGAGGGAGAGACATTAACTGTTAAATAATGAGGTATGAAGGACAGGCAGGTTTTCCAAGTTTTAGTCGAGCAACAGACAAAAGAACAAGGAAAGACCTCACATCTGAAAACTGTAGAAAACAAGTTGCTGGCTTCAAGTACCAGAGGCTGAGGCTTTCAGATGGATGAAGCTGAGACAAAAAACATGAAAGGACGGAAGAACGGGGCAGAAACTGAGACGGGGGGAGAAGGGGAAGAAGAAATGTAAGAGAGGAGAGCAGAGGGGGAGGGAGTGATTAGGAATAAGAGAAAAAAGAAAGAATTAAGGCGGAGAAACAAGTGCTGCCCTCCAGAGAGCCAGCATGCTGAAGGTCAGCATCTGCAGAGAATAATGGGACCCACTCTGGGACACGGACACACGGACACACACACACACACACACACACACACACACACACTCTTACTTCTTCATGTTTCAATGAAACTAAGCACCTTTCAGGGGCTCCGATCTGTCTTTGTCAATAAATTTCTGTCAAGTGTGATTAATCCTCCAGTAAATCATGCATGAATTACATGCCAGTGTAGGAAACTAACATGATTACATTCCCCCGTGTATGTGTGTATGCACACAGATTTAGGAAATATGCCTCGTGTGACTGTGAATGTGAGATAGCGCATAAAGAAATGTACTCATTAGCTGAACTGATAAAAGGGGGGGCGATAAAAAAGGCAGATGAAATGAGAAGAAATGGCCAGAGCAGGTTAAAAAGAGGGCTAGCAGGGAGCAAGTGAAAGAGTGCCGTAATACACTGAAGCACTTAAAGTAAAAAAAGGATGAGGAAAAAAGAGATGGAGAGAGAGAGGGGATCAAATTAGAGCACAAAAAGTTTTAAAAAAGATGTCTTTGCAAAGAAAAAGAAACAGTAGCGAAAGAAACAGAAATGAGACGAGAAAAGGACAGAGGAGAAAGCCATTAGATGAAAATGAGAGGAACTGAGGGATGAGGGCCTTCCAGATGGTAGGAGACTGTTGCCTCGGAAACACAGAGAGGGCAGAACAATGGGGATTTGGAGTGGTGTTTCGCATCCCATCATAATACGGCCATGCCATTTGGAAACGGAGCGACAAAACTGCAGCCAAAAATGACAGAGGCTGACAATTTACAGCAGGCGGCTCCGACAAGGAATCTGATCAACAAGTAGAATGTACGATGGGCTGATGGAGCCGGCTGATGATGTCATTCACACCTGACGCTGGCAGACAGACCTCGTGTCATCGGCCGCTTTCTTTCGGACTCGGAGCTTCTGCAGACTCGGAAACGCTGGTGACGTGTGGACTCAGAGGTCTCTGTCCAAAGCACAGATGAAACTCATCGGTGGTTTATTCCGTTTCCTGCTCGGGTGTTTTGTCGTGAAGCAGGTGCCATGGAAATACCATTTTACTCTTACTAGATGTAAAAAGCTCCAGATGATTTTCTAAGACGTTTGAGCTACTAATGAAAAGACTGGCAGGCAGAAAACACACATTTATGTGTTTCATACTTTGTCACAGTTTCATCAGATTCTTTATTAGCGTTTTATTTTAAAAACATGTCGATAATCAACATTTCATAGTGACACCAGTCATTTTTTTAACTGTGCGTTTTACAATATAGAGCTTTAAACCACAGTTTCTCTCTATGAATGAAAATAAATGTCAAATTATGAATAGCAGTGTTTTGGTTGTGATTAATTAGGTAACAAAACGGCTTCTAAAAAACACTCTTTAAAAACCTTGGACTCCATGTAATAGGCCAACAACACAGAACAACGAGACTTCTGCAGCTAGTTTTAAAACAAGTAATAGTTTTTCTATATTTACATTAATAATTTCAGAAAAATTATGATATAAAAGCTACATTTATACAGATGTACTGATGTGTGGTAAACAGATCTGTTTACCACACATCAGTACATCTGTATAAATGTAGCACATCTGTATAGCAATATAAACATCTGCATACATAACCTATTTGTACATAATCTGTACATAACTATTCCCACCTTTTATTCTAACCTTATCTGTATATAATCTGCTCTTTGCTTCTGATTAGATGCAAACTGTATTTCATTACTCCGTATTCATACATGTGTAATAACAATAAAGTTGGGGAACAACTGAGGAGGTCTCTCGGTGGTATCCCTGCGGGCTGCCTTCAAACGGACCTACAGAAACGATATACATTTTCACAAGCTGTAATATTAGAAGAAAAGACAGCCCGAGCGTGGAGAGCCCGAGCTGGAAGCCGTAAGTCACGTTAAACGGTCCGAGCCTGTGGTCGCTCTTTGATATTCACCTGCGTAACGGCCATAAAGACAGACTGATTACACTGACAGTGAAACGGCCGTGCCCATCTACGCTAGCCGGAATCGCTCAAAGTAAAGATGACATTCAGTTACAGCAGTATCGTATATATAACCACTTACAGCCAGTATAGTGGCTCACTTCCTGAAACATAATGAAATCCATTACTGATAACACCGTTTCCCATTCAGAAAAACAAAACTGTCTTCATCGCCCATCTTGAGCCAGTAGTTTCCCTCAGCAAAGCGTAATAGTTTCAAGCTGAAGAATTTCCCCCGTTGCAGGAACACGGGGAGCCTGACAAAATTACAATCCACTAATTTGGTGCATGAAGAGCAGTTTTTAAAGTCGTAAGGCGACGATCCCAGAACAGACACGAGCACGGTCATGTGATCAGACAGAAGAGATTCAGATCACACAGAATTTCACGTGAGCTCAAACCGCACACGGACTCAAAATGTTGCACGCTGCAGTTAAAATAACAGAGAAGAAGAACACTTTTAATGATCGTTTAACTTTCTAACATCACTTTGAAACTGGAGAATTCCTCCAGCAGCGCAGGACCAACAGATGGTCAGCAGACTGTTGCCAGATGTTAACATTTCACAGCTGCAACAGTAAAAATTTATGAAGTGCGGTCCATCTTCTTGTTGTTAAAACAGAAGTAAATAATAATGTATAGGAAAGCCTTTATGTGCTGATGATGTTCATGTACAGATGAATGACTAACCGCTGTAGAAACATCTCTGACTCCACAGAACGGACGATACCTCGCTAAAATAAGACGCGGACTCTGATGCTTTAAATTACGCAGAATTATTGAAGAAAAGCTTCACTCGACGAGCACACAGCATCACTTAACCTCAGTTCAACCCCAGGACACCCCGAAATCTGTTAAACATCTACCAGCTGGGACCCGAGAGGGATATTTCCTCCGTCACCCCAGGGTGTACATATAAATGAAAGCACATCATACTCATGTCGTACCCACCTGCTGGTTCTGCAACACATTATGTGTTATAACCCAACATTTTAGAGTCAAAATCAGAGCATTTACCAACGAGCGGCCGCGTCAGGAAAGCTACAAGTTAGGAACAAGAAGGGGTCACGAGAGAAAAAAACTCCAGGAGGGGGAAGGAGGGGAGGCACACTATGAGAGGCAGGGTCTTTCTTTGAATTCCCAGCATTGCTAACAAACAAGCGGCGTCTCGATGAGTCCAGAGAAACACAGAAAAACAACTGGACAATGGAGTGGATTATGGAGCAGTTGTAAAGTGGTCTGGGAAACTCTTGGGCCTCGTTGGGAGGTCTCCTCAAGAGAGGTGGGGAAACAGAAAGAGAGAAAGAGAAGTGAGAGACACTCCCCGTTCATTTCCTTCTTGGGGAGAGGGAAATGATATTCAACAATGTCCTTTTCACCCCATCGTCAGAAAACACAAAAATGAGAAGTGGAAGGGAGGAACGAGGCGAGGAAGAAACGAGGAACAACGGCTGAAAGACGTGGGAAGAGACGGAGCACGATACAGTACAACATCTGCTTTGTAATGACCAATTATCTAATTATCATTATAATGAGGAAGTGACGGTCTCTGCAGTAACCTGAACAACAATTCTGATTGGTTCTTTTAATCTAATGAGAGCAATAACGAGGACAGATTGGAGAGGGCGTTTGGCGTCTGGGTCAAGGCTGGTTTTTGCACAGCTGAACTATAAACACGAATCATTAGAAAGAGCGAGGAGTGAAGAGAAAACACCAGAAATGTGCAGATTTATCTGAATACTACAGGCTGAAATCACCATCGAGCACGCTGTTCCCTTCTTTCTAAATTATTTTTAATAGGCAACTTGAATTTTTCATTTGGCAATCAGGGTCAATCGGTTTGTGATAACACACCAATCACAAATCTGCTTCTATCTACATATACTTAGACTCATACATAGTCCAGTCAGTAACTGACTATGTGCACGTTAGCATATGCTACTTCCGGTGCGGAAACTCCTGTGTGGACCTTTGTTTCCGGTGTCCTATTCGCGCCTTGTTTATGGTCCAAAACAAGTTAAGCAAATGAATGAATCAAGCGGCGATTTACATTTCTATAGATGTTTTGGGCATTTACGCAATATATCTGTAAATGATGTTCATGGACTTGTCGATATTTTTCCCCCGCACCTCAGAGCAAAAGAGAAAAGGGATTCAAATGTTATATTTCTCAGCTGTCCCTCGTTTATTGCCGGTGTTATGTTCTAAAAATAACCAGCGATAGGTGAAATCAAGTAGCCAGTTTTATTTTTTGATGCGTGGACATCGTGGACATCCAGTACTGCACTTCAGAGTCACACTGCTAGCAATCGATGCAGCGATTCTGTACTGTACAGGAGAGACGTCACGGAGGAGATCGTCTGCAGCGATCAGGACGCAGGACACAATGTGACGTAAAAATAAGCATGAAAACTTGCACTAAAAAATCCGCAAAACAGCGAGGTGAAAGGTGAACTGCGTTATAGTGAGGGACCACTGTAATTTTGAAGGTAAGTCACAACATACCCTTCGTAAATACTAATGTAGAGAAACCCTCACCAGCAATCGTTCATTTTTTTGTGTGGCTTTTTTTCATGGTTTGTTAACATGCTGTGTAGGTGTGTACTTCACTAGCTGATATCAACATAATGGGGAAACATCTGGTTTGACTATTGTTCACCTTTGAATGCTGAACATTTGCCTGTTTAAATGTCTTCTGCATGCAGTAATGCAGTTCTGCTTGTGTTGAGTGATGTAAACAACTGATCGATCTAAACTCTTTAAACGTCAAAATTGATCATTAGATTTTTTATGACACAACAGTGGTGAGTGTTCCCACCTTCTCCTCTTTGTAACTTAACGCGATCTTTCCGTTTTCGAGTTTTGGACATGATTTTGGAGTATATCTTCGCAGTAGCGATTGACCGCAAAGTAAAGCTACCGGAAATGTACAACCCCACATCCGGCCTCAAACCAGGAAGTTAGCATTTTCTCGTGCACAGGGTCAATTCAGAAATTCCTACATAAACTGAAACGTAGTTGCGCTTTCACTGAAAATGGCGTCGGTGGTCAGGAGCTTCACTTTTATATCGGAAAATTACCAATTCAATTCAGTTTTATTTATACAGCATCAAATCACGACAAGAGCCTCAAGGCGCTTTATATTGTAAGGTAGACCCTACAATAATACAAACAGAGAAAAACCCAACAATCATATGACCCCCTATGAGCAAGCACTTTGGCGACAGTGGGAAGGAAAAACTCCCTTTTAACAGGAAGAAACCTCCGGCAGAACCAGGCTCAGGGAGGGGCGGGGCCATCTGCTGCGACCGGTTGGGGTGAGAGAAGGAAGACAGGATAAAAACCAGAATCCAGTCCGTCCAGTTGGGTTGAGTCTCCTATTGCAAACAGACGCAATGCAGAGCAGTTAGACTGCTGACTGACTCAGATTGACTTTGACATTTTGGCAGTTTTTCTGTCTATAAATTAGACAGTGATCAGTCAGCTGCAATGGACGGCAACCTGGTGCCACAACTACTTTTAATCAGTCTCCAACAGCAAAGAAACTGAACCACAAACTTGTCCTAATCACACAGAGACTGAGGTTCTGGTTTGACTCTCGTGTGACTGAGCTGTTACGTGTGAGCGGCACAGAGATGGTGCTTTGGTTCACTAACATAAATGTGCAGAGAAAAAGTAAGATGGGAGCAGAGCGGTAGAATAAATGCTGAAAAAGAAGAAGAAGGAGGTAACGGGGTGAGGGGTAATTTTAGGCACATGGCAGTAGGAGAAAACCTTCGGGGGTTTTGAGTGAAAGGACACATTATTCGGTCCTCCCCCTTTCCTTTTCCAAATCTCTCAACTGTTCAAGGAAAAATGTGATAATTAAGGGTGATATTTTGTGAATACCAAGCACAGATCATTAAGTGTCAGATGCATGCGCTGGTGAAATACTAATGTTTAAATGGGTTGCAAGTTTCTGAAGGATTAAAACGAACTGGATGAAGATCCTGGAATAAATACGACACACATTAACATTTGCCATTAGACTGGTTCAGCATAATAACAGCTAAAACATTGCATCATAAAATCGGTAAGGATGTATGAATTTTGAAAGCCGAACCGGACGTGGCCACGCTCTGTGATCTGTATATTCACTTTTTGGGGTTATTCTAACCTACGAGGTTCAGTTGTATCTATTTTATTTGATATCAAACAAGATTTAAAAGCAAGGCAGCGTCAGTGTTTTTGTGCCTCTTCCTGCCTGATGCTCGGGTTGGTGTCTAATCATGTACAGCTGACAATACACTGACCAATCACAGCCCCCTTTGCGCCACCTTTATGCTAACTTCTCATAGTACTAAACATACATGAGGTTAGGCCACGCTCCTTAAAAGGAATGGCTCTCTAGGTAGCGGCAGGACCGCTCCAGCGCAGGTTTCAGTTTCTGTCATTAGTTAACCACAAGCGCAGCACATGTTGTCAGATGGATAAACGAATGCTTGGCTTCAGGAATCTGAGCTGCCCGAGAATGGATCACGTTTGAAGTAAAAGCACGTTTAATTAGTGCTTTAGTCTGTTTATCTTTTGGTAAATATCATCACAGTGAACAATTTTATGGAGTACCAACATATACAAAGTACTCTGAGCAGCCTCCCCTCCTATTTCAAGCTGTGACATTTGCTGACAGTTTGTTTGGTAAAGTGTTTGCGCTTTAGGCAGGGAAACATCATCCACTGCTGGGTCATGTTTTAATTTTAGAGCCATCAAAATCCTGTCTAACAGCACACGCGCGCACACACTGACATAATGTACTCAGTGCTCCGGCTGACTGATGTTCAGTCAAACATACAGTACCTTTATAAGCAGCCGCTCTGCTCTCTGGGCTCTGAAAAATTAAAACACACACAAACACACCAACATGGCTGGACCCACACATGCACACAGGTATACAGGAATGCAGACACTAGATACACACAGCCTGTCCGCTATTTCTGGGACAGTCGCAAAATAATATGTTTTCGTAAGGTCAGCAGCTTGGATGCAGTTTCCAAACATGATCTCGGCCTCTCTAGACGCTGAAATATCTTTAAAGTTAAGTGACAGCAGAGGAAGAAGTGTAGACGGAGAGGCCGAGGCAGAGATGAGAAAGAATTGCACCTCTATCTGACCTAAACCTCTGAAAAGGGAAACATTTTCAAGTTGACTTTTAATATACAATAATATACAATTAATTACAATTAATATACAATATTTGACATTTCATGAGAGACCTGGAAGAGCAAGGGGTGATTCACACGAATGTAAAAGGCCAACTGATTAGCCATGATCAGTGACCGATCAACAAGCCTGTGATAATGTAGCTCTCTTTAGCTTGTGTGTAGCTAACTACGTGTAGCAAAAGGGCACATGATACATAAATCGGTAGAAATCAGTGTAAAATCTAATGCTTGTCTATGGTTTCCTTATGATTCTAATGCCACAGTAGTAGCTGGTACTCTGCTGGGGTAAATATCAGTCTCCTTTTCACTCTGTAGCTCTGCCGGTAGGTGGCACTTTATATAGTGCCACCTACCTGCAGCAAAGCTAATCGCTACCTGAGCACGGAAAGGACACTGCAGGAGACACGAGGGACAGTTTTTTTATCTGTCACTGCAGCATGAAGACAAACTAATGTATACTGAGCGCCCAGCACAGCTGAACTCACACACAGAGTGATGTAGTCCATGGATATGAGAGGGACAGCTAAAAACTAATAAAGGGTCAGGCACACTAGGGTAAAAGAACACCGCAACCTCATTGCGGCTTGGAAAAACGGGTGGCTTTTTGGAGGTGGTGAGTGACTGCAAGTGGTTGCAGCAACTGCTTTCGATTGCAAGGCAACTGCTTGGGTAACAGATTAGAGAAGGTTAACATCGATGAGCGTATCTCATCTACGACGCGCCTCTGTGACTCCGTTCAGCTGGTTTTACTCCCGTATAGAAGCGAGGTAGCTGAGCACCTATGCCGCCGTCCTGCAACAACTACGTCACAATTTGTGGTGGAATTTCTGAATCTCAGCTCTACGAGGTCGTGGCTGGATGCTGAATTTCTGGGTATGCAGACGACAACACGTGTGCAATATTGTGCAGCTTCATTGCAGTAATTCTCTGTATTATCACAGTTACCACGCTGAAAGCTGGAGCACTGTTGGAGCGATTCCCATGAAAGTATCTCGTGGCCTCTTACAAACATGATGCGTACATGTAAAATTGGCGCAGTATTTACGGATTACGGCGCATGTGTGCGAGTGCAAACGGAGACAGGGTGTACTGTATGTGAGTGAGTGTGTGTCCAATTTCCCAAGGCTTTTTCAGATACCACAGCCAGACCTCAAAACTATCATCACTGTTCTCGCCTCCATCTGCCAAAGTCATCACCCACACAGACACCATCTCACACACACACACACACACACACACACACACACACACACACACACACACACACACACACACACAGAAGAGGTGTGAAATAGCCATCCTGCAGCATTTTAACAGGGGTGGGAACCCGACTATAAACGCTCTAAACTTCTGTCATTCCACTTAGCTTACCTCGTCTCACTCTCTCTTTCTCTGACTAACATCCCCACACGAACATTTGTTGGTCTGCTGAGGTGTCGTAGTCAGAGGCTAGAAGGAGCTAGTAACAACTAGTCTGTGTTTTTACTGCCAAAGTTTACACTTTCGTTTTCACTTAAAAAAAAAGTTTTATTTTTAGAGATGAGGTTATGATACACTGATACCCAACCTGCTAAAACACATTACTGCAGCGCTGTTCATCTCGGGAAAGCAATGAGAAAAAATGACACTGAATAAAGTACGTTTGGATGAGTAAGACATCAGACACGAGCGGGAGGGGAGGGAGAAGGTCCCGGGAGGGGAGAGTCTGGGGAAAAATAAAATGTTAAGATACCGAAGGAGCGAAGAAAGAGAGGAGAATTAAAGCTGAGGCCTTTCTGAAAGAGAAAGCGGCAAATGAAAAATAAGATGCTGAAAACCGGTAGTGACTGATGATAGCCGGAGAATGTAGTTTAGCTGTGATTGTGTTTCACATTGAGGTTAACGTGTTTAAATAGCCAGCGAACAGCTGCGCCTTCGTACATGCTCCCAGCAAATTATACTTTTGCACAACTGCGGCCTTCCAGGGGCAGCAGGATATCTATCTGACTGAATCAGAAAACACATAATGAGAAATAAATGGAAATAATCTTTCAAGAATTGATGAATATACTCGGGAAGCTGCTATTGTTCTTGCTGTTGGCTAATGTTAGCAATATTTCATGCTGTCCAGGGAGCAAAACAACAAAATGCAGAGCAATATAATAAAGCACAGTTGAGCGTTTATATGTTTCCCTGTTTTAAACGTGAGCAAAGTTTTCTGCATCCAGAAGTCTAACACTTCTGTACACAGCTTGTTTTCCCAGGGGAAGGGGTAAGGTGAGGTCCTGGCTGAGGCACAGCCCCAGAGACACTTAGGAAGAAATATAGAATAATTACAGGAAGAGAAAAGAAGGACGGCAGAACACACAGCAGTGACGTTCATACAAATGAAGGAGAAGATGGTGTACCTCGGTAAGGAGGCATACTGGCGTTCCACCTCTTCATAGCGTGGTGTCAGACGATGATCTGCCCCTCTGCCCGGCACCTGGCAAACAAAAGCAAACGGGTGGCAAAGCCTTCAGTGACCAAGTCTGGATATCATTCATGTAAAACTGGCAGCAGTCTTTCCTGATATAGGACTAAACTGCGAGTCTAAGCATGTGCAAAGCGCACTTTCTTTGCACGTGTGCGTGTTTGTGATACTGAGGTAATTTAGGATCGACAAAGGCCAGTTATTAGGGATTTAGAGTTTCGGTCTTCTGAGGGTTTTCGGGGGAGGAGGGAGGTCTCCATCCTAGATTAGGTTACTTCAAAACAGGATGGAGTTGTCTAGCTCATGCACACGCACACACATTCAAAATCACACAGAGTCGCGTCTCATCTCCATACTGGGAAAAAAATGGAAAAAGCTTAAGTCAAGCTGCTGACAGTTCAATCTCCTGTTTCCTCATCTCACTGGCTCTCTCTTTAACTCTCACATCTCATTTTTTATTCCTCCACTTATTCCCATTCCTCTATTTTTGCCTGTTACCCACACACACACACACACACACACGCGCTCCCTCAGAGATTATCCCAGTCTATTCTGTGGGTATATTCCAGCTGCCGGGGCACTCCTAAAAGGAGTTGACTAAACCCCAAAAGTCAACATACTACACTAACAAATACACACACGCACACATTTCAAACTTGTGGGGACCGGGCTGTTGGTTCCCACAAGTATAGTAAAATTCAAGTTTTTGGTCCCCACAAAGATATGAATACACGCTCACATACACACACACACACACACATACGTTGGTTATTCATATCTTGTGGGGACCTCTAACTGACATAATGCTTTCCCTAGCCCCTTACCCTAAACCTGACCATAACCCAATTGTAACGCTGACACAAAACTACATTTTGAGTCTCAAAAATGCCTTCAAACTTGTAGGTCCCCATTAGGGCTGTTGGTCCCCACAAGTATAGTAAACTTCCAATTTTTGGTCCCCACAAAGACATGAATACACACACACACACACACACACACACACACACACACACACACACACACACCCATATACACTTGGTCTCCATCAGCAGCCTGCATGCTGTTGTGTGAGGTAAGAAAGCGTTTAACATTAATAAAAAGGAGCTCCTCCTGTGTGTGTAATGTTGAACATGTCGTCTAAATCACCTTTACCCCTGTAAAATTCAGCTTTTGTGAATAATTCACATTTCCATTGGATAAAATTGCGTAACCCGTAACCATTACTGCGCCGCTGACGAGACATTACTGTACGTCATCTGCACATTTTGAAGCCATAATATTTTGTTACAGTAGGGTGTACAGCCCGTTCCCACACAGTGAAAGAAAGAATAAGAGGCTTTATAGCAAAAAGAGCATAACAGAATGAGGGTGAATTAAATGTGTATGTCCCAAGTGATGGAGACAAAAGGCTGAAGGTTTTATAGAAAACTAGGTTCTTCTTTTCTCCTCGTGGAGCCCAGAATTAGATATTACAGACCGCAGCCTTTTCTTCTTTTTCTCTGCCTCTCTTCTTTCTGCATTCCAGGGAATGATGCCAGAAGGCATATAAAACAGATTTGCTGGCCCGGCTTTCTTTTTGAACACCTGTCTTTATAGCTTCAATATCTCAGGTAGAGAGACAGCGGGATATTAAGAGGGAATAGAGAGGTGGAGCAAAAGAATGAAAAGGCATTAGGAGGAGAAGAAAGGTGGAAAGAGAGATAGAGTGAATGAGAAGTAAATGAGTTAGAGAGTAGGTAAGTGTGATATAGAGAGGGGGAGTGATATTATGAAGCCATTGAGCAGTGGCGAAAGGGGAGGGGGCCGAGATGAGAGGTGAATTATAAAACAAGGGAGTGAATGGGGTGAAGATGAGGGCGACAGACTGGAGAGGTGAAAGGGACATTAAAGACACGATTTAAACAAGATGTTAACGAGGAAACTGGAGATAGGTGAGGGTGAAACACTGCATCATCTCCTGGAGGCTGAGGTGAGAGATGAGTAAGGGAGTGGAAAAAGGGCACAGTCATGAGTGGAGGAGTGGAAGTGGGGACATGACGAGCTGGAAAATACAAACTTCTACAAACGTGGTATTATTACTGTTATTATTATTATTTATCATTTATAAATCAAATGAAAACACCAGAGTGTCCATCTCCCAGTCACTCACGCAGCAGAGCTAAAGCTTGCTAACTTTATCTATTTCAGGTCACTGAGCTGGATGCTGAGACTGCGTTTGTTGTCGGCGCCTTCTTCTTTTCTTTTTTAATGCAGTTACTGGATAAATGACATGGTGTGCTGTGAGGTTAATTCTACAAATGGCCCATGTGAGAACTCTGTGCTCCACTTTTGGAGAATCAAATTCCTTTACTTTACTTCTTTGCCAAATCAAACATGTGGATCATAAAGAACGACACTTCAATACCAGATAGGTCAGGGCCCGGGTTAACAACGATCACTTCTGGTGCTGTGGGCCAAACGAGTGCCAGAGGAAACGCTGCTACTGTGGACCAAAGTCAACGGAAGAGAAAAAAGGGAGATGTGGTGGGAGTGGGTGAGAAGGAAAAGCAGGAGGTTGGAGGTGAGAGTGGATGATGAAGATGGAGCTGCCAGGCTGGAGGAAAATGTCACAGAGAGGGACATGGAGAGGGTTGGAGTGACAGAGGAAGACGGACTAAGGTGGAGGCAGATCTGCTGTGGCGACCTCTAAAGGGAGGAACCGAAAGAAGAAGACTAATCTCTAATTAGCATGCATGTGTGAACCAATACAGTCTATGGATGCAGCCGTAGCAACCACCAGGTGCCACGGTCACCTGTGACATGCATGAAAGACGCTGATTCGTTTGCAAAGAGGCGCGACTACTCTGCAGCAAAACTGTGAAAAATACGATAAATAAAATAAAGCAAACCTGGCCGTCGCAGTTTACTGTTCTCTTTTTTAAGCTGTTGTTCAATTTGTGACCTTTTATTACAAATTAAAAGCTTCACCTTGAAACTGTAACCAACACATTTCAGGCATGTCTTTGATACAAACTACAGGTAACCGTGGCAATTGTGTAGCAACTAAAGTAATCATAAGGAGGGTCGCCCACCGGTCTGCAGCCCTGTGTGACTGAGGGATGAGGTGGAAAGCTACCAAAATATGCTTATAACAGCAAATCTGACAGTTTGAAAATCCATTCAGGCAGAGAAAGACTAAACCTGTCAGTATTAGTCTGTCTGTAGCTGTAAGACACAGAATGCTAGACATTAGTAGACAACTGTGACAAGACTGCAGGGCAGGGCAAACACTACGACAGCTGAGGTGGTGTGGGACACACTGTACACACCTCTACCCCCCCACACACACACACACACACACACACACACACACAACATTTTCCACGCACATAAACAAAACATGCACAATCTTTCTCTTTCAGCACAGCTTCTGTGTAATGTAATCTCTCACATGCACGCAGCCAAACACACAATCTTCTTTCCTCTGAAGGAGCGCGCACACACTTAAACACACTCCCTCTCACTCATGGAGGGCTGTGGCAGGAGTGTAGCGCACTGGTTGGGGTAATGGTCTAGTGAAAAACCATTTCACGGCATAGCGAGCAGAGGAGAGGCAGAGAGGAGTGCGCGGAAATCAAGCAGAAGAGACTGATACAGAAGGGAGAGGGAGAAAACACACACACACACACACACACACTTACAAATGCACACACTGAGAGAGAGACAAGGGCTCATCTCTCTCCTTTTAACAGACCCTTCAATTTACCCATAAAACACACCACCCAATCACTTTCAGCACTGACACACCCTCACAGACTTGTTCTTTCTATCTCCCCTTTCTTCTCGTTTCTTAGCCGATCTTACACACACACACACACACACACACACACACACACACACCGTCTCTTTACTCGAGCTGTCTCAAGGATTTCAGAGGGATTTAGATCGACGTGGAGTATTTGGTAGATGCATCTGCTTAAACAAGACCACTTAGTCCAAATGTGAAGTGTCTCTTTCTTCCCCCTCGTGTTATCTTCTTCTAAACTCCTTCATCACCGGCCCCACATCAGACTTTTTACAACCCCCCCCATCCGTGCTCACCATTCCCTCCCTGTCCACACCTCATCTTTCATTAAATGTTCCCCTTAACTGAAATAAAGTGGACCTGTGAGTACGGATAGATCCCATCCAAACTCTTAACTCTCTTTCCTCCTACTACAGCCTACATCTGGCTCCTACTCTTCTTATGATACAGCCATCATTTCTAAACTTATCAACTCTTTTCTTCTAACTTGAATCCTGCTTTTGCTACAACGTATCTGTATCTGGAAAACCAGACAAGATAAAAAGCCACACGTCTTTCTTTAACTTCCACTGTCATTTTCTCCTTCTGTAAATCAATAGACAAAGATTTTACTCCCTTTTTGTCTTCTCTCCACCCCCCCCACCCCACCCCTGCAGGAATCGATGAATAAGGGAGGCTGGTTGTAATCCGTATCAGTCATATCGTTCTGCTCAGCCAGCACTTTCGGCTGATTCAATTAAAACACAGCTTCCTGTGCCTCCTCTCTCTCTCTGTGTCACATCCGCTAAGCCTAGTGTGTATGCACACATCTGTATGTTAGCGTGTGGAGTCACCTGAACTGTCTGTAAGATAACTAACCCCCCCATGTGCATCATGCCATGTTAATGACGTCTCTGGTGAATTCACACATCAAAAATGTGTCTGAACTTAAACTCCTGTTTTCACTGTTTACACATCAGCTTTTTAATGAAACATAACACGAGCCAGAGATTCCCACAACACTCCCCTCACGACACAAAATGTTCCACGATTAGCTTCTTTTCTTCTTCCTTTGTTCGTACTTAAGACCAGGATCTGTTATTACTCTGTGAGTTAGCCAAACTAGAAAAAACCCTCTTGGCTGGTATTTAGTACATGTGCTAACCTGTGCCTGGACTAACAGCAAGTGAGATTGCCTCACCGCCTGTCCATATGGCATTTCTGGGTTTGGAGAAAATCTTTGGAAAATACCGGATACTGCATAAGCTCATCTGGCAAGCCTATAGTGTCCCTGAAGTCTACGTCACCAATGTCACCAGCCTCATACAGATCCCAGCAGGGGCCTCTTACACCATCCAGGTTGGGATCCATCATGGATCAGCCCTTTTACCACCACCGCTTGTACCCAGCAACAGGCGACCGCCAGCTGCCCCATCAAGAGTTCAAATATCTTGGATGGAGTTCCAGAAATATGAGCAGCACCATCAAGTCAAGTCAGCTCAATGTCCACTCGCCCAAAGTCAAAGATTTACAAAATCTCCACAGAGCTGAGTGCTGGCCAGCAGCAGGGAAGCTGGCTCTCCACTCGATGGAAATACACCGCGGTGCACCATTTGCAGATAAGATGCACGAATGAACGTCACCCAGAAGAAGGCGCTAATCGTTCGAAGCCGTGCAGACGGATGTGCAGCGGACCCTGTGTTTACCTGGGATCAGTTTTAGCCAGATTCAGCTGTAAATGATAAAACTTGTACTTTTAAGAAAACTCGGGCATCCCTTTAAGCAGGATCAACTGGAAATGAAAGGACAATATCTAATGCGATTAAAAATGCGTTGCCTTTCCCTCAAAAAGTACTGTAGCTATACAAAGCCAACAACACTCGGCTCGCTTTTTGAAATTTTTTAGGATCCTTCCAGCTTTCACTCAGGTGTGATGGTGTTATTTCCAGTACGACATGACTAAATATATCCATTAGTTTCCACAGAGGAGGACACAATCACACGTCCTCTGTAATTTATCCTTCTGATTTTTAAATAGCACCCTACACAAAGACATCTTTTTAAAAAATAATCTTTGCATCAGTCTGTAATTTTTTTTCTTTTCCATTTTCTTTTGAAACTCGCATTAAATCGAGTTCGTTCCGTGCCATTCCCGGCTCCGTGTAATGACCTGTGATTGCCACCCACCATCACTCGGGTAGTAAAATGGGCCGTTCGCCTTTCCTCCATCCACGCATGCTTCCCTCTGTTCATTCAGAGCTGTTCTCCATCACACCATTCCCGTTTTTTATTTATTCAGTAAATCTCCATTTGTTCATTTAATACTGTATACCATCCTCCCTCCGTCCATTTACCCATCCATTCATTCTAGAGAAAGCAGTAATTGCGGCTGCTGGCAAAAAGCCATCCGTTTTCTCAGGCTAATTACTACAGCCTCTTAACAAAGTAGCACTAAAGGAAAGAGTCGACAAGCACACTCACAAGACCGTGCCTGTTCGCATTCACACGCAAGTCAATGCGAACAGGCGTGCACACGCACAAATAAGTATTCAAATTAGGTCCTGGCGTAGTTCATCATTCTTCTAATATGTTGACCTCACAGGAGACAGTCACTGCACAGAGCCAGAGTCAGCTGCATTAAAGCAAATCTTATTCAAACGGCATGCTGCGGGAAATGTTCTCTGAAGAATGGCTGAGCTTATAGCTCTCTTAACCTGGGATTACTTTGGATATTAAAGAGACATTTGTGGAAATATCCTGATTTGGTTACACTTCTAAGAAACAAACAGCAAACACACATCCCAGCTGTGATCCAAACTGCAGACCGTATATTAAGCCATCGATTAGGGACCAGTGACCCGTGACTGAGACCTGAGTGCTTTTTTCTTTCTGTCTGACTCTAATGGGGACCAAACTTTATATCATGAAGATCACGTTGTATTCAATTAGTCTTAAAACCAGCGACTGAGTGTTTAACAAGCAGAATGCAAATTCTGCTGAGTCACCGCTATTGATCACCAGCCGCAGGAAGCCTCCTGCAGACGCACACGTTTCTGGTCACTTTGTGTTATTGGGCTGTAAAATCTCGCCGGACTTTGCCGGGCGTGAGCGACAGCCGAAAGCGAGAGGGTGACAGACAACAAATCTGAAAGTCTCAGACTCAACGGCAACCGAGGCGGAGGAAGATAGCGAGAGAATAAAATAATCAGGGCAAATGCGCTTATTTGTTTACAACACCAAAGACGCGCCAAGCATCTTTATTCTCAGACCTCTTCCTACTGAAATGTCAGCAATGCACTAGAATAAAGCGCTAAGAATTAAGACTGGAGCACAGTTAAATGTCACAGCGCTGTTGAGCCTCTGGTACAATTAAGACACAGAAGGTCAATTTTCCCCAAAGCTCACAGCTTAGAGCGCCTTCGCCAATACAGCTATTAATACTACTTAATGCAAAGCATCCCGTTTATGTGGTGTAGGTGCATAAACGGGATGGAGGAGACGGCATTTGATTTGTGCGCGTGTTTGTATGCATATCAGTACTTGGACCCATCAATCACATTAAAACCCCTTTTTGTTAAATGGCATTTAAAAGTTATCAAGCTGGTGGCATCCCAGCAAACTTTCAGCAGACGACACGCACACTAACGCACAGGCAGACAGGGCACAAATACAACTCCTGCCAACACTGACGGGAACCTACGAAGAACTGGTCTTTAATAGACATGAATTGTTGGATTTTAGTTCTGGTACAGTTTATGATGGTGGGACCTAATCAACCATCTCCCCAAACAAATCAAAACCTTACCCAGTTTATAATTTGCCAATCTCTCCTTCAAATTCATCTTCATGTGCACTTCTGGACCAAGCAGCTACTTTCTGGTTACCTCATGCAGGTCTCTGCCCTGGATGTTCTCCAGTGTGTGAAAGGTGTGATGAGAGGAGATTGTGTTGGTGTAACTCATTCACTCGCTTTTTTACAGGACAACTGTTTTTCCAAAAAAGAAACATTTTTTTCCTGAACAAGAAATGAGTCCACGTTATGTATTTTTGTAAAAAACATAAGAGTAAGAATGCACACAGAAGAAAACACACACTTGCACGAACATAATGCCAAGAAGAAAAAAAGAAACTGAAATAGGAGCTACTCTTTTTCAGTTAAACATGCAGCTATTTCTGTGGGTTCGTGTGTATATTTCATATATAATTATTTATTTTAGGAGAAGAAGCCGAGGAAAGTGAGGATGGATACAGAAGAGAGCGAGAAAAGGGAAGCAGTGTGTGTGTGTGTGTGTGTGTGTGTGTGTGTGTGTGTGTGAGGGAGAGAGATGAGGATAAATAAATGATAGTAAGAGGGAAGGTAAGGCGATAGCAGAGAGGATAGGATTAGTCTCTGCTGCAGAGCCTTCGGAGAAATTCACATAAAACACACACATACACAGAACATTCATGCGTGTGTGTGTGTGTGTGCACCATACGAGTGCACACCCATGCAATGAAATAGATACATACTATATATACTTTAATAAAAAAATAATAGCTAGAAGTGCCACACACACACACACACACACACACATTTATTCTGTCCTTTAGTGTTCTTAACAGTTAAGCTCGTCCTTGAAAGTGCAAGGTGGGGAGTCGATAAGAGAGCAGAAATAGAGGAAGGGAGAGTCGAGGGCGATGCCATATACACAGGGACAGAGACAAGGATGAGGAGATGAGGAGCCTACAAAGTTAAGGGAGATAATTTGGTTTCCTTTAAGCCCTCCTTGCCACCCAGATAGAATATCCCTCTACCGCTACTCCCCACTCTCCTTCTGCATCCCCTCCTCTCTGCTCAAACTTCCCGACTTAAAAAAAGTTCCCCTTTGAGGATTAGCGGGAACAAAGGAAGGTGAATTCCAAGGAAGACTAAGAGAGTGGAAGCACGGGGAAGTGAAAAAAGGTAGGGGTTAAAGGGGAAACAATTTACCTGACGGAGAAGTGCGAATGATGGGAGCGAGGAGAAGCCGGAGACAGTAAAGATGAGAGCGGGCGAAATTTCTACCTGCTCTGCCGTTTTTTTTACAATGTCAGTGCCTTAGGTAGGAAAATCTCTGCTGGCTGTCTGTTTGTGGATTTTCATATTATTTATTTATTTCTCTATGATATCAGGAGCAAGACTTAGCATAAGAGCATAAGCACATAAGAGCAGCACAGGCATATTTCTGCTGCGCAAGAGAGAACCTGAATACAGGGCTGGAAATACGCCTGTGTGTGTGTGTGATTATGATTGTGTGACAGTGGGAGCAGGTGGCCACAGTGGCAGGTTAGATGGAGTTGTAATAGGATGAAAGTGGCACTTTTTCTTTCTGCTTCTCGCACACGCTCAGTTCGTCTTTCAGATGATTGGTTCCAGTCGCACGGTGATGACCACGAAGTCTGTCAGCTCCTTTCGATTTTTCTAATGTTTTTTCTTTCATTCTAATTCCATGAAAATTTTGACCTCTTCACATTTCCTCTGTCATCGTGCTACATTTCTTTATCATCTCCTTTGTTTCCCTTTCATTTGTGTTCACATGCCTGCCCATCCATCCATCTACCCATCCATCCATCCATCCATCTACCCATCCATCCATCCATCCATCCATCTACCCATCCATCCATCCATCCATCTACCCATCCATCTACCCATCCATCCATCCATCTACCCATCCATCATCCATCCATCCATCATCCATCCATCTACCCATCCATCCATCCATCCATCTACCCATCCATCCATCCATCCATCTACCCATCCATCCATCCATCTACCCATCCATCCATCCATCCATCTACCCATCCATCCATCCATCTACCCATCCATCTACCCATCCATCCATCCATCTACCCATCCATCATCCATCCATCCATCCATCTACCCATCTACCCATCCATCCACCCATCCATCCATCTACCCATCTACCCATCCATCCACCTACCCATCCATCCATCTACCCATCTACCCATCCATCCACCCATCCATCCATCTACCCATCCATCCATCTACCCATCCAGCCATCTACCCATCTACCCATCCATCCACCCATCCATCCATGATGAAATCTTTTAAATCCTTAAACATGAAAGTGTTGTACTGATATGTGTTCATTGTAATCCAGTACTCACAGTTTGCCGTTTTCATACGTGGTCTGTTTATGTCCACATCTGATCTATATGAGTGAGCACACGCAGACGGGTGAACATGGACAAAGAAGTGTGGAAAATGGGGGCAATATTTGCTTTTGTGCTGCATGACATGCTTGAGACGGAGGCAGGAATCCACTTTTTGTTCAGATTGTGGAGCTGAATCCATGAACAGATATGTACGAACAAACAGGCAGAGGAAGGGGTGACTTGTTCTTTCTGGTAGTCTTAGGCATGCAAATTCACATAACTCTGAAGTATTTAAACCTTAAGACCTTTCTGACCTATGACCCCAGAGAACCGTTCTCTTTTCTAAAAGCCAATTTCCTGCAGAAACTGAGTAAGACACAATTTTAAGTCTACTAGAACACATGCTCTGCCCACTTCTCATGGCCTCAGGATTGGGCTCATGAGATGAGAGGACAGTCCTTTATTTTCCAGGCACTTCGCTGGATATTGTCCACTTGAAATTCTTAAAATTCTGACAAAGACATGAAAAACATCACAGAACAGTTTTCAATTTGTCTGAAAGGTCCGACTCTGCTGAAAGGTCACATATTACTGTCAGTACAAGAAAAGTCATCCATCAAACAGCAGAAACAGAGACGGATGTGCAGACTGACCGGGATGTAGCTCGAGTCCAGGTGTAGCTGATGGGGGATGGGCCGAGACAGAACTAGATAAAGTAGGACATGTGGGAAAGATCGAGAAATGTAAGGAGAGAGCGAGATGGGGATTAGAAACCCCCTTAAAGCAGCGACTTAATTTCCTGGCTAATGTGGCTATGATTATCTCCTGGGTGGGAATGGGACTTTTGATGTCTTGGGACCGGACTAATCCTTGGCGGCTAACCTCCACCTCTCATTTCCTCTGGATTAGCTCACTCTGCTACTTAATAAAAAAGTTGAAGGTGGGTCAATATTAACCTGTGTGGGAGGGAAAAGGACTGTGTTTCTCTAACTTTGGAGAATGGAAAAATGACATTAGTCATTTGTTTACGGTCACCCATGTTTATGTTTCCTAACAAAGAGCTCTTGTGACTTTGTGAATAACACGTTCTCTCTGAAGAACAAGTGTGGAAGCAGTAGGACGTTACAGTGAAACCTTGAAGGGAGAATATCAGACCAAGTCAATGATAAAAAAAATTGTAAATTAATAAATGAAAACGAGGAGGTGGTCACTCAGATTATGACCAGCATGAGGACAGTCAGTACTTATGAGGACTGAGCCGTGTTAGGTTTAACCAGAAATAGTCTGAAAACACCAAAACTTTCTTAACCCTGATTCTCGTGGTACGCTATGTAAAACATGTGGTGCAAACACTGTTGTGCACTCAAATAACGACTGCTGTGTTTGACATGTTAGCTGCAGAACTTTGAGATGTGTACTCTCTGGCTGGCAACTGGTTGCTGGAGGTTACTGGGAATTTTGTTGGTGCAAAAACCTCCTTATGATTGTTTTGGTCACCAGCAGATTGAAGTGGACAGTCACAGTTTATATGGAATATGCAGACCCCAGCCATTCACTACCCTGATGTGTCACTTCACAGTGGATGGTGAGTAGTTTGTAGACAAGTTACAGACAAATCTTCCACACAAATTACAACCGAGTGCTCCAACCTGCTAGCCGCCAAAGCAAACAGAAGTTTTTGGGACAGCACCATATATGTTTGCATCCAAATTCACTCCAGCAACTTGCAGCAACCACTTGCCAACTTGTTGCTGACTATATAGTTTTCCTCAGTGACCGGTGGTTAGCAGGACCACCTGTGCACGGGGCTTTAGCAATCGATTTCACAACACCACTCACAAATCGCTGGGGACGACCCGTTTTCCCCTTAATGGCTGGTAGTTGCCAGACAGTTGCAGACTGGTCTCTAGGCCTGTGTGACTGTTAGCTAGCTAACGTCTGCATCTGTACTGATGATGGGCCTTGTGACTGCGACACTACTGATGCTGGGCTATCCTCTTCAGCTCTGCAGCCAAGACAGTAAATTTTATCAGTCGACTTTCTGACTGTTTGACACCGTCTGTTATTGTTGTGGTGTCGTTGTAAAATCAGCTGCACTCTGCAACTAAACACAGTCTTTAAAGCCAAGCTACAGCACTAGGGTCATAATCATTCCCTAACCTCTACCATGTACTTTTACTCTATAAACATAACCACAGCATGGCCACAGAGATGGCCATTAAAATATAATAACTTAAATCTGATGAAGGTCATCACAGCACAGATTTGTTTCATACAAAGACAGTAAAACAGGCCTCCTTCATTCAGTGTTGCTGGTCTCGACTTGGCATAAGACTAAACACACACACACACACACACACATACGTGTTTTCGTGAAATATCAGGACCTATGACAAAAATGTGACAAATGGGAACGTGCCTTTCTGAAGGTCCTAGAGGCATGGGAATCACACAAAGTTTGACCCATGCTTCCAGGAACACGCCCATCTGTTGAGATTTTGGCTAGGGTGAAATTTTGGTCAAACCTGAATTTAATGCTACTTGTGAGGACACTGTCAGGTTTATGTGACTTATGAGTACCATAAGGTCACACACTGATATTTCATGTTTAGGTGAATTGTGAAGCCCATGGAAACACATAATTTTTTCAAGTATATATGACTTATAAGGACCAGGTAAGGGTAGGTTCTGTATTTTTAAGCTTGGCTCCTTTTGAGATTACAATATAATAGGCATGGATGCACAATAGTAATGCTCACCAGTCGGGTAACTTCTGACAGAAATATCAGACATTTATGTGTTAATAAAACAGTAAATATGAGCTGTGTAGAGACTTAAAAAAGACATAGGTCAAATGTGGTCAGTCTACTTTTTAAGTCTTAATATTGTAATGCATTAATTCATTTTGTAGTGAATGTTCATGTCAATAAAAACGTGGAACATTATCTGCCTTTCTTATCATTTAATTGAAAAAGCACCCAGCATAAACCACAGATTTATGAGTAAGAACAATGCAATACAGAAAACTACAATATTGACATAACTGTGGAAGCAACAAAGTATCTCTCTTGGTTGTTTCTTTTTTCCTTGCATCTTTCTTTTAATGCAATGATCCTGTTGTGGATGTAGTACTTTATGGCAACCCAGTCTCTGCCTTTACGAGCTGCCGGCTCTGCTTGGAAGCAGCAGTCACATTCCTTTTTACCTGGTACTTTGCAGCAACCTTTACTTCATCATTTGTCCACTTGCTTCTCACCTTCCCAGCTGTCATAAATGGAAACAAAAGAAAATATCTTAATGTGAATGCAAGAAAAGATAGAAAATATTCTAGTTTATAGTTTATAATGTGAATACAAAATGTTCTTAAACCTTGCTTTCTACTGGAGCACTTTAAAGGAGCAATGTAACACAAACTAGAGTTGTTGGTTCTACCAATTGAGAAAGGCTACAAAAACACATTCATGTCCTTCACAGCTTAAAACAATATGAGGACAATGTAACACAAAACACAAAAATATCAAATTTAGTAGGAATAAATATCAAGCTGATGCTTTAAAGGAAAGTTAGAACTAACAAATGGTACGCCAATTTCTTTCTCCTAAGATCTTCACAAAGAAGTAAAGCTAATGTTGATTTTGGGAAACTTTGACTCAAACTGATTGTTTTAATACAATCAAAGTGCATTTAATTTATGCACTAGGCCCAACTGACACATAAACTTGATTACTAAATACAAAAACATGATGTGTAACCTGTTGGAAGAATGAAGTGGGTATGTCACTCACCAATTGGTCTGTATGAGGCTGAGACAGGACCTCAGCACTTGGTGTCTGCAACAAAAGACAACAATATAACGTCAGAAACATTCTCTAGTATAAATCCCGACTAGATGATCAACTACAGATCATATTTGTAGCAGTGAACATTATTCACAGAAGGATCCGACTTCCTTATACAAGATTCTATAGAAACTTAACACTGTACAGTTCTGCTACCAACAATATGAGGACAGTGTAACACACACTAGAGTTGTTGGTCCAACCACATGAGGAAGGCAACTGAAACACACTCATGTCCTTCACAGCTTAAAACAATATGAGGACATTGTAACACACACTACAATCACTGGTCCTACCATATGAGGACTTCTTCTTAAACACACTCATGTCCTTCACAGCTTAAAACAATATGAGGACAGTGTAACACACACACTACAATCACTGGTCCTACCACATGAGGACTTCTACTTAAACACACTCATGTCCTTCACAGCTTAAAACAATATGAGGACATGACGACTGAACACATGTAGAGTTCATGTTCCTGACTTCTAACTTCTCCTGCTGTTGTCAATAAAAGCTCTAAACCCAACACTGATGTAAAGCCATCTATTTCCCCAGAAATTAAATCATGTAAACTGATCAGCGGGAGGTTAAATGGACAAAAACATGTGTAAAAGGACAAAAATATCAAATGTAGTCAGAATAAAGATCACGCTGATGCTTTAAGGGAAAGTTTGGACTAACAAATGGTATAGACAATTACTTTCTCCTAATGCTAATGTTGATTTTGGTTAACTTTGACTGAAACTGATTGTTTTAATACAATCAAAGTGCATTTCATTTATGCACTAGGCCCAACTGGCACATATACTTGATACCAAATACAAAAACATGATGTGTAACCTGTTGGAAGAATGAAGTGGGTATGTCACTCACCAATTGGTCTGTATGAGGCTGAGACAGGACCTCAGCACTTGGTGTCTGCAACAAAAGACAACAATATAACGTCAGAAACATTCTCTAGGATAAATCCCGACTAGATAATTAACTACAGATCATATTTGTAGCAGTGAACATTATTACAGAAGGATCCGACTTCCTTATACCAGATTCTAAAGAAACTTAACACTGTACAGTTCTGCTACCAACAATATGAGGACAGTGTAACACACACTAGAGTTGTTGGTCCAACCACATGAAGAAGGCAACTGAAACACACTCATGTCCTTCACAGCTTAAAACAATATGAGGACATGACGACTGAACACATGTAGAGTTCATGTTCCTGACTTCTAACTTCTCCTGCTGTTGTCAATAAAAGCTCTAAACCCAACACTGATGTAAAGCCATCTATTTCCCCAGAAATTAAATCATGTAAACTGATCAGCAGGAGGTTAAATGGACAAAAACATGTGTAAAAGGACAAAAATATCAAATGTAGTCAGAATAAAGATCACGCTGATGCTTTAAGGAAAGTTTGGACTAACAAATGGTATAGACAATTACTTTCTCCTAATGCTAATGTTGATTTTGGTTAACTTTGACTGAAACTGATTGTTTTAATACAATTAAAGTGCATTTCATTTATGCACTAGGCCCATCTGACACATATACTTGATACCAAATACAAAAACATGATGTGTAACCTGTTGGAAGAATGAAGTGGGTAAGTCACTCACCGATTGGTCTGTATGAGGCTGAGACAGGACCTCAGCACTTGGTGTCTGCAACAAAAGACAATATAACGTCAGAAACATTCTCTAGTATAAATCCCGACTAGATGATCAACTACAGATCATATTTGTAGCAGTGAACATTATTCACAGAAGGATCTGACTTCCTTATACCAGATTCTATAGAAACTTAACACTGTACAGTTCTGCTACACACAATATGAGGACAGTGTAACACACACTAGAGTTGTTGGTCCAACCACATGAAGAAGGCAACTGAAACACACTCATGTCCTTCACAGCTTAAAACAATATGAGGACATGACGACTGAACACATGTAGAGTTCATGTTCCTGACTTCTAACTTCTCCTGCTGTTGTCAATAAAAGCTCTAAACCCAACACTGATGTAAAGCCATCTATTTCCCCAGAAATTAAATCATGTAAACTGATCAGCGGGAGGTTAAATGGACAAAAACATGTGTAAAAGGACAAAAATATCAAATGTAGTCAGAATAAAGATCACGCTGATGCTTAAAGGGAAAGTTTGGACTAACAAATGGTATAGACAATTACTTTCTCTTAATGCTAATGTTGATTTTGGTTAACTTTGACTGAAACTGATTGTTTTAATACAATTAAAGTGCATTTAATTTATGCACTAGGCCCATCTGACACATATACTTGATACCAAATACAAAAACATGATGTGTAACCTGTTGGAAGAATGAAGTGGGTAAGTCACTCACCGATTGGTCTGTATGAGGCTGAGACAGGACCTCAGCACTTGGTGTCTGCAACAAAAGACAACAATATAACGTCAGAAACATTCTCTAGTATAAATCCCGACTAGATGATCAACTACAGATCATATTTGTAGCAGTGAACATTATTACAGAAGGATCCGACTTCCTTATACCAGATTCTAAAGAAACTTAACACTGTACAGTTCTGCTACCAACAATATGAGGACAGTGTAACACACACTAGAGTTGTTGGTCCAACCACATGAGGAAGGCAACTGAAACACACTCATGTCCTTCACAGCTTAAAACAATATGAGGACAGTGTAACACACACTACAATCACTGGTCCTACCATATGAGGACTTCTTCTTAAACACACTCATGTCCTTCACAGCTTAAAACAATATGAGGACATGACGACTGAACACATGTAGAGTTCATGTTCCTTACTTCTAACTTCTTCTGCTGTTGTCAATAAAAGCTCCAAACCCAACACTGATTTAAAGGCATCTATTTCCCCAGAAATTAAATCATGTAAACTGATCAGCGGGAGGTTAAATGGACAAAAACATGTGTAAAAGGACAAAAATATCAAATGTAGTCAGAATAAAGATCACGCTGATGCTTTAAGGAAAGTTTGGACTAACAAATGGTATAGACCAGGGTGCCCAATCCCAGTCCTCGAGAGCTACTGCCCTGCAGCTTTTAGATGCGTCCTTGTTGAGCACACCTGAATCAAATGAATGGCTCGTTATCAGGCCTTTGCCAGACTTGATGGCATGCCGAATTGGTAATCCAACTATTTGATTCAGCTGTGTTGGAGTAGGGATGCATCTAAAAGCTGCAGGACAGTAGCTCTCGAGGACTGGGATTGGGCACCCTGGTATAGACAATTACTTTCTCCTAATGCTAATGTTGATTTTGGTTAACTTTGACTGAAACTGATTGTTTTAATACAATTAAAGTACATTTCATTTATGCACTAGGCCCATCTGACACATATACTTGATACCAAATACAAAAAATATGATGTGTAACCTGTTGGAAGAATGAAGTGGGTAAGTCACTCACCGATTGGTCTGTATGAGGCTGAGACAGGACCTCAGCACTTGGTGTCTGCAACAAAAGACAACAATATAACGTCAGAAACATTCTCTAGTATAAATCCCAACTAGATGATCAACTACAGATCATATTTGTAGCAGTGAACATTATTACAGAAGGATCCGACTTCCTTATACCAGATTCTAAAGAAACTTAACACTGTACAGTTCTGCTACCAACAATATGAGGACAGTGTAACACACACTAGAGTTGTTGGTCCAACCACATGAAGAAGGCAACTGAAACACACTCATGTCCTTCACAGCTTAAAACAATATGAGGACAGTGTAACACACACTACAATCACTGGTCCTACCATATGAGGACTTCTACTTAAACACACTCATGTCCTTCACAGCTTAAAACAATATGAGGACATGACGACTGAACACATGTAGAGTTCATGTTCCTGACTTCTAACTTCTCCTGCTGTTGTCAATAAAAGCTCTAAACCCAACACTGATGTAAAGCCATCTATTTCCCCAGAAATTAAATCATGTAAACTGATCAGCGGGAGGTTAAATGGACAAAAACATGTGTAAAAGGACAAAAATATCAAATGTAGTCAGAATAAAGATCACGCTGATGCTTTAAGGAAAGTTTGGACTAACAAATGGTATAGACAATTACTTTCTCCTAATGCTAATGTTGATTTTGGTTAACTTTGACTGAAACTGATTGTTTTAATACAATCAAAGTGCATTTCATTTATGCACTAGGCCCAACTGGCACATATACTTGATACCAAATACAAAAACATGATGTGTAACCTGTTGGAAGAATGAAGTGGGTATGTCACTCACCAATTGGTCTGTATGAGGCTGAGACAGGACCTCAGCACTTGGTGTCTGCAACAAAAGACAACAATATAACGTCAGAAACATTCTCTAGGATAAATCCCGACTAGATAATTAACTACAGATCATATTTGTAGCAGTGAACATTATTACAGAAGGATCTGACTTCCTTATACCAGATTCTAAAGAAACTTAACACTGTACAGTTCTGCTACCAACAATATGAGGACAGTGTAACACACACACTACAATCACTGGTCCTACCATATGAGGACTTCTACTTAAACACACTCATGTCCTTCACAGCTTAAAACAATATGAGGACATGACGACTGAACACATGTAGAGTTCATGTTCCTGACTTCTAACTTCTCCTGCTGTTGTCAATAAAAGCTCTAAACCCAACACTGATGTAAAGCCATCTATTTCCCCAGAAATTAAATCATGTAAACTGATCAGCGGGAGGTTAAATGGACAAAAAACGTGTAAAAGGACAAAAATATCAAATGTAGTCAGAATAAAGATCAAGCTGATGCTTAAAGGAAAGTTTGGACTAACAAATGGTATAGACAATTACTTTCTCCTAATGCTAATGTTGATTTTGGTTAACTTTGACTGAAACTGATTGTTTTAATACAATTAAAGTGCATTTCATTTATGCACTAGGCCCATCTGACACATATACTTGATACCAAATACAAAAATATGATGTGTAACCTGTTGGAAGAATGAAGTGGGTAAGTCACTCACCGATTGGTCTGTATGAGGCTGAGACAGGACCTCAGCACTTGGTGTCTGCAACAAAAGACAACAATATAACGTCAGAAACATTCTCTAGTATAAATCCCAACTAGATGATCAACTACAGATCATATTTGTAGCAGTGAACATTATTACAGAAGGATCCGACTTCCTTATACCAGATTCTAAAGAAACTTAACACTGTACAGTTCTGCTACCAACAATATGAGGACAGTGTAACACACACTAGAGTTGTTGGTCCAACCACATGAAGAAGGCAACTGAAACACACTCATGTCCTTCACAGCTTAAAACAATATGAGGACAGTGTAACACACACTACAATCACTGGTCCTACCATATGAGGACTTCTACTTAAACACACTCATGTCCTTCACAGCTTAAAACAATATGAGGACATGACGACTGAACACATGTAGAGTTCATGTTCCTGACTTCTAACTTCTCCTGCTGTTGTCAATAAAAGCTCTAAACCCAACACTGATGTAAAGCCATCTATTTCCCCAGAAATTAAATCATGTAAACTGATCAGCGGGAGGTTAAATGGACAAAAACATGTGTAAAAGGACAAAAATATCAAATGTAGTCAGAATAAAGATCACGCTGATGCTTTAAGGAAAGTTTGGACTAACAAATGGTATAGACAATTACTTTCTCCTAATGCTAATGTTGATTTTGGTTAACTTTGACTGAAACTGATTGTTTTAATACAATCAAAGTGCATTTCATTTATGCACTAGGCCCAACTGGCACATATACTTGATACCAAATACAAAAACATGATGTGTAACCTGTTGGAAGAATGAAGTGGGTATGTCACTCACCAATTGGTCTGTATGAGGCTGAGACAGGACCTCAGCACTTGGTGTCTGCAACAAAAGACAACAATATAACGTCAGAAACATTCTCTAGGATAAATCCCGACTAGATAATTAACTACAGATCATATTTGTAGCAGTGAACATTATTACAGAAGGATCCGACTTCCTTATACCAGATTCTAAAGAAACTTAACACTGTACAGTTCTGCTACCAACAATATGAGGACAGTGTAACACACACTAGAGTTGTTGGTCCAACCACATGAAGAAGGCAACTGAAACACACTCATGTCCTTCACAGCTTAAAACAATATGAGGACATGACGACTGAACACATGTAGAGTTCATGTTCCTGACTTCTAACTTCTCCTGCTGTTGTCAATAAAAGCTCTAAACCCAACACTGATGTAAAGCCATCTATTTCCCCAGAAATTAAATCATGTAAACTGATCAGCAGGAGGTTAAATGGACAAAAACATGTAAAAGGACAAAAATATCAAATGTAGTCAGAATAAAGATCACGCTGATGCTTAAAGGAAAGTTTGGACTAACAAATGGTATAGACAATTACTTTCTCCTAATGCTAATGTTGATTTTGGTTAACTTTGACTGAAACTGATTGTTTTAATACAATTAAAGTGCATTTAATTTATGCACTAGGCCCATCTGACACATATACTTGATACCAAATACAAAAAACATGATGTGTAACCTGTTGGAAGAATGAAGTGGGTAAGTCACTCACCGATTGGTCTGTATGAGGCTGAGACAGGACCTCAGCACTTGGTGTCTGCAACAAAAGACAACAATATAACGTCAGAAACATTCTCTAGTATAAATCCCGACTAGATGATCAACTACAGATCATATTTGTAGCAGTGAACATTATTACAGAAGGATCCGACTTCCTTATACCAGATTCTAAAGAAACTTAACACTGTACAGTTCTGCTACCAACAATATGAGGACAGTGTAACACACACTAGAGTTGTTGGTCCAACCACATGAGGAAGGCAACTGAAACACACTCATGTCCTTCACAGCTTAAAACAATATGAGGACAGTGTAACACACACTACAATCACTGGTCCTACCATATGAGGACTTCTTCTTAAACACACTCATGTCCTTCACAGCTTAAAACAATATGAGGACATGACGACTGAACACATGTAGAGTTCATGTTCCTGACTTCTAACTTCTTCTGCTGTTGTCAATAAAAGCTCCAAACCCAACACTGATTTAAAGGCATCTATTTCCCCAGAAATTAAATCATGTAAACTGATCAGCGGGAGGTTAAATGGACAAAAACATGTGTAAAAGGACAAAAATATCAAATGTAGTCAGAATAAAGATCACGCTGATGCTTTAAGGGAAAGTTTGGACTAACAAATGGTATAGACAATTACTTTCTCCTAATGCTAATGTTGATTTTGGTTAACTTTGACTGAAACTGATTGTTTTAATACAATCAAAGTGCATTTCATTTATGCACTAGGCCCAACTGGCACATATACTTGATACCAAATACAAAAACATGATGTGTAACCTGTTGGAAGAATGAAGTGGGTATGTCACTCACCAATTGGTCTGTATGAGGCTGAGACAGGACCTCAGCACTTGGTGTCTGCAACAAAAGACAACAATATAACGTCAGAAACATTCTCTAGGATAAATCCCGACTAGATAATTAACTACAGATCATATTTGTAGCAGTGAACATTATTACAGAAGGATCCGACTTCCTTATACCAGATTCTAAAGAAACTTAACACTGTACAGTTCTGCTACCAACAATATGAGGACAGTGTAACACACACTAGAGTTGTTGGTCCAACCACATGAAGAAGGCAACTGAAACACACTCATGTCCTTCACAGCTTAAAACAATATGAGGACATGACGACTGAACACATGTAGAGTTCATGTTCCTGACTTCTAACTTCTCCTGCTGTTGTCAATAAAAGCTCTAAACCCAACACTGATGTAAAGCCATCTATTTCCCCAGAAATTAAATCATGTAAACTGATCAGCAGGAGGTTAAATGGACAAAAACATGTGTAAAAGGACAAAAATATCAAATGTAGTCAGAATAAAGATCACGCTGATGCTTAAAGGAAAGTTTGGACTAACAAATGGTATAGACAATTACTTTCTCCTAATGCTAATGTTGATTTTGGTTAACTTTGACTGAAACTGATTGTTTTAATACAATTAAAGTGCATTTAATTTATGCACTAGGCCCATCTGACACATATACTTGATACCAAATACAAAAACATGATGTGTAACCTGTTGGAAGAATGAAGTGGGTAAGTCACTCACCGATTGGTCTGTATGAGGCTGAGACAGGACCTCAGCACTTGGTGTCTGCAACAAAAGACAACAATATAACGTCAGAAACATTCTCTAGTATAAATCCCGACTAGATGATCAACTACAGATCATATTTGTAGCAGTGAACATTATTACAGAAGGATCCGACTTCCTTATACCAGATTCTAAAGAAACTTAACACTGTACAGTTCTGCTACCAACAATATGAGGACAGTGTAACACACACTAGAGTTGTTGGTCCAACCACATGAGGAAGGCAACTGAAACACACTCATGTCCTTCACAGCTTAAAACAATATGAGGACAGTGTAACACACACTACAATCACTGGTCCTACCATATGAGGACTTCTTCTTAAACACACTCATGTCCTTCACAGCTTAAAACAATATGAGGACATGACGACTGAACACATGTAGAGTTCATGTTCCTGACTTCTAACTTCTTCTGCTGTTGTCAATAAAAGCTCCAAACCCAACACTGATTTAAAGGCATCTATTTCCCCAGAAATTAAATCATGTAAACTGATCAGCGGGAGGTTAAATGGACAAAAACATGTGTAAAAGGACAAAAATATCAAATGTAGTCAGAATAAAGATCACGCTGATGCTTTAAGGAAAGTTTGGACTAACAAATGGTATAGACAATTACTTTCTCCTAATGCTAATGTTGATTTTGGTTAACTTTGACTGAAACTGATTGTTTTAATACAATTAAAGTGCATTTCATTTATGCACTAGGCCCATCTGACACATATACTTGATACCAAATACAAAAATATGATGTGTAACCTGTTGGAAGAATGAAGTGGGTAAGTCACTCACCGATTGGTCTGTATGAGGCTGAGACAGGACCTCAGCACTTGGTGTCTGCAACAAAAGACAACAATATAACGTCAGAAACATTCTCTAGGATAAATCCCGACTAGATAATTAACTACAGATCATATTTGTAGCAGTGAACATTATTACAGAAGGATCCGACTTCCTTATACCAGATTCTAAAGAAACTTAACACTGTACAGTTCTGCTACCAACAATATGAGGACAGTGTAACACACACTAGAGTTGTTGGTCCAACCACATGAAGAAGGCAACTGAAACACACTCATGTCCTTCACAGCTTAAAACAATATGAGGACATGACGACTGAACACATGTAGAGTTCATGTTCCTGACTTCTAACTTCTCCTGCTGTTGTCAATAAAAGCTCTAAACCCAACACTGATGTAAAGCCATCTATTTCCCCAGAAATTAAATCATGTAAACTGATCAGCAGGAGGTTAAATGGACAAAACATGTGTAAAAGGACAAAAATATCAAATGTAGTCAGAATAAAGATCAAGCTGATGCTTAAAGGGAAAGTTTGGACTAACAAATGGTATAGACAATTACTTTCTCCTAATGCTAATGTTGATTTTGGTTAACTTTGACTGAAACTGATTGTTTTAATACAATTAAAGTGCATTTCATTTATGCACTAGGCCCATCTGACACATATACTTGATACCAAATACAAAAACATGATGTGTAACCTGTTGGAAGAATGAAGTGGGTAAGTCACTCACCGATTGGTCTGTATGAGGCTGAGACAGGACCTCAGCACTTGGTGTCTGCAACAAAAAGACAATATAACGTCAGAAACATTCTCTAGTATAAATCCCGACTAGATGATCAACTACAGATCATATTTGTAGCAGTGAACATTATTCACAGAAGGATCTGACTTCCTTATACCAGATTCTATAGAAACTTAACACTGTACAGTTCTGCTACACACAATATGAGGACAGTGTAACACACACTAGAGTTGTTGGTCCAACCACATGAAGAAGGCAACTGAAACACACTCATGTCCTTCACAGCTTAAAACAATATGAGGACATGACGACTGAACACATGTAGAGTTCATGTTCCTGACTTCTAACTTCTCCTGCTGTTGTCAATAAAAGCTCTAAACCCAACACTGATGTAAAGCCATCTATTTCCCCAGAAATTAAATCATGTAAACTGATCAGCGGGAGGTTAAATGGACAAAAACATGTGTAAAAGGACAAAAATATCAAATGTAGTCAGAATAAAGATCAAGCTGATGCTTAAAGGGAAAGTTTGGACTAACAAATGGTATAGACAATTACTTTCTCCTAATGCTAATGTTGATTTTGGTTAACTTTGACTGAAACTGATTGTTTTAATACAATTAAAGTGCATTTCATTTATGCACTAGGCCCATCTGACACATATACTTGATACCAAATACAAAAACATGATGTGTAACCTGTTGGAAGAATGAAGTGGGTATGTCACTCACCGATTGGTCTGTATGAGGCTGAGACAGGACCTCAGCACTTGGTGTCTGCAACAAAAGACAACAATATAACGTCAGAAACATTCTCTAGTATAAATCCCGACTAGATGATCAACTACAGATCATATTTGTAGCAGTGAACATTATTACAGAAGGATCCGACTTCCTTATACCAGATTCTAAAGAAACTTAACACTGTACAGTTCTGCTACCAACAATATGAGGACAGTGTAACACACACTAGAGTTGTTGGTCCAACCACATGAGGAAGGCAACTGAAACACACTCATGTCCTTCACAGCTTAAAACAATATGAGGACAGTGTAACACACACTACAATCACTGGTCCTACCATATGAGGACTTCTTCTTAAACACACTCATGTCCTTCACAGCTTAAAACAATATGAGGACATGACGACTGAACACATGTAGAGTTCATGTTCCTGACTTCTAACTTCTTCTGCTGTTGTCAATAAAAGCTCCAAACCCAACACTGATTTAAAGGCATCTATTTCCCCAGAAATTAAATCATGTAAACTGATCAGCGGGAGGTTAAATGGACAAAACATGTGTAAAAGGACAAAAATATCAAATGTAGTCAGAATAAAGATCACGCTGATGCTTTACGGAAAGTTTGGACTAACAAATGGTATAGACAATTACTTTCTCCTAATGCTAATGTTGATTTTGGTTAACTTTGACTGAAACTGATTGTTTTAATACAATTAAAGTGCATTTCATTTATGCACTAGGCCCATCTGACACATATACTTGATACCAAATACAAAAATATGATGTGTAACCTGTTGGAAGAATGAAGTGGGTAAGTATGAGGCTGAGACAGGACCTCAGCACTTGGTGTCTGCAACAAAAGACAACAATATAACGTCAGAAACATTCTCTAGTATAAATCCCGACTAGATAATTAACTACAGATCATATTTGTATCAGTGAACATTATTACAGAAGGATCCGACTTCCTTATACCAGATTCTAAAGAAACTTAACACTGTACAGTTCTGCTACCCACAATATGAGGACAGTGTAACACACACTAGAGTTGTTGATCCAACCACATGAGGAAGGCAACTGAAACACACTCATGTCCTTCACAGCTTAAAACAATATGAGGACAGTGTAACACACACACTACAATCACTGGTCCTACCATATGAGGACTTCTACTTTCCTGTTGGAGGTTGAGACAGGATGGAAGGAGAGCAGGAAGTAGCTGGCACAAATGATTCTATTGACACAACAGGTCAGTGAGATTAATGAACTGAACACAACAGACTCTTTCAAAATAAAACAGGAAAAATGGCATGAAAATACAAACGTTGTAATATACAACCCTAACATAAACTCCTTAAAACAATGTTAATAACGTTAAGCCAAACTCAACTAACCCGCCACTAAACATAAGAAACTCAAAAACCTTAGAATAACGTCAGAAACGCTGGGCCAGAGACCCAGACCCTATTGGTTTGTGCTAAATACGAAAACATTATTATTAACATTTAAATCCCCCAAACATATCTTGTGTTGAAAAAAAAAAATGTGTGTTGCAGTTAGCTACACTTAAAAAGAGCTTAGACTGACTGTCTGTGCAGTTGAAGATGCAGAGCACGTGCAAGGCCACAGGTCCCTTTAACTCCAGTGGGAATTTAAAACAGTTAAATTAAACTTCTAATATCTATTGTTGAAGATAAATCTTAAGTAATTTTTAGCATTTATCATCATTCATCACACAGTTTGTTCAAATCGATTGTGTATTGTTTTAGTTCCGTTTAACTAGCGTTAATTAGCTTGTTAAACATACAACTTTACCTTGCTAAATGTGCGCCGAGTCATGGATATCAAAGGTAAATACATACGTCAAGACAAATCTCTGCTGAGTGCTGAAGGTCCCGGATGTGCAGTTCACTCAGAGCTCCGGCGAGTTTGTATCTTGCCGTGACCAGCAGCTCTTTGGTTGAGGCTTTCGAACAATCAGATGCAGCGTTACTCACTTGTTGTCCAATCACAGACGTCGTTCTATGCTCCACTGACGAAATGCCGCATCCTCTCACCAGCCACGGGCTCTCCTCGTCCATTTAACAACAAAAACACAGCAACACTCGCTGTATTTGAGGTAGGAACACTTGAGAAGTGTCACAGTGTTTTGCAAACTGCTGTTACAGTTAATTTCGTTCCGTTAATTTGTTTGGTTCCTATTCTTAAGTAACACTTAAATACACATGTGGTTAGCTTGCTGGTCTAGTTTAAGTTAGCATGGGCATGCTGTTCACTGATGGAGTAATGCCAAAATTGGCCTGATATTGTCAGTGTGTTATCATAAACATGTCCTAATTTGTCATGAAAAGAAGAGCAGTACCCTAGACCCTCAAGTGAAAATACAGATAATAGATAAGCAATTTAAGAAAATAAGTATAATGTGTATAATAAATGATTTTACTGTCACTTTCCTGGGTTTGTTGACCCAGCATTTTAAGTTTTAGTTTGTTTGGATGTCGATGTTTATTTATAAGTTCTTTAGGTTAGCTAAGTTCATTTGTTTATTAGATTACCCTTGTGATGTCTGTTTTATTGTGAAAGTCCTTGTCCTATATGCAGTGAGTCTAGTTTTGTTTCCCTTGTCTTGTTAGGTCTGATTTGTCCCAGCTGTTCCTCATCCCCTCATTGTCTCTCTGTGTACTTACAAGGGCTTGCAAAAGTATTCGTCCCCTTTTCCACATTTTGTCACATTACTGCCACAAACATGAATCAATTTTAATGGAATCCAATTTCAGCAAAAGGTGGTTCTACAAAGTATTGACTCAGGGGCTGAATAATTACGCACACCCCCTTTTCAGTTATTTATTTGTAAAAATGTTTGGAATCATGTATGATTTTCATTCCACTTCTCACGTGTAGACCACTTTGTATTGGTCTTTCATGTGCGAGTCCAATAAAATTGATTCATGTTTGTGGCAGTAATGTGACAAAATGTGGAAAAGTTCAAGGGGCGAATACTTTTGCAAGCCACTGTAAGTCCTGTCCTCATTTGTTCAGTGTCAGGTCATCTGTTGTCTTTGGTGCCACGTTTCCATGTTCCAGGTATGTTTGTATCCATGTCAGGTTTCATGGTTTGTCCCCAGGTTAGGTTATTGTTTAGCTTCACTTCTGCCTTTTGTTTTGTAATCTTTTAATTCAATTAAATTCAATTTTATTTATATAGCACCAAATCACAACAACAATCGCCTCAAAGGCGCTTTTATATTGTACAGTAGATCGCACAATAATAGATACAGAGGAAAAACCCAACAATCATACGACCACCTATGAGCAAGAACTTTGGCGACAGTGCGAAGGAAAAACTCCCTTTAACAGGAAGAAACCTCCAGCAGAACCAGGCTCAGGGAGGGCGGGGCCATCTGCTGTGATTGGTTGGGGTGAGAGAAGGAAGACAGGATAAAGACATGCTGTGGATTAATAACAAGTATGATTCAGTGCAGAGAGGTCTATTAACACATAGTGAGTGAGAAAGGTGACTGGAAAGGAAAAACTCAGTGCATCATGGGAATCCCGGCAGCCTACGTTCACTGCAGCACAACTAAGGGAGGATTCAGGGTCACCTGATCCTGCCCTAACTATATGCTTTAGCAAAAGGAAAGTTTGAAGCCTAATCTTAAAAGTAGAGATAGTGTCTGTCTCCGAATCCAAACTGGAAGCTGGTTCTGCCTATTTTACCAGCCTTAATAAACAGCTTGCTTTCTGTTAATATTAAAATTTTCTTTCACGTTCCTTTGTGTCTGCATTTTGGGTCCATTCCTCAAATTCATACATGTGTCTAACCTTTTTCCCCACTCGGCGACACACCGTCGGGGTCAAACTCTGGTAATTGGTGATTCTGTTCTCAGACATGTGAAGCTAGAGACACCGGCAACCATAGTTAATTGTCTTCCAGGGGCCAGAGCAGGCGACATTGAAGGAAATTTAAAACTGCTGGCTAAGTGTAGTGAAGTAGATTCTGGGGTAGGATTTTACATGATGTCCACAAACGCACCACTAACATCCACACCTTCCCAGTTGACAATTAGCAGGCTTATAAGAAACAGCTGCGCTTCACTACCAGAAGGAGTCATTTGGTAGTCTTGTCCATCCAAGGTGGCTGCGAGCATTAGGCAGTTAAGCGCTGCAGATCTCTCCAGGAAAGTTACTCAGTTTAGTATTGCCCTTTAGAGAGTGGTAAGTGGGACTCTTGTGTTCATCATAACGTGGCATAGTAGGGTGGACTTTGACAACTGTTTCCCTCTTTTGTTGCAGGCTTGCACTATACTACTGCTGTCTTGTCATATGCTGTTTTGTTTGTTACGCAATGCTTTTATAACAAACAGTAATTTGGGGTGTATTTGTTTTATGTAGATCTTTTACTAATCTGTTTAATGTTTTATGCTTTCTTTTATTGCTTTAGTGGAGGTGTGGCTGCTTGTTGAGGGGCTAGGCACGTGAGGTGGAATCCCTCCCGATGCATGCGAGTGTACACACCGGGCATAGGTAGATTGCACCGTTTAGTGTGAGTGAGGTCTGCAGTGAAATCACATGGGTGAGTAATTGGTGGCACCCTTGGGCACTCCTCCCTGTAGGTTGCCTCCTCAAGTGGCCGGTCTCCACCATTTTGTTTAGTTGCTCTTTTATCATGTTGTGATTGTTTTTAGGGTAGCATCGTGGTAGGGAGTCTGGTCGTTTTAATTAACTATTTTGCCGTCTCAACCCTGCTACCTTAGGTGCCTCTTTGATTTTATAATTCTATGTTTTAGTAGTTCTTCTTAATAAACCTTGATTTGTAAAATTCACCTGCCTCACCTTTGCCGTTAATAACAAGTCTGTGGGCTTTGGTTGCCAGTGTAACACTTACATTGGCTAGAGATATCTTTCCTGGGGTGTAACTCCCTCCCCAGGTGGCGTTGTCAACATCTTAGTTACCGTCCCGGTTATTCCTCATTCGCGCCACCACATAAGGGTGGCGTAAATTCAGTAAAATCATAATTCACATCGGCAGTAATGACACCCAGTTACGCCAATCGGAGGTCACTGAAATCAATATCGAATCAGTGTGTAACTTTGCCAAAACAATGTTGACTCTGTAGTTTTCTCTGGTCCCTCCCCAATCAGACCAGGAGTGACCTGTTTAGCTGCATTTCTCCTTAAATTGCTGTCTGTGTTGTCCCAGAAATGATGTCGGCTTCATAGATAATTGGCAAAGCTTCTGGAGGAAACCTGGTCTTGTTAGGAGAGACGGCATCCATCCCACTTTGGATGGAGCAGCTCTCATTTCTAGAAATATGGACAAATTTATTAAAGCCCCCAAAATATGACTATCCAGAGTTGGGACCAAGAAGCAGAGTTGCAGTCTTACACGCCTCTCTGCAGCTTCTCTCCTCCTGCTACCCCCCAAAACCCATCTCCACTGAGACCGTGTCAGCTCCCAAACAGACAAAAACAAACTAAAACCAGCAAAAACAATTTAAACATAAAAAAATCAAAAGAAAGAACAATACAGTATCCACATCTGAACCAAAGAGTAAAACATTGTGGATTATTAAATATTAGGGCGCTCTCCTCCAAGTCTGTTAGTACATGACTTAATAATTGATCAACAAATCGATTTACTCTGCCTTACAGAAACCTGGTTGCAGTCGGATGATTATGTTAGTTAAAATGAATCAACACCCCGAGTAATTCTAACTACCAGAAATCGCAAAGCACAGGCGGAGGGGGCGGTGTGGCAGCAATTTTCACACCAGCCTATTAATTAACGAAAGACCAAGACACAGACTTTTAATTCATTTGAAAGCCTGATGCTTAGCCTCGTCCACCCCAGCTGTAAAACTCAGAAACCAGTCTTACTTGTTATCATCTATCGTCCACCTGGGCCTTACAGAGTTTCTGTCTGATTTCTCAGACTTTTTATCTGATTTAGTGCTCAGCTCAGATAAAATAATTATTGTGGGTGATTTTAACATCCATGTAGATGCTAAAAATGACAGCCTCAACATGGCATTTAATCTGTTATTAGACTCAATTGGCTTCTCTCAAAATGTAAAAGAACCCACCCACCACTTTTATCACACTCTAGATCTTGTTTTAACATATGAAATAGAAACTGAACATTTAACAGTGTTTCCTGAAAACCCTCTGCCGTCTGATCATTTCCTGATAACATGTACATTTACAGTAATTGATTACACAGCAGTAAAGGCCCTGGTGTGGTGCCTATGGGTCTAGCTAGGCCCTGGTGCGGTGCAGATGGCCTCAGAAAACAGCACAGGCCCTGGTTGAGGCTCAGTTGGTTTATGCTAGCAGCACAGGCCCTGGTGTGGTGCAGACAACTTCTGGTAGTAGCAGAGGAGAAAAACCAAACAAAAAAAAACAACCCAAAATTCAAAGCAGACATTCAACAAGGAGACATGCTGCTGCCCTCTTGGAATTCAGAGTCGAGACTGAGCCTGATGATCATACTGAATCACATGACAGCGGCAGGAATCTCTAAGTTCAACTGCAGATTGCAGATGCAATTATATTAATGCAGATTAATATAAACTCTTCAAGGGTCAAAATCTGCACACACATCATTCTGCTTAGTGAAGGTCAGACAATTTGTGCATTGATTTTGAGAAGTAAGACTCATTAAATAACAGTAATATAATTACACAAATGTTGAAACTTTATATTTTGAGACATTTTGTCAACAACAAAAACCCCAAGATGTGCAGGCACTAATAACTGAATCTAAAGACCTTCATTTTGTCAAGATTTGCCTGATTTAACTGTTGTTACCCTTGCTTAAGCCCCAAGAAGGGTATAACCTGGGTCAAATGTGTTATTGTGTCTGACACACCTACAAAATGAGGACGCAGAGTGACGTCACTATAACCTGGGTCAAATGTGTTATTGTGTCTGACACACCTACAAAATGAGGACTCACAGAGTGACGTCACTGAAAGTGTGTTAAAAGTGTGTTTTGTTCCAAAACTGGCCAGTAGGCGGCGAAACTGAAAGTGAGCAAAAACGCTAAACACACTTAAACACACTTTTTCATAAAATTGTGATATTTCAGGACATTCGAGATTTTTGGTTTGGGAGCATGTTGGGGGCCTCTAGAACACTTTAGAAGGCTCGGAAAATGAGGACCTCAAAATGTCCTCATTTTTCCGAGCGTCCCTCATTTTGTGAGTGTGTTATCATAAAATTGTCCTCAGATGTCACGAAAACAAGTACACACACACACACACACACACACGATTGTGCTTGTCATGGTAACCAGTTGGCTGTAACTCGCAGTCGGATAAATTGGTGAAACTGAAGGTGACTCAGTGCGTCCAGCAATTTAGTGCCTCATGATTGAGGGTTATTTGCAAATTCGCACAAGGACTGCGAGGACTTTTACGTAACCAAAAAGCTGCAAATTAACAAAGATTTTTTGTCTTCAGAAAATCAGTTGCCAAATTTTGTCCAACAGTCTACTGCAGATTCTTTTTTTTTTTCTTTTTTCATATCAAGCTTTACTCGAGAGAGAAAGCCTCAAGTGTTGCCAGGTTATCATCCGATCTGACCAATGACATGTCACTTGACCCTTCTCTTGGCCAATGCCCTGTCTCCAACAACCGGCTGGGCCCCAGCTGGCCAATTAGCTCGGCTCTTAGTGTGGAGCTCGGCCAATGAAAAGCCCCAGGAGACTTGTGTTCATCTGAACTCACAGATGGGAGGACAGAGAGGGAGAGGGAGTACGGATGAGTGTGTGAGTGTGTGTGAGCGAGAGGGTGTCGGGGTCTTGGCCTGAATTCCCAAACACTATTGAGACATCTTCACTGAAGAGGCTGGCTAGCTTTGAGTTAACAGTTGGAAACAAATCTCTCCATAAAAGGGACCAATGGGAGAATTTAAAAGCTGATAAAAGAGAGCAAAAGAAAACCCAACGGCTGACCTGCCACACGTCATATTTATCTTTAATACCTGTGAGTTCTCAGGAAAACCTAACATGGTTAACATGTTGCCATTTAAAAAAAGTAAAAGCTTTTGAGCTTACAGTAAAGCTTATTGATATTATGGATGAGTTACACAGCACAGAGGTTCAGCTCCAAGTCGTACTCCTCTCTTTTTGTCTACCTCTGCTACACTTTAAATAGAGAAAAAGGATCTTTAAGCAGTCCATGTTTAACTATAAATTACACCTGATTTAATGAAGAGCTCTTTAAAGTGAAATGAACTGTGAAAAGTATTCAGTGAGAAGGCATAAATGTTACTGAGGTGAAAAAAATATGAGTGAGCTGGATGGAGAAGGTGGCGTGATCTGCAGAGGAGAGGGGGATTTCCTCTGCCTCAGTGCTTCCACTGATTTGGAGGGAAAATTTTCCCATCATCGTAGCAGTCTGCCTATTTTTAATCACAAAAAGAAGAAGTGAAACTGTAAAATGTAAAATAACACATATTGTAGCTTTAAAGTCCCGACAGAGGCAGGAAAAGGCCTGTTTATGTCCCTCTCCCTGCTGCCCGGCACTCTTTCAGCTTCTCGGTGTGACTTCAAGTCAACAATCCATCTCTCACTCGCTCCCTCAGTCTCTGCTGACAGCACTTGAGTTTCTTTTACCTGCTCTCCTTGTGAAACTCTGACTTTTACTACTGTATGCCCACTCTCTTCCTCTCCACACATCTCTTGGTATTTGTTATCTATCAGATGACTCACCATATTTCAGCATCAGATATTTCTCTCAGAAGCTCTAAGAAGCTCAAGAGCTGCACGCTGCTTCAGGAATCACACATCAAACACACACACACACACTTTAACTCTGCTTGGTCACAGCTTGACAAAAAGTGCGTACACGGCACGCACACAGGTGCACGTGTGACACGCAGAGGTGTGTATGTCCTCGATAACACAGCTGAGCCAACAACGAAGAAAAAAACGCACACACACGCGAACAAACACATACTCACACACAATTTGGCTATCTGTCCTGTCCACAGTGCAGTGGCCAGTGGTGATAACACTCTCCAGTGGACCAAAACCCATCACTCTTTACACACACGCACCTCGTCCAGGCTCTCTGAGCTGGACTGCACATTTGCCTGTTGGCATCTTTCTTGAAATCCTCAATGAAAGTTGTGAGAGCAAAGCAGAAAGTTGATAACGTGCCATCAAGACACAAGAGCCGCACACAAAAGGAAATACCTGCACACACGTGCACAAGCACAGACGAATGTCACCGCCATACAAACCATGCAAACTGCTCTGTTCCAGCAAAGACAACTTTGCTGCTGCGTTTGCATGCGAGGATCTTATTGATTAAAAATGGGAAATTCCCAAATGTGGGCACATGTTTGAGTCCGCATCTGATTTTAAGCACGAGAGCCGAGAGCCTACGATCGTGAAGGCGGGACAAAGGTTACAGCGGGACATCCCCGTGTGAAAACATTACACTCATTATTTACCTGCTGCTGGTTGTAACAGTTTATTATTCTGTTAAATTCTCTTTGTTTTTTCCAACTGTATCATGTTTTCAGGAAAAATACTGTCAGTTGATTGTACGCTGAAAGAAATTTAATGGCTGTGCTTCTATTACAGGAGATGGTTTTGCAAAAATGGGGGCAAACATTTTCCAAGACCATAATTTAACTCTGTGGGAGCGCGGTGCCTGTTGCAGATGACCATATAAATATACAGTTACACAGTGCTGTACTATTCCATGATTGTTGTCATTGTTTTGCACTTTTTGCTACTATTTATATCAAATTTATTCCTACAATTTAATCATTTGAACACCTGCAGAGCTGCAATGTGCTGCATAACAATGGAAATACAGATCTATTCTATTTTATTCTACTGTATCCCTACAAATCAGTTTTTTAGTGATTACATGTAAGACGTAAGAAAATGAGACCACGCATAATTGGTTTTGTTTAATATTGTGTGTTAAAAAGAACCAATTTTATTTCATTTTACTAGCAAAAACCTGCCTTACAGGTGGTTTTTGTCAGCCCTGTGATAAGATAATATAGAAAAATCCAAAGAACTGGTATCTATAATAAATCTGTTTTAAAAACATGTAGATGTTCATAATTCCTGGATGTGCTCATACTAAGTTTTGTTGTGATTGGCCCACCTGTTCCGGAGGAAATCATTATATCATAATATCATTATAGTTAGAGGTTGAAAGACCAGCACCACAAACTTAGTGTTTTGTTCCTCTGGGGCTGAGAACGCCACAGCTTATGGTCGTACCACCCTGACCACGCCCGATCTCGTCTGAGCTCAGAAGCTAAGCAGGGAGCAGCCGGTTAGGAGTTGGATGGGAGAGTGCCTGGGAATACCAGGTGGAGTTAAAAGGTTTGGCTGTCGCCTCTCAGGAGGCAGAGTGGGTCATCCAATCTAAGTATCCCTAGGCAGGATACGGAACCCGAGTGTGAATGTGTACGACTGTTTAACAGGAAGCACTTAGGTGTAGAAAAAAAGTGCTTGTGTGAATTAGAGAACGAGGCATGTTGGAGTAGAGTAGAAAAGCTGTATATAAGAACCATTTACCTTTCAACACAATCAGTTCTGGACTTCTTTCCAGTCTGGCAGGTACACACTGTGACACCACTCATGCACATCTACTGATTAAAAGTTAAATTTGCTGCTTTATCTTTCCTGCATGTCTCTAAACGATGCATGAATATTTTCTCCTCATAAACATTTCCATAGTGCACTCACAGCATAACTTTATATTGTCACAATCAGCAAATGCAGACTGTGGAGTGAGAGCAGAGGACTAGGTTTTAGCGAAAAGCAAGCCATTTACTGTGGCCAATAAAAGATGCACAACAAAGGGCTGACTATCAAAATAAAACAGGAAGTGCAGAGACGCAGAGCTAAGACACACAACCAGGGAGAACACACATGACAGATGGACTGACACAAGGGGAAACATGTAACCACGAGGAGACGAGACACAGAGGGGGACACGGGGAAGAAGACACAAGGGCAATCTAATAATAATAATAACCTAGGCAATAACCTCAGGACTAACTAAATGAACTTAAACCTAAACCATAATACAAAATGACATCAAAATACAAGAAAATTCAAAGCTCAGTTGACCCAGGACCGTGACACATATATGATTCCACTGAGACCACGACACGGTCCCTCATCCCTCAGCTCATCCTAGCAAATAACACAAACCAGTGTGGTCATTATGAGAAATGATGGCTTCTGCTTTTTAAACTCAGTACTGCAGGACAGAAACCACAAATGACGCTTAAGTAAAATTTGTACATGATTTATTTCCATGTTTCCACGGCTACTGGCAGCAGCGCTGTAAACTTTGATCGTGCTGCTGGATGCTATACGGAGGATTAAATCATGACATTAAAGCTTCTGTGGCGTTTCGATGCTGAAGACTCAGGAACAAACAAATTACAGAGGAAGTCGTGCGGGAGCTCGAAACCAAAGAGTCCCGAATCCTACTTGGTCTTCACCCAAACTTTCTGCGACCAGACTGTAGGGAAATCATGCGTGTTCAAAAACAGATAATAAGTCATGACATGTTGACTCATTCTGCCCTGTTGGCAGACCGAACACACAAACCACACAAGTCAGAGAAAGAGTCTGTGTTCAAGAGAAAATGTGCTTCCACACTTCTCAGTTAATGTGAGAGCGTGAGTTCATCCTCGCGATCCCTGCGCCTGTGTCTCTTCTGGCATATGTGTCTGATGTATGTCTGCATTCTTCTATTGTGTGTGTGTGTGTGTCTGTGTGTGTGTGTGTGTGTGTGTCTAATGGATGTTCAGCAGTCATCAGACCAGTCAGGCACCAGTCCCAGACAGCGAGCTCAGTCATTCACTAATCATATTAACATTCCTCTATAATGACCCAATGCATAGCTCTCCTCTTTCAGACATTTCTTCTCTCCCTCCATCAAACTGCCTGTTTTTTCTTGATTTGTATCTACCTCCTCACCTCGTCTTTACGCCTTTTGTTCTCCTTCTTTCCTCTCAATGACCGTGCAGACTCCAGCATTGTCCAAAGCACCCAAGTCAGATTTCAGAAGAACCGACATCGATTTGGTTCAGTAAGGATCTGCACTCACTCTGGGTCATAATTACAACACCAGCTGATCAATGGAAACATAATTGATAACTTCTGAAAATATCGTACTCTTCCAGCAACTTTTCCATCAAATATTCTCTAGTTCTGTTTTTTGTTTTTCACACATGACTCAATGTGAAACAAATATATCCTGGATGAGCTCAAGTTGAGTGTTTTGGAGACAAAGAGTAGATACAGTGAGTGGACAAAGGAGGATGAAGATGGAGCTCCCAGGCAGCAAGACCTGAGGAAGACCTCAGAGGAGGTTTTATGGTAGCAGGCTAAGGACTGGCTATGGCGCCCCCTAAAGGGCCCGGCCGAAAGGAGAAGAGATCTGACGCGTGTTAAAGTCAACGTCAGTGTCCAGTAATGGGGAGCATTATAGTACTGTATTAGTGTTTTATTTAACCCTAGTTCAGGATTATTTACAGTAAATGCGAGGAGTAGCTGATGCTTTAGCACTTGACCCTCTTGAGTCTGGGCTCCAAAAACCAACATGGCGGTGGAAAAATGCTAACACTGACTACATCACACTGACTTCTTCAATCATTTATATACAGTCTGTGGTGTGTGTGTGTGTGTGTGTGTGTGTGTAACAGGATCTCTATCGACACCAGGTTTGCTTCGACTGTTTTCCAGCCAAATCAAATGGAGGCTGTGTGACTTGGCTCAGAGCAGTCTGACTCAAAGTGGTTTTGCATTTGGCTTAATGTTCTGCAGCGTCTTTCATTACAATGCTGCAGTAAGCTGTGTGAGCCACGCAGACAGTTACTTCAGAGGAAGAACTAACTCTGACTTTTTAACTTTAAATCGTGGTTTATGATTAACGCCCTGTTTTTCTTTCTGCGCTGCAACGTGACAGTGCAAACAGATTTATGTTAGTTTTCACCTTTACCTGGTTCTTCAAACATTAAACACTTTTCAGGTTTCATCCTCTCAACAGCACACACGCACACACACACATGCACACACACACACACACACACACTCTCTCTCTCGGTCAGTCACTGTGAATGATTTAGCTGTTAATGGCTCCAAATCTCTGACAGTAAGTCAGTCGTTAATTGCTTCAGCCTGTCATAACCACCAAACCTTGCCTAAGATGACCTCATGACTCAGTGTGTGAGCAGAAGCTTAGCTCAACGACAAAGTGGTCCACGGGGACTGAGGAGAGACAGAAACAGCGTAAGAGAGAAAGGTGAACAATGACTGCCTGAACATGAGAGCATCTCTATTATTCACTGAGACAGTGTGTGTGTGTGTGTGTGTGTGTGTGTGTGTGTGTGTGTGTGTCTGAGTCCACTGAGCTGACACTGATCTCATCTTGTCTGACATGTAACTTCTTGACCTGCTACTGGACATGGACACCATTCATCAACACAGACGCACAGCAGTGAGAGAGCAACCAAGACAAAACTACGAATGTAAAGGTTAGCAGAGCGCTTCCCCCAAATCAGAATCTGGACATCTGCTCATGTTGACCCCACAGACCTCTCAGGATAGTGACTGAGGCAGCACACGAGTAACTCTGTGAGCTTTAAACCAAGTTACATGCATATGCAAACGTGTTGCAAACAACTTCTCTGTGTTCAGTCCGCCATTTTTGTAGTTCCTGCTCACATTTTTTGGGACGTACCGTGTCTCTGCTCTCACCTTAGCCAGTAACTCTTTGCACTCTGACCGACTGACCTTTATTTTCTTTCTCATCGGGCAGTGAACACAGCACACTATACATACTGACAGGCTTATCTCCAACTAAACTAGTTTTCTTACAGGACAAGTCTCCAAGTTATTATAAATGATGCAAAGGTTCGATACTGTTAGGGTTCAATGTTGAGAGAAGAATCCATAAAAACCACAGATCCAGGCGTGTGCAATTTAGACGGCATTTTAATGAACACATGTGTGAGTTCAACAACCCAATCAGTGTTGAACTGAACTTACAATCATGAGACAAGGTTTTATATGGGTACAATAACAAAGCCCCCCTCTTTTACAAAAATAGACAATAGTACAGCTTACGTCAATCCAAACCACAAAATGTTCCCTGACCTTTAACATTGCTCTAAAAAACATTGTCTTCGGGTCGGTGCTTCCCCTCTTCGCTGTCGCTCGTCTGGTGCACTTCCTCTAAGTACGTCGGCACACTTCTGCATTTCTGTGTGTATGTGTCTGCAGTGTATGCTACGCACGTGTCATGACCTCTCACTATTTGTCTGTGTGTACGTGCAGAGTTTGCATCTGCTTTCTGAACCTTAGTTGACCTCAGCAAGCAACCAACCAGGCTAAGGCCATCCTGTGTGTAATGATCTTGACTTATATGTGAAATATATAAACAACTGTTTCAATCTACCACAACTGCTTAAGGCTTAATCCGCAATAAATGCATACTAAACACCCTTGCACTTAAACTTCTGGCTTCAGTTTCACTTCTGCAAAACATGCTCTGCAGACGCGTTTTGTTTCCTGTCTCATTTTGGCACAGAGAGTATTGTCCTGTCTCTGCCCTCTACACAGAGATCATAAAAGCATTAATAACATTTAAATTATAGATTCAACAGAACCATTTAAAATGGTTCTTCTTTGGACCTGTAATAAAGGCTATAACCATATATTTGAACATCTGAATGCATCTAACTGCAACCTCACTATTAATACTGAAATGTTAATGATGATTATAAAAATAGCAGCAACTAATAGCAGGACAATATTTCTATTCCTGACACTCCCACTCTTGACCTCTTGACCACAAGAGGTCACCATACTGTGTGTTGGGTCACTCCTTGGCCCATTCAACTGCTCCCCTGTCCATCCCAGACATCATGGACATTTAGGATCACTGTTCTTAGCTCTGACCCTCTCTTGGCATCCTGTGACTTAACAAATCAGACAACCTCATGTCATCTAGGTGGTCTTAATAATAAAATGCCAGCTCCCACTTGAGAACACTCATGCTTAAGGTTAATCACACCAAAGTATCAGCGAGCCTAAAGTTGATCAGGGGCATGAGAGAATAAGAGTGCGAGCAGAGCTCAATCAGCACTCCTCCCTCACCCCAGAACCCACTCATACCCGGTGAAAGACCCTTACACTTGTGAATCTCTAGTGGTCTGTCCCTTTTCTGGGTCCCACTCTAGTGGAAATCTGGCCACCTGCAAAGGAAACAAAACACTTTCTCCCTACTATGCTCTAAGTTACTCTGTTCCTCGATTGTTCTCAAAACATGAACCTAATTTCGTATTTGGTTTTGACTTTTATTCCTATATAATCTTAAACATCACTCATCTCAATCTACAGCTTTCTAACAGTCTTACAGCACTGCTGTCATACGTTTCCTGTTTTTCCTTATCTGATCATCAACATCCTGTGCACAAAACTGTCCCTGCTGCTGCAAGTGCCTCTCATCTAAAGTCACCTCTCACCAGCAAAATCATCATAAAATCATTATAACGGCTTATTCTACTAAAAGGATCAAAGAAAAAACAACCACTTTAATCACTAAGTGTAAGCACCTAGTTAATTGCTTCTAGATAAACTTCATCATAGCTAAAAACTGAACTCTAACAGTATTTTGAACTCCCATTTTCTGGGTAATAACCTGTTTGAATATATCATTTTATTTCATTTTGCTGCTTTTAATGTAATGCCTCCTCTAACTTAAACTTTATCAGACTTAACCAACATATATAAGCTTTCTCCCTTTGCTTCTGTTTTCTGTATTTCTGTATTCTGTAACTGCTTTTTATATAAGAGGACTAAGTTAGAGCTGCATCTGTTATCTCAATATTTTATATGTCACTCAGTTTAGTTACAAGCAAAACTCCTATTCAGTTCCTCTTTCTGTCATTTGTTATTGGGCCAACTCAAATTCAGTTAAAAGCTAAAGGAATTTCAGGCCCTAGGCCTCAAATCAATACTGTCCTGTGTGTTGATGAACTCTGTATGTCTGTAAGCGTGTGCAATCCTTCAAAACTCAGGTCATTCTCACAGTAGATTGGCTAATCATAACGTTAACCAAAAGTTTATGACCCTCAAGAGGCGACTCTCTGAGCCACAACTCCGTTAAAGGCCCCAAAATGCAATGTGTATGAAAAATCATTTCTACATATATAATCTCCAATATTATTCATTTGAGTCAGCGAGACTTTTAACATCCTCATAAAAAGCTCTCCACTACCCTAAAAATAACAACATTCTAACATTATGTCACTGTTACCACTTATCCTAAAAATCAAAAGAAAAAATCCCACATTTTCTACTCATAAAATGTTCACTATTTTCCCCAAAGCATATCCTTTATTCCCACAATTTCCCCTTTAATTTGGTGTACAACTTCTTTTTAACCCCAGCAATTTATCTTCTAAACAGAATTCAGTTCATTTTACTCCTTTCTTTAGAATTAACAATCTCTGCCTCAGTTTTACCATATCTAAATTATCAAACAACCCCAATCGTTATAAAATCCTAGTAAAACCCTTTCACATTAAACAAATTAAATCTTAAACCCCTCTCTTTTTGACACATCTCATGTGGCAAAAACTCAACATGCTCCACCCAAGCTTAACAAATTAAAAGGAAAAAGGTTAGTCATTTCATTGCCCAGAACCGCTCAGCAATTCTCCTCTCCGGTGTTTTGCTTCAGCCCTGAAAACCTGTGTTTAAGGAACAAAATCAATTTAATCATCATGTCAAATCTCCTCCAACTCGTTGCTCCATGCAAGGTCTGGATCCTTGGAATTTCCTGAAAACAAAACCTGTAGTTTACATTTCATACTCAACTCTCCCTTATGATCCCGTCTATGTCATAACAAAAATAAACTTGAACAGAACAGTTATTAATCCTGAGTTACCTCAGTTAATGGTAACTTGAATCTCATCAAACAATGTTTCCCTTTTAGCATTTAGCATTCTCCCAACAATATAATGTAATCCCATAATCTAACCCCGTAAAAAGAAATTTTCTCAAAGCAAACATCAGCATCCCAAAATCAGCCTCCCAGATTTAAGTCTCCCACTTGTCCTGCCTATGGCAAAAAGCAAAACAAAGCATCCCTTTCTTTTCCTCACATGATAAATCTGTCCACATTTATTCATTCCCACCTTAGTCCAGTCACTCACATTCACTCACATGCATTCACTCATGATATTTTTTGCTGATCTGCAGCCTTCGCGACGTCATCAGATGCTCCACATCAGCAAAATGAGCTCAATCATTTGTTTTATTTCGTTTTCCTGTTTAGGAAAATAGTTCTCTATACTTTTGACTGGATTGAATCGATACAATCCATTTTTAGACAGAGACTTGCCGCCAATCAGTCTCTGATTGTAATCAATTATAATTCTGTAAAGCCCACCTGATTTTCGTGACTTGGTAATTTTGTCAGCGCCGTCCGTTCACTCTCTTCCAGGCCTGCTTAGAACAAAAATGAAAAAGAGAGCTGATTATTAGCTCATCAAAGTACCAAACAAAATCACCTGACAGGTTTTTTCCTGAGTGCACTTACTACTACAAAAATTTTTGGGCCCCTCTCAGACCTATCCCTGCCTTAATGAAACACCCTCTCTGGAAATAAAACAACAGCCTCAAAAATCTGAAACAATCTTAAATTTCACCCGTTCAACACACGAAAACCTCGTCAAAAGATCAAAGACCGTTTTCATTCAGCACAAGATAAAACCAATTTCAACCACATATCATCCTTAAATTATAAATTTCCTGTCCAAATCTGCCCCTCTGAACAGACCTGACCACCGTAATCAAATATCCTGATACTTTACCATTATATATTTCTCCCAATACTCTTCAACAGCCACTGCTCTCTCTTGAACTGAACCGAAAGCCTCCGCCACACACGCACACAGGAAGTGTCTTTGTCACTCACTCACTCCAGCTAATTTGCATAAACCCACAGCTCAACAGCCAACTTAACAAGAGGAATACATGTTTAAACTTTATCACGTTATTGAATTATTTTCATTTTCTTTCTATACTAATCACTTACTTTGATAAATCAGTGCAAGAGCACTCCTGAGTCACTCTTATAGACACTTTTCTTTTGTTTTTTCCATCTATTTTAAATCTTTCCATCAATTGTATTCACCATTCACACCATTCTCTCACTCATACAAGCAGCAAGCAGATCTTCATTGCATATGCTTATGTTCTTAGCCAGGTTTTAAATCAATACCTGTTCATTAAGCTTCAAGAGCTTGTCTTTATAAGGTTAATGCATTTTCTGTTTGTGTGTGTATGGGTATATGTTATTTTGCATCTATGGCTTCACAGTCTCCCAGACTTCTTCCCCACTCTCCAGTTAAGCAGTCAGTTTTTTTTTTCCCCAATTACTAACCCACATTTTGATTTCCCACCTTAAATAAAGCACTCCTAGTCTTCAGCCAGGAGCTGGGGCTTGCTTTTCAGGTTCCTGGACACATCATGCTGTGAACAATTCAACCAGAAACTTGCCTTAACATATCCATTCATGTTAACCTGTAATTTCTTCAGACTCCTGCATCTGGAGAATTGGCCTGGGTCTGCTTTACCCTGAAAATAACAAACTAAGACATTTTCATTATTATCACCAGTGGTTAAATAACCCATTTCTCTATCTCTGATCAGAAACACCAATTATGCCATGCATGTAAGCGTGTTCTTCCCTGCATTTTATGTTAATTGGGTGTAAACTGCTTCTTCATTAAATTAACTCATTGAGTTCTTCGTTGCCTTGCGATGTATTCATGTTAATGTACACTACGTGTAAGCTGTTTCTTCATTGCATCCGATATATTCATATTTAATTTATGCATTTCACCACTGAGCTTTAGACTCAAACTATCTCACTTCTGATTCATTTCAAAAATAATCTCACATGTAACAATTTGTATGTGTGTTTTCTATTCATTAAGGTAATGACAATTATTTTCGTTCATTATTCCTACCTTTTCTAATGTTTACCTCTTTGTTATGCTGTAGTGGACATCCCTAAACAATTCATGAGTTCAGGTTTCAATTTTCAATCCAATTATATCCTATATTCTCGCAGTCAAACTCGTCCAGCTTCATCTCTCACTGGTCCTCTCTGCACAATGTCCTGTTCGGGCTTCAAAGCTCCAGCAAACACAGTCTCAACTCAGCTGTTGTCTTCTTCTCTGTTTCTTTACAGTCTTTCTTTCAGATTTAAGTCCCAGCATGGCAAAATATCACTCAATGTCCAGTGCTCTTCCACAATTCTTTATCCCACTGTTCAACTGCCCAGCCTGTATTTTCACAGTACATGTTACATTACTCTTACATGCTGCTGCTGGTCGTCAGTCGTCATCAGGGTTAATGGATCAGTGGCACTGCCGTTTGCCTGCTGTATTCAAGTTCACGATGTTCTATCGGTCTTCATCAGGCGATTGACTGTCCTTTGAACTTCTTCTCCGCTTCAGGGACAAAGTGAGAGATCCAGCCGCACAATTTCGAGCCAAAACTGGCTTATTCTCCCAATTCTTTTAATCTACTTTTCTGCTGCTGAACTCAAGGTTGCAAAGTTGAAAGACGCCCACCTGTATTGACCATATAATTAGTATTATATTCATTTTTTCTTAAAGGCTTCATTTGCTCCCATTTCCTCGTCTGTCTCTCTGTGTTCTTTCTGCACACACTCAGTTCCCATATATGGGCATGCACAGTTCCTGTTCACTATTTCCTGTTGCTGCAGCCCCGATACACAGAGCAATATTTCCTGTTCCTCAAACTAATCTAACTCCTTTGTTTTTGTTTTCTTGAATTAAAAACACTTTCAAACTTTAGCACATCCTACTTTTTCATCACCCAAGAAATATATTTCACACTCCTTTATTCCATACACACCTTTAAAAGTTCTCACCTCTTTCAGACGCCATAAATCGTCTCACACGCACTGCCTTTCTCTCACTCAGAGAACTCACGCAGAGTCACTCAAATCAAATACTGACAGCACTCACACAGTTAAAATCACTCGAAATACGCTTTCATACGAGTATTTTGGACATGCCTTCCATGATCAGAAAGAGCAAGTCAAAAGAAAAGAAAAAGAAAACTGAAACCTCTCATCATCCTCACGGCTTCTCCCCACACACATAACTGAAAAAATAAAACACACCAACATTTATGGCTCACGAAATATACATCTATCAAAATTCAGTCATTTACTATGCATCCACACTAATATATTCACACTGTATTTACACTCTCATAATAAGCTCTTATATACAGGCATTTAGCAAAAAGCTCTCAGTCCTCTCAAAATTGAAACCACCCTCTCTGGCGTCACTGCTGCTCATTTGCATTTACACACACAATCAGTGCACTTCCGGCTGTGCATGACTGACACAGAGACTGATCCTACTCATAGATCTCATATTTTATATTACAGGCGTCTTAAATTACAACTGCACAGATTTTTTTAGGCCTCTTAAATCCTATAAATTTCGACAAATTTATCCATAACGGTCCGACCGATAAAAGTCCCTGACTTTTTGCGACCAATTTTAGCCAGTATTCCGTCCCTGACGGTGGCCCGATTGCTAATGCCCTAACCAAATTTATCGTAGCCAAAAAGCGCAAGAATAGGGGACTTGAACCCCTAGCTTATCTCAGGATGCCCTGTACCCCACGGTCAAGCCAAACCGAGCTAACCCTACTCGCCGGTAGGTCAACAATGTGGCGTCCGCATCGAGGAGGGATCGCAGCGTCCGGGCTATGCGCTTTAACAGGCGCCGCTGTCGTTCTAGAAAAATTTAGAATAATTTGAAACAACAATCTACACCCAACACAGGATTAAGATTGAGGACAACCCTCAACAGTTTTAGAGATTCCCCAGTCCTCTTCGGATGTTGCCGAAACTATCCCTAGTCATCGCTAGGTGAAGGATAGATTTCTCTATCCAGCAGGGAGGCGTCACCTCCGAGAAAGTTCTTAAGGGTTGCATAACCAATGGGACTTGAACCCACACAATGACCAAATTCCCTATCATTCTAAAGTTCACCCGCAGTCCAACTGCTTTAATTCTCTTTTCATTCCTTTATTCTCATTACTCAGTACTGTCACTTATACTTCATTATCATTACTTCAACCGGTAAACTTCATCAAAATTTCGCCAAAATTAAAAACAGACATTTACCAGTAATTCCAGTGAGTAGACTTTAATTTGACATGCCCAATGTGACACCTTTTGAAATATATTTCAACAGGCAGTGTCTTACCTTTAAATGCCCGGGGAATGCCTGCTCACTTTCACCACTGATTACCGTCTGCCGTCCAATTACCACGGACCCCGGATCTCACCAAAACCCCAACATTCCCTCTCTCTCACGGAACGAGCCCCAAATGTTAGGGTTCAATGTTGAGAGAAGAATCCATAAAACCACAGATCCAGGCGTGTGCAATTTAGACGGCATTTTAATGAACACATGTGTGAGTTCAACAACCCAATCAGTGTTGAACTGAACTTACAATCATGAGACAAGGTTTTATATGGGTACAATAACAAAGCCCCTCTTTTACAAAAATAGACAATAGTACAGCTTACGTCAATCCAAACCACAAAATGTTCCCTGACCTTTAACATTGCTCTAAAAACATTGTCTTCGGGTCGGTGCTTCCCTCTTCGCTGTCGCTCGTCTGGTGCACTTCCTCTAAGTACGTCGGCACACTTCTGCATTTCTGTGTGTATGTGTCTGCAGTGTATGCTACGTACGTGTCATGACCTCTCACTATTTGTCTGTGTGTACGTGCAGAGTTTGCATCTGCTTTCTGAACCTTAGTTGACCTCAACTTAAGCAACCAACCAGGCTAAGGCCATCCTGTGTGTAATGATCTTGACTTATATGTGAAATATATAAACAACTGTTTCAATCTACCACAACTGCTTAAGGCTTAATCCGCAATAAATGCATACTAAACACCCTTGCACTTAAACTTCTGGCTTCAGTTTCACTTCTGCAAAACATGCTCTGCAGACGCGTTTTGTTTCCTGTCTCATTTTGGCACAGAGAGTATTGTCCTGTCTCTGCCCTCTACACAGAGATCATAAAAGCATTAATAACATTTAAATTATAGATTCAACAGAACCATTTAAAATGGTTCTTCTTTGGACCTGTAATAAAGGCTATAACCATATATTTGAACATCTGAATGCATCTAACTGCAACCTCACTATTAATACTGAAATGTTAATGATGATTATAAAAATAGCAGCAACTAATAGCAGGACAATATTTCTATTCCTGACAATACTCAGCAGGAAGTCCTAGGTTAGGAACGATCACAGTAAATGGGCTCTCTTTGACCTTCTGTTATACAGAAGAAACCACATATAGAAGTCAAATCCTGCTCAGTAATGTAGAACGTCTGCTCTGCAGACACTTTGTCTCTCTCGTCTTATTGTTTGTGTCATTTCTCTTCCTTCTTTCCAGCAAACAGTTGTTCTGGGCCATTGGTGTAATCCCAGTTTCCCTTCTGTTCCATTAGATTCAGCACATTTGTGCCGTTCCAATGGTCTACTTGTCCTTATAAGGCCTGAGTGAGAATCAGCTCTGGGCTCAGTCTCGTGATCATATAGGAAACATCTCTGACTGTCTGCACACTGTGACTGTGGATGGAGGTGTGCGATCACGTGCTACTGGCTGGGATGTTGTGCGTCTCACACAACCTTTGCAGAGCAGCTTGTGCGAGCAGCCTGACACAGTGTATCTCCTTTATTAGCATTCATTTCTTTATGCAGCCAGTCAGCCAGTTATGTATTCAGCAAAGCCAACAAAGGACTGCAGGTCTTACCACGCTGTTTCTGGAATAATGCTGATGTGTCAGATTATTAATTTACATTGCTTTACTCCAGAGATGCCAAACACTAAACTTTATCCAATTTGTGCAATGGGTGAAATTTATAAGCGGTTCAATTCTTGCTTGAATCTGTCAGTGAAGTAAATAAAAGACCTTTTCTGCAAAAATGCACAGCACGGGGAAAGTACTCACTGACAGAGACTGTCTCATATAACTGAGCTGCAATTTAATATAACTTTATTATATTAAGGCTGCGGAGAGAGAATATTAGAGAATATGAACTCTGCAATAGGTTTTATGTGTTTTTCCATGAGAAAACCACCTGTGGTTTTAATATAAGCATTCGGCAGAGTGTCTATGTGCAGCATGCAATAGCACGACTGCTCCTGAAACTGCCTGCATGTGTTACTTATGTCTTTTTCCATGTTTGAATGTAGATTTTTTGGTATCGATACATGCACGTTATTTTCCATGCATGTCTTTTGATGTGGATTTATTTGTGCAGATGTAGAGACCACACCCCCTTAAACTCCGTTCCTTCTATTATCACAGTGTCTGCTAGCAGCAGTGCAGCGCTCTGGTATCAGGGCTTAGCTGTGGCCTGGTCAGGATGCAGAACAGCACAACTCTTGTTTTTCATGTTTCCATATTCTGCCGTGTCCAATTGCTTGGAGATGAGTCTAAATGGATGGAGCTATTGATCAACTCAGCCCACCAACAAGAGCATTTTATTTCTCAATGTCATATTTAATAGAAAAAAACGATGCAACTCTTATTAAAGTGGAAAAATGGGAAACATTGAGGTTTAGAGAGAAAACATCCTCAAAGGCCATGAACCAAAGTGAATGTGATAGAAAATTATATTAGGAGGAAGAAGATGCAGGAGGGATGAGGGGCTACGAGCATCTCTCTTAACCCTGCCGGCTCTGCTACAAGGTTTAGTGCTGTTCTTTCTCACTAACAGAGATTTGGGGTTTAATCCCGTTCACCTATACAACACTCAAGGAAACACGAACATTTCCTGTTTATAATTTCTAAAATGAAGCGTTTCAAGGTCACAAAGGGAAGGTAGGTGTGTGTGTGTGTGTGTGTGTGTGTGTGTGTGTGTGTGTGTGTGTTAGTACAGACTCATGCCCTGGCACGACTGTGAAAGGACAAACACAATATTCTGAAGGACGACTACACGATGGACTCGATATTGGATTCTGGTGGTTGTGATTTATTCATCAGGCCAAAATCTTCATTTGGAGATAAAATGTTGTATAAAATGATTTGAGTGGTCGAGTGGAGTAAAACATTACTATATAAGAATCAGTCCATTTATCATAATTAGTTTTTATTTTATTTTTGATGTTTTTGTTTTTAATCCAGCTCAGTTTACAAAGTGGATTTTATTTTATTGATTGAAAAACGTCTATTTTTACTTATTTTTTAGTTAGTTTTAGTCATTTTAATCATTATTGTTTGGGAGACATATGTCAGAGGTGAGATTTAAGAAAACTAGTACAGATGTTAAAAACATGGCAGAGATTTCTACAACTAAGGTTAGTCATTTAACACCACTCCCTCTCTATTCTTCTATATAATTTTTATTTTAGTCAACTAGAATATTTTTTCATCTAGGTTAGTTTTCTATAATAACCTGGGTGACTTAAACTAAACATGTGACAGGCCCAGTGGTGACTGACTGCAGGACTTCCTGATGGAGCTGGATCACAGATAAACAGCAGACAGTGAGATGTGACACTGCAGGGATGGATAAACGTTTACCTGTGAAAGCAGAGATCTTTTCGTTAACACTGCACGTTAAACATGGGAGGAAGTATTTCACTAACATGCTCTGTTCACGCTGCCTCCACAGCAGGAAAACTGTGTTTATGTTAGTCAGGCGTCTGAAACTCGTGACTAACGTGACACATTTTCCCACAGCATGCCATTAAAATGTCTGAACACGGTGAGAAGGTTGTTAATGTGTCCCAGTGTTTGTGACCTGTTTAAAGCTTCTGTCTGCTAAGGATGGGCTCAGGATAACTTGGAGGTTAAATGTGGGGAAAACCCCAAACTGCCAAAACCTTCCTGATTTCGTTGAAATGGACGGTGGGTTTAATTCCCACCTAATGCTACAAACCTGCGTATGTCGCTGTAAACAGAGTCGAGGTGTCAGACAAATAAGTAAAAGTGAGAAAGCGGCAGACAGAGTGAATGTAGAATGGGCCAAAAAACAAGATATGTTTTTATGTGGGAAAGGTTCTGGGAATTACTGCGCTGGGATTTTCCCAAATTCTACTGTGAATCACACAATGGTGTGCCTTTTTCTGACGAGGTTGGAGAAAATACTGGAGGCAGTTCAGAGGACTGGAACCTTGAACCAAAAAAGACAAACAATCGCAGAAAATACGCTCACCCACACCCACACACAGACACCCCCGTCTATGTACAGGACCGGACATGGTTATAAGAGTGGAGGGAACTCAGGCTGCATCAACAGGATATGATAAAAAGTCCTATTATACACGTGCACGGGCAACATTCAGAGGCGGCATAGATGAGCAATTTTTCATGAGCTTCTTTCACTTTTGATCTTCGCTGCCAATAACAATAAAACTGAATCTACTCCATGTGTCTCTCTGAAGCTGTTAAAGGTAACAGTGACCTCTCCTTTTAAATATTACCTGCAACTAATTCTATTCAAAGGAAAGCAAAGAAATAAAACTACAAAGAAGCTACACGTCTAACCGATAACAGGACTTGTTCGGTTTGATCAAAGGCAGAAAAATCAGTTTTACTTGTCACCGATCTGCTGTTCTGGCAAAAACACTTTAACACCAACAGACCTCAAAATACCCCAAATCCAGAGCGGACGACTCCCTCCGCCCCAGCACGGTTAATAAGATGAAGCTGAAGTTCAGCTCGCACACAAGAATGCAGCTACAGCAGCAACATTTAGCGCTGGAGAGCCTGTCAAGTTGGCGCAACGAACACGGCATTAAAAAGGCAAATGCAAGTGAACCGCATTGCCTAGCAACTGTGACGAAGAGGATAGAGTCATCATCAGAGAAGTGGATGAGCTCAGCGGTTATAGAATTTGACAGGCATTTTCAGGGAGTGCAGGAAATAGAGGACTTTGTCAAATTTAGCACAAACTTCTGCAAATGTCAAGCTTCAGGAAGCACATCTGCACCGGCACGGCGGGGACGATCGACAGGAAACAGACATTTTTAGAAGTTACACGAACGAGAAGGAAGAAACAGAAACGACGACAAAGATACAAATTTGTGCAGATAAATGAATCAGCGTGTTTCTTTGAGGGGAAAAGGTCAGCGGCGGGGGATTTTTCTTCATTTTACCTCATAGTCATGAATAACATTTATAAGAATATGATTTTTTAAAACAGAAATAAATTAATGCAATCTGTTTAGAACCACAGAATGGACAAAGCACGAGATTATTGTGATAAACGAGCATCAAACCAGCAGAGGCTGTGCCCTTTCCTAATATAAATATAAGAATACAGGAAGGACTGCAGACTGTAATCCACGCCCTTATCACCCCACAGCTGGACGCTCTGTATGCAGGCCTGTCCACACCCACTCATTCTCACATCGCTGCTGTTTTAGCTCAGCTGCACTGGCTACATGTTAAATTTACAGGTGGATTAAAAATGTTACAGCATGTTTTCAAAGCGTGGATTTAATCCACGATACATCACAGATCTTTGCCTTCCAGGTCACAGAGGTCATCCTGCCGACATCTCCTGTCTCCCGTTTGCCTCTAAATGAAGGATCGGACCTTTATATAAATTATATTTATGTCAAAATCTGAAGAAGTGATTGGTCCCTTTTAAAGCAGTGATGCTTTATTGGGAGCGCAGAGGAGTCACAGCTCGTCTTATAATCCAACAGTTTTTTTACATTGTTACCGTTAAAGTAATCCAGTGACAGCTGTCAGTATTTCCACTGTTACACAGCAAACACACTCAGAGAGCACAAATCCCTCCCAAAGGACAAGGGCCAAACTAAAACTTTGTGTTTGATGCTATGGCGTGATTGTGACATCATAGGGCGTCGTACTGAAAAAATAAAAAGTCTGTTGTACAGCTCTCCTCATGCCCTTTCATATGACATATTACTCCTTATGGTTTATTGAACTTTTTGTTAGGGTCAACTTTGACCCTGGACGCTAACAATGAAGGTGCTAACCTAGCCAACATAGGTACGTACCCGTGTCCCCCAAAGCCAAGTGTGTTGTTGTGAAGTTTGAAGATGATCCATAAAAACCTTGTGGGTAACATAAAGTCTTCACTGATTTTGGTCTGACCTCGACACAAAAATGAAATCTGCTGAATTTACGTGCGAGTGTTAAAGAATCGCTGCACCTGTGAATTATTGCTCCATTTCTGTTATGCTGTTTGGTTTTGTGCATTCTGTGTTTTAATATGATGATGGGACATTCTGCAGAACTTTGGTCATCTTCTGTATATATATATATATATATCTATCTATATCTACATATATATATATATATAAAAAATAAAAAAAAACACCCAGCACGCCCCTACGGGCGGTTTATCCTTCAAGCTCGGGTCCTCTACCAGAGGCCTGGGAGCTTGAGGGTCCTGCGCAGTATCTTAGCTGTTCCCAGGACTGCGCTCTTCTGGACAGAGATCTCCGATGTTGTTCCCGGGATCTGCTGGAGCCACTCGCCTAGCTTGGGAGTCACCGCACCTAGTGCTCCGATTACCACGGGGACCACCGTCACCTTCACCCTCCACATCCTCTCGAGCTCTTCTCTGAGCCCTTGGTATTTCTCCAGCTTCTCGTGTTCCTTCTTCCTGATATTGCTGTCATTCGGAACCGCTACATTGATCACTACGGCCGTCTTCTCCTGTTTGTCTACCACCACTATGTCCGGTTGGTTAGCCACCACCATTTTGTCCGTCTGTATCTGGAAGTCCCACAGGATCTTAGCTCGGTCATTCTCCATCACCCTTGGGGCATCTCCCATTTTGACCTTGGGACTTCCAGGTTATACTCGGCACAGATGTTCCTGTACACTATGCCCGGCCACTTGGTTATGGCGCTCCATGTATGCCTTGCCTGCTAGCATCTTGCACCCTGCTGTTATGTGCTGGATTGTCTCTGGGGCATCTTTACACAGCCTGCACCTGGGGTCTTGCCTGGTGTGATAGACCCCAGCCTCTATGGATCTTGTACTCAGAGCTTGTTCTTGTGCTGCCATGATTAGTGCCTCTGTGCTGTCTTTCAGTCCAGCTTTGTCCAGCCACTGGTAGGATTTCTGGATATCAGCCACCTCCTCTATCTGCCGGTGGTACATACCGTGCAGGGGCCTGTCCTTCCATGATGGTTATATAGATATATATATGTGTGTACATATATATATATATCGCCTTGACATGACGCGGGTGCGGTGAAGAGGTTACGGCGGTAGGAAAACAAACCAGCTCAGTGAGTAGGCAGATTTAAATTTGAAACCTGAGGTCGTTTCGTTTTGCCTCACATAACAAAAACAGCATTAGTAATTAAACGACTAACTGTAAATGAGCACGCATATGTAAACCCAAAGTACGGCAAAATTATCTGATGGTTGCTCATTATAATTTAATCTAATAATAAAGTCTGTGTCACACCACCCACCATAACAATTGGTTTGTGTACAGTAGTCTGTGTGAATAACTGTGTGTAAATGTGTGTGTGGGACAACACAACAGCGCCCTGTTGATTTAGTTCCCCGTCTCCTTAGGGAGAAAGTCTGTTGTTGTCTTCCAAAACACACACACACACACACACACACACACACACACACACACACACACACACACACACACACACACACACACACTGCGCTCACTTGGAAACAGTTGTGGTGTGGCTTTTGTTGCTTGATAATTGTTTTTAGCAAAACATAATTTTGCTAGCGGAGACAGCTAACCCATAACCATGAATCAGTGAAATGGTAATGGAGCCATAGGGGAAAAAGAAGAAGAGGAAACTCGTCGAGCCCACTGTGGCAAAAATGCAAGATGGGCACTCTCTCTCTCTCTCTGCCTTTATCAGTGTTTTTGGTCTCGGTCGCTCCACACTTTACTTTTCATTTCATTTATTTCTCAAAGCCATTCAGCCAATCCTATAAAAACACACATCAGAAGAAAAACAAACCAAGAGAAGTGGAGCTGAATTAGCCACCAGCTCACCTCCATAAGCATTACTTCTCTCCCCAACCTTGCGACAGAGAGCCAGTCAGGTAAATAATCGCTTATGCTTTAATTAATAAATGCATCATCCGTAATGAGAGGGGCTCGTTAGGTGCCGTGGCAACCGCTACTGGTCTTTCTTCCAACTTTCACACTTCAAACTTCATTTGCACCTCTGAAGCATGCTAATTGCTCTCACGCTCTGCTATATAAACGGCAACAAAGTTTTCTTATTTGGAGGCAGGGAAGAGTGTAATGCGAGGCTATCGATCGGAGGGGAAAGACGATTGCCCCCGGCGGGTCACAAACCAAATTACTTTTAGATGTGAATTAAAGCGGGAGCCGAGCATAAGTCTGGATAAGCAAGCTGTTTAGATGCAGTGACACAGGCGATCAAATTCCTAATCAATCATGGTAATTTCATTACTTTAAAAAGTCACAGATTTCTAAAAAAATAACTTTAAAACAAACTTTTATTATCAGCTTGTTTTTGTTCCAAATGATCCACCCGTCCATTTCCTAAAGCGTCTGTCCAGCTAAAGCTGCAAATGGACTGGAAAACAGGCACAGCCAGAAGAATGCAAACTCCAGGGAGAGAGGCCACGGATGATGAGCGGGTTCAAACCTCTCCGGCTGTGAGGCAGCAGCGCTAACCACTGCAGCGCCGCGCCGCCCATAGGGAACGGTGCCAAACGCAATACTGCCCGGATCTTTACATTTTCCCACGCACACACCCACACGCAGATGTGGTTAATGTGCCACCTCGTAGTCGTGACATCGCCCAGCCCGACTGCATGTATTAATTATCCTTTTTATGTTTTAAGCTGGCTATAATGAATGTTGACAGCGTCTGTGTACACAGAAGTAAAGTTCACGGTACGGCAGTTAAACTGTGATTGCTGCAATAAACCTATCTGTTTGTTATAGCAGATTAATTTCAGCTCCTTGGTGAAGAAGGAAACTGTTTCTTTCCTCAGAGTCACGGCGACGGGCCTCTGGCTTGTTTCCCACTCTGTGTGTCGTGTTTCTGTATGTTAATAACAGCAGTCGGGGACACGATCCACTGAGCTGACTCAGGTTTACTCATCCAGACATTAGTTGTGAGTTTTTTTTGTTAAACTGTTAAAACTTGCAGCACCTGTATAATCAGACAGTTACTGCATGAGGACCTAAAGGAGCAGGAGAGAAAGCAGAAACGTTGATGTGCTAAACCAGCGGCTTTGTTCAGTCCACAACATATTTGCATGCACTTCATTTGCAACGGTGGCAAGCGCAGTCATTGCAGGGTGACACCTGGTGCTAACGTGGGAGGTGAGTTCTTGTTAGCACATTAATAATTTAACATTATTACGGCATCGCAGACGTGCTCCTCGGCGTCTTCCAGCGTGACTCAGCCAATCTGAGCGCAGACGTGAATGTGCCTGGATGTGAATTTGTGATTTGAAAAACACTACCTGCCGAACGACAAGCGCATAAAACCTCTACTTATCTCCTCCGTGTGTGTCATCCTCATGAAAAGTGGATCATATCAGTCCCATCGGCTCAATGCCCACGGGAGCCGTTCACGTCAAAGAGCACCTTGCGACTGACAGCTAAAGGGCCTTCATCACTCGACAGCCGCAATAAAAGCAGTGATCATTCTGATAGAGAATAAGAAACCTCACACACACAGCACTGTGATCTCTGTGTGTGTGTGTGTGTGTGTGTGTGTGTGTGTGTGTGTGTGTGTGTGTCACTGTGCTGCTTACCCTGTGTGGGTCGTTTTCATGGCCTCTGCGTCGTGGGTCCAACTCTTCATATGGCGGCACCATTCCTTCTCTTCTAGCTTGCTGGTATTCTCGTCTCAGCTGCTGGATCCGGTCCATACTGACACACACACACACACACACACACACACACACACACACACACACACACACACACACACACACACACACACACACACACACACACACACACACACACAAAGTAGGTAGGCAGAGAGCCACACATGCACACAGAAAACAAAAGCAAAAGGAAACAAGGTTTTAGATGATTATTGCAGATATGCCAACATAACAAACAGAGTAAGAGACTCTTATTGGAAAATAATGAGCATAACTGTGGGACGTATGGATGCTAACTCTGTACTACCAACTGTATCATACTCAAGACATGAGTTTGAGTGTGGAGATTTCTTCATCAGTGTGTTTTCTGTAAACCCAGAATAAATCATACAAAAATGCCACATTTAGGCAAAATGATACAAATGAAAAATTAGATTAGATTAGATTAGATAAAACTTTATTAATCCCTCGGGTGGGTTCCTCTGGGAAATTCAGAAAATACGCACAAACCGATAATTAACTTAATTTTTCAGATAGTTCGATAAACAGGTTAGAATTTTCTCATAGGTCAGAAATGTTAGTCTGAGATTTGGATGTAGATGTTTTTGATTGTGTAAATGGTCAGCCCGCCTCCAGCATGTCGTGCTTTCATGTGTGCTGTGTGCACGCCTACAGCGTGGCTCCCAATATGAAAAAAACATGCATATATTTAACAAAATTATTTTCTCAGTTATAATTAGAGCACCATCTGGAAACTCCAGAATTTTCTTCAACTCGCATAAAAACAGATTTTTTTATTTTTTTAAACAATTTGTCATATTTGCTGATTGAACTCGGAAGCTGAATGAAGTTTTTCCTTCTTCATTTTTGTGACCAAGAATTTAATGTCAAAAAGTACTCTGCATCTTTTATTGTGAATTACTCTGAAATACAACGATTTCCTATTCACACACACTACACCAGCTTTCTTCTGTCAGTTTTAGTAGAATGTTAGGAAACTTTACATCATTGGTTTTATTCTTTTTTCCATAAGATATGTTTGAATATTGGCTCAGTATGAAAACAAAGACCTGAAACATACACACACACATATATATGCAAATTTCAAACTGTACAATTTTCAGGTAAATCAAGAGGCGGCCGAGCAGAATACGGTCTGTGATGATTTGAGATGGAGTGACTCATAAGACATATATAACACTAAATGACATCAATTCAATTTTATTTTATTTATACAGCGCCAAATCACAACAACAGTCACCTCAAGGCGCTTTATATTACAGAGAAAAACCCAACAATCATATGACCCCCTATGAGCAAGCACTTTGGCGACAGTGGGAAGGAAAAACTCCCTTTTAACAGGAAGAAACCTCCGACAGAACCAGACTCAGGGAGGGGCGGGGCCATCTGCTGTGACCGGGTGAGAGAAGGAAGACAGGATAAAGACATCATCATCATCAAACGGCCGTCCTGATGATCAATAAGGAAAAACACGCCATCCTAAATGAAAACTTGCCCCTGGTCCTCTAGTTCGGCTACAATTACAATATTAATGTAATTTAATCTCAGCTGAGAAAATGAGATTTGACACTGTTACACTGGAGAGAAATACAGCACTGACAAGCATGCACACATTAACCTGTAGCAGAAAAGGGAAAATCAGTGGGAATGCTACATGTGCTGCAACAACAAGGACACTGTGGATTTAGGCTGAGGGGCAGTTTTAAGTGGCTAACATTGGATTTCTTAAATTTGTCAAATAAAAAGTCACAGTTGAAGTTGGCCAGGGATATGTGGTTGCTTGTCACCTTGAGATGGTCCTTTACCCTCTTGATGGTAAATGGACTGATTCTTATACAGCGCTTTTCTAGTCTGAGCACTCAAAGCGCTTTACACAACAAATTCATTCACCCAATCAGACCCATTCACACAAGCACTTAGCTCCCTATCTAACATTCATACACATTCACATGGGAGAGGAACATGGGGTCAGTATCTTGCCCATGCAGACTGGGATGGAACCACCAACCTTCCGGTTAGTAGCTGACCTCTACCACCTGAGATACAGCCACCCCACATTTTTTGATCTCACATTTCACTATCCACGAACCACAGGGGCTAGCCAGCAAGCAATGATGTGTGTGCAACACACTGACTAAGACGGTGCAATCTTAGACGTCTGCACTGATGAATGCAAAAAAGCAGTTTGACATATTTTACTTTGAAAAGTTAATGGTTTTGGTTAAAATAACGTTCTTACGGTTAAGACTATTTGTGTCAACTGTTACAATGAGTTAATACAGTCTTGCCCAGTCATCTGTAACAAGCTAGGAGTGGGACCTCGGTGTGGCCACATCCTTTGAGTTACTTTTCTTCCTGCAACCAAACCATTTTCTTCCCTGACTGAAAGTGAGTCCACTAGAACGGGTCAGCGTCACAGAGAAACAGAGCCAGCTGGGTACATGCAAGCATATCTTCAGTTTCTGTGAGCACACTTGCAAGGACCAATATTTTGATCTTTGTCACTTTCTACATCTGTGTCTGTTTTTCCATCTTTTTTTATTTTTCTCTTGCAAAAACAAAAACATCAATCATTTTATGAATATGCTTTCTCTCTGTCAACACAGGAAATATGCAGCATATCAACACTGAACTCTGGGCTCAGGCACACACACAGATTCACTCACCCGTGCGTAATGGAAATACAGAAAGTCATATCATACACATATGTACCCATATGCACCATTAGGACTACAATTTGCAATTTCATGAACTGAAATGCTACGAGGAGAAAAAACCCGCACTGATGCAACATCAGGTGATTTCTAAAAAGTCAGAAAAATAGCAGCACACTCACATTCACCTCAAGGCTTTCTTTGAACAAAACCTGGGAGATCATGCATGAATCTTGGTCCCATCTACATTTTAGTATGTGCGTTTCTGTAAAACTCTGCTTCAAACTGCTTATTCTAGCTTACTGGGATTTTCTAATTTAAGGTTTTGAACCAGGTGAGAAATCTGAAATATTCTCATAATTGCAAAAACTAAATATTAAGCACCCCTGAAAGCATACATGCTGCATGTTTATTTTAAAAGAATGCTTTTGTAGACTTCTTTTGGACTAATCATTGCATGGCTGTCTGCCCTTTCAGATCAGCCCGTCAATGAGCCATTGTCTTCTGACGCAGCTAAGAAAACCAGATTATAAAGTAAGAATTATGACCTTATATGTCCAGACACAGAGGCAGAAAGAAATTCCACAGTGATGATGCCGGAGTGGGAAAAACAGAATTACAATACAGCAAATACCAGAAGCACTGTAGTAGAAGTGTAGCATTTCTTCTTAGTCAAAAAACAGTTAGTGTGATTTCATAACCATGTGACACACAAAGTGCTTATGATGAATAATGTTAACAGAATGGAATTTATACAGTAAACTGCTTCTGTGTTTCACTGGGTATATTTTTTTACCATTGAAACCAGTAAAGTCACCAATTGCAGTGAACCGAGTTCTGTTCTATCAAAGAGAAACGTCCACCTATTTACTACCTACTATTTACTCTGTAAAATGTTATGAAAGGAGTCAAATATGAGCCAGAGAAGCTCAGTTCTGACTGATGACAACCACACAGCGATGAGTTCTTCAGGATATGCTGATCTGCCAGTAGCATTACAGTTAGCTTCTGTTAGCCTCTGTTAGCTGCTGTTAGCCTCTCTTTGCTGCTGTTAGCCTCTGTTAGCTGCTGTTAGTGAAACTTTCTTTGAAGTTAATGTAACACTGTTGAAGTCTGACACTAGCTGTGTCCCAAAACATAGGCTGGATCCTTCGGAGGACCCGGCCTTCGCGGTCTACGTGGGCCGGGTCCTTCGAAGACCGAGAAGGCTGGAAGTGCGAGGCTGTGAAATTGGACAGTCTAGCCTTCAGATTCGCGTCACCGCTGTCTCGGTGGAGTTCGGACTGGACAATATAAAGCGCCTTGAGGCAACTTTTGTTGTGATTTGGCGCTATATAAATAAAATTGAATTGAATTGAATTAATAAAGTCGGCCGTCTGCTCCTTGCTATCTAAAATATAACAGGACACTGCCGTAAATTCTCGACCGTCTCACACTTCTGTTTAATCAGTTTTCTTTTTGACGTTTATTCAGCTGTGTTAAAATGCTGGAGGAACCCACCCGATGGATTAATAAAGCTTTATTTAATCTAATGTAAGCTAATAACTTTGATCTCAGCCAAACCGATTTACTCCAGAACAAATAAAACACAGAAAAAAGCCAAACAATATCATTTTTAAGTTATCCGAGTGACTTATATATCATGTTTAACCTGAGTAGCGAAAGACAGCGGGGGTCTGAAAACGATGAAGCCGGGAGTCCGCTGCTCTCGCCGGGTTGAGTGACCATTGAAACCCCTGGCCAGCTATCGAGCGGGTGGGTAACAGACGTCTCCGAAAACGTCGGAGCGCTTTTGCAAATATGTGATGTCTTGATAAACCACGCAGATATTTAAAGTTTGCACGGCTACTTTCTTGCCTGAAAATGTGTTAAAAGTTTATTTTGTGACCCAGAAAGATTCATAAGAGTAATTTTAAAACTTAGTAGCGGCCGCCATTTTTGGAAACTGGAATTGGCTGGGCCACGCTATGAATTCTGGGATATGGTGAGCCAAGGACACACCTGACCCATCCTTCAAATTCGGGGAAATGAAGGACACATTTGTCGGCCGCATTTGAAGGAGTCCATGAATTAGGACAGCCTTCGTCGCCTGGCTGTGATGTAATCGGCCTTCAAATGCGACCTCAGGAGGATGCAGCCGACGTTTTGGGACACAGCTACTCATTCAATGTGAAAATGTCATCAAACTGTTTATCAGTTTTCATGCATAAACTGAATTCAGTTCAGGAAATGAGGCTTGAGGTGACGAGGAAGAGGATGATATGTTTTTACGATGCTGGTAATGTTGACTCTTTCCTTCATTTTTTGTTTCTTAGGTGAAAGATAAAACATAGATATTATATGTAGTACAGCATTTGTCATAAGGCAGGTGTCCTTTGCAGCCACTGTATTCAAACATGGTGGGGAAACATGGTCGATTCCACAAACCTTCTCAAAACATTATTTTTGAGTTTCTAACAATTCATCAGTTTGTCGGAAGATGTCATTCCACACGATTGCAAAAAATCCTTTTTTCTATTAAATAACCTCCATTATTCAATGGCTGTATGAAGCTATGGTCCAGAATTCTCTTTATATGCGTTCTATATATGGGTTCTAAAGACAGTTATGCAGGTTTAAATAGTTCATACACTTTCCAAAATAATTTGATAATATAAAAAATACATTCTAAATGAATGCGAGCACATGACCAGAATGACTCGAGTAAAAAAATATAGCATGGAAAGAAAAACATTTCAATGCACTTTTAGTGAGAAATGATTATGAGAAATGAGCTCCATGACCACAAGTTTCCATCAGTTTCTGTGGGTTTCATGGCCATGGCTGCATTCAGATTAACAAATGACATCTGTTCCTTTTTGATGTGTCTCAACCACCAGCACTCACGCACACAGATGGAGAGAATAAAGCCCAAAGCCAGATGCTTGTTCATGAAACGTCTTTGAAATGCAGGTGCAGGTATATTTTTATTCACATATCAGGTTTGTTGCAGTTGGTCGCTGGCAGTCTGGCTGGCAGGCAAAGAAGAAAAGAGGTGGCCTAAGTGATCTAATTCCTGGGAAAGAAAGTAATAATAACCATTGTTCAGGAGGTGATTGAATTGGTAATTTCAGCCGACACTGAGAGGGCCTCTAACGGCAAATGAAAAACAAGGTCACTGCTGCAATCTTAATTCAAAGCTATATTTTTCATTAGATAAAAACTGAGGTAGTTTAAATGGTGCAGCTCTTCATAAATCTGTGATATCATACTGTACAAAAGCGTTGAGCCACCTCTCATTTCATCATATTTTCCTAATTTACTCATGTAAACATACATGAGAATAAGATATAAAAGGCAAAAAGCAGAGTGTGTTACCAATATTAGGTATGAGCCTGAACTCTGTCCAATCGTGCTCCTTCTGCTGCAGTCTGATGTTCTCTTCTCTGTAGGATGATCCCACGCTGCTTCACTGATGCTGAGGTGTGTTTTTCTATCCAGGTGTGCTTTCACTGCACGGGCAGGTGTGTTTGGGATCATGTCAGATGCTTTCCAGTGAGTATTACATGGTGGATTCAAATTTGGTAGTACTTTTCTGTTCACTTTTAACAAGATCGTCAACACAACTGACAAAAACGCAGCTCAAGCCATGACAGAGCCTCCACCGTTGGACCTCTCTCTCTTTTGTCACTCACCTTGCACTGAGATCATTTCTGATAATCATTTATAAGATTAACTCAAGGTCCAGATGCATCTCTCAGCTCCATCTCACATCTTTTTGTGTTTTTACTCATTCTTAAGGACGTGACTTTCAGCTGCAGACAGCTGGCTGTCACCTCTTCATTTCTCCAACGTTTGTCCAGTTTCCTCAGTTTTTTTTTAACACACTGTACACCATGCTGAGATGTGTCAAGTTTACCGTTAACAGCTCTCTGACATTTTTCATAGATTCAGCTAAACAAAATGAGAACAAATTATATGTTTTTGTGACAGGCTGCCTAAAGGTTTCATTTAAAACTGGTCATTTACTGAGTTGCCTGTTCTGGTTCACCCCTTCAGTTAGGAGCCTTGTTATGGTTGAATGATTTGCAGGTCAGTGTTAAGTGGCTTAACAACCAAAAACATTCCTCTGAACATGGTCAGGTACAAGGACTGGACTGAAAACTAGAGAAAAATAAGCCCCTTCTAAAAGAAAAGCTTGGAAAGTTTGGCTTCAAAAAATGAAAGGTGGCTCAAGACTTTTGCACAGTACTGTATGTCTCATGTACAAGTCTGAGCAGATCCAGCTGACAGTCTGTGCTAAAGATCTGATGTGACGAACAAATTAGATTTAAGCAAACCCTAAAAAACGAGCCAATAAAAGATCTGTGGTAACGCCGTAACTTTCTGGATATTTGTGCAATGATGAAATCTTCAGTGTCCACCTCTAACAGAAAAAAAATCCTCAGCACACTAAATGTAGTCATTAGTCATTTATCAGTTTACCGGAGACACTGGAGAGACTATGCTAAAAAAGCTGCACTGATGTACAGCAGAGGAGGATGCATTAGAGTGACACACAATCTAGTCTGTGTGTGTGCGTGTGTGTGTGCGTGTGTGTGTGCGTGTGCGTAGGAGTGTTTCTACTTGATACTCTATCCTAAATGTGAAAGAACGCTGTGTCAGCAGGTACCCATAACATCCATTGTTAAATGAGTACATTTGGAAGTGAAAGAAGAGAAGCGAACAGAGATGCCAGCTGTACCTGATGACCAAGCAAAACACGTTTTACAGTCTAGACTTCCTCATCACTGAGAGGGAAAACGTCATCATCTTCTCTCAAATAAATGTTTACAGTTCTCTTTTATGAGTTTATGCGTGTATTTTATCACGTAAACATATCCTAAAATGTTAAAGGTGTATTTTATGTTGACAGGATTCAGGATCCTGAAGGTCGTATATTATTCCAGCTCATGGAAGGCAGTAGAAAAACCTCACAGAGCCTGGCAGATCATCACTTATCCTTCACTCTTTGATCAATCTGTCCGACCATACGTGAGTGCATGTGCTCCTGTGAAGAAGAAGAGGAGGGACTGAAGGAAATATAGAGAGGTGGAGGTATATGTACCCTGGATGTATATGTAGCTACCCAGCTAACATCACTCAGATGACACGCACACCAAATATATCCATGTCCCTCACCTTATGCTCTTTTTATTGACGGAGGGCCTGAGGGAAAATTATGTGCAACGAATGAGCAAAGCATTTGTTTCTGTCTGCAGACACACACACACACACACACACACACACACACAGGAACTTCATGTGATTTATGACCCCGCATAAAAGGAAGAGGACAGGCTGAAGAATAACTAATAAGTGTGACACAAACAGACATTACCCGCACACATGTGTGCAAACAGCTCACGGCCACAGACGGAGGACCTGAAGGAGCTATTGATCAGCTGTGGAGAAACGAGTGAGCCATAAAGAGCGCAGACTGGAATGACTTCACTTTTTAACTACGGCGCGGTCATTAAACATGAACACGCCTGCGTCATGTGACAGCGGCTCATACTGCAGCACAGCTCTGCTAAGCATTCATGCACGACACTGTAGACGACACTGTGCCCAAAATACATTTTAAACTAAAATATATTGTTTTCATTAATCTATATTTAAGTAAAGCAGGGCACGGGCCCCACAAGAGCAGGCTTTACTTCCTCCTTAACACACACACACACACACACACACACACACACACACACACACAGGGAGCACAGGGAGATCAATCTCGTGCTCTTGCTCTGTCAGACCAATAATAATTTTATAAATGTTTAAAATCAGAATCGGAAACTCGGCGTAGCTGTTAATAATGCTGCTATTAATAATTCAGAATTCTGTTCCATTAATAACATGGCGAGATGCTCCCTAAAATATATCAGCGTCCACAGTAAAGAAATATGTCTTTGTCATTAAACTCTATAAATATTTACGCGACTTGTTATAAAACATGCCGTTTCTTTTTCTGTAACCCCTAAAATTTTGCGTCCCAGCTTACTGTAAAGCAGTTTTGGGATCTGGCGTGTACTCGGGTCATGGCCACGTGCTGGGTTACGCCTGCTGAGCTGCTCATCAATGCAAATATCAGCCAATCACATAAAAGCAGTTCATTGCTTTTAGGTACGTAGACGTGGTTGAGGGTTCACAGACAATCGTCTGAGGATAGTTATTAAAATCAGGGGATGCAGAAGAGCATCTCTCAATGCACAACAATTCGAGCCTCATAGGAGATGTCCTGCATCATCAGACGACCATAAGGGGTGTGGTCTCCTGTTTCCTGTATGAGCTGCACAGGCTGCCTTTGGAATGTGGTTGAACGGGAGATGTGCATCATGGATGTGCAGCCGACGAATCTGCAGAAACTCCAGAAACAACATCAACGATGATCTGCGAGGAATGTTTCCAGCACCTTATTGTGCAACGAATAATCGAGGTAAAAGTCACAAAAGTGGTTCAGCACAGCGGCCGGGGCAGTAAGATGTTCTACTCAGGACAAATCCAGTAGATATAAGTTGAAATCCTCTAAAGATAATCCAATGTTTAATGCTCAAAATGCATGTTGCTATACTTCATATCAAAATATTTTAAAAACTTGCTGGTTGAGAGATGGGGCCAAAGAAAGGTATGCAAAAGACTCGAAAAAGTGTGTGTGTGTGAACGAGTATTCACATCTTCGTGGGGACCAAAAACTGGGTTAGGGGCTGTCGGTCCCCATCTTGTGGGGACCGACAGCCCTTGTGGGGCCAAAATGCTGGTCCCCACATTTCCCCGCATTTTTGAGACTCAGAATGTGGTTTTAGTGTCAGGGTTACAGTTGGGTCATGGTTAGGGTAAGAGGCTCGGGAAAGCATTATGTCAATTAGGCTACGTTCACACTGCAGGCGAAAGCGCATCAAATCCGACTGAATCCGATACATATCCGAATATGTATAAAAGCGACTGCTGTTTGAACGGTCATGTCGCATTAAATCCGTCTTTTACATCACTGACACAAGACAGACGACAATTATCAGCGCCAGAGAAGACATCGCGAAGGCTTCCTGGCCATCCTGTATAGATGTTAGTGAAACTGTTGGGAAGACAACGTGAACATTTTATTTGTACTGTATAATCTGCAGATTCTGACAGAAATCTGCAACTATCCTTTGAAGCACCGCTCCTCTAAAACAGCAATAAGGATCATTATTAGGTTATTTACATTATTATGTAAATAACAAAAGAACTTAAAGCAAAAACTGGGAAACGTAAAGTCCGAAGTCTTTATATTAAGGGCCATCAGTCAAACAATACTGTTTGCTCTGGGTCTAAACAGCGCGTTGTGTGTGACATCTTCTTTTGCGCATGCGGGCCGCTTTGAGCGTTCACACTAGAGCGCGTTTGCTGTCGCATTTTATTTGTAGTGTGAACAAGCAGACAAAAAAATCGGATTTGATCAAAAAATCGGAATTGAGCATTAAGACCTGCAGTGTGAACGTAGCCTTACAGGTCCCCACAAAATACGAAAACCCGACATGTGTGTGTGTGTGTGTGTGTGTGTGTGTCAGATTCTGTCAGCGCTGCATTCTTGAATGAAAAAGGATAAAAATAAACATCCACAGATCTGCTGACCCTGAGATTTTTTCAGTTGCATTTTCTTTCATTAGCACAAACACGAAGCCATGAAAAAAAAATCAATAAAGCTTAAAGACATAAACTGCAGCTGATCCAGACGCTCGTGGCACGGTGCAAACTTTGTAAAAATCTCTTATTTTTTAAGGAACGTTTGCATCGTCTGCTGATTCAGATCACTGCAGAAACAAAGAAACGTGTCTCAGTTACAGATGACCGCCTCGTGCTTTTCACCGTACGGCTAAATGATCATCGACGTCTCATTCAGCCGCGTTAGGCAGCAATAAGGCTCAAACCCCGAAAACAAGCTTCTCACTACAGTTTCACCAAATGAGATAAATTCGTCTTGTTACACAGCAATTATTTGTATCTTAAATACCCGCACCCACAAACAAACAGCCTAAAAATAAGCCGCATTATCTCTCAGCAAAGACCTGACAGACTGCAGTCGATAAGGCCGAAGCAGCACAACAGAGGAAATATAGCTTTTTATTGACTGACGATGACGAGATCGAGGTGTAGACTTTTTCTTTCAACGCGTCCACGAATGTGTGCCGTCTGTGTGTTCTCCCCGGTGTCTAGTTGTAGAGCGCCGGATCGTTATCAGCTGTGTCTTACAAGGATCAACCGGACCACAACAAGGAATCCGGGTCAATGCATTAGCTCGCTTCACTCCGCTGTTCCCGTCTCACTCGCACGCACACACGGGGTTACCTGCACGCTACCAAACAGCTTAATCAGTGTCAGTCGTTATCCATCATCTCGTTCACACGGATATGAGATTTCAGCATAGATCTGCTCTGTCGTCTTGACATTTTTGTGATGTATTCAATTTTCTTTTTGCATTTCTCGTTGCCGTGGCTAATTTCCTACAGTAAATCTCCACAGCAATCTATTTCTCACACCTGCCCCGTTTCACCTTCCTCAGTTTATGCAGGTAATCATCTCTGCTGTCACTTCCATCTCGAGCTTGATACAATCCATCTCTCCTTCCCTCCCACTCCATCCTAATCTCTCCATCTCCTCTGCCCTGCCTTCATTTCCCTCCCTCGTCTCGCTCTTCATCTTCATCTTCTTCCTCCTAATCTCCCAAGCTTTGCTCTAATTAGCTGACATCGCCACTAATGAAGTTTGACAACAAAAGATCACCAATGCTGGCAGGTGGGTCAGAGGAGAAACAGAGGGGAAAAAAGAAAGACAGGAAGGGGCAGGAAGTGAGGGAGAGGGTGTGTGTGAATGAAAAGAGCGAGGATCACGGTGCTGGTGTGTATGTGGGGCGGGCACACAGACGGGCTGTCAGGCTACTCGGTTTCTTTCTTTTTCCATACAGGCTAACAGGAAGTGACATGTGTTTTTGAAATGCAGCTGACAGGATATGACACTGCTTCTTATACGGCGCTGTCTGCACACGAGGAGTAATTAGCACTCTATCGACTGCCATGACATCAATCAGACTAGCTGTCTAAATCCCTGCGTGTGCAAGAGACGCGCTCACAGTGGCAGAGGAGGCTGGCATCCAATCGCCATGGCAATCAGTGAGCCTGTGAGTACTGTACAGATTCAATATTGTCGGGCATAACATTCAGACAAGCCTACGTGTGTGTGTGTGTGTGTGTGTGTGTGTGTGTCATACAGTGATGGGAATAACGGCGTTACAAGTAACGGCGTTACTAACGGCGTTACTTTTTTCAGTAACGAGTAATCTAACTAATTACTATTCCTATCGTTACAACGCCGTTACAGTTACTAACAAGGAAACGCGGTCCGTTACTATTTTTCAACAAACAGACGGTTGAAGCTGTGTTCAGCTTACCGCATCTTATATCAGTTGCACAGAAGTAGCTGTAAGTAATCTGGACGCTACAGCTTTAAGCAGCTGCGCGCTCCCGCGGACGGCAATCACGAGCACTGTCTAGCACAACACCTGGAGCTCAGGGGGCAAAACAATCGCATGAGTGCTGCTGTTTGACTGAGGAAGAATAAAGTAGTCGTGGTAAGTCAATCACATGACCACTTAAAGACAAAGCAACAAGGTGACATATACCAGTTTTTAAATTGTGTCGATAGGCCACGTAAAACCAGAGTCAGGATAAACAAGATATACGCGGCGTTTTTTCCTCAATAGTTTCACCACGTTAGCGCTAGCAAGCACTCTCTGCTTATGAGCAAAAAAACAAAACAAAACCGGGGAAGTTTTAGGAGTGACGGCGAGAGAGAGGGAGAGAGAGAGCAGGAAAAGAGAGAGAGCGAGTTTTGAGATGTGAGATTTGTGACGTTTAGCGTGTTTGGAGTGTGTAGTTAATGTGTTGTCTTGTGTAGTTAGTGTGTAGTGTTGTGGATAGTTTTGTGTTGTGTGTCAGAACAATGAGGCGACTGCTGTCTCCAGGTAGAAACAGCAGTGATACACCTGCTGCTGTCAGACCTGCAGGTATCAGGCTGTGATGTTCTCCTTTATAGTGGACAGAAATTATTTTTTTGGAGTGCCACAAATAATTTGTGCAGCATCTTATTGAAGAACAGCTGATTGTTCTGTAAATAGTTTGAAATGGTTGTTTTAAAAAAGGGTAAAAGGTAAATGGCTGCAAATAACTTTGTTGTTTGCAAAACTTGTGCATAGGATTTTAAAATTGACAATTAATATTTGCATTTGAAGTTATGAAATATGATTCATTAAAGATGTTTATGGTTGTTACAGTAAAGATATAACTTTTTCTACTCTGATTTTATGGTTTTTGTCTGATTTTAGATCAATTCTGGTTATACAGTATGACAAAATGAGAACATAACTGTAAATTCAGGCACGCGAGGTTGTGCTAAAAAGGATGATACCAAACAAGGCAAAGTAAATAGTTTTTAAAGGTAAAATGTGGAGGGAAAATCAAGAGTAATAAAAAAATGGCCAATTATACCCTGGACCCCAGGGGGTTAAACGTTCTTTTTTTTTTTTTAAGTAGCATAATAGTTACTTTTCCAAGTAATTAATTACTTTTAGAATATTGTAACTCAGTTACTAACTCAGTTACTTTTTTGAAGAAGTAACTAGTAACTATAATTGAATTACTTTTTCAAAGTAACTTGCCCAACACTGGTGTCATAGGGCGGACCTTTGGGCCTATATAAGTGAGTCCTTATGAAGCTTTATCTACACGTTCTTTCTTTATTTAGATCTAAAACAAAGCCGATTAAAGGATTTTCTTACGAGACACCAAAATAAGATTTTAAGAAGATAACGTCTACCTCCAGTTTTGTCCTGTGGCATCCTCACATTGGGGACCATGTCTGTCTCTTATAACATCTCAGATTCAAATTTCTGTAAAAATGTGATCACAAAGTTCTCAGACTCCCGCCTTAAAAGTCATAAATAAACATCTCCCCGTGCAGCTCTGCACTGCTTCCAGCTGTTTCCCAGCCAAGTCCTGTTCCCACCACGTTCCTGCGCATTCTGTGATTTCCTCGCTTCATCACGGACCTCATCGTATTTGGTGTGATCTGACTTTCATGCTGAAGACCATCCTCTGATTACGACTCCAAAGCCACACGGCGGTGTGAGAGTCCAAGCCTGAAGGCGACACGAAAGCTCAGCAGCGTGTCCACAAGCATGCGCTTTCTCTTTAACATTTGCACTGTTAATTCATCCCCCGGGTAACACTGTCAACATGGAGGTCTACTGTAATGAACCGAGGTCTCTGAGGGAAAACATCTGGCACGAACCACCTGCACTCTGACACCATGCGCCACTTTCAGCTTTTGGCTGCTCCCTGATTCACGACGGGTCGCTCAGCAGGAAGCTCCGCATGTTTGATTTGGCACACTTTTACCCCGGATGCTCTTCCTGACGTAACCCCACAGGGATTTGTGTCTCCTCCTGGGGATGCTTTGGTTGTTAGGCGAATGTGTAAACCACCACACCACGGAGCCACTTCACTGAAATGCTTCTCAATATCTGGTCCGTACGACCTTATCCTAAAAAAAGGCAGCGGTGATGGAAGAGGTGGCAAAGTTGACAGCCTAGATGGGCAAATGGGATGGATTTAAATCACGTATGCGTTAAAGACATAAAAATTCATTAAGAAAAAAGAGAAGCGGTATTGTTTAAATGTTTCCTGTCCATGTTTGCATTAATTCTGTAGTAGGTTTGGGTGAGGCTGCACCCAAATTTAGCACTATAATATAAAACTGAAGCTCACACTGAGCGTATGATGACAGAAACACGCACATTTACATTTTGTCTTAGCGAGGCTGTAACACAGTAACACACAGTCCGAGGGCACACAGGCATCTGTAGACACACAACAGATGAAAAGAAGGGAAAACCATCAACGTATGAATAATAAAATGACAGATGAACAATAGCAGAGTTTATTTGTCCTGAAAGTTTTAGTCTGCGAACGTGCGTGCACTCGTCCTTTGAAGAGGAAGAGTGCATGTGCCCATGTGTCCTTTTACCACGCACATGCTCTATCGCGGGCGGATGTCCTTTGCATGGAATTTATTTTTCATTGAGAACTACTTGTGCAAATACGAGAGGCGGAAATCATTAAATGAGAGGAAGAGAGTGCAACAGGGGGAAGAGAGACCTAGAAAGGGTCTATTGAAGGAAAGAGAGCAAGGGGGAGGAAAGGATGGAGCACACGAGTGCCTCTTGAGAGCTTTTCCTTATTAGCCAGGCTGAATCACACGCTTCGAGTCCAGAAAACACACACTCGGGCTCTTTTCTCGTCTGCTCCCCATTACTACCCCTCACCCCACAACCTTTTCTCATTCCTCTCTTTTAGTCCTCTTCACATTCACCACTTTCTACTCCAAGCATCTCAGTCCAGCTTATCCTTTACTTTTTTCTGTGTTCCCATCTACTTTTCTCAGTCTAATTTGCCCCTGTAGCCTCGGACACTCACTGACCTTCTCCTCTCTTTGTCCACCGACTTCCCCTCATCTCATTGGTTGAATTTTCCCAAAACATGTACTTAGCCTCTCTTCCCCTCTGAATCCCTCGCTACCTCCTCTTTTCTCCTTTTCTCTACAGTAGTTGATCCACTTTTCTCATTCCTGCATTTATTTGCGTCTCCTCACGACTGAAAATTTGGACCACCTACAATAGTCGCTCTCTCGTGTGGAGTTTTCCTCTTTTAATTTAAATTATTAGTTTTTAATTCTCTCATCTTCTATTTCTTCTCTTATTATTCACCCACTATCCTTTTCTTTACTCCACATTCGTCTCTTCCTGTATTTAGATTTGAATCCTACATTTTCTTTCTGCTACTTTGTTCCTTTAGCAACAAGCAGTCATTCCAGTCTTTCTTCTTTCTAGCTTCCTTCACTCTTCCCTTCCTCTTTGTCCTTAAACCCACTTCCCCTTTCATTTGAACTTCCTTTACTCCTAAAACAATCCTTGGTTCCTGGATCCAACTGTGTGTTTCAGTTTATAAGCAAGATTATAAATGATGATGCAGGATGATTTTCACAGTAACCGTTGGTCGTAGGATTCGGTTTTCTATTTTTTAGCTACAGAGTATTTAGAGTCTCACATGTAAACACTGGTCAAACATTAGCTTTCCCTGTAAACTACCCATGACAACAGTCAGAAAAGGTAAGGAAGAACAGTTTACAGACCCTGCAATACTGTGCAAAAGTCTTGAGCCTGCCCTCATTTCTTCATATTTTGATGAGAAATTGGGAAAAAGCTGCAGTAATTTATTTAAAGATATCCAAACAATGACCACCTGCATTCTTTAGCACAACCTGAACTCTCTGCCATTTCTCTGAGTATCTTTAGGAACAGTTTTCCAGGCGTCCTGAAGGATATTCAAAGCTCTTCTTGTTCTGTTCTCTGTAGGATGATCCCACACTGCTTCGGTAATGGTGACGGCCAGGCTCTGATGATCCACGACTGATAGTGTTCCACTCTGTGTTTTTCTATCTATGTATGCTTTTACTGACCCAGCAGTGTGTTTGGGGTTTTTGTCATTATGAAAACTACTAAACGAGATGTTTTCCACATGCTGTTGCACGGTGGATCATAATCTGATGGTGCTTTTCTGGTTTCTTAATTCCATTAATTCTGATAAGATTGACATGAAAGACACGACTCGGTCAGATACCGCTCAGCCTCTGTAGAAAGCTTTTTTTTTTAGAACTGCCACTTTTGTCCTGTTTCCTCACATTTTTAAGGAGATGCGCATCTTACCTGGATACACCAGGTTTTCAGCTAATAAATCTCTGAGAATCAGCTTGTTTGGTGCAAAATTACTATCAAACTCTCTACTAAATTGTCTGTTATGTATAGATACCACACTGGTTTATCCATTAAAGTGACTTATATATTCTGAATAATTCATAGGTCAGTGTTAAACAAACATTTCTGTGAAAATGGTCAGCTACAAGGACTGGACTGAAAAAAAGAGAAAAAGTAGCCATGTCCCAAAACTGGTTTAATTATTTAAAACATGACCAGAAAGTTTTGATCCTTGGAAGCAAAATATAGTGAGTAACTCAAGACTTTTGCACGGTGCTGTATGTGCAGGTGGAATTTAATGCAATTTTTTATTGTCTGACTGAAATAAAATATTTTTGTCAATATTTTAGCCAGCTAGCAGGCAGCCACCAAAGTGGCAAAGCAATGCAGAGAGAAAATGAAGAGGCTCCAAAGATATTGCAGCAAAATAAAAGACCAAAATGCTGAATTACCATCCACTGACCACAGTTACATCACTCCAGAGTTCCAGTGCAGCGTAAATATGAGCAGAGTTAGTTGTTCATTCAGAGGTTTTGTTTTTTTAATTTAAAATCATGTAATTCACAAAAAAGCACCCAGACACGCATGCTCACAAAGCCCTCCAAAAGCTAAATACCTACACGGAGAGATTTATGTGGCAAATGGCATTCATACAGACAAACCTGGCACCCCTGACGACTTCCTGCAGAGTGTGTGTGTGTGTGTGTGTGTGTGTGTGTGTGTGTGTGTGTGTGTGTGTGCGTAAGAGAAACAGTGAGGGAGAGGAAAAGGTGTGCAGGTTAAAGACAGTGAGTATGTATTCTGGTGAGTGTGACTGTGTGCGACACGACGAGCTGAGAAAACGTCTGATTAATTAACGCAGAGGAAAGAAAGCCTCTCCAGTGACCAGCCAAGCAACGCTAAAAGCTCATAACTTATTCCTGTACGAGCGCCCGCTGTGTCTGTTTCGCTATGTTTCACTAATCCAACTCTGAACATGCATCCTGAGAACGTATATTGTTTCCACTAATGTGTGTATCAACCAGCACCCCATTATGTGCATTATATGTGATGAGCTGCGTAAATATATAAAAGCAGAACTGCAAACAGCCTTATGTGCAAGAAACTACAACAACTACAACTACAGAGCCCTGTCTTCATTCGCTCACCCCAACCAGATGGCCCCGCCCCTCCCTGAGCCTGGTTCTGCCGGAGGTTTCTTCCTGTTAAAAGGGAGTTTTTCCCTTCCCACTGTCACAGTGCTTGCTCACAGGGGGTCATATGATTGATGGGTTTCTCTCTGTATGTATTATTGTAGGGTCTACCTTATAATATAAAGCGCCTTGAGCTGACTGTTGTTGTGATTTGGCGCTGTATAAATAGCACTGGATTGAACTGAACAGGCTATTATGTTACAATAATGGAAATTCTGAGAAAGTGTAATATTACTGTATAATTTAGCAGTTTTTATTTTATTTTGACTTTTTGTTTTTAATTCAGTTTTGTTTCAGTTTTGTTTCCAGAGCAGATTTTCTTGTTTCTGTTTAGTTTTTATTATTTTCAGTCTTAGTTTTAGTCTTTTCCATATGGAGAGAATTTGCCAGAGGCAAAACTGAAGAAAATCAGTCCAGAATGGTTTGACAACAGAGACTCTCAGTCAGTCAACACGTCCATCAAAGCCTCAACAGCCAAGTTTTATTTGTTTTTTAAATAAACTGATAAACAGATATTAATACTAAGAAGATTTCCTCTATAGCTGCATTTTATTTCAGTTCAAAGATCATTTAGCTCAAAGTTTTTATTTTTATTTGAATAAACTATTTTTGTTTCAAATCTAGTTTTAGTTTAGTTTCAGTTTCCTAATGAACTCCTTGGTTCAGACTGCAGGGCAGGAAATAAACTGCCAACACCTCCACAGCCGCTGAACCTGCAACATTATAAGCAGCGAGCGAGACCACCACACGGGGCTGTATTATTTCTTAATGAAAAGTACTGCTGTGCTGCTCTATTATTTTCATTAAGTCAGGAGGAACTGTGCTTTCTCTTTGTGAAATCAGAAACAAATGCACTCTAGACGTTTTTTCTTTATGTCTCTTCCTTAGTTCTTGTCGATATTGCTCTCTACTTATCTTCCAGCCATGTGCTACAATACCTCCCTCCCTCTCTCTCTCAGCCTTACTCCATTCTGGTCTCTCAAGGCTGATTGTTTTCTAATTGGTGTAGTGCCAGGGGTCATGGTTGTTATGGAAACCTGCAAGGGGTACTTGGAAGGGTTGGACGAGGTGCTGGTGGTGGTTGGGTAAGGGTGGGGAGGGGGCACCCACTCAAGAAAACTGAGGGCAGCTCTTATCCGAGGCTTAGGTAGTCACTTCAGAAAATGGACTGGGTGTTGGTGTGCCACAGTCTTTTTGTGCAGAAACCATCACAGTCTGAGTGCCGACTCACAACTTCCAACATCTGCTGGAGGATCGACACTTAGCTTTACGGTAAAATTGAAGGCTGGTTTCACTTAAGCTATAGGCTGTGGTTTCTAACGTCAGGGCTAAGGCGGGCACAGTGAATGCATTTTCACCAAGTTTCCTCACAGAGACAGAAACACCTGCATGAGTGTGATCAGCAGCAAAGATACTCTCATTAAATTTTATTTATCTTTGCCAAAGCAATCATAACCTGCTGATTAAAAAAACCGAGGGGTGGCACTACACTGTTTGAATAGATGATGCTGGGAGGCCTGTTAGGAGGACAGTCTATCAGAAGAAACGCCAACGTCAGAAATCCTTCCCTCGGTGGAAAGAAAATGTGTGCAACTGTCACAATAGATTATACGGGCGCATGGATTATTAAATTTGAGGCTGTGTTTGTAGACGTGAAGAGAGGATGTGGCTCATTTATTTGAAAACACATTTATGCTAGTGCTTATTATCTTTACCAAATGTGTTGTGTCTGGATGCCTCAGTGTGTGTCTCTGTGTGTGTGTGTGTGTGTGTGTGCGTGTCCGTCCAATGAGTTTACTAAATGAGTCTGCACTAAACTCTGCCATGCATATGGAATTAAGTTGGATGTGCCCTTTGGAATTAAAGGTGGTCGGCTACTTGAGAAGCAGACGGCGTGATATATCGCTGTGCTGTGTGGTTAAATAACTGTCCTTCCATAATAGAACTGTTTAACACAAATCCCTGACTAACCAAATAACTAAATATAATCTTGGAATGTAAGGTTCACGCATGAAGCCAGCTATACAGAGAGAAACAAATTCCTATGCATTAGAAAATACATTAGAATCCACATATCGCATACAAATGTAGTAATGTTGATGTAAATGCTGCATGAAAATGATACGATGTTTAAAGGTAAAGTTTTCGGTGCTAGATGTAAATTTCAAATGATTTCTGTTTTTTTTTTTTAACCCTCCCAATACAAAAGCATAATCCCAGCTACGGTGGCTGCTGTAGGACAAACATGTTTTAGTCAGCCAGGAGCTCAAAAATATCGAGTTCTTACTGTACCGCCATAACGCCCGTGTCCAGCCAGTGTGATTCTACTACTGTTTGGACCATATCCGCATCCGCCCCAGAGTTTTTCCCCTATCTGTGGAGCGCTGTGAGTCCACTGTTTACCTCAGCTGTCAATGCCAGGTGAGAAGGGTCCACCTTTATTTAGTCTGGAAGAGGCAGTTGGGCTCAGACAGAGTCCGACATGAGTCAGTAAATCAGAAAAGCTCACTTTTGACCAGTGACTGAGGTGAATCATTGAGGATATGCTGAACTATTAGGAAGCGCTGCTGTTAACTACTCTTAGCCTCTGCTACCTCTTGTTAGCCACTGTTAGCTGTTGTTAGCTGCTGTTAAGTAGTATTAGTAAACATTCTTTGAAGTGGATGTAACTTTGTTGGACACTTAGTGAAGAAACTCTCCTAATATATATGAATGTAATCAGACTGTTTATCAAAGGAAAGTGTATAAAAGTAACTGGCATAACATTATCTTACAAGCAGCTGTTGCTGTTTAGCTAGCTCTTGTTAGCTGCCCGACAAGAGCTAGCTAAACAACATTAAACATTATTTATTAGCTTTAATAAATAATTGCAACAACGAGCATGTTTATGCACGTTTTCACGTGTTAGAGCCCTGACTTCAGTTCCAGAGATGAGGCACGAGGTGAGGATGAAGTTTATTAAGACACTAATGACGCCGTCTCTTTCCTTCCTGTTTGACGAAGTTTATGAGAATGCATTAGAAGATGTAATTGCATACTATTCTATGCATATTTTTGATTACAATATCCTTTTTTTCTATTAAATAACTTAAAGAATTATTTAGTGTACCTAATGTAACCAAATAACAGAAGAATGGTGGGATTATTGCAGGACAATTCACATAAAGTGCGTTCTTCTCTTCTCTTTGTTTTCCAGAACTCTCACAATCTACTGCACAATCAAGCACTAGCTAACAACTGACTGCCCACTCACTGCTGATGTGATCTTTCTTGCACGTTTCATAGACACCTACACATATGTAGGCATCTGTATTTGTTCGGCTTTTTTAGTGTTGGTCTCAGACTCCGCAGCTGCAGGGTCAAATCACAGAGGGGGCTTATCAGGGTGTCCAAGTATTCCAGGGGTGCACCAGTACGTACAAAGCAGCTGTTCACCAGTTACACCAGAGTCTCTTTTTATTTTTGAACACTGGATGGAAATGTTTTTGGTGTGATGTTATCTATCACTTAAATTATCATCATCATCAAATATCAGCTGGCACAATACAGATCCTGCTTTTAATCTGGCTTCTAGAGCCATTTTTAATCAACTTTCTTTCTAACAGACACAAATCTGCACCTAACACACACCTGACTCCACGAGCACACATAGCTGGGTTCAGCTGTGAGTTGCACGGTGTTTCTGTCACTGCGTTGGTCTCTGTGTCGATGTGTGTGTGTGTGTGTTTGCATGCATGTGTGTGAAATAGGTGTTCTTCACTGCTTTGCTGACGTGCTGATGGAGTTCTTAGAGATTTTGTTTATCTCCCACATGCATACAGTGGCTCAGGCCTCCCTTGACGCACAGCAGCGCACACACACACACACACACACACACACACACACACACACACACACACACACACACACACACACAGAGCGCTGACACACTACCTTCTTTTTCTAGCACCATCGATTACTGTCAGCCAATACCTGCACTTCCTTCTGTCTGCATCATCAGGTTTCAGGAAGTGATGATAAATGAACAGCACTGTCTGCCAAAACCTGTGGCCATAGATATATAGGTCTAAAAAAATCAAGACATTTTAAGACCTGTGCTGCTTTAAATAAGGAAAGAGAAGATGAGAAAACTTTTAATTTTCAAGTAATCTTCCCAACTATAAATTGGATTTAACAAAATAAGTATCAAAGACTAAGTTCAGAGGTTTTGTTGGTTTTACAGATTATATAAGGTGAACCGTTTGAACAAGAACATTTTTATACCACCGCCCATTTTTGTATGGAATGAGATTTATGAGTGGGAGACTTAATACAGCAATACATTGTGAAATTTTTTCTTGTAATACATTATCAATACACTACAGGCAAATATCAATATTTTGTCTTCGAACATGGAGGCACTCTAAACTGATTTCCCACCCTGCCAATTAGACTTACCAGAATAGCTACTCTGTGGCTCTCTGTGGTGGCGCTTATCAAATTAATTAGAGTAAAGTAAATGGCAGTTAACCAGCTCGCAGTGAAGAAGCAAAGCTCAGAGAGGGGGGAATTTGTGGACTGTTGGAGAAAACAGCTTTGTGAGATACTGTAGATGATTGTCTTTCAGTGTATTATCTGATTCCCAAGCTCAGTTTACATCCTAGTAAGACAGTTTTCTTTTTGTCCATCCTCTTAACAATTTGATTTCTTTTATTAATGTTGAGGGACTCGACACTATGAGTCAAGGTCAAAGAGTCCTGACTCTGCATTTAAACAGAAAAACCCTTTTAGGCACGAAGGTAAGAATACAGGAAAGGCGGCATCAGAAAACATCTCCGGGATGCTCGGAGCTGTCCATCAAACAGCTTTGCTCCTTTGCAAGAAGACAGGTACAGAAATGAGGTGGATGCACACGTGTGTGGGAGAATATCTGCACTGGCAGATATATTCAGAGGTAAGTGAGCTGTGACTGACATCATAAAGGAAAGAAGTCAGGATTGAGAAACGAAGAAAAACACTGAGCCCTGCTTTCTTATGGGACACACACACACACACACACACACACACACACACGGATGTTATGTGTACGTCAGTACACAGCCACTCATACTGAAGCTTCCTTTTTGTCTGTCTCCATCTGTATTGTTTTAAAACTGGCACGCACGCACGCGCACACACACACACACACACACACACACACACACACGCACACACACACACACTGGCCTCAGGCAGATGAATGTGATTCAGCAGAAGAGCAAAGAGAATGGAAACATGATGATGACGCTGTACTGCAACACTGACGAGGAACAGGAGGTGGACTCAAAGTGACAGCACGCTGGTGTTTATCACTTATTTGGTCATGTTCTGTGTATACACAACACCTTTCTGACACACAGGTAACAGTACGCTGTACCTGGGTGATGGCCCCTGTAACCCACTGATGGTGAACCTTTTTCACAAGCTCCACTGGGAGCCTCCCATATGCCACACCTAGTGGGACTCTGGTGTATCAATAACTTTCTGAGCTTTCATATGTTCCAGCTACAGAATCTGAGCATAACTAATGAATAAGACTATTGTGCTCTCAAAATCCTTGACAGACTCTTATCATTACATCCCAACAAGGTCAGAGCTCCTTACCTGTCATTGGCCTGAGCAGGAACAGGAGGAGATGTAGTTCCAGCTCCCCTTGATTTGTTGACTTTGGCGTAGAGCCTATCCAGAGGGTCATCATCGGGGATGACTCCGGGCTCGTTAGTATGATTTCCGTGCCCTTGAAAGCCGGAGGGGCCGAGAGGGGAAGGCGTACGAGTGTGCTGAAACACGCTGTAGGGAGGCGACTGAGACAGAGGCTGTGGCACCGAGCCCATATCTCGGTCCCTGAAGGATTGTATACGGGCATAGTTGGGATCTGCGTCATCATCTTCAAAATCTGGATATGCGGAACCGCCGCCGCCACCCTGCCGCTGATCTCGTAACTCAGGATGCGATGCCTCAATTCTGGAAAGGAAACGCAGGACTAATTATTGCATCTATTGAATGTATTTTGATGAGTGGACTAGCATAGAAAAAATCAAAAGCATAGAGCTCAGATATGACAGGCGTGGAGAATACAGAGGGGTGGAGACAGACTGATAAAGGTAATTAAAAGAGTTGTTAAAGTGAACATTCATCCATCATCAACCAGTAAAACAAAAGACGTTCTTCAGCGTAGAGAGACTAACACACCTCTGAGTGCATGCAGTATTTCAGCTATTTCATCCTAATCATCTCATGGATAGAAACCTCCCCACCTCTCTCTCTCTTCTTTCATCCTCTCGAGCTCATGGTCACTCAGGAGGTCTGACTTTTGTCGCTGCAGAGCGGCCTTCGCTTCCTTCTTCTCCTCTTTTTTCTTTCCAAATCTGGACAGAAGTAAACATTGACACAGCATGTGGATCAAAAAGAAAGCCGGAGACAGCACACAGTACAGCTGGTATACAGGGGACGTAGATAAAGGACAAACACTGCATCAGCGCCACTCTTAAAAGAATCACAGGGCGATACGGCCTGATTTTTTTCTCGCGTCTCACATACAAATAAACACACATACAGAATGTCAACTGAACCAGCTTCCACGATGGTTTAGTAAACTGGACAAACAGGTGGTTAACTCAACGGACGCTGGAGTAAAATTCAGGCAGTTAATCCTAACAGATTTGACAGAGGAAGGATACACGTGAAGCTCAATAGGAATGCAGTCTATACAAGCTAACATAAATTAAAAGACGGCAAACGCACGACAGACCTAAAGACCCGCTTTAAGTGGCCACATATCAATACTCAAACCACAGCAGTCAATACTGCTTCTGTGTGGTCAGCATCAACAGCGTACTCAGCACTAATGGACACCAGACAATTCATTACCTGGAGGAGATGCAGGCAGACACACACAAACACACACACACTGGATGTCATAATGAGCATCATTATATCTTCAGACTTTGCCATCACTGCTGAAAATGAAAAGTGAACTAAAGTGGGAAATGAAAATGTAAGAACTGAGACGTCACTGCACTGATTTGGTGACATTGATTTTGTGTTTAAGCTGTGAGCTGGATAAAAATGATCCCAGTCAGTATTTTCATGGCTTTGCATTGAGGGAGCTCTGAGGCTCATCAAAACTCTGTAAAGGTGAATAACACCTTAAAATCTGAGTTCACTTGCAGTTGTTGTCAGGCACTGATCTCCGTTTGTGTTATGGTTTCCAGCTTTTTCACCCAATCAGGTTGTTTGCTCAATTTCAAACTCATCTTCAAATGGATTCAACATTCTTATTAACCTTTAATATCATCATCATTAACATTATTACCTTTATGTTACCAGGTCCCACTGGGATCACAATGTGTCTCACAAGAGAGACTACAAATACAACAGAGTATAAATCCACAGCACATACACATTATAAAAATGCCCATAACTTAAAACTTTAATGGTTTTAATGGTCCTCAAGTCCTGGGACAGAGAAGGGTACAGATGTAGACGGGAAGTCCACCTAGAACGGCTTTATAAAGTAAAATATACGACCATATAAAATATAAGTGGTCAGTGAATGAAGACTCTTTAGAACTGCAGAGGAAGAATGCATATACAGCAAATCACCAAAATCAATTACAGGCAAACAAGTAAAGTAAGATTTATTTCTAAAGTACAAACCAGGCCTCGCTTTAAACTTCCTAATAAGATTAGCACTGCGTGCATTGAAAAATCTACACACAGTGACAAAGTACAGCCAGTGTTTGGAGAGTCCTGTAAAGGACCTTTAGTTAAAGCACCTTCCACAGCAATGGCAGCTCAGTGTCTTCTTGGGAACGAGCCCAAAGATTTAAACTGTTTTTGTCCCATTTCAGGCACAGATGTTCATCTGGCATCATCAATACTGCCATCAGTACTCTAGTCCAGTCATCTTCCGGCCTGCCTTCTTTGAGCCAATCAGCCTCCACTTTGCGTAGTTTAAATCTGTGCTCTCTGTCATTCTCCCTTTCAGACTCTCATTCATGCAACCCACCTCCACCCATCTGCACCTCACAGACACATCAGTCAGAGCTCCACCCAAGCCTCAGTCTTCATCTTCACCACCATCGTCTAGACTTTGGTTGGTCCTTTCATTCTGCCGTGTCGGTCTAATCACCAAACCCTTAATTTCTCCATCTCAATAAATTCAGTTCTTCCAAGTGATCTCTCCTTCTTGAACTTCTGCTTGCTGTGCTGTTGGCATGTAAACTTCTGCTCAGCACACTGGAAGAAGTTTTCACCAGAGACAGCTCGAGGCTATTATCCGCTACAGAAAGAGCTTCCAACATAGCAATGCTGCCACCACTGTGTTTGACTGTAGGGATGGTATTAATGAGGTGCTGCTCAGTGTCTGGTTTCCTACAGTTAGATCCCTCTTGGCAAACTCCACGGCGGCCAGTCATGTGACTTATGGAAAATGGGAGCCGACCACAAAGGTTAGAGCGGTGAAGTGACGCACTGATGGATTTCCTCCTGTAAGGCTGCCACTCAGAAACTTTGGGTCTCATTCATAGTGACTCCTGTTGGTTCACCGATGCTCTGAAAACTCAGTCGGTGGCTCCAAACTTGATGATGGAGGCAGTTGTGCTGCTGCTAAAGACATTTACATGTATCCGTCTTTAGATGAGTCTGTGTCCTCTCAGCAACCTTATTTTAACTCTGATTTACAAAAGATTTAAAAATCATTGTAGGACAATGAAAAACAAAAATAATAAATAATGAGTATGGAATGAAACATGTTCCTGTGCACTGTAATTAGCCAGGCACAAACTTCCTCAAAGAGCAACCAAACAAAATGTTCTCTTTTCCATGATCCAGTGTGAAATTCCACAGAGAATTTGCATCTCTGCAAGGAGAACTTCCACATCTCTATCTTTAGGGTAATTAAGAAAACTTGTACTGTACAAATCTGTTTAGCAGCATTGGCACTGAAGCGTTACATTTACGTTACAAAACCTGCGCACATTTTGATTAGTTTAGAAACAAAATAACTCTATACTCCTCCTTTTCTCTCTCTTCTATTTCCCCTCACCCTAAAGCTTCTGCAGTTTTTGACTCTCCCTCTTCAGCCTGGTTCTGCCAGAGGTCACTTCCTGTTAAAAGGGAGCTCTTCCTCCCCACTGTTGTCAAACTGTTGCTCAAAGTAGATCAACTGATTGTGCCTCACAAAATAAACCACCTGGAGGAGATGTTGCTGTAAACTGGTGCTGTATAAATAAAATTCAATTGAAAATCGTAACCAAGTATGATCTTTCCATACTAAACCAGAGGTGATTACAGTACTCCCAGCTCGATGGGGGAGGAGGTAGCTCATTAAACTTTACAACCAGCTGCTGTACAGTCGGGAGGACATGGTGAACTGAGCCAGTCAAACCTATTAAATACCTAATACCTCCAACACACAAACCATGACCTTATTACACCCTTTATGTTTAATTTATCGAGTGAATTTATTGATATATGATCGTGCCACTATACCTGCTTGTGTTTTATTTCAAACAACATTTGCAGTTTCTCTAAAGTGCGACTGTTATGTCGTTTTAGCGCGTGCAAATCACTGCTTCTGTAATAAAAGAAGGTATATTGTGAGCACAGAGGTAATAGGTTTCTTTGAAATGCCTCATGTAGACTGGGGAAAAGCCTATTTACCACCCACAGAGGTGGACGCGATGGGCAATGAAGGGCACCAATCATCTGTGTGAATTAACAGCACGTGTGTGTGTGTTTGCCTCACAGGGGACGAGGCTTGCTCTAATTACCGCTGCCTATAGAGGCTTACCCTTTCCTTCAACTCCTTCTCGTACCCTTCCTCACCGCTCTTTTATGTCTACTCCTTCTGACCGTTTCCTCAGCGCACGCTTTCCTCCCATTAACCTTATTTCTCTTTCGTTTCATACCTTGCTTTCACCCCGTCACCTCAGCCTCTCCTTTGACGTTTTGCTCCTTCCCTTTGCTATCAACCACTTCTCTCTTAAGCTAATCGCTCTCCTCTCTTCTATGCTTCTCACCCCTGTGTCCTCTCCAGTGTCGGCTTCTCATATTAACAGAAAAAAAGAGATGATAACGTGAACACAACATATATTTTAACAACAGAACCCTTCTCTGAAAATTAAAGAACACATTTTAGCACCAAGATTATCGCCATGTCTTCCTAATTTGAAGCACACACGCACACCTTCATACACCAACGTACTTTCTGCACAATGCTCGGTCTTTTGCCCAACACACTGTCATTGTTGCATTTGTCTATTGCACTGTTGTGTCTGCACCTCTTTGTTTTTTTGCAGTTTTTTGCACACTTGCACTTTATGCAGTCCTGTGTTGATTGTCCTGTGTCATACGTAGCACTGTGGTCTTGGAGGAACGTTGTCTCGTTTCACTGTGTACTGTACCACTGCACATGGTTGGCCATTTGACTTGACTTGACTACTTTAATAGAAACTCATTATAAATAATGCTGGTTACACAGGTCCGAACGGCATGTTCACGACCTCGTCCAAGCCTCGTCAGATCGAATGGATTGAATGGATCAGCTTTCATTTGTCTCCAGAACAGTTTCCAAAGTTTAATCAGAACGCTGCTGGAAAATAAATAAATCTAAAAGGTTGGAGTTCAGAAGGCAGAAACGCGTTGGTGATGGGGCAAGTCAGACAGGAATGCCCTAAACTGGTTTAAGCTGACAGAAAGGCTTTACAAAGTTGGAAAACCAATCTCAAGAACACAAATGTGTGGCTACAGTGGACAGCTAAAAATTGGACAGCTGAAGACTGGAAATATGTTGCCTGGTCTGTTGAATTATCAATTTCTGCTTAAGGACGCAGATGGTAGAGTCAGAAATTGGCAACAGCGCCACGAATCCTGGTGGTGTTCCCTACACCATGGCATAATGGTGCATGGAGTGCTTCCTTGGCAAGCTTTGGGCCCAGCAGTATCACTCCGCAGTGGTGCCGCTGACCACGGGCAAGTCTTTATGACCACAAATTATCATCTTCTTGGAGGTGGTGATGATATAGAAAGGAAGATGTGCATCTGAAATGCACGTTTCCATGTGAAATGACGATGCCATGGATTCTTTCACATATCAGCATCACGTTAATGTGGTCTTCTGTTGGCAGGCGTAGTTTTGACACCACACACAACAATCCTTAATGTGTCACTTATCCTTCATTTGCCCTCTTTTGCTTTTCTTCTCTGACTGAAAATAGACAAGCAACCACATCCAGCTATAGACGATTTACATACGCTTTGCAGCAAAATGAGAGAACAGCTGAAGAAGAAAGAGATTCAAAGGAAACGGACACACACAGCTTAATTAAGCCCACTCTCCCATCCTGGGAACACACAGTTGAACAAAGATTCATTCTTCACAACAGAGACCTTACAACATGATAAGGAAATAAAAATAAAACACAGTAAAGTCTTATCTCCTGCCACTACCTTCCGCCTGAGCACGTGGGGTTTCTGAATCAACACTCCTGCTGAGCGCATTCGTCATGCACTCGCACACACGGTAAGAAAAGTTAACTAACACATAAATAAACTGGAGACAAACTGGCATGCTTTGATTTTGTCCCTCTAAACGCCGCTTTGTTGAACAGTGTGTAAAAATATAACTTGTTTCATTTTCGTTTCGTTCAATCTTTCGTTCAACAACCCGTCATTTTCTCCTTTGTTAAACGCCTTTTGTCCAACGAAGATAATCAGTTAAATCACAAACCATTGCCTGCATGTAATCACTGCGCACAGAAGCAGAAAGGTCTCACAGGTGAGACTACACTTTTTCCAGTTTTTTTTTCCTCTATGCGCTTCATTTATTTGATACTTAAATTTGGATCATTTTTCTATTTGATGAATTGAAACCACCTAAAAGTGGAAAGGATTTAAAATGTCAAATCAAACAGTCACACACACACACACACACACACACACACACACACACACACACACACACACACACACACACACACACACACACAGATGTTTAGTTGTAAAGTGTGTTAAAAAAATGAACATTAGGCTGGTTTGGCTAAGTGTAAAAGGCAGGATTAATTGACTTTATTAGAAAAATCATCAGAGCAAAAGCAACAGAAATTCTTTATAGCAAACTGTTATTTTTTTGCGATGTACATCAACACTACGGGTCAGTCGACAGACAGGCTGCGGTTTTTGTTACCTCCTTGTCGAACTAATCCAATGCAATATAAAGCAATGATGGTGGGATGGAATTCACTTCCACAGTTTTTGATCTTAGGAATTAAAACAAAAACTGGTTTAATTACAACTTACAATGATATCGCCTGAGAAGCATCGTTTTACAAGAAATATCAGAGTAAGATTAGCAGCTGATTATCAGCCAGTTCGGACGAATACATTACCTCTTGTTGTGTCATTAGTGGGAACAGAACGATAAGTCATGAATATTCAGCAAGTAACACCTCAGTCTGTATGGAAAGTGTATGGCTGCTCATTTACATGTGAGAAAGTTTGCTCTAGAGATATACAGCCAGTTTTCCTAAAGCTCCCGTCTGTGTAGGGAAAAGAAATCAAACACTTAACCCAAAAGTCCGACCAAGACGGGAACTACGTCTTTGGGAATATGTGCGTCCTTATTACAGTAAACGTCCGTGTCTGGCTTTAATGCCAAGCTTCATGAAAGAGAGACGCCCACAGTGGGTAGAGTACACAGACAGTAAAACACTGTGGCAACTCCGTCGATGTTTCAAAAACTTTACGGCACATGTCATCACGGCAGATGGCGAGAAAGACTGTTCGCGCTTGACTGCTGTGTCATTTCAGTCTTACTTTTAGTTTAATTTGTCAAAGACAGGTGGTGGTTACTCTATATAACTGATACGCGTGTTTATGTTAGACATGGATTTTCAACTTCTGCTTCTGTGTGTGAGCTCTTCACACAGATCTGGTGTGTTAGTTTGATTTTTCTGTTTAAACAGAACGGACCCGTGAAGACTTCCTGACAGTAAACACAGAATCACCGAGAGAGAAAAGATAGCAGGTGGAAGACTTTCAGCTTGCTGTTCCAGTCCAAACGTTGGTGCTGTGAACAAGAGTTTCCCCACGTTTCACCAGTTACAGCAAAGCAGCCCCAGACTATCGCGCTACCACCACCACGTTTGACTGTTGCTATGATGTTCAGTTAGTTTTCCACCAGATGTAACAGGACTCAAACCTGAGACAGTGGTTCTCAGCAGTGGTTCTCTTCTTGGACTTTCTTATTGTTGAATCATGATCTCTGACCTTAACTGAGCCAATTGAGGCCTGCACTTCTTTAAATGTTGTTGTTGGTTCGCCTGCGACCTCCTGGATGAGTTGTTGAAGTGCTCTCAGAGTCATTTTGGTGGGTCGGTTGCTGCTGAGAAGGTTCACCGCGGTTCCAGATTTCCTTCACGTGTGATAACGGCTCTCACCGTGTTTCATTGGAGTCACAAAGCCTTAGAAATGTCTCTGTAACCCTTTCAGCCCGACAGATGTCAGTGACTTTGTGTCACAGCTCTTTCTTTAGAGTGCAGCTGCTTTTAGAGATCTTTTAGTCTTCTTCAGTTTGTGATTTCTTTATGCAGCAGGTCTGGCAGTGATCGGGGTGTGGGTAGTGAAATTAAACTCAGCTTTCCAAAAAAATGTGGTTAATTATTTTTTCATGATTGAACTCAAATGTAACCAACCAATGTTTGATTTTAGTGAAGGAAGCAAACAGTACCAGCCGTTATGTTGACTTTACAACGTTATTCAGCAAAAACACTCGTAACAATGTACAATCCACACACATTAGCATGCACACAGATGCGGAGTGCCGAGTCTTCAGAGGGCTGTTACACACCTGCGCTTCCCGATAAACCCACTGATAACTGAGAAAAATCAGGCCAAACATCTGTGACTCTCACTTCATCTATTCTTTCCTTTCTCCTGCTCTTCTCTCACTCCCTCCCTCTGCCACTCCTAGGACACGCCTTCCTTTCCTATCATTGGAAAATGGATCCATGAGGGAATGGGTGATTGACAAGTGCGATACAATAACGAGCACGCACACACACGCACATACACGCTCTGATGACTGACAGGCATGACATCAGTCAGTGACACCCCAATGACTTCCTGTCAAGACGTTTGATTGGCAGAGTCCTTCCCCTGCTTCAAGCATGTGCTCTCTAATCATGAAACAATGAAATTCAGCGTCTGGTCAGAAGCCAGTTTTTTCCCCTGCTTGGGGAATTTGGAGTCATCGTCCATGCACAAAATTTTCGAGTGCCTTGAAATCTCATTTCCACTGCACGCGTCTATCTTCATGTACAGTTGGAAGCAAATTAAAACCTCCTGCGGCCACTAAGACTGTTCTCAATGGCCCTGTGCAAGCAGCAGGACAAAATGCAAAAATGTAAGATGCATGCAATCGAGTTTAATGCAAAACAAAAATTGCAACTGAGTCTAAATGTGGAATTGAATGAAATGAAAATTCGTTTGCAGACAAGTTGGAAACTTTCACGCAGACTAAGGACAACAGCAACCAAAGCAATCATGAAGTGGTTCAATTTCACACTAGCGGCCATCTGCAACCCACGGCAACCAGGCACTAAACAGCTGGGGAGTACACAATTTTCCCTAGCAACCACTGGTTACCAGGGGTTACTGACTGGTTTTTAGGTCTGCATGAATTGAACCTGGCATCAGATTTTGTCGAAACTGCCAGCAACCTCCAGCAAAGCAACCAGTTGCAGGATAATCCCAGACCAGTTTCCCAGTCCTTATGACCGAGGGTTAACTGAGAAAGAAGCTGGTCTGACTCAAGCAACCTGAATGTGAAGATAATATACATTTATAAATGACATTTGTTGGACTTGTGCTAAGATCGGGAGTGAAATACGGCCTCCATCAAACTGCCAACATGTCTGAATAAGTGCTGCAACTGCACAGCACCAACTCTTACAGGCAGCTTAATTCAAACACAGCACAGCTCCACCAATCAGAAAGTCTCCAGCAAATGATGGGGACTGCAGCATCAAAGTAAGTCCATTTTCTGCCATCAACCTTTTCATCTAAGCACCACACACACACATTCAAAAGCACACAGGCATACAGTATGCACAGACTCGGGCTAATAGGCCTAGCATGAAGCTCAACCATTACACAGCCCACAATGGAGCTAGTCAGTCCTAATGGGCCCCACCGTTGAGATGGGCTAATAGTCCCAGCGATGGAGCACTTTAAGTCTAACAGAGATGCAGCATTATGACCAGCTGGAAAGAGCGCAGAGAGCGGGAGAGGAGCCACGAGGAAAAAAATGGGACAATATGGGGGAAGTCTAATTACTGGTATCAGTGAGAGGTAAAAAAAAAGAGAATGGGCTAAAGGCTCAAAGCTCTTTAAGTATACATGTGCCATTCATGGGAAACCTTTTCAATAATTATAAATGACAGTCAGCAAACACACACGTGCACACACACGGTGCTTCATATAGGCAGACACATTAGATATCAGATATTCGAATAAACATAGTTTAAATTTGAAAATCAACAGCGTGTACACACAAACACACACACGCATCAATAACCACATGAATATGATGCAGTGACAGCAGCAGACCCGCTTACATTTTGTTCTGGTAGACCTCGTCCTCTCCCAGTCACACCTGATAGATCGCCATATTTTCATTTGTACAGACTGTCTCCCTCCCTCCCTTCCTCTTTCACAGCCAGTCGCACACACACAGATGATGGACCAGCTCAACAACCGTACTCTCCACCCGTGTAAATTATGTGCAGAGCACAGAGTTATGGCTGCGTGTACACACTACATCTCTGTACACATAAAGCACAATAACACAACGCTAAACAGTCTGAGCAAGAAAGACAAAAGACGCACACTTTACAGAAAAAGAAATGCATCCACACACACTCTGGAAGATTCACAGTAACCATGTGCCAACTATATGACAAGCATCTGACTGTGTGACCAATCATGTTTTATCAGCACATGAATATTCATGAATATTCATACCACAGTGCACGCACACACACACACGCGCAGATGACTGGCATATCTGATTGGCAAGTGGTAACGGTTCAGATGACGGAGCCAGCTGTCCACTTTAAAGGGCATTTGAAACAAACATTTAGAGTTGGACGTTATGGCCGGGGTTAACGATGAGAATGAGACATACAGTAATTACGTTACTGCAGGTACTTGCAACGCTGAACCCTCCCTTCATCCAACTTAACAATTCAAATCACAAAATCCAGTAAAGTAAGCATCTTCAGAGGCGGTGCACGATCAGCGAGGCAACGCAGCGGCTGAATTCGAGTTTCAAACGTGCGAACCGTCTATGACAAACATGCACATTTACTACAGTAAAACCAGAGAGCTGCAGTAAGGGAGAGTATCCCATACTGCCTCTCCTCCAGACCATTAGGCCAATCAAAGGTGCCCTTAGATGAATATGACAAATCAGCAGCTCGCCCCAGATTGAACTGTACTGAATAGCACCAATTTGCCTTCTCAGTCTACCACCATTACATGCAATCAAATGCAGATAGAGAGCGGGAGCTGGAGGGAGCAGACGGAGAGGGAAAAATTGGAATGATGCAAAGATTAGCGGGGTGGGAATGGAGAGAGGGGTGGGGGTGGTCGCTGCAGAAAGATGGCAGGGAAGAAGAGAAGGAGAGAAAGGTTGAGATTATCACTGGGCTCTAATCAAGACCCTCTTACAGTGATGAGCGATGAGGTGTAGGGGAAAGGTCTAAAAATATCCTCGGGTGTATTATATGGTTTTAAAGCACTCGTGGCGAGATGTGATGGGAGAGCCGGTGGTTAGATGAAAGGATGGACGGAGAGAAGGCTCGCTTAGATTAAACTGGAGATGTTCTCGGATGTGCGGCGTAGGCTGTCCAAACTGTAATCAAACAAAGTGGCAGACAAGAGGAAGAGAGGTGGATGAACACACGCAGAAGGTATCGCTGTAACCTTCGCTGAACTCTGAGGCGCTTAAAACAAAGACAAACGTGATGGAGTGAAGGAGGTGGAGAAACCACATCCTTCAGTCTGTGATGTGTGGTGGAGGAGTGCAACCAGCAACAAAAAGACATTTAGAAAGAGAAGGAGGTACATTCTGTCATCGTTTACCTATATCATTTATACAGGGAGTGCAGAATTATTAGGCAAATGAGTATTTTGTCCACATCATCCTCTTCATGCATGTTGTCTTACTCCAAGCTGTATAGGCTCGAAAGCCTACTACCAATTAAGCATATTAGGTGATGTGCATCTCTGTAATGAGAAGGGGTGTGGTCTAATGACATCAACACCCTATATCAGGTGTGCATAATTATTAGGCAACTTCCTTTCCTTTGGCAAAATGGGTCAAAAGAAGGACTTGACAGGCTCAGAAAAGTCAAAAATAGTGAGATATCTTGCAGAGGGATGCAGCAGTCTTAAAATTGCAAAGCTTCTGAAGCGTGATCATCGAACAATCAAGCGTTTCATTCAAAATAGTCAACAGGGTCGCAAGAAGCGTGTGGAAAAACCAAGGCGCAAAATAACTGCCCATGAACTGAGAAAAGTCAAGCGTGCAGCTGCCAAGATGCCACTTGCCACCAGTTTGGCCATATTTCAGAGCTGCAACATCACTGGAGTGCCCAAAAGCACAAGGTGTGCAATACTCAGAGACATGGCCAAGGTAAGAAAGGCTGAAAGACGACCACCACTGAACAAGACACACAAGCTGAAACGTCAAGACTGGGCCAAGAAATATCTCAAGACTGATTTTTCTAAGGTTTTATGGACTGATGAAATGAGAGTGAGTCTTGATGGGCCAGATGGATGGGCCCGTGGCTGGATTGGTAAAGGGCAGAGAGCTCCAGTCCGACTCAGACGCCAGCAAGGTGGAGGTGGAGTACTGGTTTGGGCTGGTATCATCAAAGATGAGCTTGTGGGGCCTTTTTCGGGTTGAGGATGGAGTCAAGCTCAACTCCCAGTCCTACTGCCAGTTTCTGGAAGACACCTTCTTCAAGCAGTGGTACAGGAAGAAGTCTGCATCCTTCAAGAAAAACATGATTTTCATGCAGGACAATGCTCCATCACACGCCGTCCAAGTACTCCACAGCGTGGCTGGCAAGAAAGGGTTTAAAAGAAGAAAAACTAATGACATGGCCTCCTTGTTCACCTGATCTGAACCCCATTGAGAACCTGTGGTCCATCATCAAATGTGAGATTTACAAGGAGGGAAAACAGTACACCCTCTGAACAGTGTCTGGGAGGCTGTGGTTGCTGCTGCACGCAATGTTGATGGTGAACAGATCAAAACACTGACAGAATCCATGGATGGCAGGCTTTTGAGTGTCCTTGCAAAGAAAGGTGGCTATATTGGTCGCTGATTTGTTTTTGTTTTGTTTTTGAATGTCAGAAATGTATATTTGTGAATGTGGAGATGTTATATTGGTTTCACTGGTAAAAATAAATCATTGAAATGGGTATATATTTGTTTTTGTTAAGTTGCCTAATAATTATGCACAGTAATAGTCACCTGCACACACAGATATCCCCTAAAATAGCTAAAACTAAAACAAACTGAAAACTACTTCCAAAAACATTCAGCTTTGATATTAATGAGTTTTTTGGGTTCATTGAGAACATGGTTGTTGTTCAATAATAAAATTATTCCTCAAAAATACAACTTGCCTAATAATTCTGCACTCCCTGTATAAACGTGATTTATGACTGAGTTACTTAGCTCTGTTTGTAGTGTGTATTTTATATGAAGTCATCAAATACTAGTACATGTACCATATTTTTCGGACCATAAGGCGCACTGGATTATAAGGCACATAAACGCCTTATAATTTTTTTATAATTTTTGCTATGTAACTTTGCATTGTCCACTTTCTGCTGTAACAAAACAAATTTCCCACATGTGGGACTAATAAATATTATCTTATCTTATATTAATGACTAACCTCGTATTGTGGATGGGTTAGCTCAGCTGTTCTCCTGACTGAAGTTTGGTCTGTTTACAGCAGGGGTCGGCAACCCTCGGCACGTGTGCCAGCTGGGTTAACTGATGGCACGACCAATGCTGGACTGGCCATCGGGCATTTGCTTGGTGGCCCAGTGACATTTTTTCCCCCTTTGTAACGGTATAAACAATGAAAGGTGGTGGTTTGTCCAGATGCTGGTCGGTGTGTAAAAATAACTCAGTTGCTTGGTGGTGGCTATGGCGGCGCTTCCTCAGATTCAGTAAAATTAGCAAGTGGTGGAGGCCAGCAGGTGGATGAGAGAAAAGGGAGGCAGGAGGAGGAGAGACCCGAGGTGGCCGAGTGTCAGGTGAACTGAACTTCAGGTAAGAAGTTATGACCTGCAGTCTATCTGGGTCAGATATAAACCAAGTTTAGGTGGAGTTTATTTTCGTTGTGCTGACTTTTTACAGTCAGTTACAATAACTTGTACTGCGTACTAGCTAGCATGATGGAGTTTCTATACAGCTGGGTGGGTGCTATGATGTTAGTGATACCATAGTGAACTGTATTTTATTCATAAGGTTAGTTAGTAGAGTTGCCTGTAAAAAGACGGAATCGTCCCTCATTCAGAGAAAATATTATGCGTTTCGTATTGAGCTGAAAAGGAACACAGTTTGTCGCGTACTTTAGCTAAAATGAAAAAAAGACACAAAGCTGGATTTATTCTGTCATTACGCTGCAGCTGCCTCTTCTTCTCTCATTCTCTCCCCCCTCCCTCTCCTGTTGCTACTCCAATCATGAAACAATCAATGATCAGCTGATCGGCTTTTCTCTCGTGTTTGTTTATTTGCGCCAGAAAGAGGAAACCAGCGGATGTCGCGTTAAACAACAGCAGCACGTTTAAGCTTGATCAGCTGTTGTTAGAATTTATTTAATATTAATTTCTAGTATCAGCTGATGTTTGCTGGAGCCACAGCTGTAAAAACTGCTGGTCATGATTGTTTGTATATGTGGTGAGAGGGAAACATGAAGATGAAACCAGGAGATGTCCTTACTGAATCATCAGAGCTGAACAGGTGATGGAGAAACAGGTTTACCTGTTAGGTGACATGGATGAGTTGAAGGGAAGTTATGAACTGTTTCTGAGAGACAAATAACACCAGGATCCTTTTCTGAGCAGCTGACAGCTGGTAACTGTGCAGGGGCGGGTCTAGCAAAGTTTTGCCAGGGGGCCAGGTAGGGCATTAACAGGGAAAGGGGGGACAAGGAAATACTTTCTTACTCTCATTTAAAATGTCTGGCTGTTATTAAATAATTATCTGAAGCTTACAACCAAGGTTTTTATCTGACATAAAATGTATAGAAATCATACATATAACATTGAAGTAGCTGGAATCGACAGCTGTGCATCTTCATGGAGCTGCATTTTCACCTGCTGGACATCACTACCTGACAAGTTTAACTGTCTTCAGAACATTGCAGAGGCCTTATTCACAGTATTGGGCTCTACATATCTGTGTGAGCAGATTTTCTCTCACATGAGTGTCCTCAGGTAGCCGTCTGAATGCTGGACACTCGGAGACCTGTGTCTCTGAGTGGGAGACCAGAGATCACATTAACATGTGTATCTCTGTATTAACAAACATGCCATATTGGCCCAGTTTATTTTTCTTATCATTGTTGTGAGGAGACCATAAATAGAATTTGTGTTTTCTGTATTTGCTGTAATGGAGTTCTTGTTATGGAACTTTTTTTTGTTTTTGTTTCAAAATAGCTGATAACTATTCACTGATAGCTGCCAACATCTGCGAACAAATATACTTCTATAAAGTGGTTCTATATAATGTGTAACTATTCATATAGAGCGTTATTAAATTTATTGCTAATGCAATCATATGGCACTCTGACTTCTGAGGAAATTTTAAATGGCACTCGCCATCAGAAAGGTTGCCGACCCCTGTTTTACAGCATCCTGCCATGCGATTGCATTTGTCCCTAACCATCGGGAACCCTCACGTTAACTTTTATCGAGTGGAAAAAAGTTAGCGTTCATCCTCCAGCTTCACTGTGTTTATGCTATGCTAACATAGCTGTGTCGCTAGCGATCACGTAGCACATCATTATATAGCAGCTAGCCCAACTTCAGTAACCCTACAAACGTCACTGCTGTTTAGTTTTCTGTCTTCATTTATGTTGGAAGTGATAGCAGAGCTGTACGTTTGAATGTTTCAGAAATCTCTCAGTCAGAACATGCTATATCATGTTTAGGTGGAAGCTAGCGAGCTAACCTCCTGCTAACTTCTAACTCTGTTAAATGTAATAAATCCTGTTTTCATGGATGCCTGGATGTTAAACTTAATAGTTACACCTGGTAAAGCAGCAACACTGATTATTTTATTAAAGATAAAAGAATTTAGTCAGTTTTTAACTCTCAGTGATGCGCAGTGTTCGTTTGACTTTGGGACCTGAAGCGGACGGAGTTTAGGACCCAGTCGGTATGTTGTTGTTGGACCTTCACTGCTGATTTCAGACAAAAGTGACGATGATTAAACGTTTCGTCATGAATGACATCAGCAGTTATTTTGATAACATGTTTAAACAACATCATTCATCTCAAGTCCAAAGCTAAGATTCACCTGCTTCCATATACATGCAGTGCTGTGCAAAAGTCTTGATCCTCTCCTCATTTCTTTCCTTTTGCTTCTAACAAGCCAGACTTTGCTCTCTTTTTTTAGGTGGTCTACAGTTTCCAGACTTTCTGAAGGTCTTTCAGAGTTTGCTTTGCTTTCATCGTTTTCAGTCGTTGTACCTGAGCATTTTCAGAGGAATATTTTTTTGGGTGTTTCTTTGTTAAGCCACTTAACACTGATCTGTGAATCATTCAAGCATGAAAAGGCACCTTGAGGGAGAAACCAGTGTTGTTTCTGCACATAACAGAGAACCAGTCTTAAACTGGATCATTAGACACTTTGTTACTAGCAGCCTGTTTCAAAAACACATTATTTGTTCCCATTCAGAGTGGGCAAGATAGCATCAAATTTAATATTTCAATCAAATATTTCAAAGACATTTGCAGCAATTATTTTTGTGACAATATATTAAAATGCCACATCTTACAGGAAGCAGCATTTATTTATTTCTGCAAACAAATGTTGTTTAGATTTTTTTTAAGTACCATCAGATTTAGATTCGTGCATCTGGAAAGCATGTGATTGGAAACAGCTTCATTTTTCAGCATGACAGTGATTCCAAACACGCTGCCAGTGCCGTAAACAACACACAAACAACAAAAACCGTCACGGATCGGCATCCCCACAGCCCAGACCTCAACGCTATTAATCTATCCTGGGATCATCTCGGCAGAAACGTCCAAAGGAAAGCTCTGAACGTCCTTCAGGAAGCCCGGAGAACTATTCCTGAAGACGAGTTCAGGCTATGATGAAGATCAGTTCACACACACAAAGAAAAGGACCCATTTTCTCCCTTTCTGTGCACACACACTTCCTGTTATCTGATCTTGAACTGCAGTTTTATTCACAATCCTCAAATATCGCAATATTTAATTCAAAAAGTCTGAAAACTCAACAGCAAAGTCCCTCCAGAGAACAGAGAAACACCCAGAGTGAATCACAGACCTTCAGTTTTACTACTGACAAACACAGCTGACAAAAAACAAACGCATAGCTAGCAAAGCTGATTAAGGTAAACTTTTCATCAAACTCAGAGCCCGTTCATCTCTGCTCAGTTATCAGGAACTTTGCTCTGCGTTACAAGGTCTCTTTGTGTTTTGAGGGCTGAGGATGGCGGCATTAAGGTACGCACATCTCAGCTGAACTAAGGATAAACAGGCAGACAGGTAGCTCCTGTAAAGGTAAACCACACAGGACACGATGCACAGCGCTCCGTTAGTCATCCTCACACTCGGTCACACTTAGCAAAGAATAAAAAACATTTGACGTTATTATTAACAGGCTTAGATTAGCCATTTACACAGTCCACTGAATAACAAAGATAGAATTTTAGCACAATAAAACGAGGCTATATCTCCGCATCATAAAGGTTTATTTCCTAATGATTAAATGGTGCAGGAATGAGAGAAACTGAAGGGAGATCGGGGAAAAGGTGGCGACTTTCAAAGAAAAAGAATTAAACATATTCGATTACACCAAATTAGTCCATATTAGTCCAACTGCCTAATATTACACTTTAAATAACATGCAATTTGGAGATATAATCATTGTGATAAAATGGGACTTTGAAATCTGGAAGTGCTTTTCTGTGTCCCAGTTCACACAGACTGCTTTTGTGAGTGTATTTTGAAAGGCTGCAGATCAAATTGCACGCTGCTGTTTATCTGAAGATCTGTATCTGTGTAATAGTCATGTGAAATCCCACTTCAGAACCACGGTGGGGAAAAAACACTGATAGTAGGCAGCAGTTAAGGTGGAAAGTATAGTAAATTGTTCATTGAAACACTTTGCCTCATTCATGTATGTTATAGTCACGCTGAGAGGTGCAGTCTTAATCATACAAAATAGCTCTGAGTGAACATTTCAGGACCTCTTAAGGGAAATTTGGGCACCAGTCTCAGAGCGCTCTTTGTGCCCAGCAGCACGTGACGGCGTTTCATGAAGGGACAAAGAAGAGCTCAGTGTTCATGTTTTGTCCGACACGGTATGAACGCAGGTGGGATGTACACACACTTGATGATGCACGTCAGTTTTTCTGGCAATAAACAAAGAAAAGATGACGGCCTAGTGAACTCTGCTCCTTGCATTGATACCAAAGGTGACCTGATCCTGTGCAGCTGGGGGTTCGTGGGCTCTGAGAGGACAGAGAACATCCAGCAGCAGCAGAAAAGTTTAGGACTGCTTATCGGTGACTTGGCAGCTAAAAAGTGATCAGCAAACAGTAAAAAACGCTGATATCTAAAAGTGCAAATGAGAAAGACACAGATTTCTCTCTCGTCTCAGCAAACACACTAAACTTTATTCAGTGAGGCACAGCAAAGCGGAGCAGACTGTCAGACTGGTACCACCACGTTTCCACTGAAGTCTGGATGGTGTGTATAATGTGCACATCTTAAATTCATCTTAAAAAATCACAAAGACCTTTTAAAGGTTTATGCTCACTGTGAAACTGTGAAACGTTAAAACAAATCTGTTTGTCTGATAAACGCTTTGATGCTGGTTTTGGAAATCACCGCTCTGTGAGAAATGATTTCAAAGCTTTGATATCTGCTGTGTGGTCAGCTGTGTGGTCAGCCGTGGGGACAGCCGTGGGGACAGCGGGGTTTCTGGCTTTTATAACATCTGTTTAAAGTGAATCTTTAGTCTGCTGTGGTGCGTCTCTGCTCAAAGTTCGGATTTTATTACAAAGACACAATAAAGTGAAGCTAATGCTAGCACTCGTTTTAAAGCCCCTCACCTCAGCAGGCCGAAGCCAATTTTCTTGCTCTTCTTTTCCGCCTCCTCGGGCTCCTCTGCCTTCTTTTTCTCCTTCTCTTTTCCCTTCGCCTTGCTCTTTTCTTTCTTCTTTGTTTTTGCCTTCTTTTTCTTCTCTTTTTTGCCTTTTTCTTCGGCCTGGTCACCAACTCCCTGCCGAGAGGAACTACTCGCAGGCGTGTCCCGACCTGAACTGGGCTCGGTACCATCATCTGGAGGGGAAAAAGAGGAGAACAATATAAGAACAATGAAACAAAGTAGCAAAAACAACTACTTTGGATTTAATTCAATAAAACATAAACATCTGAATCATCGACCTGACCTGAAGGAATGCTGTGCAGGAGAGACCACCAACGGCAGCTTTAAGCTAACGTGCGATGACTGCAGGTTATGTCTGAGAAATGTTGTTTAGTGATAATAAACTACACAAAAAACAACGCACTATTCTGGGGGTGTGACCCGGCCAGTCAGTCAGTGATGCTGGTGACCTTTCCACGTTTGGCTGATGACACTGTGTGAGTACAAACGTGCTACAAGTGACTGCTTAACTGTTTGCACAGTTGTGTTCTTGCATGTTCACCTGGAAGTTTAAGGAACATAAAAAGATCTTGAGCCTGGTGCTCACACAACACGTCACAAAGAGGGTCAAGGCCAAAAAACCCAAACGCATTAAGCAACAATGTGCACAAATAAAAACGACTCAGAGTTTACATTTTTCTCCACAGCGCACTTATCAGCTTTACAGAGAGCTGATTTGCTCTTCACAGAGTAAACCGTGACGCCTCATTGCTTCTTCGACAGACTGGAGGTCTGAGACGCAACACAAACACACAAACACGCAGAAATTATAGACTCCTTGTCAGATTTCATAAGCTAACCAAACTAAATTTATTACTTCAAATGGGGCTTAATTTTATTTGGGTATTCACTTCAGCATTAATTACAAAGACCGTCTTCCGGGAGGATGGAAGTGTGCGTGTGTTTGTGTTGCTGCAGACCCACAGCATCATGCTCCACAATGGCAGCAGACGTGATCTCACTAAAGATTGTTTGTTGCTGTGATAATTGTGCACATGTGTGGGTTTTTATTTTTCCTGTGAGGCTTGTTCACAGAATTTTAGTGTTTCAGAAAAAGTGCAAATATCACAACAACAGGTTGAATCATAATCAGAATATTTGCTTCAAAGCACGTTGATGCCAGAGACTCGTCACATGTCAGCATAAAGTCGGGACTTTTTCATCTTTCCTGCGCCAAAGACATAAAGAAGTGATCCAATTTAAACAGAAATAAGAAAAAGTATTCAGAGTAATCCATCCCAGCTGAAGTACGGCCTCAAAGGCACTGACTCATCAAAGTGAATAGATTAGAAACTGTGACACGCTGTTCTCCTGTGGTATTAGCTGGACTCAGCTCAGGACCCCACACAATGCATCTGCTGCACATTAACTGTTTCATTTACACTGTCAAAATATTACCAGTGTTTGCCTTTCTAACAAACGCAGGTCCAGGGCTAAAGAGTGCAAACTCACCTCTGACAGGCAGCGCTCGATAAGCATTTACATCCGACGCTGATATGATTTAAACCCAAGCAAAAAGTGACGACAACAGACAAAGAGAAGCACACAGGAGAGGAATGAAAGACAGATTCAGAGCTCTCTGTCGATTAACTGCAGCTCTGAAAGTGTTGAATATTTAGAAGGATAGTGACAGATGTGTGTGTGTGTGTGTGTGTGTGTGTGTGTGTGTGTGTGTTGAAATGCCCTATTAGTCCTATCCCGTGTGAGTGTAGTGATCTGAAACAAGCCGACTCATTACTCTGGTGGTGACTGATAAGACCTGGCTGCTAATAACACAGCTGGGAATGGGATATGTGCTGATATTTGGAGGCATAAGGTGCTTGTTGCAAAGCCCCTGTCACACTTTACTTGAGAAAATGTAATTGGGGAACACCTTGCACACAGCGGCGAGCCGAGTGGGCATCAATCACTGCGTTAGAAAACTCCATGTGAAGGTGGTGAAGATAAACGTCACCAATCAGACTGAGCTGCAGATACAAGTCGGTAATTCTAAAGCACTAACAAGTGATGTGTAGACAAATGAATGACAATGCATCGTCAGCATATCGCAGACACACGTCTCTCTCTCCCGCTTACCATCATCATCTTCAGCCGGCCCGTCGTAGGATTTATCGATAGCTGCTCTGAAGCTCTCGTTGCAGCCTCTTCCCCTCACCATATTTGGGCGAGGGCGGTGGAACGGGAGGAGTTCGTTCTTTCTGTTGACCTCCGACATGGCCGTCTGGAGGCTCTCCAGCGAACTGGACTTCTTCAGGCCCAGGGTGGGGCCGAGCTCCACGGGGCTTGATGATGCTGTGGGGGAAAGGAAGTAATATTAGCATGTTGCAGTTGTCTCCTCCGGACAATCAGTCAGGTTGCATTTGATCATTGAAGGTGAGACTGACAGCACAGAAAGCTACAGCTGGCAGCACACAGTGGTTTTGAATATGAAACCCCAGTTTCAAGGTAGACAGCTTAGATTAGTTTGAAGTGTCACATCTTCCTTTACTTTACTGCATCAAGTTAAAAAGGTCAGAAAGCATCTTTGAAGAATTTCTAATAATAAACATCTTAATTTCTGACCAAAAACATGTTAAATTTTGATCGGCAAATTCTGATTAGATCATCTTTAAACTTTGTTGGCAAATCTGAAGACTTTCACTGCACGTCCACGATGTAGATGCTGTCGTTCTGCTCCTGGTTTTAGTGCCTCAGAAGACCCGACCTGCACATATACAGTAGGAGAGAGACACCTTTGCCCAGGTGTGGTGATCGAAAAAAGCTTTATTCCTGCAGCACCTTTCTGTGATCAGATTAAAAACCTGAAGGAGACACGAGGACCAGAAGTCAGACCCACCAGGCTACGGCTGAACTCCAGAGAGAAGTGCCAATAAAAAAAGCGATGCAGTTAACTATCCTGTTGTTGAGTCTGTGATGGATGGGAAGTCTGCTTCACCGTTCCTAGATCTCCATCCATCATCACGAGTATGCTGTGAGAGATATTACTGAGGGAGGGAGGGATCTAGCAGGAAGCATGATGAAGAGGAGAACGATGGATGAGAAGACAGTGCAACGGTGGAAGTATTCATGGGAGGGAGAGAGACATCAGATGTGTGTTGGAGCCTCACGTTTCAAGCACACAAAGTCTACATTTGTAAAAACAGCAAAGCTTGCACTCGTGGCATTTTGCAGGCTTCCTAGCAACTGCTGCTATCTGCTGCACAAACCCAAGTTAAAAGCATCCGGACCAGGTTCAGCCTCGGGCCCCACTGTGATGTCTCCACCACTTGAGAGGATTACTGTTTATTAAACAAAAGAGGGAGAATAGGTAATGCAAGTGTCACCCTGTGCCACCTAAAACAGAGAAGACACAAGATGGGAAGGAGGAAAGATGACTGGGAGGGAGCAAATTAAGTTTCCTCCAGAGGATATCATCATGGGAAACCCCGGTGGCAGAGAGGAGGACAGAGAAAAATGAGGAAGAAGGGAGGAAGGCTGGGCTAGCTGCCAGCTCAAAATACTGGTAATCCTTACACACACACACACACACTTCAGATTCCTTGCTGGCCGTGGCCTGTCGATATGATGCCACTGTGATTCATGATAGCTAAACTTGCATCACTTTAGCTAATGATTCCCTATACGCGCTGCTGTGTTTGTGCGTGCGTGCACACGCGCATGCTTTCACTGCACAGGAGATGACCGAGGACTGAGGAGGCGACTTCCACATCTATTTAAACAACCATTAACCAAACGCACACAAACACACAACGAGTAATAACTCACAATGAACGTGTGCACATGCATAATGTAAGTGGTCCGCTCAGAGAGGAGACGGGCAAAGGCCACAACATGTCGACTCACATCCATAAACACTGCCCACATGACATTCACAGGCACACTGAATCATCACAGCACCATGTGATTATTTCATAGTGGATCAACTTAGGAGCGATAGCTGAACAGCTGAACTGAGGAAACAATTAGACAATAATGTTCCATCAAAAGTCATAAAACTGAGACTGAAACTTCAATTAAATTATTTCAGGGTTACTTTTTTAATAAGAAACACTAGATTTACGTGAGCCATCAGCAAAATATGCTTTTCCTTGTGAACATCAAAGCCAAACCTACAACAAACCAGTAGAACCAGTTTAAGAAAAGCAAAGATAATCCAGTCAGTGTCTACTTTGCAGACAGACCAGTTCCCTTCCAGCTGTGGTCCAACAACCTTTTGTTACGACACCGAAACAATGAAAAGTTTTATGTGCTGTTAGCATTTAGCACATGATTTACCGTCTCAGCTCTTTAGTCCCTGCTGAACTCGCAATTTACATCGGGTGACTCATTTTTCTTGATTTGCATTTTCATATATGCCATGGGGTATGACAGGGTGTTAGCTGTGTAACTGTAACACTGCGACAGAAGCATCTATATTTGTTTTGACAGTGTGATTACATAGTTTATGACTTCCAGAAGCTCAACAGGACCGTGTGCTGCTGGCTAATGGGCTGAAGCTACGTGCACTCTGCCTTTAAACAAAGAAAAACAAACTAAATCATTTTAAATACAAGTTTTCGACTGTAGAGCTGCTGCGTGATAGAAGAAACCCCCCATACACCACTTTCACCTGACAACTTTAAGTAGAATTACACTTCAGTGAGATCCGCGCCGCAGTGCATACTTTAGTTGATAATCTGTCACTCTTATTTTAAGTGAATTTATAATAAAGCACACTTAAAGAAATAAGAAACATAATGTTTGTATTTCCACTGCCTGATCGTATCTGAGCAGAGCCCCGTACACTTCAGCAGTGACATCATCGATAAACACCGGTGACCTGGATCGTCTGTGAGCCACGCGCGGCCGCAACACTGCCTCCACCATGTTTGACACATAATCAGCTTCGGATCACGAGCTGTTTCTTTCTCCGTCTTTTCCCTCTGTAACAAGTTCATCTCTTTAGATGTCAAGGTCGTAATGTCGATCTGAATCTTGACAATAATACACCCGCCTCCTCGAGACTGTTCCTGACTTGATTCAAACGATGTGAAGCTGTTTTTCTTAACCATGGAAATAATTCTGTCATTACGCACCGAAACCAGGACAAACCAGGTCCTTCAATGCACATATTAAACAAATATGTAAGACTGCTTTCTTCCATTTGCGCAACATCTCTAAAATTAGAAATATCCTGTCTCAGAGTGACGCTGAAAAACTAGTTCATGCATTTATTACTTCCAGGCTGGACTACTGTAATTCATTATTATCAGGATGTCCTAAAAACTCGCTGAAAAGCCTTCAGCTGATCCAAAATGCTGCAGCAAGAGTCCTGACAGGGACTAGAAAGAGAGAGCAGATTTCTCCTGTTTTGGCTTCCCTTCATTGACTTCCTGTTAAATCCAGAATTCAAAATCCTGCTCCTCACATACAAGGTCTTAAATAATCAGGCCCCATCTTATCTTAATGACCTTGTAGTACCATATCACCCTATTAGAGCACTTCGCTCTCACACTGCAAGGTTACTTGTTGTTCCTAGAGTATTTAAAAGTAGAATGGGAGGCAGAGCCTTCAGTTTTCAGGCCCCTCTTCTGTGGAACCAGCTTCCAGTTTGGATTCAGGAGACAGACACTATCTCTACTTTCAAGATTAGGCTTCAAACTTTCCTTTTTGCTAAAGCATATAGTTAGGGCTGGACCAGGTGACCCTGAATCCTCCCTTAGTTATGCTGCAATAGACGTAGGCTGCCGGGGATTCCCATGATGCACTGAGATTTTCCTTTCCAGTCACCTTTCTCACTCACTCTGTGTTAACCATATCTGTTATTAATCTCTGTCTCTCTTCCACAGCATGTTTTTATCCTGTCTTCCTTCTCTCACCCCAGCCAATCACAGCAGATGGCCCCGCCCCTCCCTGAGCCTGGTTCTGCCGGAGGTTTCTTCCTGTTAAAAGGGAGTTTTTCCTTCCCACTGTCGCCAAAGTGCTTGCTCATAGGGGGTCATATGATTGTTGGGTTTTTCTCTGTATGTATTATTGTAGGGTCTACCTTATAATATAAAGCACCTTGAGGCGGCTGTTGCTGTGATTTGGCGCTGTGTAAATAAAATTGAATTGAATTGAATTAAACTTGATGGTGATGCTGAGTTGGACGGTGCATTCACTGCCTTTAAGAATGTAGCAGATTGTTGATTTTTCCACTTTTTTATTGTGGTTTTTCAGGTTGATGATAGCCTCGTTCAGTTGCATCAACACCTCTGTGGACCTCATGCTGAAAGTTCCAGCAGCCAGATCAGCTCCAGATCACGTCTGTGTTTAAACAATGAGAAAACGTCCTGAAAGGACTGGACAGTTTAATGGACGCACAGAGACAAGACTACAAAAGTGTTGTTGCTATTCTAATACGTATGGACTTAACTGCATATATATAATAAAGCGTATGTTATTTGCTCAATTTCAAAAAGCAAAACGGGAACAAGGAAGCTAATAAAACCGAGAACACAGACTGACCTCTGAGTCCAAACTCTGACTGTTTGCAAAACACTCAGTAGTTGGATGAGCCGAAGTTTTATAAATAGCTTTGTGGTGTTTGGCTGGGTAATCAGGGAATACACACACACACACACACACACACACACACACACACACACACACACACACACACACACACACACACACACACACACACACACACACACACACACACACACACACACACACACACACACACACACACACACAATCACTTATAAAGATATATAGCTAACACACACACACAAGGTCCCACAAACATTTTTTGCTTTGAGTAGCAGGATTTGTGTCATAAATGTAATTACTGCTGTCCAACTGTAAGATGATAGAATTAAGCTGCTTTTAGAGAGTGAGAGAGAGCGAGGGGGGTGTGTGGGGGGATCACAAGTAAGACAAGAATATCAAAATGGTTGGAGGCAGAGGAGGAGGAGGAAGGTGGGGGTTGGCAGAGAAAAACAGAGAGGAGAAAAGAAGAAAGAAACAAAGACAGCAGGCCTGGGAATGAAAGAGGAAGGATGGAAGTGACAACGAGAGAGAGAGAGAGAGAGAGAGAGAGGAAAAAACAAAAAATATATAAATAAAAAATTAAAAACAGAGCACAAAGACAGAGAATGCCAAGCTATCCCGAGGCTATTTTGTTGGCAGGAAGGCAGTGGGCTACTTTCAAAGTCAAAATTACACTAAGGAGCAGCTTAGCAGCAGGCAGCGGCAACAAAGCCAGCAGACCCAACAACAGCCCCAACTTCTGATGAACCCAAGCACTCTTTGGACGCTCTAATAAGGAAATGCAGCTCCATTTCTGTGCTCCACTTTTCCATGGAAAAAGACAATATCCAGCTTCTCCCACTGTCCCATCGGGGGAAGAAAAGCATTACATCACAGCACAAATACCACCCGGCCCAGGCATGCGGCGTTAGAGAAGACATACACACTTAATTAAAAATTCCTCCTTAAAATAAAGTGACACAGTGATCTAAAGGGTGAGGTGTGCAAGGCTACACGAAGCATCTCTAAGGTGTGTGTGTGTGTGTGTGTGTGTGTGTGTGTGTGTGTGTGTGTGTGTGTGTGTGTATCTGCTGTGAAACAGTCTGGGAAGGGAGGACGGTTTGTGTAAGCAACCGTTTCCTGTTTATTATATGTGTGCAGAGCGGTTCACAGATCCCGGCCAACGAAATGAGGTTTTCCGATCCCACAGGGCTCGTAATAATTGAACAGGCATCATAAGCCATACAAACACGTGACATCATCACCAGTCTCATGTCTCAGTATTTATTTTCAGATTCCCACAGAGCTCAATGCAGATGCAGCTGTACCGAAAGGCGACGGTATAAAAATTGACCGAAAGAAGCGATAATGCAAATATGTAGCATGGAGGACTTCCACGAGCGCCACCCCAAAAACCAGATGGTCGCCGGCCTCGCTGCCAACAAGAGCTGATGTGTCGTTTCTGCAGGATAATGACTCCTTCATCTGAGATCCATGTGCACGAGGTGTTTAGAGAAGAGAATCTATTTTTCACTCATTAATGCACGAGCTGTGGAGGCTCATATAGATTCTCGCTTCAGTTTGCTAAAAGATGGAAATCTTAAACATTGGCCTCCACCTCGTCGTGCAGTATCTCATGCATCATACAACATCAGCGCAGCACACGTCATCCTGTACAGCCTGAAAACGACGAATGGCCAAACCAGCGAGAAGCGACAGCTCTGACCATCTCCCGATTACTGCTTACCTTTATTGGCTTACTGAGGGAGACTGGGAGGGGTCAAAGGTCATTAGGTATACGGGCGCACAGCCAACGGGACACACAAAGACAGTTAAAACACAGAATGATGGAAAAGCAGTCACTACTTCCAATAACAGCCGGTAGGAGCTAATGTGAGGCGGCATCGAGCACGATCTGCACACGTGCAGGCAGCCACGCTGACACAAGACACAAATTGAGCTGCTCTCCCTGCGACAAATTAATCCATCAATCCACATCAGCCTAACAAGGTGGCTTTCAGGTTAAATCCAAAGCAAAGTCTGGGAGAGCCAGAGAGACTGGGAAACAAAGGAAGGAAGAGAGGAAGGAGGAGACAATCAGAGGGAGAAGGAGACAGAAGGGGATCCAGAGAGATGCGGCTCTCTGAAGACGCAAATTGGCAAAGTGGTGTCAGCGTGCAACTGCTGTCAAAGTCAAAGTTTCACCAGGGAGCGATTCAGACAATGGACTGTACCGGGGTCCCTCAGCATCACACTGGCCCCCCGACACACACACACACACACACTTTCAGAGAGATGCTGTCCGTCCTAAGCTCCTCTGCCTGTTTGCCAGCCTCTAAGCCTGAATGGCGTTGGCAAGAAAGTGAGTGAGCGAGGGCTGCTGGTGGGTGGAGGAAGCAAAACTCGGCAATACAAAGACATAAAACTGCAACAAAGGCATACAAGAAATTTGGCAGTTTAAGACATGTTTGCTGCAGGGAAAAAAACTCACACGAGTGAGTATAAACACACGAGACCTTTTCTTTCCCACTTCTTAAGAAGCATCTGCATTAAGGACTCACGCATATTCAAGAAACAACTGAGGGCGTTTGTGCGCGTGGATGGAAATGTTCTCGATTCCAGAGCTTGTTTATTCCCCACAATTGACTTTCACATGAAAACAGCTCTCGTGCACTGTTGCGCGCTGGCTCACAAACACACGGGCAGCTCGAGGCCGCCTTCATCACCCGAGGCTCGGCACAGCGAAAGGAGCACAGCTGCAACCGCTTACGTCCTGTCAGCAGTTTTGGTGTGCGTGTGTTTGACTCCATCGTCCTTCTCACAGCGGTTAAAGGATGAGTCTGCACTACTGAACGATACGTGCTAATGTGTTCTGATCATGTAAGCAGCCGTATCGTGTACACCCAATAATGACTCAAGTAATCTTCATGGAATTTACTTGGGAGCATCTCTTCTGTCGACTCTTCCACAGCTCGTTTGATTTATTACCAGAATGCCGGAGCTCCTATTTCTCAATGCCACCACAAAGACGTCAAACACGTCTGACCACAAACCCCGACACGATCTGTCAGAATGTAAAAGCGGGGCTTTTCTGTGTTTATTTATCGCAAGAATTTCTGAAAATCTTACTGAAGACAGTTTGCTCATCTGCAGCCTCCACACGTGGGATTTTCATTTAGCCACAAAGACCTGCACGCACTCACTTTTAAAGGGAAAGTTTCCACACATGCACGCGCACACACAGTCTGTAATATGGTCGCCTATTTCCATTGCTTTGCCTCTCAAATTCAGCAGAACTATAATATAACATGAAGTTCACATTTTCCACAGAATGATGGAGACTTTCCATTACCATACTATTACCATAATGGTGACAGCTTTCACGCGTGTATGTGGGTGAGCCTGTGATGTCGTTGTCCGGGGATTTCTTTGGGTTTGTAGAGGGAAAGACCATTGCTGGAAGTGTAAACAACATTCCCAGAAGTCACTGTCTTTAAACTGCTCATTTCCCAGGACCCCACCCCACCCCACCCCACGCTCTGCCTCCTCCAAAGTCCGTGCAGCTGTCCTGACAGCCTATCGTGAGGCTGCTGGAAGCATTTCAGTTGTAAAAAATGGATTAAAGAAGAGGAAAGTGGGCTGTCGCGCTTGCCAGGCACACACTCTCTTTAACAGCTCTCTGGGCTGTGCAGCCTTATAAACCAGGAGACACGCTGACAGGCAACAGGTACGGGGAATGTGTAAACGGGCCTTAGGAAAATAGTCTGGAAACCAACCGTGGGGGGAAAAACAGATAAAGTGTCCAAGTGTCTTTACTGGACATTCAACAGGCCGTAAACCATGAGGTGAGGTATACGACATGTCAGATATCCAGGAGTCCAGTAAAGAAAACATCTCTGAGTTACCGGACACAGCACGCATTATCATTATTATTATTATCATCATCATTATTATCATTATTATTATTATTATTACTATTATTATCCTGCAGGACTTTAAAAACTGGCAGCAGCCGGCAGTGCAGCAGAGTGAAGGAGACCAAAGTGAAGAACATACAGACTGACCGAGGACAAACAAGTAAATCTGGCCACAGTTTAATCTGAATTACAATCTGTCAGTCGTAGTCAGCGAGTAGCAGAATATAAACACTATTATTAACACTCGGGTCTTCCCTCCTGGTAACAGCCCATAATCATCAACACTGTTGATTTAAGCTGACAAAAATATAAATCTGACAGCTTTGTTTGGGACTTTTGTCCACACCTTTGCATTTTTACCAAGTTCAGTCCTCATCACGTCCTCTTTCCTCGTCTGCCTTACTCACATTTTCTGGATCCCGGCATTCGCTCAGCTCCAAACCAAAGACGAGAAACCGAAAGGAAAAATGTGTTTTCCTCATCTTTTTACCGGAATGATGGAAAGAGGAACAGACAGCGCATCTTAATCTCATTATGGTCTAATCTAATAAAATTACTGTTAAATCTCTGTTTCCATAACTTGTCTTTCATGCTCATATCATCTTCAGAATTGTTATGGAGCTAACAAATAAAAGTCTGCACCAGCATGTATGTAGTGGAGAAGTGCTGGACTGAGTGACGAGGATAAAGGCAGACTCACACCAGAGTGCAATGACGAGTGCTCTTAATGCTGAAGGGCCACAAATGTAATGCTGGAGACTTCAAGGCAAAGAGAAAGAGAAAAGTTTCAGGTGAAAACTTTTAAAAACACGGGCTCGTCGGCTGCTGTGGTGAAAGCTTTTGAAGCATCGTCCATCTCTGCCCGCCCGCACTTCAGCTTTCCTACGTCCTTCTCTCCTATCCTCAGGAGCAGTCTCGACTGTGCGGTGAGGCCTTGCTCTTCTTTCTTGGTTCGTTTGTAAATTTTGTTTCCATTTGTCTCCAGAAAAACCTTCAACGTGTCCAGCATGTATATGTTTGCTGTGTAGACTGCAGTTTCTTATTTATTGTGGCTGAATTTGCTGTTTCCTGAAATCTGTTGCATGTGTGTGTGACACTGATCATATAGGAGTGTTTGGGAGTTTGACTCACCTGCATTGCTTCCGGCCAGTGATCCAACATTGTTCTCATCTGCCACTGAAACACAAGAAACTGATGTTAACATACAAACATGTGCCGCGCCGCGTCCTCGGTCCTCCCGCCTGTCTCGCCAAAATGCTTGATTTTATTGCACTTCTATTTTCTGACTTTGCCGCTCTTTGCTCTCACCGTCGCTCTTTAAACCAATATTATGTTTTCTGTCTCATTTTACACGACGGCGGGACGGCCGCTCTGTTTTCCTGTGATGTTGGGTCGGCTTCGCTGCTACTGCTAAGTCATTTCCCTTCCTCCCTTCGCTCTCACTCCATTTGTCATCTCCCCTCCCTTCCCTCCTTCACTTTCTGTCTTCTTCCCTCTGACCTCCATCTGTCCCTTCACCTTCTGCCCTTTTGTCTCGACTTCACTGTTTTCTTTTCTCTTCAGTTACACCCCGTCCATCCAGCCCGTCGCTCCTCTTTCTTTCCCTCCTTTGATCAACATTCTCGCTGTTAATTCGTCTTACACTTCCTACCTCCGCCTCGGTCCCCCTCCTGCTTTTTCTCCCTCCGTTCTGAAAGAAGCTGATGAGCAGAGCTGCATCAAACACAATGACACGGCTTCTCTGAGCAAATACTTTTCTAATGAAAACCACGCCTGAAGCGTGCCGCCAAACTGCCTGTGTGCATCTGACACGATCTGCACCGCATTCCCCGACAGCGGGGGATCACGCATGTGATGCACACGGTGTTGTGTTACCAGGAGAAAACACACACAGGAGGCCCGTCGCCTACTTTTATAATGACAAAAAACTCAAATTCAGCCTCCGAAACTGAAGAAATGAAGTTTTGGTTGAATTCACAGGGAAAAGGATGCGAGCGAAAGCCAACAAAGACGGAAAGGTGTCAGAGACGGAGCGAGCGACAGGGACGGCGATGAGCGAGGGAGGCGTTCATCATTTGCAACTGATCTTAAATAATTCTTCAGTTTTTAATTGGGCTGGAAAATAAAATCAGGACAAATTAAATAAAAATGAAATTATACAAGTGACCCACTGATAAAGAGATGAAAACTGTGTCGTGCTCTTTTTTTATATAAACACACAAAAGCATGAAGTCGTATCCTAACAGGAATGTGGTCGTTATATGAAAAAAGATAATGGAGTTCTCACTAAAGCACATTTGTGGCGCTTATTAACATGACTGCATGAACTATTTACATTAAACTACATTTACAGGTTGTGAAAATGCTAAAACACAAAGTATAACGACAGGATTATTCGCTGAGCCCTGAGTGTACGTCTCCACTGACCACGTATTCTTCAGTAAGCAGAATTCAGAGGCACAAACACTTCCTGCTTTAGTCTTAAGCTGCCCTGCTGCACTCCCATACATTCAGCTTTCCTAACAATCGCCTGCAAATTAACACTTAAATCTAGCTGAGGCGCTGCTGTGCTCTTTGCTGCTGGAGCGGCCATAAAATATCCAAAACTGCCTGATTTTGAAATATCACTTTAATTAAATAGTGCCAAGCTGAAAGCGCCTCTAATAAATAAAGTTAAAAAAGAATTCAGCTAGAAACTTTTTTTCACGTCCAGCTATGATTGCATATAAAGTGAAAAATCTTTTATCACCACGGTGACGTTTGCGTGTGTCCGTGCACGCGATTCATCTCCTTTTGAGCTCCGTAACAGGATCCGTGCTCGTGCCTCGTCACTCAGTCCATGTGATTCTGAGACTGCATTTACATACAGTACTAATGAGAGAAATCTGATTTGCATACGGCGATGCAAAGGCTGACAGAGACATATTTGCTAATTGATGCTCAAATTAGCAGAGCTGAATAAACTGGCGAGGCAGTGCGGTTGTGGTTAATATTGGGCTGTAGTTATGACTTCATTGGTGTTTGGTGCGATAACAAACGCAGCTTTTCTGCTGAAGCTTACAAACTTTTATAAAAGCACTGAAGCTCAATCGAAGCGCTTTCACAGGAACCATCACCAAAAAATGAAGCTGACACTTTATAAAACAGCCCACGACTAAGGCTGTGTTCCCCTCTATTAAATGAGATTATAATGTAATTATATTTACCTACAAACTCTTACAACAGGGTAAAAAATCATGATTTGACAGGAAACACAGAAATAATTACACTGTAACTAAATTTAAGCACATTTCTTGGTAATTTTGCATAAAAACAAAACAAAATCTTCCATCTGAATCTGTAAATAGGCTGAAGTTTGCAGGGAGCGGGTCATATTATGGATGGATTGACCTTGAATTTTTACATCTTTATTTAATATTCACTGCATTGATGTGCATGATGAATGTTTTATTATTGAACTGACCTTTTATTTTACCAAAGTACGTGTGATAAGGTGTCTGCTCCTCTACCAAAAATAAGTGCCATCAAAATTCCCAGGCCTCCCTGACCTTATAACGACGGAGCCAGGACAAACTTCCTGTAAAATACCTGGAAGTTCGGCGATGTTGCACTTGGAAAAGTTCAGCGTGACTATGATGTAAGACGGGAAAAACTGTTTGTTTCTTCTGTAAAGTCCCTGAAGGTAGGTAAATATAATGCCTAATAAATTACATTTAATTACAGGAGAGTTACACCCTGAGTCACAGGCCATATTATAATGTGTCAACAAAATTTGCCCATTTTTCTTCCATGTCCATCTTCTCAGCTTCAGCGCTCTCGTCTTGTTTGTAGTGTGCAAGCAATATGTTCTTCTGGACTTTGCAGAGACCCAGGGCATGCTGGGAATAACAACATAACAGAGAGGGATCAAGCAGAACTTCAGGCCCGCCTAGAGGGATAACATTTATCCCCAAAATGTAAGGTCCTCGTCTCTGCAGCACTTGTGGGTGAAGCTGAATTTTGCTCTTTTGCTGTCAGTAAAGGAAGAAAACTGAGGCGTTTGTTAATATGATGTTGTTATTGTGGCTGCCTGATGGTTTGGCAATGAAAACATGCCATTCAAGCAATCAGTTATTAAATCCTTATTTATTTGTCGTGCATTTAATGAAGATCAAGGCAGCAAAAACACAAAGGAGGCGATGTACAGGCATGTAGTGCATACCATCAGTCTGTTACTCGTGTAGAAACAGATGTCTGAGCCACTCAAATAGTCTTCTGCTTTGTCTCATTCACACACACACACACACACACACACACACACACACACACACACACACACACACACACACACACACACACACACACACACACACACACACACACACACACACACACACACACACACACACACACACACACACACACACACACACACACACACACACATATCTGAAGCAGAGCCTGCTCAAGGAGGAGGACTGAGGGAAGTGACATTTGAAACAATAGGCTTTTGTTGTGCTGCTGCATCCACTGTCACATTACACTGATGTATGCACAAGCACAGGCGTAAGCACGCACACGGACGCAGCGTCTCTACAGCTGACTTTAACAGTCGCTGAAATGTCACCACACCGTCGAATCAGAGAGCAACAGGTGACCGAGATGTGAGCTCACGGCATCACCTTCCTCACACCGTTTGCATGAATAAAAAAACATAATGAAGCTGTAGCTAAACCCTGCACCGCTTTAGCACTTTGTTTGTTGCTTTCTTAAGTTTGGAAGTCTCAGATGTTCACAGGTCAACCACAAAGATGCTGCAGCTTCACACTCCTAGAAGCCACATCACATTATTCTCAGTCCAAGGCCCCGAAATGTAAAAGCATAAACGGCGTAGTCTTATTCTTTAACATGAACCTGATTCTGTTTAGTACAGGATGTAAGTAAGCACACAAGACAAACACAAAGCTGCAGCCAGTGTCTCTGCAGAGGCCCCACCTGCATGCGACAGGACAGCTGTCAGTCTGCATGTGGCTATTGAGAGCATGCTGGTGGTGCAGCAGTCGTGCAGCAGTCATGCAGCAGCAGGAATATTTAAATGTATGTGAGGATGCACGCAGCCACCATGCAGAGCGCACAACGAGAAAAGATCATGTCCCCACCAGTGTGATGCTGGTTCTGAGTCGTACCCAGGTCCATGCTCTTCGAGGCTTTGACGTGCTGGATCTGCCACTGGTTCTGGTTCTGGGTGGGAGACTGGGGCTGAGCCGGGCTAGAGACGTGAGGCTTTTCCCTTAAACAAATTAAACACAAGGCAAACAGAGCCCTTATTTTATTTGTGTGGAAGTCGCATCCTGTGTTTGCAGAGTTTCTTCTGAATGGTTTTATGTTGTTTGACCCTCGTGCAGACAACATTCACACGTCGATTATTATAACTGCGGCAGCGTTAGCGTGCTAAAAGCAGAGCAATGATCTTACATTAAGGAGGAAACAGTGCAATGGAGCACAAGATGCTCAATAATGTTATTTTTTAGGAACAGCTAAAAAATAATAATGTGAGCAACAGTTCACTGAATGTTTTTGTGATGGTGACACCAACATATGGATAAAGAGTAAGTCTGTAAAAACCTCTGAAGAAGACAAATACTCACCTTTCCTGGAGATAAGAGTTTTGATTGGAGCTGCTGAAATCAGCGTCATGTCCATACAGCAGCCCATCCTCTTCCTCATCCATGTGAGAGTAACTCCCGTTGGTTACTAGAAAAAAAAATCAATCTGATTTAAAATAAAAACCTTAGTGGTGATGTGAGCCTGAGAAAACAGACCAAGCATCTTTTCTAGAATCAGGTCATAAATAAATAAAACTCAGCATTTGACCCGATTCTGCAGTGAATCTTCGTACAGCCGACTCGTCCGTGTTGTTGTGGTCACGGAGTATCACGCCGTGCCAGCCAGAATGGGAATGTATAAAACGCCCACATGGATCCCTTCCTGGGTTCTCTCTCTTTGTTACGGTTATTTGAGTTTTTTTACAGGCAAATATATTTGTCAGATATGACTATTACTCCTCATATTGGGGCAATAATAATAATAATAATTGATTATCTAACTGATGGTTTAAAAACAGGCCAATCACAAAAGCTGCTTAGATTTTCAGGGAGGTGCTTGTGTAGTTTTTACATTCAACACAGACAGAAATCCTCTGTTAGCTTTGAATTTCTGCTCTGCTGTTTGTTAATGAGACAGAGATGATTATTGGTGCACAGCAATGTAGCAGAAAACATCTGAGCAGCTGCCTGCACTTGTTTCCTAGTGAGTCTGCTGTAAGGCCGACTGTATAACGAATGCACCTTTCAAACACAGCACACGAGGAGGAAGCAGAAGGAAGTGAATTATGCTGTGCGAGTGTTTGGAGGAAGTCCCGACACTGATTTCCACCTCAGCTTCCAGCTGCATGTAGCTGCAGTTTCACAATCACCTCTGAAGCCATTAGGGGCGGACTATTTAATAATCAAAAATGGGTGGAGGAACACGTCAAATAAACACGTGTTACTCTGTTCTATTGTCGTAATAAAGCTCTCCTCTAAATATTTAGAAAACCCGCCTTTGGCGAGGAGAGAACATTAGAAAGTGGGTTAAAGCGATTCTCACGAAAAGCTCCGCAGACAGAAAGTCTTAAGGATAAAAACTAAAGCGAGTGAGAGACAAGAGGGAAACGGAGGGAAAGATAAGCAGCTGGATGAGCAAAAAGTAAAGAGAGATAAACCTCACAGCAAAAGTTGGTGCAGATGTGCAGAAGTGATATGGCTGCGTCTGCCTGATAAACGAGCTTATGACAACTTCATACACAGACACACGATCCACTCGAGCGTAATTTACATACAGTCATCACTTCTCAGAGTGCATAGCTGCCTGCATCTGCACACGTGCGACTGAAAGCAGAGACGTTTGCAACTGGAGAGGAAAGCGGCGGCCTCTGAACGCATCGCAGCCTCTCATCTCCCTCCCTCCCTCCCGCTCGCTTTCTACACTAATCACCTGCTTTATTTTTCTTCTGCTGCCTTTCTTGCAATCTGATATTTTGGCTGTCATTTATCTCTCCTCTCAGATCTCCCATAAATCATTTTATCTCCCACTCAGTTTTCAGCCTTTTTTTCCTCCTCCTTCCTAAACTTCCTCCCTCCTCCTCTCTGCCAGCACCTTAATCAGCTGAACTGTCAAAAACACACACACACACACACACACACACACACACACACACAGTTCTCACTGACTCCCTCTATTTGAAGTGAAAAAGGCATTTGTTGTGTGGATGATAGCTCAGTATCAGTTTGCTCCAATAGAGGATAGATGAATCCTCTTCTTCCACACTCAACGTTTCCTTCCTGTCATCTGTATTTGTCTACGGCTTGTTGGTCCAATCATCCCCACCCATCTCTCTCTTAGCAGCCGTGGGAACCGGCGCATTCATTTTACAAATACAGAACCAGTCAGAAGTTTGGATGCACTGTTGGTGAGTTCAAGGCTTTTTGCTTTAGCTGTGCAGTTTAATGCAGTTCATTCAGCTGGAATTGTTTAAGAGAACTGCTGGGACTTCTGGTCTTCTTAATGATCTGAGAGCATGAGCCAGGTTGCACTGAGTGGGTCTGTATGAGCGTGGAAAGTAACCATTTGTTTTTTCAGCTGGACACCGACCCAAAACCACAAAGAAAGGCAGATCTGGCTCCTACAAATGTCCAACCTGAGCCGGATAAAGAGAGAAGCTGCTGCTGATTACTGCTGCACGCGTGTAGGAACACCTTCAAAAAGCATCCTGGCTTCCACAGATAGCTGAGGGAATATCACGAGAGTGCAGGAAATGTGCATTTACTTATAACTTAAACTATAAACTCTTACTTTGAAGGGAGTAACTTTACATTCAGTAAATATTCATTCCTTTTCTCTTTTTAAACATACTTTAACATGTTTGTAGTGCAAAAACAAAAAGTTTAAAGTGTTGTTTTCTCTGCTGGAACTTTCAATATACTTGAAATGTTTCCTACAGTTACTTTGTATTATTTTTTACTTATGTGCATGTGATGCATGTTTAAAGGTTTAGATACAAATACATGTGAAAATGTTTCTGATCACAACAATTTTGTTTTCCAATAAAAAACATATTCAGGAACTTTGTGACATAAAATCATAATTAGATGACGTGTCATTATCCATATATCATTCCCTGTATGCCGATAAGCCTGAATTATGAAACTGAATTTCCCGGAGGAACCCACCCGAGGGATTAATAAAGTTTCATCTAATCTAATGCCATCAGTACAAACAATGGTGGTGAGAAACACAGTATTAAATATTTCCATATAGTATTATATCCCATGTAGAATCCTATGAGACATGCTTGTTATCACATTCAAAAGACTCACAGAAAACTTGACCTCCGACCTTAAGATTCAACCTCAGATGAGGTGAGAAACATTTATGGTATCAATTTGAAAATCGTACATCGCCTCGTTCTAAAGTTTTCGTGTTGTCCACGCCGCCCAGCGTGGTGACGACAGAACTCATGCAGGTTTTACAGACCGTGATGTTTCCGTTACTTCTTTTTAAACCAAATCTTATAAACAGGGACCTGTAACAATAGCTTTCAACTTTGATGTTTAATAATATTTTTCTAAATGTGCCATTAAAAAAACAAACAACAAAACTATGACTGCAGCTCCTCGCGGTGCCACACGAGGACGGTTTAACTCACAGGTAAAAGAAACTTCACAGCTATAAAAAGCACATTTACAGACACAACATGGTGCAAAATAAAGTCTGTAGTCTCTTCAGCCAGATCCCCCTTCATAAAACTCTCAGGGAGGTTGAATCTGTTATTCATCCACCTGGTTACTGCAGTCAGGGACGCGGTTGCTTTGACGCACAACAGTAATTATATCAGATCCTCGTCTGCCCAGCTGGAGTTGTCCACTGTGTTTGGAGCATGTTAATAGATTATCTGACAGATATGATGATGCAGACCATCAAAGAAGTTTGTGTTTCTTTCTGTTACCAGCAGATCTGTGTGTCAGCTTGCTAACATTAGCTGACAGCTCCGTCCTTTCATCCAAATATGATGATGATGAACTTCTAGCTTCAAACAGCCACATGTCTGCATTCAAACTCTAACATGCATCCAAAAGTAATGATTCAATTCAATTTTTTTTATACGGCGCCAAATCACAACAACAGTCGCTTTATATTGTAAGGTAGACCCTACAATCCCAACAATCATATGTACTCTATGAGCAAGCAGTTTGGCGACAGTGGGAAGGAAAAACTCCCTTTTAACTGGAAGAAACCTCTGGCAGAAGCAGGCTCAGGGAGGGGCGGGGCCGTCTCCCACGATTGGTTGGGGAGAGAGAAGGAAGACAGGATAAAGACATGCTGTGGAATAATGTTGACCTCACAGTGGCTACATCTACCTGGGATGCTCCTGGGATGGATCCCACATTACTGAGCTTGACTCAAGTCTTGCATGACATCATTAAGGTTATTTTTCTGTCTTAAGTTTCTTCATGCCCAGAAAACATTTTACTTTCTGCATCTTCGTCTGTAAACGGTGCTCTTAAACCATCACTTTCATTTGTGGTCCATCAAAAAAACAATTTAAATACACAAACATGAGAAAATTAGGAAAGACTGCATAATGTGAAACTGTACTTAATTTAAGCTCAAGTAGATTAACTCTTCAGAAAGACAGAGAGAGAGTACAAAGAGTGAATAAAGACTGAAAGAAGAAGATGATGGATAAGAGAAAGAGACGGCTCAAAAATGCAGAAATAACACATGTGCATGAATGCATATGTAAGGAATCACTACACTGAATTTATTCTGAAATGCACAGAACAGTGCAGTGTTTTAATTTGGACGGCGTGCCAGAAAAACTGTGGCTTCAGTGCGTGAAACAGTTCATTAGAACAGTGAAACACACACACACACACACACACACACACACACACACACACACACACACACCCAGCAGTGAAAGCACACAAAACAACTCGCACAGCCTGAGAAATGTGCTACTGTATGCCAACACACACTAATGTGTGTATGTAAATGACACGATAGCTGAGGTGAATTTGAACAGCAGAGTGTATTCAAGGTCAGAGCTGTTTGCCAGTCTCAGTGTAAACACACAGAAACACAGCACTGTTTAATACTGGCCAAAAAAAATCCCTGAACCAATACACCCCCCCCACACCCACCCACACACACACACACACACACACAAACAAGCACTGATATCATTCAGACACTGAGGACAATGCGAGTGTGCACACAGTCGCCTTAAACTCTCTTAATTAGGACAAATATACCATCAAATATGTCTTCACCTTAAACTCTGATTTACATCACGAGTGTACATCAGATTTCGTCTCCATAACATCTGTAATACCTGGACAATGGTGATAATAGAAGGCGCACTGTAAAGCGCACTCACAGGCAGAACCTTCCAGTAAGAAACAAAACAACCCTGAGGGACACGCGAGTAAAAAGAAGCAGAGAGAGAGCTGGAGGAAGAAGAACAGAGAGAAAACGGGGGCAGAATACCCTCTAATTAAGTCAACTGGAGATGGCGAGATGACGGTTTTTGTTTATGTTTGTTTTCTCTCAGAGACGTTGTTTATTTCTTATGATTAATAAGCAGATTCGCTTTACTGGACCGGGTGCAGATGACACGCCCACCTTTGATGCTGCTTTTACAGTAAAAACAAAACAGAAACTAAAGAAAAGAAAAGCGCTCGAATAAAGTCAGGACACGTGAAACAGGCGTGCGTGTTGAAGTTTCACAACAAGCACGTTCCTGTAATGTTACACTCCTGAGGTCACCAAATGGACCTTTAGTTTGAAATCACTTCCTGTAGGTGAGGACTTGGTTTAAGGCCCTTTGATGTGTTCATCAGAATGTGCATGTTAGATACAAAGTGTCTATGTGAATGGCTGAATGAGGCCCGAGGCCGGTGTCGCCATGCAGAGACGTCTTCAGGAAAGAAGCTATGCGCTCCTGAACCCGAGACAGCATCAGGAGCGTCTCGCCTGAGCTGAGGAGACAAAGAGCTGGACTGATGCTCAGTGATCAGTGAGTGAAGTTTTCATTTGGAAATCTCTGTCTGTAAAAGGTGTTTTCATCTTTTAGTTATTTCCTGTTTTATTTTGATAGTCTCCTGTCTCAGGTATGTTGTATATAGCATCACTTCCTCTGTGTCGTTTCCCGTTTGATTAGTTTCAGGTGTTTCCACTCTGCCCCAGTCGCCCTCCCGTGTATACACAGTCGCGGTCTCCCTTTGTTCGCTGTCAGATTGTGTGTCTGTGATCCCGTTCAGTTCGCCCTGTTTGTCAGGTCTTCCACCAGAATAAAGGTTCCTCTTTTGTTTATCCAGTTTGCTTCAGAAGTCTACTTTTGGGTCCGACTCACCACAACAACATTTCTGATTTTTTCCTGTTTAGGTCTCTGCATTTAAACGACCCAGCGGCCCAAAGCCTCACAAAACAACCGCTCTCGTATCAAATTTTAGGACAACAGACAAGGACAAACAAACAGCCTTCAGAAGTGGGAGGCAGCACTCAGATCCACAGATGAATCATCTGCATTGTTGTCAATGCTATCACGTTTGGTGCTCACAGCAACCACAAGGTCAGCGCCACATGATTGAAGGGCAGTTATATAACACGCTAAACTCACCGTTAGATGCATAAATGATGTTGGTCACCAGGGGGAGGTGAACGGTCTCAGCGGCCTGACCGTTCATCGGGCTCATCGGTGCAGAAAGGCCAGAGCAGCTGTCAAATGAGCGACTGGGTGATCCACCGTGTTGATCCTGAAACGGGGACGGAACAAAGACCGCTCAACACTTTCAAAATAAAATAAAAAGTAGATCTGAATCATATTTTGTTACAATAAATACAAAAAAATGGATGAAGTCTGGGTGACGTGCTGGATTTTACTTGTTTTGTATGTGGACTGCATTTAAACGGAGAGACGAGCAGTAGCGTGTGAGAGGTTTTCAAACACAATAAGACGCTGAGTGAAGCGAATCCGAGGGAGACACTCGGGAGACAGTACAGGGTCAAGGTGAAGGAGGGGGCTGCATTTCCCATGCCCCCACAGGGTTAGAAGCACCTTCAGCACTGCTTCCTCTTTCAGTGTGTGGCACCGAAACCTCGATTATACACTCTGCAGCCGCGAGTCTGCTCGGGTCCCAGTGACGTAAACGTCATCATCACACGGTGAGGGCGAGGGTCCGTGTGGATGTGTGTGCAGAACATTACAATGCACCAACTGTGCAGCAGACTTGAAGGGGACAGCGAAGTGTAACAGGAAGGACTGCCAGGCCGTCGGGTCTCCAGCGGCGTCTAATGGTGGGATAACACGGTGACACCTCTCCCCCTCAGAGGACAGCCCTCTGAGGGCCCTGCGCTAGTCAAACAAAGCATTGATTATACTGTCGATGTGTCTCTTTGTGCATGTATTATTTCTTTAGGAATTGAATTTGCATTTATTTGTCATTTGTGTTTGGGTGTAGAAAACTCTCCGGATTCATTAACATGCATGCATATGTATGCTGCTGAGATTCAGTGTACTCTGTTTCTTTGCTGTATTTGCCCCCTCTGTGTTGGATAATCCCCGCTCTCAAACAACAAAGGAGACATAACAACGCCGTGTGTGCAATAAATCCTCCATGTTGTCCTACTCTTGACCCCACACCCGGCACCGGCTCCGGTCCCTCGCCCAGCCTCCGCCGAACTCCAACCCAGCCTATGCCGGGGTGTTAGACATCCAGCAGGCCCCCTTCCTGGCTCCCTCCCAGCATGCTTCCCATTAGTTAGTGTTATAGTGCAATCAGATTTCTCCTGAACGCTGGAGATACACAAACATGCATCACCTTATGTCTGCGTTCTTTGTTTATTTTGATCATTAACTCCAATTATCATCAGTAACATCTCAGTTAAAGACTTCATCCACCTCTCTGAATATGAAACCATTAGAAACCGACTTTGTTCACCACTGCCTCATTTTCTGTGCTCATGGTTGTTTTTTTCTAAGAAAAGACTTTCCAAGGATGGCAGGAGCGCTGCTCTACAAACAGCATTTGAGCCAAACGGAAAAAAAAATCAAAGGACTAAAATTCAGGTGAAATTCACTGGTTTTTGGTCACCTTAGTGTAAGGTGTTATTCTGCATGATGAGCACTAACAGGGAATCAACAGGGTGGATTTTTAAAATCTGTTTCTTGTTTTTTTGGGACGTCAGAAGGACCGATGGTCAAGAACAAAGTCAGAGTGTTTCCGCTGAAGCTGCAGAACCATGGCGATGCAGGCAGAAGGTGTTGGGATGGGTCCTGTATTAAACGAGCAGCTGGATAAAGTGAGAGATTAGAGAGAGCGGTCGAGACAAACACAGCCAGAAGAGCTGAGGGAGAGAAAATTACAGGATTCAGAGAGGGGGAAATATAGAGTGCTGCACTTTTATAACATTGAAAAGCATCAATGTTGAGTCCAGAAAAAGCTTTTAAGGTACAGTCTCTTATCTATCTGCCTTTATCACCCCCCTCCCTCCATTTTTAAGACAAAGTGGTGACGGTGCCTCTTTGATGCATCTCACTGCTTTCCTCGTCAGGTGATTGACAGGGAGGATGGCCTGAGCCCAGCAAGCCCAAGCACACGCTACATGCATGCATGAAACCAGCATCCAGTTTATCCGACTAATGCACTAAATCCCATCTTAACAAGGCTGGTAACTGATATGATTAGTCCAACTTTTCATTGGTTTTTTGCATTTAAACTGCATCTGTGGCTCTAAATACACACACCTTCTCTTAACGGCGTCTCTTTGTGTTAATTCACGTCTCTGAGTGTGTGTTTGGAGTGCCTGTATGTGAGCACACTGCACAGCGTATATAGCTTTTTCAATAACCAGCAGGTCATCCGAAGGGTCATCCGCACTTGAGCCCACAACCCTGGCTTTATGCGTGCAAGGATTTCTACAGACGGACTACAGAGCCGTGGAAAAGGCACCGGCTGAAAAGCAGGCGAGATGAAAAGCATCTCTTTCTCTTATAAAGAAAGGAGATACAGCTGAGTCAAGAACACTCTGTCGCACACAAACACGAAAAGCAGGAGCGTAAATGCTCTTTTGCTGCTGCCTCTGAGAGCAGAGAAGACACAGTGTGAAGAATGCAGGGGCTTTCAAACGTGGTGGAAGGCAGAGATAACACACAAGATAAACATATTACCAAGACATTTATATGCAGTCATGTGAAAAACGAAGTAGACCCAATGATTCAGTCGCCTGTAGCATCACCTTTAACAGCAATAGCTCGAAGTAACCGTTTTCTGTGGGATTTTGTTGTCTCTCACGTGACTGTGGAGGAAATGTGAAAATGTGCTACAGCGTTTCATTGCATTGAGGTTGATGACCAATTTGGGCCAAGCTTTACATGTCAGACATGAGGCCTCATTATTGCCATCAAGCAGACGTCGGCCCTTCTATAAAGGCTCTACTGCAGGTGTATTTGCTTTACCCTGATTAATCTACAGGTTGACGAGTGTTATTTAATTTAAAGGCAGCACTGAAGAAGCCCATATCCAAAGTCGTCTCTTACGACTGATGTCTAAATATATTTATTTATTTTTCATGTTTTTACTTAAAATAATATTAAAAGACTTGTTTTTCACATGACTAACTGCTCACTGGCTCATTAGTTTAGCTCATCTATCTATTACATAAAATGACACACGAGGCAAAACCTGTACCTTTAAAGCTCTCAGCACCACCAGCTGGATGGTCCCTCTGACGTTGCCCTCCTGTGACATGGAGCGCCGGAGCGTCTCCATGGCCACGTGATTGGGGCGTCCCAGCAGAGACTCTCCATTTACAGCCACCAGCTGGTCATTGACATGCAGGCGTCCATCCTGTAAAACACAGAGTGGTTTGCTGAACATATGTGTGCGTTTTCTGCAGTTTGCATTGCAGATATGTCTTTGCATGAACTCTGTCTACGTGCACGGACACACATGCCTGTGAGTTAATGACAGCTACATGTTGCATATCATTTCAGTACTCTGTGTGGTCTGACATTCTCTCTTTTCAGCAGTGGCAGGAAATCACTGAGCTCTGATGGAGAGCTCACACAGACGCTCGCTCACGCACACCTGTGGCCTTCACTGAGTGCGTCTGTGAGGTTAAACCAGCCAAAATGACTTAAACCCTGCACACACACATTCTCAAGGCTGTCTGACTTAACGCAGTCTCCACCTCATCGACTGAGACCTCCGTCAGCTCAGTCTGCTTGACTGCATCGGCAGGATATTTACAATTCCTCTGCAGCAGGCCCTTTCCATCTATTCCTGTCTGTTTGTGCACAAACACTAACAGCTGCGCCCAGTGTGAGGGTGTGTGTGCATGCGCCCGTCACACAGAGAATAAGAGGTCAACGATGAGTGGAGCAGGATCTTGTGTGCAAAGACGTCCACGTCTGATGAGGCTAACTCATTTTGTGTTACTTTACACTGTGATTGGAGCAAAAGAAAATGCACTGTACAGATGAAGTGATTTACATGAGTGTATGTATGTTTGGGAAAACTGTGTCACCTTGTACGCAGCTCCTCCGTGTATGATGGATTTGATGAAGATTCCCAGATCCTCTCCCGTCTCCCTGGACTTGTTCCCTTTGAGGCTGATGCCGAGCCCCGCCGAGCCGGTGTCGTTGAGGGGCACCTCAAACATGAGCTGCTCCTTTCCATTCTCCGAGACCACGCTCGGCACGCGGGACACCTCGTCCCTCTGGAAGCGACAGAGAGTAATGGAGGCAGAAGAGGCGAGACGGGGATGATGAAGGGAAAGGGTTGGGAACGGGGTGAAGGCAGGAGGCAGAGGGTTAGCTCATTGAGCTTGAACAGTCTTCAAAAGCTAAACTAAAAGCTTTTCCATTTGAGAGAAACTACCAGGTGCTTTTGAACTAAATTTCTCTCCAACTAAAAAAAAATTGTAGTCAGAGTATAAAAAGTTTAAAAGAAAGAAGCCATTTGGACCGCTTGCTTTTATATACCCACCTTTTTTTTGCATCGCCATCTCTCAAGTCTGCAATATCAATAAAATGACCTGCGCATTTTCACGAGGTAATTGGAGAAGACGACAAACACAGAAAGCCAGAGAGACTAAAGCAGGAAGAGCAGAGTGAATATAATGAGGAAAGATGGTGAAAGGCTGAAATAAGAAGCAAAGACAGACCATGTACATAAAAACTATCATAAAGCCAGAAAGCAAAAGGAAAAAAACTGCATATTATGAAGAGAGAGAGAGATGTGGCGTAATGACTGAGTCTGAGGGAGAGTTAGTGGGACAAAGACTGTGAACAAAGACAGCGAGCAGATACTGACAGTCAGAATTATGACTGTGATGGCTCAGCGGGAGAGAGCGAGCAGCGCTTCACAGCATATGGATTATACTGTTTACATGATCTTAAGAGGAACAACAGGTAAACAGCAGTTTTTTATTTTTCCAGAGTTTCAACAAAATCACAAAAATTGTGAAGATGAAGATGAAGATGATGACGTCAGGGATGCACTGTGGTCCAACTTACTGACAACAGCTCAGTGACAATCATAATCAATGAAACCTGCAAAGCTACAGTTCATGTCACATGTCCACATATAACCGACAACACAACACAAACACGTCATGTTTACACACGGAAGATTCACCATCATCCCCAGCATCATCATCGTCATCATCGATTGATAGAAAACAGGAGGATGTTTGTTCTTTGAATAAGTGTACGTAGGTCAAGGTTCAAGTTAAACAGCTGATAAATGTCACGAGTTTACAACATTACAGCAGTTCAGCCGATATCTGATCACTTATTCTCACTAATCACTGTTGGCTAAATCAACCTGCGCTATATGTCAACATGCAAACATTTCTTCATGCAGGAAGCGAGAAATCGTCCTCCCATGATCAGCGATGCCACATGAGAGCAACAGCAGGACTGAAAAAGCCCACAGCTAAATCCACATTTGTAAAATCTCATCTGCTCCTACAGGTCAAGAAAACAGACAGATGAGAAAAAGACGATGTCAAATTCACTCTGCACGAACAAACCTCACAGCTGGAGTAAATCACCAGGAAGAACGTCACAATTACACAATTTCCAAAGCTAAAAACACACATTTCATCCAAGTGCGGCTTTTACAGATTCATGCTGCACAAATTCTCCTCATCGTTATTCATTTTAGACTCGTTTACACCCGATGTCCTCCAAAAAAGGACGAGCAACAAACCCAGAAAACTGGAAATTCAGTCGGCTGCTTTTTGATCGATCGTTTCACGTACAGTCATCTTTAACTTGTGACCCAGTCAGACAATAAAAGGTTGTAAAATCCTGATTTCAGCAGCACATACAGCGTGATGACATCATAAATATGCTAATGAGCACAGATGTCACTGGAGCAGTCTTTAGCAGCTTTCTGCACTGAGGACAGAGACGGTACATCTTCATACATATCTGTGCGTGTGACATCTCACCTCCAGCAGAACATTTAGCACACTCTGCAGAAAATACCACAATACATATGCATTAGCATTTAGCCAACAGATACATCCAGGTTTATTCTAATGATATCTGATGCAGGGGCGCTTTTTAATGAGTGTGTGTGTGTGTGTGTTTCCTGTTGCATGAAAGTTTCAGTGGCTGCTCTCCATGACTGTCTATACTTTCACATAAATTACTGCATTGATTTGTCTGTTTACACTATATATCTGTGAGTGAGTCCATGTCTGTGTGTCTGTGGCTCTGCACACACATGCATTAAGTCAGCCTGAGTCTGCCTCTGTGTGTGTGTGTTTGTTTGGGTCAGCAGTGTCAGCTTTAGACACTGTTTGTCTGTGGGGATTGTAGGTTTAACAGCGTTAAGCCGACAAAAAGTCCTCTACTCTGCAGAAAACTGTTTTCCCTGCTGGAAAAACTTCCCCATCAGACTGACTGTCCAGACCTGATAGGAAGCTTTCCGACCTTGGAAAGAACTTCAAAACACCCAGAAGAGGAATGTTAGCTACTTTCAGCACATAATTACAGTGAGGATTCATTAGGCTCGAAAAGTCCATCCAAAGCGATGCTCGCGGTTTGGCAACTTTTCAGTTTTTCTGCCGCAGCTAAAATGTTTTTATTCGGCTGATTTTGCTGCGTCCTTTTGTTATTTGTGATTTCTCACGCTCGGCACAGGACAGAGCAAATGTCAGAATGAATTTAGACCAGAGGACGGATGTTATACTGCAGCATTTCTCAGATAGTGGGGAGACCAGGACCACCCACAATGGTGTGAGACGTTTTATGGAACCTGACAAAAATATGCAAATATATGTAAAGATGGTTTCTGGGTGAGGAATTCAATTTCCCATAAAAATAAGGAGCAAGCGCATCCTCGGAGCACGGAGGATTTAACAGGTAGTGAGATAAAAAAAGAAAAGAAAAATCACCAAAATTTAATCGAACATTTCTATTATTTCCCCCTCGTCACTATGAGTGGCGGCTATATTCACATGCACTAAAATAATAAACACTACTGCGAGTCTGTGGGTGTGTTCCCTGTTTGTAGCTACGCAAAGGTCTTTGCTCCTTAAACTCTATCAAATCCATCCACTTACAGGAAACGCTGTTTGCACAGCTCGCTCCTCATGCTGGTCATTTAACATTTAAATGGGTTGCCACGACGATGGATCAACGAGAGGACAAGCTATTAAAAAGACAGCTTCGTTGGTGTGTTTGTGTGCGCTTTTTTTATTAAACTGAGCCGGTAAAACATGACAGAGGGAATGATGGAGAGACGCATTATGTGAAAATGAGTGTGAACAGCATCACCTTTAAAGGACAGATGAACTGTTAGCCAGAGCCGCACAAAGATTAAAACACTATCAGAGGAGTGCCAGGAAAGACGAGCGGCGATCGTAATTTTGGTTATCGGTTGTGTTTGATCTGCTTTCACACTCTGCACTATAAATTCTGCCATTCCTTTATCTGTGTGCGTGTTTGCGAGGACACCTGCTTTCAGCGACATGGTCTTTTAATGAGAATGGTGCACAGATGCCCTTCCACCCAGCCATGCTGAGGCTCTGTGAGTGTGTGGACAGCCCCACGCCGTGTGAATGACTGCCCAAGGATCCATTTTACAAGGCCAAACAAGAGTGGCCGTGTACTTAAACGTGGCGGTGTGATTACACAAGCATACATACACACAAACAGCTGAGGTAAGTACTCCCAGGGACCACACCTGACATTATGGGCCATGCTTCTGACTTACGAAAATAGCCGCCCATCACTGACCACTCAGGACGGGCCCCTGTTGTCCAGCACCCCCCACCCCCCCCACCCTATTCTGCAGCAGCGGAAACCCCCACAGCCCCGTCTTAGTGAGACAAAGGAGCATTTACAATCCTACAGAGAAAGGAAGATGATGAGGAGTGACAAAAAAGAGGAAGCTTTGGAGGTTAACATGTCTGTGTGAAAGAAGAAACCACTTGGAGTCCACGACGCATTTAATAAACAGAAGAAATCTCTGCAGAGAGGCTGGGTGGAATCAGGCAGCGTACTCTGGCTCATATCTGCCTGTCGCTGCCGTTCAACAAGTAAAGCGCTAATGCTGCTAATATAGATTTCCCAATTAAAGGTCTGCACATGCAGGGCAAGCTGGCATGTAGGTGATGTGAAATCCACAGCAGGTGTTGGTGGCACAGGGTTTGTTTTCCAAGCTTACAAGTGGTCACGGGCCATCGTGTTACATTACGGGTTCGTGGTGCGAGCCGGGCAGCCTTCTGTTCATGTGCCGAGGATCCCCACATGAACACAGAATTGCTTTTTGGCAACGGCCGACAGCAAAGTCGCAGCTGCCGTTTTCCACACATCAACACGTTAAAGAAAATACTTTACATGTCAGGCTGCACTGAGGAACTCTGACTGGAAGTAGGGAATGTGCTGATCCCCGCTGACACAGGCCGGAAAGTATATCAGAGATGAAAAGTATAATTTATTTATTTTTACCTAAAAATATTTAAAGGTAGGCACGCTAGAATACGGGGGTAGGAGGATACAAAGAAACAAAACTGTAAGTAAGTAAACATAGAACATACATCATGTACATCAACATAATGCAAATTAAATAAGGATGTAAAAAAGCAAGATTAGTCCACTCCATAAAAAGGTCATGCCTCACAAAGTGCAGTGTACTTATATAGAAATATTGTTTGTCTTTGCAAAACACAACCATTAAATAATGCAGTACTTAAAAGTACTTACAGTGTAATTATTTCCTGTAAAAATGTTTTGCTTTATCTAATCTCTTGCTGGTGTTACCGTGTGCACTTGTTTATTGAATATCATGCTGTTTACAATAAAACTTGTAGCCACTGATTGTGACGCTGAACTCACGAGGAACATATTTACTAAAGGTCAGAGAGCGAGTGAGCCGAAGGATATTTTCTCATATACTTTATTTTCCGCACTATAAGGCGCACTTAAAATCCTTTAATTTTCTCAAAAATCGTCAGTGTGCCTTATAATCCGGTGCGCCTCATGTATGAATTCTAGCTTCCACCTAAACATGATATAGCATGTTCTGACTGAGAGATTTCTGAAACATTCAAACGTACAGCTCTGCTATCACTTCCAACAGAAATGAAGACAGAAAACTAAACAGCAGTGACGTTTGTAGGGTTACTGAAGTTGGGCTAGCTGCTATATAATGATGTGCTACGTGATCGCTAGCGACACAGCTATGCTAGCATAGCATAAACACAGTGAAGCTGGAGGATGAATGCTAACTTGAGTTGAGTAAAGTTTGACTTATCTGACTGTTTTGTTTCACTTAATGCGCCTTATAGTCCAAAAAATACAGTACTTAAGTTAACTTATATGCACAATCAGAGGAGTCGCCCCCTGCTGACCAAAAGACAGAATGCAGGTTTAAAGGCTTTAGTTTTCAGACACGGAAACTTAATTACGTAGGGTTCTCCTTGAATGAATAATGTATGAGAGATGTAAATGACATCATCAGAGGCTGTGCACAAAGCTCAGTGCACGTGCACTTTCATCTGACCGCATGTCTGCAAATGAGTACGACCTCCGAATAAGGACCGTATCTTTGAATAACCGCGCTGATCCCCACTGGATTGACACAACTGACATGTGTGAGTATGTGTGACACTCGTGTGCAAAGGCGTTCGAGTCACAGCAGTGTGGTCGGAAGGAAAAATGATGAAGCTGCTAAACCTTCAATAAACACCAGCGAGATGTCACATGAGACAGAGAGCCAGAAAAAAAGAGAAAAGAGACGTGATACCCTTCTCGGCTGCTCTCCACTGGGATGATGGCAGCTCCTGCAGAGACACCAAGCTGCCAAGGAGTTTGTGTGTGTATATGTGTGTGAGTGTGTGTGCATACACAGGTCTCTGAGGGTGTAACAGATGGGGGATCTACTGTAGAGACTCTGTGAGGTCACATTGGTGACAATATCAGTGAGACGTAACACACACACACACACACACACACACACACACACACACACACACAGAAAGACAACAGACTGCAAACACTGCAGCGGTGATGGATGAGGGATTATCAGAATGAGGAAACTGTTCAATAAAGTTGTTTTGCTTTGAATGTGCTCTGTCACCAGTTGCTAACTGTTTACTGATTTAAATGTCACTGTGTGTCTGTGTGAGTGCGGAGCATCTGCTGCTAAAAAAGCATGTTTCCTGTTGTGGAAAGGAGAAGAGCAAAGAGAAGACGGCCGTGGAGCTCGACGAAGAGCAGATGCCAAAAGCAGAACTACACAACAAGCCTGCTGGAATCAAATGTAGACCAATCAGCCCCACAGATTTCTATCCAAAGTGTATTTGTGAATGGTTTGTATTCATATTGTCATTTACTGTGTCAAGCATACATGCTTAAGAGGTGGGGGACATGAATACTGAGACGCAGTCCCCAGTTCTGGATTGGATTTACCACTATGGGAAGCTTTCACTTCACTTCATTCAAAGAGATGTTTCTGTTTTCTTGGCTTTTTGACTTTTTAAATAGAAAAGTTCCTCTGCCACCTAAAGGTCTACTTTGATGTTTAATCTAGCAGGAGCCATTCAAAGCATACTTTTGTGAAATCACTGCGAGTTTGAACACAACAGGGGTTTATGTTTGCAATTTTACACATATTTCACAGATTTGGATGGATTTACACGACTCATCACATCCACAGCTTACTCTGGACCCCTTCATGTCATGTTCTAACCCACTGGGTCATCTTTAAGCATCATTCTTCACTACACATTCTGTTAACCACAAACCAACCCAAGCGTGCACGTCGTGAAAGCACACAGCACATCGAGGACGGGAGAAAAAAAAAGTCAGTAGCAAGCTGTCAGTAATTCCTGTAGTTTCTCTACGGCAGGGGTGCCAAACATAAGGCCCGAGGGCCAGAATCAGACCAGCACAGATTCCAGTCCAGCCCCAGAACAGCTTTGGAAATTGTGCAGAGGGACAAAAATTTTGGACTCTTGTTTTACAGCTTTTGGGTCCACAGTTTTTTAATGGTGATTTTTGTAAAATAAGAGAAACTTCCTGCTTTATAATCACTGGACAGTCGAAGAAATAAGCTGCTAGAACTACTTCTGTAACCCTGTAGGACCCAACACATCAAAAAATAGCCAGAAAATTCAAATTTTTTGGAACTGAGATGTTTATGAACCCTTAGACAAAATCCACAATTTTATTTTTTTGCTGTATCATGTTGTTTTTTAATTTTTTTTTTATTATATTATTTATTGTTTGTATCACATTTGACACACTGAGCGTTTTTGGCAACTTTTTGTTAACAATGTTAATTTTAGACAAAAAAAGTTGTCCGTAACATTTTGAAACTATGGCAAGTATTGATCATGTTGAAGAGATGGAGGTCTCAGAAACTCATGTAGCAAATATGACACAAATGGCATTATGGCGTTAATTTGATTTCTGATTTCTTTATTTTCTTTTAATGTATTGCAGCAGCATTTCTCTAACATGTAGAGAAACAGACGTGCTGGTGAAACTGCGCTTGTTTTTCTTATACCATCACATCTCAGGGATTAAATGTGTAGTTAAACTCCTTCACACTGACACACAGAGGAGTTTCACTCGTGTATGTGGCCCACGATGTAAAATGAGTTTGACGTCCAGAGGACATAAAATGCTCTATCAAGTCCTCATTTTCATAATAACTCTTTGCAGGTGAATTGGACGAACCACGCGGCCTTATTGGCAAGTTGTTAATCATCCAACACAGATTGGTTCAAGCCATGTAACCCAAAGCCTCAAACTATGGATTCTATTATGATTTCATGACCATGCATGGCTCCAGCTGCCCTGCTGTCTGCTGCAGGATTCATCACTGTTGCAATGAAGGAAAAGGGAAGGCGTTTCGTTGCAGCTGAAAGACGTTTATCTATTTTGCTTTATGACCCAAAATGTTTTAGAGGCCTTTAGCAAACTGGCAAAGGGTAAACGAGGAAGTCGTCAGTGACATGCACGAAAAAATAAACTGTATGGAAGAACAAAAGAAGGGGAGGGAGGGAGGGAGAGAGGGAGGGAGAGGGGGAGCGGGGAAAAGGGAGGTGTGAAAAGTCTGGAAGCAGAAAAGAGCATCTTTGTCTCAAACATTAGTTTCAAGACACTAGCCAACTCAGCAGGCGTATGCTTGTTCATGTGCAAAGAAAATTAAAGAAAAAATGTTTTATGTTGTTCGCGAGCGACTGTACGTGTGTGTGTGTGTGTGTGCGTGTGTGTGTGTCCGTACAGAGAGCCAACACAGCAGGATGTACACTTGCTATACTGTGGAATGTGTATTAAGATGATTTTATTTCACAGAAAAGTGACTTTGAGTAAGAATGCGTGTGTATGTGAGTGTGTGTAGCGCTGGTGTAATGTCTTTGTTCTACAGCAAGCGCACACATTAGCACACAGCACCAGATGGTGGGCTGAAATGAGACAACGGAAGAGGGGGAGGAGAAGATAGACAAGATCCTTCCATCATTTCATCATCATCCTTCGACTGTTTCCTCTCCAGAAACACAAACACACTGACATAAATTTAAAAAAAAATGGGAAACTTCAGTCATATCACAGTTTTAACAACGATGCAGAGCGCTTTAGAAAATCGCTGGAACTGTGTGGAAAGAGTTTTACACGACAGAAAACCTTATTTAAAAAAATCAGCAGACAACACCAGGTGTTTTTGTGCTTCGGATGATGACGGTGCAACATTGTTTCTTTACGTTAAATCAAGTCTTTTGACTCCTAACAAGTGATGGGAAACATTATGCTTACAAACACTAAAAAAATATTAAATACACGTGTAAGACTTTATTATACAGCCCACGACACAAGGCGTAATTCCCCTGTAATTAAGTGGAATTTCAAGGAATTTGATGTGAAATTACAATGTAGTTATATTTACCTACAAATACGTGAAGGCAGGCACACTAGAACAAGGCAGGTTTGTACAGGAGTAAATTTAAGTGGTCTGTAAGTAATATTAAGTACTGCATAACTTCACGTATTTCACAATTATCCTGTAAGTACATTTAAGTTGTGCCTAATTTCTGGTTCTTTTCCAGGAAGTACACGTAAGTCATTCTCAGTACTGCATAATTTCTTGGTATTTTTGTGGAAAAAACATCATTTCACCATCTTACACATACTTGTACATACTCTGTACTTCGTGGAGGTATGTTACAGGAAAGGAGACGCTCCTTTCGAATTGAATGCTTGAACAGAGAAAGAAAAAATTAAGTTAGACTTGGCTCCCTCGTATAAGATCACACAAACATTTCAAACTTTCATGGTATTTATTTTTTATTGTTGGAGAGGGAGAACTTCAACATCAACATAAGTAACGCACACTTACCCTGTAAGATGGGAAATACTGTTTGGTTTTACCATAAATTTTCACACAATTATTCCATTATTTCTTATTCTGGTGTTCCTGCCTTTAAGCATTTGTAGACAAATATAATTACATTCTAATTTCAAATAATATACCTTTAAACTCTATTTAATTACAGGAGAATTACATTCTTAGTTGCGAGCACTACTAGAAAGTGTTACCAGAGCAGAGCAACAGATAAAAGAATAATTACAATTATAACAAAAACACCACGCTCGCCATCATAGATTCTTGATACTTTGAGCAGTTATTTTATTAACTATATTCCAAAAATGAGGAAAAGTCAAAAGTGGCACCAGCTGATGGACTTACAGGCGTACGAGGCTTCTGTTTCAGTGCGATGGTGAGGGTCAGCAACGCCGTCCTCGGCCACAGCGAGTCGAAGCATGCAGAGCTGTGCGAATGCTGCTCATGTAAAATAACTTTCCAGCAAAGTGGGACGATCGTTCGTGATAATATTATTAGACTTTCACTGTTTTGTTTTGTTTTTTTTGTTGAGGTGATAAAAATGTTACCACAGTGGAAAACACGCTGTGTCTATATGCAGCATTTACATCACCAGCCACAGAAAAGTGATTATTTTATGCCAAGTGCAGAAAGCATCAAACAAACACTGCTGCTGCACTTTTTTAGACAAAAGCTCGACTGCAACTACATGTTTCCCCATCAGCATCAACCCCGTCTATAATATGAACTTCGATCTTCACTTTTTCTGTTTTACACAATTTCTCAATTTTTTAAATTAACTATTTATTTAATTTTTTTAAATTAATTTTTAAATTTTTTTGCACACATTTTTTAATTTTTTTTAATTTATTATTTATTTTAGTAATTATTTATTTTATTTTGTATTTATTTTTTGCCCTGCGATTTTTTAAATTATTTTTTACATTTTTATTTATTTTATTAATTATTTATTTTATTTTGTATTTATTTAGTTAGTTATGCACACATTTTTTAAAAATTATTATTTATTTTATTAATTACTTATTTTATTTTGTATTTATTTAGTTAGTTTTGCACACATTTTTTTTTAAATTATTATTTATTTTATTAATTGTTTTTTTTTTTTTATTAACTTCAGAAATTATTTTTATTTTTTTGATACACTATTTTTGTTGTTGCTTTACTGCAACTCCGTTTTCCCCCCATCAGCATTAACCCCGTCTTTAAAATGAACTTTGATCTTTGGATGATATTTTCTGATATTACCTGTAATTCTGCCGATACCTTTCTGACCCGGCCTGTAAACCATCCACTCTGTCACATTGTACAATGCACTAATTAAACACAGAGACAGGCACTTTAAAAGCACTCGTCCCTTTTAAAAACTCTCACCACTAAAACAGCTGCGCTTGATGACTACCACTGCCCTGAAATCCCTCGCCCGCATATCCACACGCTGTTCTACACTCCAGCACATTAAAATTTCAATCAAGAAGTGTGTTCACAGCTCCATTATGCAAAACTGTAACTGTATTTGCTGCTCTTGAAAAGTGTTGTGACTGCTGAATAAATGCCACCAGCTGTTAATTAGACAGAGGTGAATTCTAGTGGGGCGGACGGCCTGTCAGGACAAGCGAGGGAGACAGAGAGAGAGACATTCGAGGGGAAAAGGGAGAGAGAGGCAGAGGAGAAACTCTATTTACTGAAATACTGCACATGCAAAAGTACGAAACCACACCCACACAAGCCAAACTGAGCAAAAGTGAAACCGTGTCCCAGTTTCTGTGTCAGCAGTCCAAACAAACTCACACATTTCTGTTTATTCACAAATCTGTTTAATGGGACTGTCTGCCTTCCAACAACACTCTCTCTGCTGGTTTTAACACCACATCTGTCCTTTTTTGCTTCGATATCATCTTATTCCCTTAATTCAGCATCAACTACTGAAACGACAGTTCTCACAGTAAAGCGGGGATCTAACAAGATGTGCTGGGCAGAAAGACTAAATCAAACATTGTGACAAATATGAGGCTTCACTTCCCTCTACAGTGATGAAGGTGTAAACGTTACAGTAAAGTTTAATTTATATAATCAATAGCTTGAAAACATGTATATTTTTTGCTCCTTTGTCCATTTAAAGATGTGCTTTGTGGTTATTTACGTCTTTAACAGGTCATAAGAAGTCAGTTCAGTCACAAATGGTCTGAACTTTCATTAACAACACAATAAAATAAAGAGGTGCCCTTGAATCGAGCCGGGTTTATGCCTCTCTCCAAAAACAGAACTCAGAGAACAATACTTGACCTATGGGACACTGTGGTGCATTGATATTCTATGCAGAAGGACAATACTTTGGTGTTTTTGCTGAGTGAGTGTGTGAAGGAATAACCAGGACCAACGGGAGTTTAGTTTCCTGAGCAGGTGAGACTTGAAGCTTAACTCACAGGAAAGACTATCAGGGTAAAATGTATCATTTCCATCTTCAGTTCAAGCAGCCAGACGTTTTGGTTCTTACAGATGCGCGAGTTCAAATCGATTTCACAGGTTTGCATTCATCAGCATTCACCTTCATTTTCTGTCCATGGAAGCATAACACTATGACCACCTGCTCTGACCCATCCAGGTATTTGTCCAGAACATCCCACAGCCGCTCGACTGGACTGAGATCTGGGGAACGAGGAGGCCAAGTCAAAAACCTCACACTGCTGTTGACTTAGCCTGACTTGAAATGGCCAGTATAACCTCAGGACTGGTTATCCAGACCACTTCACCTGTCAGCGGTCAGGATGTTATGTCTGATCGGTGTACTCAGGGTTTATGGAAAGCTCACACTCATGTGTGTCGTCCCACCTGAGGGTGAGTGCACGCTTTGGATCAGTGTTAAAGTGCAGTGTGTGTCTCAGGTTTCTCCTCTTCATGTACTTTAAGTTTTTTTCCTTTGCTTGAATAAAACCTTTAGTTAAGAGTTTTAACAGCACAGGCAGACCCTCAGTAAGTGCAGCTGAACATGTTGTTGTTGTTGTTTACACCAACAAATCATGAAGGAGAACATAAAAACAATGACTCACTCCACCTTAAATTGGTTCGCGACTGTTTTCTTTGCTGTATATTATTATGGTCGCATCGGCCAGCAGAGCGATTCTGAGTGGACACACAACAGGATGACAAGTGCAGACACTCAGGAACACATCTCAGAGAGGTATTCTTCCCCTTCACACAAAGCAGACTGCCATGGAGTTCAGACATGCGTACATGGTGGGTGATCCTGAACAGTAACACATGTACACGCACAAACACATCGCCCCTCTTCCTGTCTGCAGAAACAGAGTTTCCTATGGGGCTCAGGGTCACAAGCTCACGTCTGAATGTGGAACTTCCCGGCAGCCGTTGAGGAAACATCAGTCGACGCGAGTGGAACGAGACACAAGAGGCAGAAAGGCATAAAAAGCAACATGAAAAGGAAAGAAGACGTAGGAAAAATGAACCGGCGTTGTGAGACGGGCGGACCGGAGACAAGAGCAAATGTAACCAAATGAAAAATGTGATCTCTGTGCAGCTAAAAATGACAGTTATCACCACCTGTGACAGAGCCACAGGTGTGCAGCACAACTAGGATGAAAGCAGAAGGGAAGAAAAGAACAAAACATTTATAAAATAAGTCACGGTGTCGAAGAGCAAATATCCTAAACAACCATCAGGAGACGACAAAGACGAAAAGAGCAACAGTTGTAATTATGAGCCGTGCATGCAAAACAGTTAATCATGCAAAGTCAGAAAAAGATGGAAAAATAGAATCAAAGTGGTTTAAAGACGTCTTTATTGTTAAAAGCAGTGATGAAATTCAGCACAAACAATGCAGCAAAGGAAGACTGGAAGGAAAAACCCGACTATCTGAATAACATCTGCGTCACAACGGCCTCAGCCGAGTCCGTCATGACGTTATCTGAAACACTCGGTCACATGACTGCTTAGTTAAGTTCAAAAAAAAGAAAAAAGAAAGGCAATATTACTGAACAGGAAGTGTATCATCTTTTAGGTCATGCATCATCCGGGCAAGTCTGTTGATCGGGAGGCACACGTCTTTCACTGTGACTGGCTCTTACCATTTCTCTGGGTAGGAACATGTCTTCCTGCCGGAGGACCACCAGAGACACGCTCTCGCCCTGCCGCGTGCTGCGCAGCATGCACACCAGCTCCTCCTGGCCCACACCTGTGATATCCACACCGTTTACCTACAATCACACACATGGAGTCAAGACACCGCCACCATCATCCCCATCCTCCTCATCATCGTGTTTTGTTATTCTGGCTCAGGCTGCGCTGCACCTCCAGTATGCGGTCTCCAGACTGAAGGCGTCCATCTTTCACCGCAGCCCCGCGGGGCAGAATGTTTTTCACTAGAATCGGACCGGGACCATGCACCGAAGAATCTCTGGTCACTACAGTAAATCCAAGACCTTCTGGACCTACACACACGCGCGCACACACACACACACACACACACACACACGCACGCACACACACACGGACACAAATGAATGAGGTGAATTACAGCGAGCAGCCACAAGTAACAGCTCTTGGCCTATCCTGACACAAATATCCTGTGTAGCTGCCCTTGCTTCTCTATTTTTATTCCCCGAGACTGAGAGTGCAAATCTTACACTACAGCCTTCCTACACACACACACACACACACACACACACACACACACACACACACACACACACACACACACACACACACACACACACACACACACACACACACACACACACACACACAGGAGCTAAACCACTCTTGAAAACTCAAACAGTGTTGTTGACTCAGCTCCTGACTACATGCTATAAGTGTGATAATTCAAAGTCTTAAGAGATTGCATGCGTGCGTGTGTGTGTGCATGTGTGTGTGTGTGTGGCTTTAAACTCTTCAGCTACAGCCACAGTTAGAGTTCCTGCAGGTGTGAAATTGTTTAAGGTTTGTGGAAAAGAAAATGAGGGAGAGATGAGAAAAGGGCAAGAGAGGTAAGAGAGGAATGAGTGAAACAAAGTGGAAACAAAGAGCGAATGTTCCGGAAACGGGGGTGATGAATATTAAAACACTAATCAGTGAAAAACATGTAAAAAGTAAAAAAAAAAAAAAAGGTGCATGAAATGGACGTGGACAAAAAGGCCACACACAGACGGAGGGACTGGTTGAGCGCTTTATAGACCTCATTAAGTCTAGTCTCTTTAGCAGAGCTAAGTCAGCAGTTTGGGCCAGTATGAATTCATATCAGCAGAAATGAACAGATCAATAAAGACTTAATAGACCCTGAAGAGAGAGACTCGGAAAACGGAGAGAGGAAGGGTGAGAGGAAGGACTCTAAGCCAGAAAACAGTGAAAGGAAACTTTTTATGGAGAAACAGCAGCAACATCTGTAAAGACATGAAGAAATATTACAGACGCTGATTAATAAAAATCCAGAGAGTCACAGATGGGCTGCAGAAAAAAAAACTAAAAATAAAAGAGACTCCTGTCCAATTTTACCTGAAGCTCAAACTGAGAGCACACGATTCCTGAACAAAGAGCTACAAAAAGTCATATTCACAGAAAAATGATAAGTGAGGCTCTGTTCTGTACACAGGTGTGTCCCACCTTTCTTTAAATCGATCCTTAGTCTCCGTCCTCCTCTCTTATTGGCCATCAAGCTGGAGAGGGCGGGGCTTTTCTTCAGGAGGGGGCTCTCACTTTTCCCCTTGGGAGTCTATTTGAAAAACAAGCAGCAATAAAATAATTTTCCATAGTAATAAAATTCATTGTTTCACATTTCAAAACCCCAAATAAGAGTGTGGATTTATGAATCCATATATCTGTTACAGCAAAGTCTAACACACACTGGTCACCTTGCAGTTGCTGTAAAAGCAGTTCATAAAAGCTGCTTTAAATTTAAAATGTTAAACTTTCTAACGACCATCAAACAGGTGTGAAAAAGATCTAAATGTGCTGAAAAAAGAGTATCGATAAAGTCTGCATACAGACACGTGCGAGTCTGGAGAACAGTCCATCACATCTGCATGACAGAAACACATAATCAGCTGCTGCTAAGAAACTGCTGCCGCTATGCCAGCTGTTTTTAAATGTCAGCCATGTCGCCATGGTGATGCTGACGACAAAGTTACATCTGTTTGTGTTTTAAGACTTGATCGTTGTTGGAAAGAGGTGGGAACAGGTCAAAATAACACAAGATTTTAACCCGTTTCTACAATTACAGCATCTAAAGAATTTAAAGTAACCCAAAAATTATAAATTGTATATGTAGCACTCGGAATAACAGACCATGGGAAATATGGTCTGTCTTTAGGGAGGAGGGTGGAGAGGTCTGTAAGTTAGCACTCACTCCTTTAAACTTTTCCATTAACCATTAAAACTGCAAAGTTTTTACAAAGCATGCAGGACAGATGCAAAGTCTGTGTCAGTCTGTGGATGTGCAGCAGAGGAACTTACAGTAAAACCCGGCTCGAGGCCGGCCGTTTCTTCCGCCAGCCGCGCGGCTGGATTCTCCGAGGGTTTAAACACAGGTTTGGCTTTGACAGGGGGCGGAGGCTCTTTGGTTTTGCCAGTTCGGGGGCTGCCGGTGGGACCGGTATTATTGCCAAATAGCTGACCAATCAGACTCTTCTCATAGCGCTCTCTGTTGGAAGAAGGCACGACTTCCAGGCGTACAACCGGGGAGCGCATCGCCTGACGGAACACATCCTGAGATCTGAGAGGACGAAAACGAGGAAACAGAGGGAGAGGAGAAAGTTTCACTTAAGAATCGACTAAAGTTTGTAGCACATTACGTGTACTACAAGTGGCACACACTGAACATTAAAAGGAATCATGTCATTAATCACAATTACACAGGAAGAGCAGTTATCCATCTCTGACACAAAAACTAATTACTGAAGGGTAGATAACTCAATCAGGAGAAAAACACAAAAAGACACATGGTATAAATATGATTATGAATGACAAAAAATGTCAATTAATTGATAATTAATATAAATGGGATATCTGATTTTTGCAATAGTATAGCTCAGGATCATTCATCTTAAAAGACTTTAACTTTCATTTCTAAGACTGACTAGTCCTGTTCTGACAAGTAAGCTGATGTATAAGCAGCTAAACAGGAGTCAGATATGTTCTTATTTTATATTTGTGTGTGCAAAGGTTAATTTTGACATATAGAAATTATAACCTAAACTGAAATATAACATCCGCACATTTCATAATGTGCCACTGCTTACTGTGCATCTCTTAATGTTTTTATCTTGATCAGTCTCAGGAGTAAGACAGAACAGGAGACAACACCGAGCCATGACACCTGTGCAGAAGGCCATCATAATCTCATGATCTATAAAAAAAGATCATTTTGCAGAGGATTCGTCTATATCAGATCACACTAAGTAAGTTAGAGGAACGTTTGTGTCAGAAGCTGCAGTACACACCATTATTCTCCTCAGATAACTGACAGAGCAAATCCAGTTTATTAGCATTTTATTGGGTTACCCACGTATCGTTTCCCTCCCAGATTACGAGCACATTATAATGATTAGAAATAACCGTAACCAGAGACTATGTTTAGAAAGTCCTGTGTGAAAACTAATAAATCACGTATGGAATTATAATGATTTTTTGACTACTTAAAGATACACTCAGGTGGGGACGTTTCCACGTAGAAGAATCAATCAATCAATCGCCAGAAAAGAGTCAGCCGTCATGGAGTACACTCACTGAAACACCTGCGTTCTTATTTATTTAGTTATCTTACTATGAAAACATCCAATCTAGGACAGCAGTGCTTAGACCGTAAGTCACAGCCAGAGGCTTCGGTTTATATAACAATAAAGATCAAAATTAGGAAATTAAAATGTGAACAGCTGACGGGGTTTCCTGGGATCTCATCTCACACCCAGTCGTCTTTCCAAACTCAAGGCTGGCACGTCACCTTTACGTCCTGAGTGGGGAGTGTGTGCCACTGTCTCCCACACTGCCGTTGGTCCTGCCCCAAACTGCACAAACACTCTTCATCAGTCCTCTGAGAACCGCAGAAAATCCTAAAAACTGGGACTGATTTCGACCCGGTGACTTTACTCTTTGGTCTTCCAAATACTTCAATCCAAAACAAACATCTCAGACTTTCTGTGCCAGCAGAAATACACAACTTCAGTGGATCTCCCACAGTAACACTGAAACACATCCCCACTGGACTTCACGACACGTCCACGCTAAAGCCGTGTTAGTGTGAATGTGTCTACGATATGTTGTCTTCCTGTGCTGGGCTCTGAGTAAATATGATTTCTGTTCTGTTGTTGAAAATTAAAACCACAGTTTGATGTTTTGTTTCTAAAAACATCTGGGAACACCTTTTTTTACGAGCAACATCAGGCGCAGCCGTAAGACTGGCTGCTGCTAACATCAGAGAAACCACTCTGTGCAGCTGTGCTCATCAGACCAACATCTCAGAAAGCACGTCAGGCCGTACGCTACAGCGGCAGATGACCACGCCCGGCTCCTTTCTTGTCCCGTCGTTGCTTTAAGTGAGTGAATTTCATGGTACGGTCAGTGCTTTGTCCTCCATCACTGAGAGTCTGTTCCTGAGTGCAGGGAGCAAACGTCACTAAATCTGTGAAGAATCTCAGTTTCCACTGATGAAGTCAGATTTGGCAACAACAGCATGAAAACTTGGACTCAACCTGCCACAGTCACAGCTGATGGTGGGGGTCTCCGTGCTGAGAATGTTTTATTGGAACATCTTGGGCACTAATATCAGATCAATCATGGTACCAATTAAAAGCGTTTATGGATATTTTTGCTGACCACACGGATTTCTTATTGCCCTCTTCTAATGGACACTTTCAGCATGTCACAAAGAAGCAGTACTGTCAAACTGGTTACACTGGTTACTGTGAACTATATCTGATATCAGGAGCTCTGCGGCGTAAGTGCTCAGCTGATAAATCTGCATAATTTTCAATATAGACCAACACCTCAAAGGAGGCTTCCAGCATCTTGTTAAATCTGATACCAAAAACTGAGGCTAATGTGAGAGTAGGGCATCCCCACACCCCGCTAGAGTCCCCCTCTGTGAATACATACATATGTAATACACATTCACGGCAAACTGACTGAGCATCATATCTGCCACGACGCAAAATCACAGAGAAAACTCACAGAGACTTCATAGGACATCCAGGAGAGCTTGACATGTCAGTTCACTCACTCAGAGGGAGTATGAGTGAACGGTCTCTAATATTAGCAAACATGACCATAAAAGTAGACCTTTGTAACCCTTATGCCTGCTGGTGGTTCATGGAAATCTATCCTTTTATATTATTATTACAAATGTAAATCCAAAGGCCAACATCTGCATGGTGTACTATACAGGAAGAGTCCATGTGAGTGGATGTGTGGGCTAACAGGTGGTCACAGACAGAAACCTCAACATGAAAAGATAAATGTTTAGTCAATTAGCTCAGGACGCCACCACAGGGCAATGGCAGTGGATATGACGGCTGTGTGTGTGTGTGTGTGTGTGTGTGTGTGTGTGTGTGTGTGTACACACATGTTTAGACATCTTTGTGAGGACAGAAAATTGGCATGCTACTATACTTATGGGGACAAAACACCGATCCCCACGAGTTTGAAGACATTTTTGAGGCTCTAAATGTGGTTTTAGTGTCAGGGTTACAGTTGGGTTATGTTTGGGTTTAGGCTGAGGGTTAGGATTAGGCATTCATTTTTGAAGGTTAGGGTTCAGGTAAGGGGCTAGGGAAAGCATTATGTCAATGAGATGTCCTCACTAAGATATGAAAACGAGTGTGTGTGTGTGTGGTTGCACTGGAAGCATTGTGGACACACGCATTTGAGTAAAAAAGATATTCTAATCAAGCGGGCTTCCCTTAAAACAGCTGCCAGACAGGGACAATGACAGTGTGTGTGTGTGTGTGTGTGTGTCTGTGTGTGTGTAGACAGCTTTCAGGGGGATCAGTGGACTTTCTGTGGCCCACTTACACGTATTTTGCCGGATCAAGCTGCATATCACAATATCACACCTGCCATGACGGAACAATACTGAGAGAGCATTTGTGTGTGCATACAGTCCATTCAACTTTGTTAATGCTGAGAAACAGACTGATAATATATCACATGTAAGATTAAGGGTGTAATACAGGAGAAAAACTGTCCGTGTGTGTTTGTGTGTGTCGGAGAGTGCACAGGGGACTACACACCTGTCTTTGAACAATAGGTACAAACCTCAGCGGTGATAATCCATTTACCTACAGTACAGCATAAAATACCTCACGCGTAATCTCATTACCACAGTGAACACTGGACAGGAACTGTTGTGTGAACTGGATACACAGTGTAATGTGGTGTAATCAATATAATATCCGCATCTGTGCCTGTAATCTGTGGCAATTGTTTTTACGGGTGTCTTTTATCATTTTAATGCTCTGTAATCACATTACATCTCTAAACACTCATGTTTATGTAGCCGTGTTCAGGCTTCAGGGGCACCGTGAGCGAACTCCACGGAGGAACATTTGATCTCCAATGTTGAACAAATCTTTCCTTTAAGGAATGACGCTTCAACAAACCCTCTGTCTTTTCCCTTTCTTACTGTCTGTCATGCTTACAGCACACACACACACACACACACACACACACACACACACACACACACACACACACACACACACATCCAGAAGCAGTGCTTTCTAAACATCTGCCAAGTGTTTTTCTGCCTTTCTTTGGATTTGCAGCGCTACCTCACAGAAGGAGAGACAGCAGGGGAAGAGAGGTTTATATTTTATTTTAGTTTTTTCATTAACTTGGTAACAATACCACAAATTAATTTAATTTGAATGTAAAATCCAAACCTACTTTTAAAGTTAAATATGATTATATTGCTCCATTAACCAAAAATCACAGAAGAAACAGCAGCTCCTAAACGTAAAGCAGTTCTTTCTTGGTCCGTACACAATGTGGACATTAACCGTAACATGCTACGCTGTGTTTATTTTATTCCACATCTTTGCATTTATTCTAACACACATATCAACACAGCTGGACTCACTGGCTGAAGGTCTTGTCCAGGAGATCGGTGTCGTTGATTTTCACGATGCACTCGTCTTCCTGAAACAGGCCCTCCTTTCTGGAGCGGCTCTCTTCCTCCACTCCACGGATATACAGACCAAGAGCCCTGACGGGAGAACATGCAAGAACGGAGCGAGAGATTAAAGGTCGTTTTCCATGCACAGGTTCACAAACGCACAGAACGTCTTGCACGCAGACAGACGGGTCTCCATATGGTTTACTTTACCACAGCTATGGTCATTTTATCTTCAAACTCCACTGTGGGTTTCCACTATAACTTACAGTCCTGTGAAAAAGAAAGTTTTCCCTGTGGTCCTGTGAAAACACCCTGACTACTTCCAAAGGAATTAAGAGGGCAACTGATCATCAGCAAGTGTGAGCACCTCGATAAAAACAGAAGTTTGCTGGTCCGGAGCTTTTAAGTGCGTGCTAACACGATGCCAGGGAGGAAAGATGTAAGCAATGAGCTTAAAGATGCAACTGCTGCTGCCCACGAGTCTGACCAGGGTTATTATGTCATTTCCAAATAATTTGATTATTCATAATTCTGCAGTGAGAAGTGGTAGATATTCAAGACAGATCCTAACGTTCAGAGGGTTGAGCATCCCTGAAAATCCACCCCAAGAATTGACCGTGCTGTTCTCAGAGACATCACAAAAAACCCAACAGCTCCATCTCAGACTCGACAGGCCTCAGTTAGCATGTTAAACATGAAAGTTCATGACAGCATAATTAGAAAAAGACAAGTGTGGTGTTTAGAAGGGCTGTCAGGAGAAAGCACGCAACACGCCAGCATGGTTTAGGTTTGCAAAGTTGCAAAGACTGGAGATGAGGCCAAAGAGGAGATGTTTGGCTATAACACAGCACATCAGTGAAGCACAGCAATGATAACAACTGGAGTTTTATACAGAAACAAATCCTGTTTCTCACAAACAAGTCATAAGATCAGCGTACAATCCATAATTTAGTCTGCGCTTGACTGTGATGATGTAGTTTAAATGCATGCATGCATCCACCTTGATGCTGGTTGATTCTGTGCATCGTAGTGCATCACGATTCATCACAGGTGATTCTTCTCTCACTCAGCATTGTGGGAAAATGTGGGATGTGATCCAAAATCAAGGAGAGCAGCATTGCATGATGTTTATTTAGTCGCTGCTGCAAAGACTGCCTGCTTACCTCGGCTCCTTGGATGAGTTTAAACACAGTAGTAACAATGTCAGGATATCTTAATGTTAGCTGTATTAGATGATAAAAACACCTTCAAACTTACAACCTGAGAGTGAAATGGTAATATGTAAGAAAATGTCAACAGTTCACTGCTCCGGGTCCTGAACTTTAATAAAATACAGCGTTTGATGATGATACTGATGCGCACTGCTGCTGCTGCAAAATGCTGAAACTAGGTTAAAAGGTAACAAAGAGATGAGTGTGAGAGAGGAAAAAACACCGTGGAGTGCATGATGGGGAAAAACAGAGAACGAGGAGCTGGAGACTGGTGAGGTCAGGTGAGTCATGAGAACAGTCATAAAAAGTTATCCTGCTTTCCGTGAGGAAATCCCCATCCACTGCATGACTGTCACACACCCAAAGAAGAGCCCTGCATAGCTGTGCACTTCTTTTTCCCCACTGTGTGAGCATCTCTGGGTGTTTATGTAGTGCAGCGCAGCAAATAACAGGATTGTGACGGGATGACTTTAGTATATGCTTTCTATGGTAATCTGACAATGTCTTCGGGGGGTTAAAGTAGACAATTCGGGTTTAAATAGAAGGATGTGTGTTGAGTTTGTGAGCACAACTCACCGTCCGCTGAGCGACGAGCAGTAGGGAACCACGTGGATTCCCAGAGGGCTGTCCTCTCCTAGGATCTCCACCATTCTGGTCAGGCTGCGCACACACAGTGAACACACACATACAGACAGGAAGAAAACAAAATAATACAAGTTCAGTTACTCTGAAAGGAAGGGTAGCTTTGACGTAGCACAGCAACAAGAAAAACGGAACTACGTTAGTTGTTGGACAAGATGAGAGAATCAGAAAAGTCCTGAGAGAACAAAAAATAGGATAAAAAGCTTAGATATGCCTTAAAAAGTATCCAAACACAGACAGGTTAATCATCAGGCATGACACAAAATAAAAGTATTAAATGTTAAATGTGCAGACAGAGAGAAAACAGCAGGGCAGCCCTCACACACATGTGGTAGGGTTAGGGTCTCGGGAGGAAAAGTTTGGAGAAGCGCTATCCGAGATTGAAACGTTATTTTCCATGGATGCGTTCACTGAGCTAAAAATACTTTTTGTCGAGGACTTAATCCGTGTCTGCAAACCCAGGCCGCAGAGGAGGCGATGCCAACACTCTAATCAAAGTCAATAAAAGTGCAGATTGCCGCTGTGTGCGTACGCCTGTCACAACTTTTTTGTGGCATCCTTCTCTGAGGATTTCTGACTTGCTTTCAGTCTCTCTGTGTCTCTGTCTAGCCTGGATTATTCAAGTATGTATCTGCTTTACATTCTGCCTGTGTTTTAATGCATGTGTGTGCTGAAGTCTTTGTTTGTTTGATTAGTTTATCTATCAGCGCACAGCCATTAATCCTCTCCTGACCTTCTCTATGCTCTCTGTGTGCGTGTGTGCGTGCTTTTAGAAGCCAGTTTGTCTGAACTTGGTTTTGTGTTTTTGTTCTCCCCTCTCCGTCTCTGACTCTATCTGTTCGTTTTGTCTCCCTCTCTCTCTAGACCATCCATCCAATCGTAAACCCCCCACCCCCCCATCAACTGATAGCAGCGCAGATGCTGATAAACTCCAGAGAGGTTTACTGATGATGCTGGGTGGCAACAGGGGAAAGATGCAAAGTGTAGAAACAACTTCTCCCTCTCTCCTTGTCTCAGACAGACAGACACAGACAGACACACACACACACACACACACACAGAAAGCTAATGCTGCCTCATCGCTACTCAGCAGATTTGAGTTTAATCCAGACAACAGGAAGTGAGACTGGGGAAGAGAGACAGAGGCAAGGACACAGAGTGGTGTTTAAAGATTTAGAGCATGCTCTCGGTGTGTAACAGGAAAGCTGACTGGATCATACTGGAAACAGTCATTACACACTATGATTTCTCAATGTGTTGTTGAAGCACACCATTGTGTTGTATGTTAATAAGGAAATATAAAGTGATGGGGTTGGGTGCAACTACAGCTGCTGTCCCAGACCATGACATGGTCATAAGCTGTGGGTATGACCAGTTCTGAGATCCCTTCCCAGACGCCTTAACGCCCACTCACATCCTGGGCCATCTGACCTCAGGAAATCACATGATAGGGTGGAGCCAGGTTTCACAGCAGGTTCACCTGAAACCTTGGCTGATTGTCACCTACATGCGTTTTCACACCTTGGCTCATGTGATTAGGTAGAGGATCAACAGGGGGTTCTTGACACTCCTCTAGGACTTAAACCTGGGACTCTGCACCATTTGACCTTAGAACTGAAGAAGCTTCTCGGATGAGAGATGAAATGTCTTCAAGCAACTTAAAGAAGTCCAGACGCTTTTCTTTGTGCCACTTTGTTCTTGGCTGATCCAAATGAGAGAGGATAGGATAACATATCCCATCTAAACCAGTCACATCTCTGGATCCCGAAATAAATGCAGACAGCATTAATGGAGAGTGCCTTTTCAAACTTGCAGTAAAGATTACGTGCATATACAGTTAGAAGAAACAGATCCTGTCTTGACCCGACTGCCACCCTGCGCATCATCCTTGAACAGTCAACTGAGCTGAACTCGAGAGCGTACATCAACTTTGTGGATTATGAAAAGGCTTTGGATAGTGTGGACAGGGGAACCTTGTAGTACCAATGAATTGGATAACTTCTTCGTGAGTTTAAGATCCAGACTGGGGTGAGACAAGCATGCCTCTGATCACCAATCCCAATCGCATGAGTGATTGACAGGTTAAAGGAAAAAAAACTACAGAAAGAAGAAGAAAGAGAATCCAGACGGCACAACTGGAAGACCTGGATTTCGCAGATTTTTACAATTATTTTTAAAGATTTGTCGTTACTATCTTGCAACCACCAGCAAATGCAAGAGAAGACAAGCGCACAAGCAGCTGTACGACTTAACATCCACAAAGATAAAACTAAGATCATAAGAGTAAACGCAGCCAGCACAGAAGCAGTCACCCTGGTAGATTCCTTCACTCACAAGCATGGAGGAACAGACGTTAATATAAAAGCAAGAACAGACAAAACAAGAGATGATTCCTTACAGCTGAAGAATATCAAGAATAGATCCATCAGAATCTCCAACTCCAACGATGGATCGGACATACACTGAGGAAACCAGGCAACAACATCACCAGAGGAACAGAGGAAGGACAAATACATGATGAGACCTCCAGAAGGACACAGAGAAGTTACACCTGGCGTCACACTGAGACGATGCCTCAAGATCAAGGACTTTGGAGGACCCCACTGACGGCCCACACCCAGGAGGGTGTTAGACTTAAGTAGGTATGAATATGAAGTTAGTATGGGGAACGGCGCAGGAGTATATTTCATTATGATGACTGAAATTTTGAGGATTACAGGACAGTTCATGAGTATACGTGCCCCTGCCACTTCATTAGGTACACCTCACACTGGGTTACACCCATGTCGGCCGGTTTGATTCATCGTGGCACAGATTTAACGAGGTGCTGGAAACACTGCTCTGAGACTTTGTGTGCTCAGAGATGCTCAGAGTAGTTTTTGATTTAACCATGTTTGCATGCCTGAATGCACTCAGTTGCTGCCATGCGATTGGCTGAGTAGATATTTGGGTTAATGAGCAACTCGCCTGGGAGTTACGAATGACAATGTAAAGTTGAGATGTTTTCCTGCATTAGTCATCACAATAGTAAACTAACTTTATTTAAAACAAACAGTTACTGAGATGTTCCAGTCTTGGTCACAGAAAGCCACCGATACCACCCTTCTCACATCACAGAATCAATGTGAACATGGCATGAAAGGAGAAAGAAAGAGAAAGGGGACGAGGAAAGAAGAGCAACACTGATGTATAAAAGGAGAAAAACAGGGACAAAGGAGAAAAGAAAGTAGCGAGCAACCAAGGTCTAGAAGTAAAATACAGAGAGATGAAGGCGGGAGGAGGCACTGAATTAATCAGACAGGGCTAATGAAAAGAATTAATACAAGAGGGAAAATAACAACCAGCCCTCCCTCTATCCTTCCTGCTGCTGCGCTTCTGATCTCTAACACTAACTACAACACAGGCACGCACACACAAACACACCGACGCACACAAACACTTCAGATCCATTTGCATTTCCTTTCTCATTTTTTCTTCTGTGAGATGTTTGACAGGCTGCATCAATGCAAAAAATGAAGTCGGGGTGAAAGGGAGAGACAAAATGGGTGAGACTCGAGAAAGGAGAGAGGGAGCGCAACGAGAGAACAAGAGACAGAAAAAAGAGGCAAAAAGCAAAGAGAGGGGAGCAAAAGAGAGATGAAGAGAGCAGGTGTTCCCTTTATCCACCTGCCACTTCACTGATCCTCGCTATGAAAGACACACAGAGGAGAAATAACAAAAACAGAGGATGTGCATTACCAAAGCGCTCTCTTCCTCTCTATGCATTGCACCCTCTCGTCTCATCCCTCCTTATTTATCGTACTCTTTCTCTCCCTCCTTTTTCCCTCAAAGCCAGTCTTTCACGAGCACAGCGCCAGAGTAAATGCAAAGCAGTAAAAATACACGAAAATACTACAGATAAGTGTGAGAAAATACACAAGAACTCAAAGTATAATATAGATGAGAGCCTTCACAAACAAAAGTACTAGTGACAGTATTTAATGTATAAGAGCAAAGTGCAATAAACATGATTTTGTCACAGTTAAGAAGCAGTAAAAGTTCACAGTAACAACCTCGATCAGATCGAAGGCGCTTGGAAAGAAAAGTGACGGCACTTCTTTAAGTTTGCTGAAAATGTTTCACCTGCATTACCTACACAGACACGTTACCTTGGAGGAGGAAAACCCTACAACTGTTGCGGGAGTATGAAGGGGATCAACCTGTATCAGACCGGGCCTATCGATGAGGAGGAATATCAGACGTCTCCTTGTTAAAAACTTTTTCAGTTTATCGTTATTCCTGGTTCGTTTTAAAAGGTCACACTGAAGGATCTCATCTAAAACACGGATGTCTAAGCTTCAGGTCATGAACCGCTGCCCTAACGTTTTCTCACAAAAAGCGAAAGAGAAAATTTTGAACTCATTGCTGTGTCAATGAATGCAAGTCCAGGCTCCGAGGAAGCAAAGTGCCACAAATCCTGTTTATGTCAGCTGCTCACAGAGCAGTGTGGTGTCGTGGAATAAATAGCGATCATTTTTACACAAATTTTGCATGTTCAACTTCACAAATTTGATCATTTCATTTTCAAAAAGCTTCCTGTGCACACAGGTGTAAAAATGCCTATGAAAGTTTATTTATGGTTTAAATAAGCTGCTGCTACATGCTGGATGCTCTTCTGCTGGGAAAACAGCAGACAGACGAACACTATTAATATGCTAATTAATCTCTGAATGTAGATATAATGTAGGTGTCGTGGAACAACTAGATCTATAACTAGATCCAGGCATCTGTAACTGGTAAGCGTAAGTCTTCTAGTTGAGGCCTGATGAGCTTTTCTGTTTATCTAGAAAAAAACGGCTGTTTTCTTTGAGGACACGGGACTCCACAGGAAGCTGAGATGTCCCAGTTTTCCTCTAGCAGTTGAATCCAGCCTACAGTTGTTTATCTGCACGAGCATGGATTCAGGAAGACTCTCAAAACATCACATGTACACACGATGTGATCTGTGTGTGTCGGGGAAAACTTGTGCACGCGTATTTAACAAACTGTAAGTGAGCCAAACGAACGTCGCAAATATTTTCAGACACGTGCACAGGAAGCTTTTCAAAAGTGAACAAGTCCGTGAAGCGGAAACTTTGACTATTATAGTTTTACATGATCAAATTTCTCTGTATTTGTATAAAAAACACAAAATATACACACGTTCACATTATTTATAAATCTGGGTTTATGCTTGTGAATCATATTAAATGCATTTATAAACCTGTGGAGACTAATTTACACTTTCCTGGCATCGCTACATCAAAACCACCTTATTCGGGGCTTTTCTAGAGGGACCAAAGATTTTGCCCAGATGTTGCAGTTTCAGGACTGGAGACAATCTGTGCAGTACAGCCACTCCTGTCCTGAGAGTAGCAATAGTAAATAGTAGTACTACATTTTAAATTTAGTTTTTATTTGATTAACTTTGGTTTGATTTGAGCAAATAACTTTCAAAGGTCATTGTAGCTCATAAAATCCTAGTTTCTTATTTTTTTGTTTTTAAAGCTGCATTCTCTGCGAGTTCCACCAGATGGCGATAGCCGAGGCTGCAAAAGCGCTGAAATGTGAAACGCTGCATGTGTTAGCCGTTATTTAGACCATGGAGCCCTACTCTAAAAACCATCACAGCTTTAAAACTGCCTGTGAAGTTAGATTTAAGAGTTTGAATCAATGAATTACTTGTTTTAGAGCCTGTTTAGTCCCATCGTGTCTGTCCCATTACTGTGTGTTCGCTAACTACTGACAGAACCAGTAACTCAATGGAAATTAACACTAAAAAGGAATTCATGGGACCACTTTGGTGTTGCCCCTGCCAGCAGCAATGAGTTTACCAAGGAAAGACCGTCTCTGACTCTAAAGTTGTACTGAAATCATCAATCGGCACTATTTTATGTCACTTTGATGATTTTTTTAAACCATTGTCGCAGCAGTAGACAAGCTTTACAAGCAGTGTACCAGGATATTTGGCGTATCATGGCAGCATAAAGCATTCATAGCGTACTGCGGTATGAATACAGAAAAAGATGTTCCCATGTGCGCTTCTCATTAGCGCAGGGGTCGCAACCATTGGTCGCAACCTGCGGCTCTTTAGTCCTTGTAGTGCGGCTCCGCGTGGTTTGGGCAAATAAATTAGAAGTATTTAGCTGAAGCGTATTTTATTTATGTTAGTTCTTTTTAACTCGTAGTTCTAAATTGGAAGATTATTGTGATATTGAAATATAAAAATAAAATTATATTCTATTATTTTTTCATCGCTCAAAATAAGAGTCACACTCGTGGAAGCCGGTATTCCCGCCGAAACGCCGTGCATTTATGGAGACTTTCAACCCCAGGTAGGCCAATTATGGATCTTCGGATCCACATTATGTCAGCAGCTGTTCTCCACCGTGAACTATGTTAAAGACAAACACCGCTCACGCCTGACAGATGACAGCTTACAGTCCTGCGTAAACTGACTTCGTACAGCCCCGATTTGCGGACTCTGTGCGCAGAGGTTCAGGAGCAGAAGTCCCATTGTAAACACATCACGGCAGACCCGACAATGTTTCCATGAGCATGCTTTTGAGCATCTCTTTATTGAGCACTTTTCACACACGGTTGCTGTACGCATACAGCCGGCTGTAGCTTTTCAGCTCACAGCCCGACATACACCACCAACAACACAACAGCACAGATAGCGCAGACGTAAAGGCAGCGAGGCGTGATTGCGGGTGTCGCTCAGGTGCGTCCGCCTCCCCTGCAGCGGCGCTGCAAACCCACGCCCGCCCGCACGCATTAACCAGGTAAAATACATATTTAGGCAGAATTTTGCAAATATCTATTTTTCATTTTTCAGCAGCATAGTGCTTTTTTCCAATTATTTTTTAAGAGTCAGGTCAAGGCTCCAACAGCCCAAAGGCGATATAAGGGTGGCGGCTGACAACAGTTTTTGTTTGCTACATGGATCATTTTAGTTCAGCTGGGTGTCTTTCCTTTTCTTATATTTCTTTAAGAGTTCAAAATGTGTTGATTACATAAATAGAATTTAATTTTCTCTGTAGCACTTCATGGATTTCATAAGCAGCACACCTTAGTTGTTCACACAAAGCATAAAGATAAAACACAATATATACAGTGTTATCTTCATTTTAGATGTCAAAAAGTATTTGCGGCTCCCAGTGTTTTCTTTTGCGTGGAAACCGGGTCCAAGTGGCTCTTTGGGTGTAAAAGGTTGCTGACCCCTGCATTAGCGTAACTCCTCAACCATTTTGGGCTACGAAGAAAACTGAAACAGTTCCTAAAGTAGGGCTGTTCGATATAACGATATATATCGGATGACTAAAAACGTCTATCGTTTCATTTTACGCTATCGTTTGTTTCGTGATGTCGCAAAATAAACTGTTTACGGCAATATTTTTTCATTATTTTGATGGTCACTGTAGTATATGAATTTCCTAAAGTTCTCTCTTTCTCTTATATTTAATATAACCACACTACAGACGGACAAGCGCTTGTTTTTATGCGTTGTCGTTAGCAACAACGACGGTAAAACCACCTCGTGTCCGCTTGTTTATTTTCCACATAAACCTTTCACAATAAAGCTCAAGATCCTGTTGAGACTTTTCAAAATAAACTGAATCACGTGAAAGATGCAGAGTATTTACGGATGAGAAGCAAAAAGAGCCGTCAGGTGCTAAAAATAAACCTTAGACTCAAACGTTAGAACAGGCTTTTCCCGCAGCACGCTGTGTAATAAATACTCACAAAGAAAACGGCGGCTGTTACAACCTATGTCTAAAAATGTATCGTTTCATGCATCAGTTAAAACACTCGACTCCAGGTACGCGACGCCCAGCTGGAAACACTTCACGCAAGTCGAGCTGCCCAACATTCACAGAATTTACAGAAAATGTTACATTTTTGTGATTTATATCGTTATCGGACGATAGATGTCTTATCGCACAGCCCTATCCTAAAGGATGAGAAAGATTTTGTAATTTTACAGCCAAAATTACAAAGTAACTCCATGCAGCCTACATGATACCTGGGTGACAGTGTTAGGGTGTAATTTAACTCCCAGTTATATGAAGCTTGTCCTTCTTTTCCCAGTTCACAACATAACAGGTTTCTTACAGTCAGGAATCCTAACATCCTAAAAACATACGATACAACTGATGCTTAAATGTAGACACGATGGCTTTATATCCAATCCTTTATCCCTGCCATAGCAACGCATCATTTCCACTTTCCTTATGACTAAGAATATCACAACACCACACATAAATGCACCTCATAAAAAGACCCCTCGGTAATAAGAATAATCAACGCCACAATCTCGGTTCAAACTTTTCTCCCCTGAACTGCAGGCAGAGACTAAATAAGCACATTAGTATCACAACACCAGCACAGTAAAATTCACTGGCAACAAATGGAAATGTTCAGTCCCAAAATACATATTCATACGCTGTTAAACCAAGGCTAAACCTCTTACTTCCAGTTTGTTTTCCGCACTCAGTGAAGCCTGCTTACCTTTTCACCTCGTATAGCTTCTAAAACACCTCCGATACTCTGCCTGCCTTATTCACAAAGAAATATAATATAGCTGAAATGCTATTTCAATAAACCAATTTACAGTAAATCTGTTTCCCTGTATAAAAAGGACATTTTGATTCAAACGTAATGAGTTTTCTGGTGTGCATGCAGCGCGGTTAAATTATGATGAGCCATAACCGTATTTATAGGTGTAGCTTCACATTTAAAGGTGCACGAAGGCTCGCACGCAAACACACTCCGGGAGGACGACGACGCGCACAAAAACACACACGGCGCACAAAACTCATACTCTGTCACACGGACGCACGTGTTCCTCTAACGTATGCCTCTCTGCTCCAGTATTTATGGCTGCGTTCCTCCTCTCATTTTGGACTTTTTTGCAATTTCAAGGATCGTTTCCCCAGCGACCACGGAAACCATTACATCACTTCTACATTACTCACAGATGAGATGGTTGGTGTGTGCGAGTGTTGGTGCGTGAGAAAAAAAATGTTATAGAGAAAATAAAACAAATCTCAGCGGGTGTCTTAAATATTAACTGTTATATTTACTGCACTGAACGGCAAAGTGCCACAAGAGGTAATCAGACTCAGGTTGTTCCCATTTAGTTCGCCTGTCCATTAATTCAGGAGGCAAAGTTGTGCGTTATAGTAAGTCATGATTTAATGAGGACGCCATAGAAAGGCCGGAAAAAAGAGCAGGTACTGCCCGCATCTTTCACGGAGGCTGCTTCTGTGTGATCTAACTCCTGTGTGTGCTCCGTGGTTGCACTTATGGAGACAGCCTTAAAAGCAGAGGCTAAGGTGGCACATTATTCTTACCATACATTCATAATTCCCCTTTACAGGTTAACTACATGTTGTTCTAACTGAGTGTTAACTGCACTCGGTAATAAACTTTACATTAGCGGAGGTCAGCGCTACACATGGATCACTTTGTAACAGCCGCTGACTCATTTACTGTCTTGGTTTTTATATTAGTCACTCTGTTTGGGTGTGTGGGCACTTTCACGATCGTTAACAGAAAACCACATTTGAATCTGTCTGAGACCTTCGCATCGAATCGAGAGAACGAGAAAACAAAACGTACATGTAGTTGTTTTCATTCGTGCCACGGCAACTAATGGACAAGTCGAGGAGAGAGGACATAAAACTGTTCTTTCAGGTAACGTCACGATTATCAGGCAGTTACTCTGTGACTGGAAAGCATGTTAAAAATGCCATGCAGGATTTTTCTGGAACAGTTCTGACAGTGAACGCCTCGTCAACCCACAAGAAGTCTGCGCTGCGACGTCTGACAGAAAGCTCTGAATTTCTCGTATTTGTGACTGTTGCTAAATAAATAAATCACACAAAAAATACGTGAAGAAACAGCGAGCTGTGGTCGAGCTTTGGCAAAATTAAAGTATCACTATGAGTATCAGAAGGATGTATTGTCAACCAAAACAATGTTGGGCTTTCTTTGAGCATCAGGTACGTGATGACGTCCCTCATCTCTCAGCCTTAGCTGCCAATTCACAGAAAGTTAGAAAACTAGATAAAGTTGTTTACCTGTTAGATTTTAATCAGAGGACTATACTGTTATAAAACTGGAACTTTAACAGTGAAGAGAAACAGGCTGGTGCTACAGTTCCCTACAGAATTCTTCATTTTTATCGTGAATCTTTTCATTATAGAACTTGTGATTTTCCTTTGCTGCCGGCTAAAATGGCACCAAAGGTGGCAATGATGTTATTTTTCAGCATGATCCCAAACATGCTGAAACATGCAATAAAAGCATTCCTGGATAGAAACATGCTACCACGGATTATGCCTCCTGAAGCAGTAAAATCACATGACAGGTTGCCTCAGAGGCTTCGCACCGACTTACAACTTTGTTAGAATTGTACAAACTCTGGTTTTTCTTACAATCCTTAAACTATTTATGTTTGCACGTTTCAATAAATTGCAGCATCCATTTCCCATTTTCCTACTGAAATATGAATAAATGAGCGGTGGCTCCAGTTTTTCATAAAGGCACTCACTGCCAATCCCAGTGGTGTAGAACAGCCTGAGCGCAAATAAAAAGAACAAATATACAACATAATTCAAACTGGGAAGGAGGCTTACTTGCAAATTTGATATAAGGTCAACAAGGACCAGGCTCAGGTAGCCTGTTTTCAGGATATTTCTGTGTTAAAGCTTATGCAACAATGAAATTGCTTTTAAATAGTATTGAGCCAAAAAACAGAAAAACAATGTAGAAAGCTGCTGCTTAGAATCTGCATTTCTCACTGGTGTTTGTCAGGGACAGATGAACCTTTACAAGCTCTCTACAAGTTTTCACCCTCCTCGGGATCTTCTGGGAATCTGACACCGTCTTCTAGAAAATCGATTGGTCACTCTCGATTGATGGGTCTAACATAACCTGCCCAGAGCAAGCTGAGAGTGCAGCGTCCGTTATCATGCTAATCTGCATGTAAAAGTAAACCAACTCACAGTACAGGCTTCTGTAGAGGGAGGAGCTTGATGCAGGGCTTGACCACAGAAACACACACCTGGCTAAAGCCTCACTCTCCGTACTCCTGCACAGATTTGCAGTACTTTACAGATTACTGCGTATACTGTGGACTGTTTGTCCCTGTGTTATAATGTGGCAGCCTGCCCTCCTCACTACCAAAATAAGCACATGTACACACATGCCTAAAAGGCCCAAAGGAGGCACAGGGTACTCTACACCCTGAACACTTAATTACTGCACTCATTAGTGTTTGCATGTGTGTCTGCCTGTGAAAGTAAAAAAAAAAGAAAAGAAAAGATGCAAGCGTGTTTGTAGCTGTTTATTTTCAGCCCATGTGAGTGTGGCGGTCTCTGCGTGGCCGTGTGCGTTTACTGAGTGTGTTTCTGCGTTTCTGTTTGTGACCCTGACCCTGTTTTGGCAATCTTTTGTAGTGAGCTAATGATGGAGCTTTTTGCACTGTATCTGCGAAGGCCTTGATCTGGATTAGAATACAGCTTTAATGAAGGGAAAGTAGGGCAGAAGTACACACATAAACAGAAGTAAACAGTAATGTAGACAAACATGCACACAAACAAGAACTATCCTCAACCACAGCCTCTCTAGAAGCAAGCCTCACCCCTCGGCAGCCATCCTGAGACGCACCTGGGCAACAACAGGCTTTTTCTTCTTTTTTTTGAAGCATTATCAAAAGTCAGTTACTTTTACTGTTTCTTTTTTCAATTCAACTTTATTTATATAGCACCAAATCAAAACAACAGCAGACGCTTTACCACCACCTTTGCTGCTCTCTGTGAGTCATTATTCCATCCCTGCCCCAACCAGCTTCATGACCACACTTCTTTAAAATATATTTTACATGTTTATCAAGGTGAGCTATTAGTAACACATATAAGTCAGTCGCACACACACAAATACACACTGACCTTCCACTGAAGGGGTGTTTGGCTGGCCGCTCCACCCCTGCTGGCCTCTCCACAGTGGGACCAGCTGCCTGCAGAGAACAGACAGAACAGACAGTGTTGTTAGAAATAAGCAGCAAAATAAAATCCCCAAAGACAAAAATTATACGTATACTGTAGACATGTGGACAAATTAAGTAATTATGGTTTAAATAAAAGTGCAATGAGTGACTAAGCCGAGGAAGTTTATGTGTTTGATTTAAACTGCCTAAAATTCAGAGTTTAATAAAGGGAAAGAATAAAGAAATGAGTGAAGTGAACAAATAACAATTCATATATGAAGCCGATCCTGTTAGAAGAAGGTAAACGCAAGTGTGAATCACATTTATTATACCGTAGTGTAAAGTTTGCTTAAAGTGCACCAAAAAAAATCAGAGTGCTGGTGCCAAAAAGCCACAGGTCTGTCAGCCAATGGGAATGACTCGACTGCTTCTGCCTGTAAAGCTGCCTCATCATCAGACTGGGAAACGCACCTCGGCAGAACTGGCTGGGCATCAGGTCATTGCTGGTGGAAAGGAGCTCTCGCAGACACAGGATCAACTAAACAATATAACTGGTCAATTTCTCCTCAGAGTAGATGTTTAAACGTTATAATTCAATATAATCAGAAAGAACACATCCACAAAATCCAATTTTTTGTGAAGCATAATACCTTTGGATATATTATCAGTCAATCAATCTTTATTGACAGACTTTACGTCCATTATTTTTTTATATACATTTTTAGACTTCTAAAAACTACACAAACTACACTTGCAAAGAACCGAAGATTTATTTTTATATGAAATTTTTATTATTATTTGTAAGATTTACCCAAACTCACACATGAATATTGGTGAATATCACAGGGGGACATCAGAGCATGCTTGTCTGAGCATATGGAGACAAACACACGCAGGTCAATAAGTCTCTCCGTTAGTGGTAGACCATAATGGACTCATATGACCTTTAACCTCTGACCTCAGCCCCCCCCAATACTGCCACATGACCTACTCCACCTGTCAGAGACAGAGAGAGGAATAGATGGAACGAAGAGCGGCTGAGAGGAAGACAAATGAGACTACGGAGAGGAAGAGTAAGGAAGAGGAAAGTCGGGGCGAGTCATGAAATACACGTAAAGTCTGAGACAACGGCTGACACGTCAAGACGGAGGAAGGCAAGGTCACGTTCGCCGCAGAATGACAGATAGCAAACATATGTTTGTGGTTTGGCAGCTTGCAAATCAATTAGTCTGGCCTGGCTGTCGATGCCGTCACGTGAGCTTAATTAGAAACAGGATGACAGGTAACATTAATTATAGTAACCTCGCTGTCATAACAGTCACTCGTATATTAACTGCAAAGCCTCTGGTGCTTAATTGTATGTCTCATTTAATAAATGTGTTTAGTAACAGCCTCTCTCTCTGTGTCTCTTTGGAAGAGCAACATATTAATTACAAAAGGCCACCAATGTATGTTACTTATCAGAGGCTAATTTAAAACAAGTAAATGAATCTGAACGAATAAATGTTTCTCATTATTCACACTGACACGAGCGCGTTCCTCTGAACACTTCTTCTAATTACAGACACTGAACCTCTTGCAGTTTGGAAACTTCAGTCACTGCTCTTATTTTAAGGAATTAGCTCACTTTCATGATGATAATCGGGGTTTTTGAAACATTAACAATAAAAGTTCATTTGGTTTTTAGAGGTTAGAAGTATTAACAAAGCTGCAAATTCAGTGAAGAGGAAAAGCGTGAGCAGCAGTGTCAGTAAATCACAGCCCACAGGAATTAATAATTATAACATTCCCACAGACAGTTTAATTGGACAAAAAGTAAAAGTTGATTAAAAATAATGATTGAAAGATCTAAAGCTTGATAAGAAAGAAAGATATATTTATTCAATGACAAAGATTTATTTGAAATATGTTGAGGACCACTGCAGGGAAAAATGAATATATTAGTGTGTCAGAATTGGACAGCTTAATCAATACTTGGAGCATTAATGGCTCCCCAAAACGTGTAGAATAAAGAAGCAGATTTTCCATTTTGACTCCGTGATGGATAATCCTTGAATAACTATGCTTTTAACAAATGGGCTGCGAGCGTTTAGTGTTCATGGTCCAATCTAATAAATGCTAAAAGCGGATAAAAAGAGCAAACTATTAGTGATATTACTAATTATTGAATGACCAATCAGGCTAAGTGTTCCCTGAAAATGCTACCACAGCCGGGATGATAAATTAGTATTAATGCATTCTGTGTCTGCGTGTGCACTTTATGTGTCTTCATCTGTATGAAAGTGACAAACCCAACGTCATCCATCTTCCCTTTGGTAATGTGCATGAATAAATGTGGAGTTCTTTTAATTCTGAACAGCAGAGAAAATAATGCACTGAGATATAACATTTAATATTTTTTCTCATTAATTAATTTGTATTTTTAAAGGTAAATTAAACTATTTTTGAATGTTTTTTTGTCTGTGCAGGTAAATGAATCCATGAAGCATGAAACACACACTACAGCACACACGTGCTGACTGAAGTGTGTGTTTTTCACTTGGGTATTAATGTAGTTTTTAGTGCATGTCAGAATCATTTAGTGCAATTAATGAAACCAAGTTCAGTTCAAAACAGAATCATTAATTCAAAGCTTCAAAAAACCCAACACTGCTTCGGTTCATCTGGAGGCAAAGATTTCAGCAGGAGGAACCTTTCATCATCCAGGTGAGCTCTTCGGTCTCAGCTGACTGCAGGTTTTCCCGGCCATGTAACCGGCGTTCACACACAAGCTGCCATGACCACTAATGGCTATGATTACTACTCACAGAGACCTGGGGTTGACTGCAATCACAGCATTGTGAGATAGTATAGATTTACTTTTAGACCCCCTCTTCAGTTCGGAGACGGTTGACTGCTCGCTCAAACCAGCGTTCTTCCCTGTTCACGATGTGGACCGTGTGGGCGTGCAGTCAGCAGAGACGGGGAAGTCCATGGATGAGTAATACAGGTTTGTCCCAATGAAAACACTGTGTCTAGATGAACCGAATCACCTGTCTGGAATTTCCTTTCCCGGATAAGTGGACGTGTACCGAGACATCTCAGGGAAATGTTTAGGAGATGCGCGTTCACCACTGTGCTGCAGCATTTCCTCTTTGAACACGCTGCTGACATTTTAAAAGCACAGACACTCTATAGTTGGGACTGGTTTGAACCACAGACTAGCTACAGTGACATCATCATTCTTTGGTTTTTACCGTTAGCATCCTTACCATCCCCATCTCGGTTTTCCAAAACCAAACGTGATTTGACTGTCAGGCCTCTCGCTCACTGGCTGATGACTTGGGATAGACAACGCATTAGCCAACAAGCACATCATGGATAATATGGAGAATATTCAATATGACCCGAAAAAGTGACTGAGCCCATAAACTCAGCAGCAAAGTGTTTACAGAGTCCAAGACAGAAGGCCAAGACTTCCCAAAGACTTCTACAGGACTAGAAGGGGTTTTTGTTATCGCCACCTGGTGGTCTTCAAACAAAATGCAGGCCTAGCACACAGTGGTCGGTCTCACCTGTCTGTGTCAGGGACACATGTCAATCAATACGGACCACGCCCCTAACCACAGCATCCAGGTGGATGAGGACAAAACTATTATTTTCCACCAGTTTGGAAACCGTCTTTTTAAAGCTGTGAAGTTGGTCATGTTAACACTGAGTCTTTGGAGACGGGCATGTGTTTGCAGCCAGCCTTCAGCAGACTTCACTTGGAGACACTGCAGCTGCAGTTTGTGTCGCTATTCCAACACCGGCATCATTTCTCAGCTCTGGTTACTTTGTAAGCTTTATCTGAAAGCCAAATATTTTCCTATTCTTTAACGATTTCAGCTGCTCACCAGTTACTTTCATAATGCTCCAAGTGGGCGGGATTGTCTGACTCGAGTAAGCAACATCTCTTCTGTCTGGGTGGCAGCTTATGGAGCTTAGGTTTATGTTATATCATTAGGAAGGAATGATTCCTGTACAAATATGGAAATTCATGATAAAAATCTTCAAATTATTGTTTTATTATTCATACATTTTAGAAACTAAGCATCCACACAGTCTGGTAAACTCCTCCCCAGCTTCACATCTGAAAGAGTTTCTCTCTCTGGAACGCCCTTTTTACGCCCACTCATGTTTCTCATTAACCCCATTAGCTGTGACTCACTCCACCAGGTGTTATTTTTCTTTGTTTGGGGTTTTTCCTCCACTTGTACAACTTTTCATCATTTTGTTCCCCTTTTTTGTGTTTTTTCTGTTTTTCACATCAATTTTTAGAATGATGCTTTTCAAACAAACGTTTTTCTGTTTCTGTCCAAACATTGTTAGCAACACAGTTATAGATGTGTATATGAAAAAAATAATTCAATGACAAACATGCATGAAAGGTGGCACAAAAGACATGATGAGACATGCAGACATGCACACACGCAGGTGTAGCATTAAAAATAAGTGCTGCAGTGTCCCTGTGGTATTCTAGACAATAATAAGCACCCCCAGCCTGAGCAACACATTTTTACCAACACGTATCCCTGCCTGTGTGTGCCTGTGTGTGTCTGTGTGTGTGCTGTAAGCATGACAGACAGTAAGAAAGGGAAAAGAGTGTTTTTTTGGTGTACTGTACTCGTTTGAGTCTGGCATTTAGAAAGAAAGAGCTGCACCAGTAAATCTTTCCAGGTCGAAATTAAATAAAGAGAGGGGACCAAGAGAAGGAGAAAGACAGAGACAGGAGAAAGACAGAGAATTACTCCAAGAAGAGTACTTTCTTCCCCTCATCGCTCTCACCAAAAGGCCAAGTGACAATTTGAACAATTACCCAGAGCCATTACCTCTATCTGAACCTGGCTGCTTGAGAAGAGACAGATGAGCCAGTGACTGAGCGTGTGCGTGTATGTGTGAGTGCGAGCGAATGAATCGAAGAGTGAGGGACGCTGAAAGAGACGAAAAAAGAAAAAGACTGACAGCGACTGAGAAAATAACGTATGAAGAAGAGACAAACAGAAAGAGAATTTCTTCAGAAAACACTCAGCACAGGGCCATTAAGCACTCCAGCACTTACATGGTAGTTACTGCAGCACAGCAGGTAGATGGAGGGAACCTGTGTGGCACCGACATCCATACAAAACACAAAATGTGAAGGAAAAACGTGAGAGATTTCTTTTTACAGCTCTGGTATGGTGGCACGATTGGACTTGTAGGTAAGGTGGTTAAATCTGATGTAACTGTTTATATTTGCAAACACACAGACAGATATGTGTTGGTCCTCCTGAGCCGTTGACACATGGACTACACTAGATCCCTGGAGGTATCTGCATGAACATGTTAGCAACAGATGCTTTACGTCCTGTAAGCTGTGAGTGTCACGATCCTGGGTCGGTGGCCCAGTGTTCTGAGTTTTTGTACTTGTGTTTTCCTAAGATGGTTGTGTTTTGGGTTTCAGTTTATACTCCTAGCTCTTCTGTTCTCCTTGGTTTGAGATTCCTACTGCTTAGGTTTTGTTTCCTGTACCCACATGTTCTGTGTAGGGTCACTTCTGTCCTCGTGTTTGTCTTCCCTGTACTGTGTTCCCTCTGTTCAGTGTCTAGTCTGGGTCTCCATGTCTGTCGTGTACTTCCTGTTTTACTTTGACAGTCTCTCATCAGTGTACGTCATGTTGTGTTTGCTCTTTTCCCTGTTTCATCATCATTATTATTATTATTATTAGTGTCAGCTGTGTTCCCTGTGTGCTCCTACGTCCCTCGTTAGCTTTCTGTGTATTTATGTCAGAGTCTCCCTCAGTTACGTGTCGCGTTGTCCCTCATTGTTGTGTGCGTTTTCCCATGTTTTTAGAGTTTCCCACTTTAGTTTTGTACCGTTTCCTTCGTGTCACCAAATAAAGCTGCATTTTGAGTTCATCCACGTGTGTCGTGAGTCCTGCATTTTGGGTCCAATCTCCTGCCTGCCACACAGCGATTCATGACAGTCACGTCAGGCCTTCGTGGATGGAAGTCGTTTGTCCAGCACATCCAACACATGCCTGACTGGATTAAGATCTGGGGAATTCGAAGGTCAAGTCAACACCTCAAACTGGATGTTGTGCTCCTCATGATGGAGAATTAATCAGTGTTATCTACTTCATTCTGTTAGTGATCAGAATAATATGTCTGATCAGTTTATACACACACACAGTTGTGGTCAGAAGTTTCCATGATGGGCATGAATGTCACAGTATTTTATATCTGTGTGGATTAGACAAAAGCCAAAATAAATTCAAACTTGTGCGCCAAATTCTTGTGTTTTAAAATCGCTGCTGTACAATTATCCAACCATGTAAAAAGAACAGTTCAAAGACATTAAAAGCACAAAATTATAATGACATTCACGCCTATGATAAGTGTACGTATATGTGGATGTGTAAGAATTTCAGTATGATAGAAATGCAGCTGGGTTGGGTTTTGGTCCAGGTAAGACTCTTTTAACGTAACACAATGTAGTTATTAAAGACCATGAACATTAATTCACAGTAATAGGAGTAATATAAGTTGAAAACTACAGTTCTGAGATTTTATGTGTGAAATGAGGGAAAGGGGAAACCTGAGGAGCTGATATGATCTATAAGAGTGATCACATATATGCTGTTGTGTGGTCGACCAATATACAAGCACCTCAAAGCACGTAACCTGGACAGACCTGCTGCATTACTGACATCCAGTAATATTTCATATCAGTAGCTGCACGAGTGACAGCAGCTTAGTTGTACGGAGTGGAAATTGAGTTTAGAATAACACACTCTGTGGCCCTAACCTCCTTACCTTATTTCTCCAGGAAAGATCAATGTTATTAGAGTTAAGGTGCATAATATTTATAATGGAGTTTACTATGAGTGCCAAGCTCTGTGGGTTACTGGTCTATTTCTCATCTCACCTGTGTGAAGTCAGTGTAACAAAACTTAACAACTACCAACAAGACATGAGACAACAGGTGCAACCAGGTGTCGTTGAACTCTGCAGGACAAACGCATGTGGCACAGTCACAAACATGTTAGGTCATCCTCAGCAACAACGAGCATGGAGACTGACCACCTCTGAGGACCAACCACATTCCCCTAAAGCACTAAACCTTGCAAACAGAGATGTCTGTGGGGAAAACAGCGTGATTAAGAAAGGCTGTTTGTCCAGTCAGGAATCTCAAGGGCTCAAGGATCGCTACTCAGGAGTCTAATCAAGCACGGGCTTCCTTTAACCAGCGGACTAGAGGGACTTTCTGAGTAAATAAAGCCACAACAACATGTAAGGACCATGTCTACACAACAAGCACACAATAATGATTTTATTTATTATAATATTCTGTTAATGCGTGTCAATTATTAATGAACAGGTGTATTTAATTATCAATGATGGGATAAAGCATTAGAAAATATATTATACTTTTTTGTAATGAAGAATTTTAACGCTTCAATTCAATTCAGTTTTATTTATACAGCGCCAAATCACAACAACAGTCGTCTCAAGGAGCTTTATATAGTTCGGGTGTCACGATCCTGGGTCTTATGACCCAGTGTTTTGAGTTTTAGTTCTTTTGATGTTTATAGTGTATGTTTAAGCTTATTAGGTTTTCTATGTTCATTTGTTATTAGATTCCCCTTGTGTCTTCCAACCCCTGTTAAGTCTCCCTTGCCCTTCATGTGTTTCATGTCTGTTATGTTGTCAAGTTCATGTAGTCATGTCTACGTTTCATTATGTTTCCTATCCTATTTTCTAAGAGGTTCTGTGTTTTGTTTTACTCTTTTCCCTGTGGCGTTGTTATGTCCATGTTGGGTCTACTGTGCCTTTTTGTCCCACGTTTCAGGTCCCTATGTTCTGCCTCTTCAGTTGCTGTTAAGTTTGCATGTCTAGAGTTCAGTCAGTGTGTTTCCTGTTTTACTTTGAAGGTCCTTGTCTCATGTGAGTGATTCTAGTTTTGCTTCCCTTGTCTCGTCCAGCCTGATTACTCCCAGCTGTTTCTCCATGTGTTCCCACTTCTCTCATTATCCTCCTGTGTGTATTTAGTCCGTGTGCTTTCAGTCAGTCCTTGTCAGGTCGTCTGCTCATCCACATCTCAACTTCAGGTATCCATGTTCATGTTTAAGGTTTTTCATGTTTAGTTTTAGTTCTCCCAGTTTAGGTTATTGTTTAGTTTTACCAATGCCCTTTTGTTTGTACCTTTTTGCTAGCCACAATAAACGGCTTGTTTTTTGTTAAATCCACGTCACGTTCAGTTTTTGGTCTGCGTTTGAGTCCTCTTTTGCAACGCATACAGTCTGCCCCAGCCAGACTGTGACATCGGGAGACTCTACAATAATACATACAGAGAAACCCAACAGTCATATGACCCCCTATGAGCAAGCACTTTGGCGACAGTGGGAAGGAAAAACCCCCTTTTAACAGGAAGAAACCTCCAGCAGAACCAGGCTCAGGGAGGGGCGGGGCCATCTGCTGCGACCGGTTGGGGTGAGAGAAGGAAGACAGGATAAAGACATGCTGTTCAGTGGTTCAAAAATTTGTAATGACATTACGGCGAACAAATGAAAGCATTATAAAACTTGTTTTACTTGATTGATTTAGACAAGTATATGTATGTTTATATGTATGTATAACAAGTATGTTAGACAAGAAATATGTCTTTAATTTGTGCTTTTGCAGAGCGGTCCACAGCATTTGAGCAGTGGAGTTGTGTGGTACTTGTTGTAATTTGTTATGTGAAACGACAAAGACTGTGACATATAAAGAAGTATGTGTGTCCACTATACAAGACAACGTTAGGCCTCAGTCACACACTGAGGTTGCTGCCAGCCGCTGTGAAAATGATCACTAAGGCTACGTCCACACCTAAACGCGTATTTTTGAAAATGCAGCTTTTTCTATGCGGCCTTTCATCCACAAACAGCGTTTTAGATCACTGACAACGGAGATTTTTGAAAACTATGTGTGGACGAGAAAAACAGAGATTTAGTCACGCACGTCGCACTGTGCGCCACGTTATTGTTTCCATGAGATGAATTTCTACAATGGCAGATGTAGACAAAATACTATTTGCTGTTAATCTTACTATCTCCAGTTTTTTCTCTTTCCCTCCCAGGCTTCCAGACCTCTCATTGGCCAACATTTCTACAAGGTTACAATTATATTGCCGCCTGTTGCTTTGGCATGTTCTTGACAGCATTTGACTTTGTTTTTTGCGTTTACATGTGGACAGGGTTTTTTTCCTTCTTTTTTTTTTTTTTTTTTTAAACAAAAATGAAAAATCTCAGTTTACAAAAATACCCGTGTACGTGTGGTCGTAGCCAAAAGCTCCATTTACACAGACCAGTGACCGACTCCACTGGTAACCACTGCTCACCTAGAAAAACATGTATTCCTGAATTGTTTAGCTGAAGGCTGCTGGCAGTCGTCAGTGTTAAAATAGTAGCAAACAGGTTTCTGCTGCTGCTGCACCAAAAGCCTCTTTGTGATTGCTTTGGTTGCCAGCAGGCTGCTGCAGTCCTGATCATGTGCTTGGTAGACGCTGACTGTCTGCAAACGCGACGCCTGTTTGGTTGGTTGTTGGCTGCAACACTAAGGCACAACTTGGAAAGTAAATGGGGAGTTGCAGACAAAGTACAGTAATTCTTTATGTTTTAAAACTAGTAAGTAATGTGTAATATAGGTTTTAAATAATCTGCCCAATACTCTCAGATTAAACAGTGTAACGTGATAATGAAGGTTATAGATTAAAGATGGCAGAGCTCGATCAATGTTTAATTTGAATTCAAGCTAGGGTGAAATTAGCTATTCTCCATTAGATGCATGTTCTGTTTATCACGCTACATGTAAGTAGATGTGTCATCGCTGCACTTGTGCATGCTATATTTTTGGGTCTGAGTATTCAGATAGGACAAAGAAAGGAAACTAAAGAAATGCAGCACGGACAGACTGACTGTTTTTAAGAAGAACACGAGACTACAAAGAAGTGCAAACAGCTTCAGAGAAGAACCCAAACATGAGAGACAACAAACGGTTAGTATTCCTACAGCAGCTCCTTTTGTGTTTACTTTGGATTTACTGCGAGTCCAAATTAGTCATTCTGACACAAACTGGGTCAAAATGTTAAAAATGTAAAAAAAAAAATTAGTGTGTAGAAGGTGGAAAGGACCGGGAATATGAGAGGAAAGGATAAAAAAAAAGAGTTTGCACTATGACCTTTGAAGAGAGGGAGAGACAAAAAATGAAAAGAGAGGGAAGAAAAACTGTATTCATCCATCTTTGTTAACGGAGCCCGAAGTGACAAAGTGTGTCTGCAGAGAAAGGACATGACGGCACTAAAGGCTCAGCCCAAACCTTAATCACATGTGACACACACACACACACACACACACACACACACACACACACACACACACACACACACACACACACACACACACACACACACACACACACACACACACACACACACACACACACACACACACACACACACACACACACACACACACACACACACACACACACACACACACACACACACACACACACACACACACACACACAACGCTGACCCACCCACAGGACACCTGAGCTTGCTGTTATAAACGTGTAACCGTGTGTTAAACATGACAAACATGAGCAGCGCACATCAAACAAAACACTTCAAACGACAGGATTGTGCATGCAATAATGTTGCATTTACATCACTGTGTATATGTACAGTGTATATAATGCTTTCCTACATACATTAAAAGGCCAGACATTCATAATAATAACAGCAGACCAGGCCAACTGTGAAGTATTCCCACTACTTTCATTTATGCTTCCAACTAGAAAAGAAACTATGAATTTTCCTTATCCGATGCACCCAGCAGCATCAACATTAGACGTTTGCATGCTCACATAAACTTTGAATGCTATACTCTTTATAAGCTTTATGAGCAGTGGGGTAAATTGAGCATTTGTCCCTGGACTGCTGCTATAACAAAAGCCACAAGGGCATAAATATCTCATCGTTTCTCCCTTTTACAACAGCATTAGAAGGAAGCTCACAGTGCCCATGATGAGACAGAGTAAATCAATAACTTACAAAAGCTATTCAAACACATTTTAAAAAGATAGTATAACTTTGGAAGAACCTAATGATACCAATCAGTTCAACCTTAATAAATATGCTGTGGTATGTGGTGTCATACAGGAGTTAGCCAGTGCCTATTTAACACAATACATCACAGAAGAAGACCGTAAATATCCAGCTAACAACAGTAAATGTATACTCAGCCATTATGTGTATTTCCATAATAGAGGAACATCTGGACTAACCACAATTAACTTGAACTGCTGAAGCTTGAGGAAAACTTTGGAGAGCATTATTGCATCGACCAAGGCCTGATCGTTTAGCCTCGTACACCACAGGTGTGCCTCATGTCCAGTCTGAGTCATAGGTAGACGAGCCAAGATCTACTCCCGGTCGGGGGGGGGGGTATCGTGGCTCAACAGTTGGCAGTTCGTCTTGTAATCAGAAGGTTGCCGGTTTGAGCCGCGGCTCGGACAGTCTGGGTCGTTGTGTCCTTGGGCAAGACACTTGACCCGTTGCCTACTGGTGGTGGTCAGAGGGCCCGGTGGCGCCAGTGTCCGGCAGCCTCGCCTCTGTCAGTGCGCCCCAGGGCGGCTGTGGCTACAACGTAGCTTGCCATCACCAGTGTGTGAATGTGTGTGTGAATGTGTGTGTGAATGGGTGGATGACTGAATGTAGTGTAAAGCGCTTTGGGGTCCTTAGGGACTAAGTAAAGCACTATACAAATACAGGCCATTTACCATTTACTCCCGTGATATATATATGAACATATAAGTATTGTTTTAATACATACCAGAAAAATCCTTGAAAAATAAGTATTACAGTATTTTTATATTTTAGTTTTAGGTCTTTAAGTGTGTTTCTGTGTGCTGAGTGTTGTTCTCTTTTTGTCTCCAGTGGCCTTAGGGTCTTACCATCAAAGTGTTGTCTTCATTGAAGGAGGGCTCAGACTCTGCTGGTTGGGGGCTGAGGGCAGAATCACTGCTGCTTCGCACCAGCAGGGGTGTGTCTATAATAAGCATACAGAGGACAGCATCCAGTCAGCCACAGACTTAATGCGCAGATACTTAAACATTAATTGTAAGTTGATGAGCATACGCTAACAGAGACATATACGTGTTATCTGCAACATGATGCAAAATCAAGAGGAATTTGAAAGTGAGAAGATCTGCCGCCTAAAGTCATGGTTATACATACACGAGTGCACAAATGTGTGTTTGTTTATGCAGCTTGAGTGTGCACACTAATTAATTACTCAAAATGTTTGAAGATGTTCAGCAGCCCATAAATCAACCACTTTTCCCTCATTTCTATCTCTGCATAAGTAGTGTTCAGGAAAAAGCACATAGCATGAATCTAACCACCAACTAACCACACAACAGTTGGTTTGAAGCCACATTAACTCTGCTCCTCTGGTAGCTTGTCTGTCTGTCAGTCCAAAATAACAGACAGTGCCTAGCTCCACAGCCAGACGGGCGAGAGCTTTATCACAGAAAAATAGAAATGCACACGGAAACACATAAATGTGACGTTCTGGTCACAGCCGGGACGTTTTCCTGAGATTTAATGTGTTAATTTTAAATGTACAGCTACAGCAGCTACACTGTTATATAAGACACATTTTACAAGTGTGTGATTTTAGATTGTGATTGTTTAGTGTGTAAACTCCAACTTTGTAGATTAACAAATAGGTTTGTTTAAATAGCCATAAATTTACACTCACTGGACAACTTTAAAAGTACACCCTGCTAGCAGCAGGTGGATCCTTCCTTCATGGTATGGATTCAACAAGGTGCTGGAAAACCCTCAGAGATTTTGGTCCATATTGATATGACAGCATCACGCAGCTGTGGCGGGAAACAGCCGTTACGCCACATCCCTAATGTGCTCTATTGGATTGAGATCTGGTGACTGGAGACCATTAGAGTACAGTGAACTCATGATAGAGCCCAGCTAGAGATGATTTGAGCTTTGTGGCATGGTGTGTTATCCTTCTGGAAGCAGCCATGACAGGAAGGTCCACTGTGATCATAAAGGGATGGACACGTGTGGAATTTAAATGACGCTTAATTAGCATTATGGGTCCTAAAGTGTGCCACAGACCCACACCCACACATCTTCTAGTATCTAGTTTTGGTGAGGCCGTGCGAATAGCAGCCACAGTTCAGAATATTTACTTAAGTGGGATGTACTTTGTGGAACACGAGCCATATTTAGCAAATTCATGAATACCATCCATGTCGATATAAGAGCTGGCATTGGGTTTAACGAACCTCAACTTTGATGCAACAACCAATGGGAGCAAAGAAGACCAGTGGTCATGTGCTATGATGGAGTGGGAAATGTATAAAACACAATTTTCTCACCCTCTCCAGGACAAGCACATTGGTAAATGTAATTACAAATTAATTCTTGTTAACATAAAGCAAAGTTTGAAGGGATAGGACCGCCACGCTCCCCCCGGTGAGGAAGGGCATGGCGACACTTCTGAATGTGTGTATCTGCAACCAGAACATCACGAAGCTCTAATGTGTGACATGTTAATGTATACACTGATGTTCATGCATAAAGGGTTGATCTGCACATTTGTTTGTGCAAGAAGCTGATATATGATAGTGTTTTCGTCTTTGCATCTCATCACCCCTTCACATAAAATAATCACTTAACAGAAACTGATAAATGAAACACAGCGTGCTGTTGCTTTGTGCAGAACGGAGAAAACGTGAAATTGGAAGAAAAAACTGCAAAACTAAAGCCAATTACTGAGATTTATTAGCAGTGGCATTACTATGACATGTGTGGTATACTCCCAGACCTTAACTCTACCCCTCCCGCTCATGGGGACCATCAATCCATACATACATTAAGAACACTGTCATGATAGTGTCTACAGTTCAATAGGGAATAGTATAGTAAGGTGGTGGTGAGGGTGGAGGGAACTCTATACGGTCGCACTACTCAGAAAACATGCCAAATGGTATTTGTAGGGTCATTTATTGATCGTCACAAAATGGACCCTTGGTGCTCTTAAGACGGGCTGGGGGATTTGGATTACATCAAAGCTTCAATGAATTCATCTCCTCAAAGAAAGCAATGAAAGAGGGATAATGGATGGAGGACAGAAGTGGTGAGAATGAGGGCAGAGAAGCAGAAAGAAAAGAAAATATATAAATATATTTAAAACAAAATACGACTATACTGTAAATACTGAAAAAGAAAACAATAAAATTGGTTAAAATAAGATATTTGGCATATTCCAAAAGATATTCTAATTTAAAGAGAATTCTAGATTTTCTAGTCATCGTCACTAACATCCACTTCCTGACAAACTGTGGTGTGTAATGATGACAGCATGATTATGTGAGTGGATCTTACGCTGAATGTTTCTCATCTAAATATAATCAACATGCCTAAATGTTGTTAGTTATTGGATAGGAGTAAGAGAATGGATGGACGGATGGATGGATGGATGGATGGTTGAATGGACAGATGGATGGATGGATGGATGGATGGATGGTTGAATGGATGGATGGTTGAATGGATGGATGGATGGATGGATGGTTGAATGGATGGATGGATGGATGGACGGATGGATGGATGGACGGATGGATGGATGGATGGATGGTTGAATGGACGGATGGTTGAATGGACGGATGGATGGATGGATGGTTGAATGGATGGATGGATGGATGGACAGATGGATGGATGGATGGATGGATGGTTGAATGGATGACGGCTGAATGGACGGATGGATGGATGGATGGATGGATGTTACTGGTTTAAAAGACTTCCAGGACAGTTACACATACATTATTAGCATGTTTGTGTATAAAGGGTGAGATAAGAAAATTATATTCACTGTACGAACAGCAGACAGTGATTATATCATGTATGTAGAATTAGGTAGATATTAGGAGAAGTTACTCAATCCTGGCTTTTTCCTGGTTTAAAATGAGCCTCGGGGAGGTGAGCACGCACTCAGGCATCTTTGGTCCACGCAGAGTTCGGAGTTTATAAAGGTTTGGGTATTTTCATGTTATTTTTGACTATTTGATTTAAAGATTTCCTCGCTAAAGTCCCAGTGATTTACCTTTGGCTTGGAAGCTAAAACCTCTTTAGTACGTGTCAAATTTTTTATATGCAGGAAAAACCTTGGAATCAAGGTAAGTGTGCCACTTACAGAAAACACTACAATCAGTGGTTTTTGACTCTTATGAGAAATCTTTCCTGATCCGTTCTAATGCTGATTATGTATCCTAGTTGAGGAATTTTAGCACTTTGATTCCTGATTTTAAGCACTGCGGGCTCATCAGCCTCGCTCTACTGATATTTTTGAGTCCCTCGTTTCACTGAATGAAATGTGTCAATTACTAAGCTAGACAAAAAAAGAAAAGAAAAATCCAGGAAAGTAAAACCAGAACACGAGGAAACGTGTAAGAAAAAGACAAGTGACTTAACTCAGAGCCAAAAGCTCAGACGGTGATAGAGGCCTAAGTCTGACCTTCTCCCGCTGACAGTGATAGTCTGCAGAGCTCTGTTACCTCTAATCTCCCGTGACAGTCACACATTACAGCTAATCTCTGCTGACAGGCGACCACGCTGAAACAGACTAAACTTCCTGTCTTAACAGCGTCTGGATCATACAGTGAAGTCCCGCTTTACGAGTAAGGAAGGTCATATCCTACAAGCCGAAATGTCAATTCTTGTATTACTGTTCGAAATAAAACTAGTGGCAGCGATTGTGTGAAATTCAGTCTAAAGAAGTGCGATGACCTGCTACCAAACAAAACAATTTATGACAGTTTATGACGTGTCCTTTAAGCCGCAGAGAGAAGAATGAGGTCACTGAATGCAGAAATATCTCTGTGCACACTGATGAATGAGCACTGTCACACTGTTTTAGAGACATTTTGCTAAAATATTTAGAAATGTTAACATTTGCTTTGGCTAAAAGTTAGCAGACACTGTCCATAACGTGCAGTTTCATTGTTTCAAAGCTGAATCAAAGTGACTGTGACAGCTTTATACTCACATGTACAGTACTGCTCCTAAACAAGAACGAGGACTTGAAATAAGACAGAGACAGCGAGACAAGGCGAGAAAGACACAGGAAGGAGGAAAGTGATGCAAAGAGAGAGTCGTGCAGACAGGTCGGGCCAGGTAACACTGACCAGACAGACATCAGTTTCTACACTGCTCTTCCTGTGTCTCCTTCTCAGCTCCGTCACACTGCCACCATCCTGTTTTTATTTTTTTTAATCTGTCCTGACTATCAGGTCCTGTTCTTTGTCTTTACTGGAATTCATTCCTCGTGTGCAGAAAATGGCTCTGAACCTCATAAACACGTTTTATGTTTTAAAATTACAGATTCTTTCTTCAAACCATCGACTGTATTAGTTCCTTTGTAATTTGGTGGAGGATGAAACTTGTTTCTTTTCACTCACCTGTTTATGCACTGACCTGCAGGCTGCAGCTAAAAGGCAATGAGCTTCCTGAAGGACTTTTTTCAGCATGTGGTTATTATACATAATAAAGAACAAATCAAGAAAATGTAAAAAGCCTGAAAAGTAGGTTTTACTGAATTTCAAATTTGACTGTAAAACTAATATGTCATGCGACTTATGATCAGGATTTTTCCTTTTTTTAAATCCATATAAGAGCGCAGCAGCACTGGAGCTGTTCTCTGAGTTACTCACACTAGCTGTTTTTACAGCACACAGTTAGCTAGCTAGCTAAGCAGTCATGCAGTTAGTTTGTCCTGGTTCCCAGAATTTGAACAGCTCAGCTCTCTTATTTAAATGAAAGAAGATATTGACTGATTTTGGTCATGGAGAGCTCAGGACCCCATCGCTTCTTCAGTGACAATTAGAAAGCTTTACTAAGTTCCATTGGTGTAAGCTGGGGTTCACAGAGAATCTGCTGTGGGGGTCAAACGATGTCCTCATTTCACATATTCTGGATAATCTGAGAAATCCCTCTGTGTAGCTTTTCTTTGCCTATATCAAAACCACTCTACTTCAAACTCGGTGGCTGTGCTGGTGGGGGCAGCGGTAGGTGCAGGTGAGGCTGTCTGGAAGTAGTTCTCATATTTTTACTAAGAGTTGTTCTTTGTTGCCTGCCTGCTCCACTCTGTGTGTCCGTAAGTTTGTGGTAATCTCAAACTCCTACATTTACCCATCACAAATAAGAGTCAAACCCTCAATTTAACCCTGACCTAGTTGTTACCTTAAGCCTGAAACAAAATCTTAAGTCAAAGGAGTTTGAAAAATGAAAAAAATGCAGTTGCTGTGACTGTCTAAAACTCAAACGGGTTCTCACGACAGCTGGACATGTTTTTATAAATAGACTCACTCACGCTGTAAGCGACGTACAGTCAGTGATTATATCCCCCTCTCTCTACATCTCTACCTCCCTCTCTCCCCTCCTCTCTCTCTCTCTCTCTCCATCTCTCTCATATATATACACACACACACATATATATATATATATATATATATATATATATATATATATATATATATATATATATATATGTATGTGTATATATATATATATATATATATATATATATATATATATATGTGTGTATATATATATATATATATATATATATATATATATATATGTATATATATATATATATATATATAGTAGTATATATATATATATACTAGAGGCCAACCCAAGCCCATAGCACAAGTCACCATCAAGTGCGGGATCTACCAAGGAGATGCTCTGTCCAGAAGA